>NW_022681462.1:79872081-80518581 GCF_009764315.1 Trachypithecus francoisi
ACCTGTGTTGAAGGAAGTGAGAAAAGTGCAGGGTAGTTGCGGTGAAGCGTGTGAGGCTGGGAGACTGAACGGATGAGGCTGGGGAGATAAGTAGGGCTCAGACCAGAACGACCCTATTACACATTTTGGACTTACCCTAAGCAAAATAGGAAGTCCTTGATGATGTAAACAGGATCCTATTTTGGAAAACAGGATTAATTGCATTTCTCTCTTGCATTTCTGTGCATGTGACCTTCTTCCTGCTCAGCTCAAACATCTGCTTCCTTGGGGAAAGGGACTAGGATTATCAAAGAAAAAAATGGAGAGAAAGATAATGCATAGCTTCTGACAGCCAAACTAAGATTCTTCAGCCAGAAAATAGTCTCAAAAGACATTCTTTTTGAAATAAAAAAGATGTTCTGGTGTCTTTAGCTCCCTCTTTAAGACATCAATAAGACCTGACAGAATCGATCGTGGGCCTTTACCTGAAGAAAAGAATAGAGGAGAAACCCCTGACCTTCAGTCCAAAGGATGGCAAGGACGAGGCCACAGAGAAAGCAGGTGGGGAAGGAAGTCAGATGTGCGTCCTAACCTTCTATCTTCCATTTGAAGTCCCAGAGGGTGAAGATGCCTTAGAAGAGAGAGGAACAGGCGGTCCTTTTAGGTCCCTGGGAAGAGATTTCCTTGAATATCTATCCAGAGGTCTTCCCATCAAAGTAAACTTGGTGGTTTGGTGCGGTTAGTCACAGAGAGGGTTTGAGCTTAACCTTCTCAAGCCACCCTGGGTTCCCATGTGGTGTGAAAATGATGTCTACGCTAGATCTTTAGCTGTGGTTTTGCTTAAGAAACTGACTAGAAGCAAATAGATTGAAAACCTACCAAGCTTTGAGGAAAATGTATAAATTTTTTTTAAAAAAAGCAGTGAGTATGGTCTGTCATAACCTTAACAGTTAAATCCTAAAACAATCCAGGGGCCCCAGAACCTGCAGCAGCAAGAAGTAGTCTGTGAACACTCAGGGAGCCCACTCACCAATGCCCATATCAAGGGTGACCATGGAGGTTAGTGAACCAGGAAGAACCTCCCAGAAGTAAGAGCCCAGAGACACAGACAATGAACAAAACAATTCTTCCCAGAGAGCAAATTTTTCCCCCAACCTCTGGCTCCAGACTTTTATTTATTTATTTATTTATTTTTTTGAGAGGCAGTCTCACTCTGTTGCCCAGGCTGGAGTGCAGTGGCCGGATCTCAGCTCACTGCAAGCTCTGCCTCTCCTGCCTCAGCCTCCCGAATAGCTGGGACTACAGGCGCCCGCCGCCTCGCCCGGCTAGTTTCTTGTATTTTTTTTTAGTAGAGACGGGATTTCACTGTGTTAGCCAGGATGGTCTCGATCTCCTGACCTCGTGATCCGCCCGTCTCGGCCTCCCAAAGTGCTGGGATTACAGGCTTGAGCCACCGCGCCCAGCCTAAACTTTTAGATAAGAGAAGAAAACCTTGTATGCTCAAGGTTCTGTTGATTTGGGTTTTCAGGCACAGGCGGCTGGATGGAATCGTAACGGAAGTACCTCTCCAATAGGCTTTGAGCAGGAGTCTGAGATAATCAGTTTGGTTTTAGGTATCCAGAACCTACAGCAGCAGCAGGAAATAGCAGCCTGTGAACACTCATATCAGTTTGTTTTGGCTGCAGAGTGGGGACTGGAGATGACTGTGGTTGCCTAGATGAGAGATGAGAGGGGTTTATACTAGGATGGAGGCAGTGGGGCAGGATAGAACATTTACACAGGGAGCAGACAGGACTTGGGGGTGTTTGCGTTGATAGGGGGATTGAGGGAGAGATGAGAGTCAAGGACAGGGAGAGGAAAGTTGAAAACAAAAAAGGGCATTTCACAGAAAAAGTGGTAAGCAGTGCCAAATGCTGGGCAGTAAACAAAGATGATAAGGGCTGAGATGTGTCTGTGTAAGATTTTGTCACAAGGAAGTACAGAGGCTCAGGGCGGAGGGGGGAAGCCAGACTTCAGTAGGCTGAGAGAAGAGTGGGAGTGAGGAAGTGGATGAAGTAAGTAAAGGTAACTTCCCAAGACACTCGGCTGTGAAGCTGAAATGCGAGTGGGGCCAAGGGAGGGTTTTTGTCATGTTTAAGACAGATGATACTGATCCCATTTAATGCTGATGGGAAAGGGCCCTTGAAGAGACAGACGTCAACCGCAAAATAAGACGAGGAAGCTGATGGAAGAGGGTCCCCGAGAAGAAGGAGCACGGCAAGGACCCAGAGCTGGACGAAGGAAGGGGTTTTGGGGCAGGAAGGGCCCTTCTCTGTCAAATCAGGAGAAGGAGGGAAGGTGGAAGACAGATGGCAGCGATGGGAGATGGAGGGGATGCCCTCTGATGGCCTCCATTTTCTGTGAGGTGGAAGGTGACATCATCTGTAGAAAGTGAGGGGGTGGGGGGCCTGAGAAGAGGGGAGGCAGTCTGGGGTCTGGGGAGCCCCTCTGGGGAACAAGAGAGCACTGGCTGGGAAAACACAAGAGGGCTCAGGCCCAGGGCAGGGTGGAAGCATGACGTCATGGTGGCACCCATCTGCACACCCACCAGCTCCTGGCATTAAATGCCTAAAACCGAACTCAGGACCTGGGCCTCCCACCCCCGGCCCAGCTCCTCCTCTTGCCTCCCAGTTTCTATTCCTGGAAGCAGACCTCTCAGACTCAGCTTCCCCAGGAACGTCCTTCTGACATCACAACTAGTGCAGACTCTCGCGGGGCCTCCTTCTTCCCCCCCACCACCTGTCCTGCACACCTGCTGCAATAACCTCTCTAGAGTGGGACGGTGGCTGTGTCACTCCTCCATGCAGCTGCCCCTTTTGCAGCACCCAATACCTAGAAATAAAGCTCTTATTTCTTCTTACTTTTGGGGTCTGGTGAAATGCCACTGATTCTGGAAAACCTTTTCTAACCATCCCCCAGACTAGGGAAAGTCCCCTTGGTACCTGTCCCCATGGTGCCTTATACATCTCTCTGAGACACTCCGTGAACCTGTAATTACTTATCCTACAATGACCTGGGGTGGGGTGGGGGACCCTAGGGTTTCCTTGTCCCCTCTGTCTTCCTGGAGCCGAGAACAGCACCTAACACAAATAGGCACTCCATAGAAGGCATTGATAGACTGAGGTTGGCAACTTAAATTTCTAACATCCCCAATCAGCCCATGCTCAGGACATCTAGGCCTCCTGCACAGCCCCCAAAGCCAACCTATGTTCTCTTCCCCTTGTGTCTTTGCTCAGATTGTTCTCTTGGCCAGGCATGCTTTCTCCTCTTTATCCTTTTTTTTTTTTTTTTTTTTGAGACGGAGTCTCGCTCTGTCGCCCAGGCTGGAGTGCAGTGGCCAGATCTCAGCTCACTGCAAGCTCCGCCTCCCGGATTTACGCCGTTCTCCTGCCTCAGCCTCCCGAGTAGCTGGGACTACAGGCGCCCGCCACCTCGCCCGGCTAGTTTTTTGTATTTTTTAGTAGAGACGGGGTTTCACGGTGTTAGCCAGGATGGTCTCGATCTCCTGACCTCGTGATCCGCCCGTCTCGGCCTCCCAAAGTGCTGGGATTACAGGCTTGAGCCACCGCGCCCGGCCTTTTTTTTTTTTTTTTTTGAGGCAAGGTGTCACTTTGCTGTCCAGGCTGGAGTACAGTGGCATGATCGCAATTCACTGCAGCCTCCACCTCCTGGGCTCATGTGATCCTCCCACCTCAGTCTCCCGAGTAGCTGGGACCGCAGGTGTTGCAACCATGCCCAGCTAATTTTTTAAGTTTTTATAGAGATGAGGTCTTGTCATGTTACCCAGCCTGGTCTTGAACTCCTGGCCTCAAGTGATCCACCTGCCTTGGGCCTCCTGAAGTGCTGGGATTAAAGGTGTAAGCCACCATGCCCGCTCCACTCCATCTTACCCATAGCCGCCCACTTTCCACTTTCAGGCTCCAGTTTAGGATCCTCTCCTCCATGGAATCTTCTCTGAAGTACCCCCACCTGCCAAAATGTCTGTGCTGCTTCTCCTTCCACCCCAACCGGATTGTGACCTCCTTGAGGGCAGCTTCTAGTTTGTAGCTCATTGCTATTTCCAATGAAAACACTGGACTGTGAAAT
Organism: Trachypithecus francoisi; assembly: GCF_009764315.1. Classification (NCBI taxonomy): domain Eukaryota; kingdom Metazoa; phylum Chordata; class Mammalia; order Primates; family Cercopithecidae; genus Trachypithecus; species Trachypithecus francoisi. The sequence continues at coordinate 79,876,186 of NW_022681462.1, forward strand.
AAAAAGACACCTCATTTCTAACACTGGCATCAACAGTGTCTTATAGAACTGTGTCCCAAGAGTGCCTTTGGCGGTATCATGCATTTAGTAGGAACACAAAAATATTTTTTAATGAATATTTTCTCCCTCATCCCTGTAAGAATATAATGGTGACAGTCTCCAACTGCACACTAATTTTTTAAAACGCGGTTCTTTTATGTTTACAACATAAGGTGTCTGTTTTTATCAGTGAATGAAGTCTGCCTTTTCAGATTTATTCCATCTTTATTTGAGAAACAAATGCATGCTATTTGCACTGGATCAAGGTAGTAACTGTACTTGCCAGTGGAACACACACACCACTGTGTAAGAAAAAAGGAATTTCTGGCTGGGTGCGAAATTCCTGTAATCCCAGCACTTTGGGAGGCTGAGGCCGGTGGATCACTTGAGGTCAGGAGTTCAAGACCAGCCTGGTGAATGTGGCAAAATCCCATTATTACTAAAAATACAAAAATTAGCTGGGTGTGGTGGCGGGCGCCTGTAGTCCCAGCTACTCGGGAGGCTGAGGCAGGAGAATCGCATGAAACCGGGAGGCAGAGGTTGCAGTGAGCCAAGATTGTGCCACTGCACTCCAGCCCAAGCAACAGAGCGAGACTCTGTCTCAAAAATAAATAAAATAGAAAGAAAAAAAAAAGAGAATTTCTAATGGAGTTGAGATTTTCCAACACATCCAGCAACATTTGTCTCTTGGGTTACTGAATGAGACCATGTATATAAAGGCATATGAAAAGGTTACAAAATATGGAAATAAAGGGGAAACAGTACCACTAATCTCTATTAGTTTATTTTCTGTGCTAATGTTTCATGATTCTTTTTGAGTTCAGAAAATAGAGTCATTGGGATTCTCAAAAATACTACCCAAATATAAATCCATAGAGACAGAAAACAGATTGGTGGTTGCCAGGGATGGGGGAGGGAGGATTGGGGAGTAGTAGCCTAATGAGTTTGGAATTTTCTTTCCAGGTGATGAAAATATTTTGCAACTAGACAGAGGTGGTAGTTGTATTATACAACGTTGTGAAGGTAATAAATGCCACTGAATTGTTCACTCTAAAATGGTTCATTTTCTTCTATATGAATTCCACCACAAAACAAAGATAAGACACCTATATAATACTGAATAGTTTCCAAAGGTCCAGAGGGACAAGGCAGCGTTATGTTCTGAAACAGCGGCAGATCTGAATGCCCCACAGCAGCCTGTACTTTGCCTTTGGAGAAAGAAGGGGGTCTCAGCAGGGCCCTATCCTCACAGTGCCCTCAGAGACACTCAGCCGAACACACTGCAGTCCGGGCCACTGCGGAGCATTTGTGTTTTGGTTTGTTTTCCCCTTGGGTTTACAGAAGGACTTGTTAAGGTGTTTAGTTTAAGGACTTCCCAGTTCCAGAGGTGGAGCCTGAAGAAGGTTGTATTTTTTTTCCTCAAGTGAGTGGAACTTTCCAGGGACAATAACTCACAGACTTTGGATAGATGACAGATGCGCTTGGCTGTGGCCTCTACCCACGAGGGGCCTACTGGAGGAGAAGGAGGAGGATCTGTCCAATGGGAAGTCATGGGGTATAGTTGCTCTCCACTCCGGGAAGGTTTGGCAAAGGCAGAAGCTGACTGCAAAGACTGGATGGGCCGGGCGCAATGGCTCACACCTGTAATCCCAGCCCTTTGGGAGGCCGAGATGAGTGGATCACCTGAGGTCAGGGGTTCAAGAGAAGCCTGGACAACATGATGAAACTGTCTCTACTAAAAATACAAAAAATTAGCTGGGCATGGTGGCGGGCACCTGTGATCCCAGCTACTTGGGAGGCTGAGACAGGAGAATCGCTTGAACCCAGGAGGCAGAGGTTGCACTGAGCCGCTCACACCACTGCACTCTTGCCTGGGCAACAAGAGCGAAACTCTGTTTCAAACAAAAACAAAAACAAAAACAAAAACAAAGAACGCTGGATGGACTTGTCCTAACAGCTCACAGCGTCTCAGGAAATAGTCCTTTAGTTGTCTCATCAGGTGTAAGAACAGCATCCCAGACCAGGTGCACAGTTGGCCCTGAAGGCCATCAGACCTGCGTGAGGGCCTGGCAGGGCCCTGTGGCCAGCAGGGGCTGAGCTACCCATGTGCAAGTATCCCATTCACCCTTCAAACACACAGGCCAAAAGGAAAATCGCACCCTTCATTTCAAACACAGCACTGGAGCCCAGAGCCCAGTGGCTTCCCCTTAATCAAGTTGCCTCCATCAACACTGTCACAAAGGTCTATGATTTCAATGACTTAAGTTTCCCTCTGACTTGAGCCCTTCACTTCTTCTCATATGCCCTCGCATACATGGTCTCATTGCTCAACATGTTGGAAATTATCAGCTCCAGGAGAAATTCCTTTTCCCTTACATAGTGGCGGGCCTTATGAACACAGAAAGCCTGGAGACTAGGTTGTGTTCACTTGGGGAACTCTAGATCCAGCAAAAAGGGATGGGTCCCAGGGATTCCTCACCAAGACAGCTTTCCTGGGGAAGCAGATTGTGCTTAATCCTCAAAACTGCAAACGCGTTGGAAATGTCATCGAGAGTTAACCATTGCCCCAGGTCACTGAACTGGTTTGGGCCGAGGCAGCCTAGAATGACAGGTGACTGCAACATTTCCCCAACAGACTATCTTAGGTTGAGAATCCAGCGGAGGTCGCCCCTTACTGTTTTTCTCCATAAGAGACTGAAAAACTGTCTGGATGCTTTGAAGGCATTTACAGCTGTTCAGAGAAGCTTCTGACTCCATCTAATAAGCCCCTGGCAGCCATCAACCTCTCTAATTGCCATATGGGTGAAGAGATGGGAATTTAAATAAACAGTGGATTTTGAAGATGAACAATGTTATGGAAGGGCCTAGGCATGAGAGAGCCAAGCATCAAAGCATAAGCACATGTGTCTCTCTTGACAACATAATCCCCAAAGCCCAGAGAAGCTGGATGCAGACCTCCCAAGCATCTGCCTCCTTGGCATTTATACCACAAGGAAACACACCAGTTACTCAAGAAAGTACAGGTAGCACTGAAACCCTCCAGATTCCTTCTGGTTTCTTGCCCACTCAGACAGAAGAGGTCATTACAAGGCCCAGTGCTACGACTCTGAGTGACCCTGTTCCCTAATGCCCCTGGCTCATGTAAAAGGAAAAGGAGGCTGGGCGTGATGGCTCACACCTGTAATCCCAGCACTTTGGGAGGCTGAGGCGGGTGGATGACTTGAGGTCAGGAGTTCAAGACCAGCCTGGCCAACATGGGGAAACCCAAGTCTCTACTAAAATTACAAAAATTAGCCGGGTGCAGTGGTGCACACCTATAATCCCAGCTACTCGGGAGGCTGAGGCAGGAGAATCAGCTGAACCCAAGAGGCGGAGGTTGCAGTGAGCCGAGATTGTGCCACAGCACTCCAGCCTGGGTGACAGAGTGAAACTCCATCTCAAAGAAAAAAAAAAAAAAAAGGCGGGCATATTGTTATTCCTCCTAAGTGTTTACTTATATATTTTATATATATATTATCATGACATTGCTCCTTTGCTGACAAGGAAACTAAGGGTCAGAGAGGTTAAATGGCTCTCTCCAAACCTCAATAGCCAGTGAGTATTGGGGGCAGGCCTAGGATTTAGGGTCCCTGTGACTCCCAGTTTAGTGTTCTTGGTGTCTCCAGAGAATGAGCCCTATATGCTGAGCTTGTCTAAAGCATGTGGGAGACCAGTCATGGTGGCTGACGCCTGTGATGCCAGCACTTTGAGAGACTGAGGTGGGAGGATTGCTTGAGTCCAGGAGTTCCAGACCTGCCTAGGCAACATGGTAAAACCCTATCTCTACAAAAAAATACAAAAATCAGCCAGGCATGGTGGCGGATGCCAGTAGTCCCAGCTACTTGGAAGGCTGAGGTGGGAGGATCACCTGAGCCCGAGAGGTCAAGGCTGCAGTGAGCCATGGCTGTGCCACTGCATGCCACCCTGGGTGATAAGAGTGAAACCTTATCTCAAAATAAAAGAAAATAATAAAGCATATTGGAGCAAGTGGTATAATTTCTAGGGCTAAGTCTCAGCCAGCTGCCAGTCACCATGGGCCTTAACTCATGACAGAGTTTCGTCCCTATCATTCACACTATAAGGAGAGAGTACCCCAGAGCAGATGTTCCCCAATCACCCTGGGATTCCTGGTCTACAGGATAATGGGGGCCTGAGCTGACACTTTTAAGTGCTCAACACCTAACAACCTGTAACTTTTCAAAAACAGAAGTCTAGAGATGTGATCACCCCACATATTTGCGCAGTTTTCCGAGCCCTTTCCTGCTCATGATCTCATCCAACCACCCTGACAACCTTAGCCATACATTTAATTGGTTCTTTGAAGATTTCTGCGTGTCCAGAGTCAACCTGTTCAAACAAAATACCCCAAGGAAGGGATAGCACCTTACACTTTTATTGGCTCACAGCTTGGCAAGGGTTGGCAGCTGGCTGAGAATTAGGCCCTGAGAAGGAAACAGGATCGGGAGGGATTGGGAAGGGGTCAAAAGGGAAAAGAAGAATGAGAGGGGAGGTAGAGATGCCCTGATGCCCTCCCAGAAGCCCACCTCACAGTCTTGCAGAAAGAGGTTCTAAGCAAGCAGAAAGAAGCTCCCAGCTCCCCCAGCCCCCATGCCACCCCCACCAACATAAAAACCAACTTTACCCATGAGGACCAAAGGTAGAGAAGAATAGAAGAAAAGAGAAAAAGAAGGAGAGATGGGAAGACAGAATAAACCAACCATCAGAGGCTCTTCAATCTTAATTGATTTTATTCTACAAAATGCTACTCAACTGAAAGTGGAAAAGCTAACCCCCGTCCCCCAAAAAAAATCGCAAGGGAAAGAAGTTTTAATATGTTCTTTCTTCCATAGCAGCAAGCTTTTTCTAACAAGCTTTCTTTAGTGCAAATACTGTAGGCTTGTATTACATACAGTAAAACAACAAAACGACGACGACAAAAACCACCACCAGAAAGGCTTCCAAACAAAGCTACTCCTCAATTTTCAAAACTATACAAAGATTTTGAGCTTGCGATTCTGCCTGGAAGGTCTATTTAGGAGACTCTCCAATGGGACCATTTCACCATTACTTAAAAAAAAAAAAAAAAAAAAGTGCCCAGAAAGGTAATTAAATTCCCCACAGAGCCACATGAACCATATACAACTTGTTTTTGCCTCCACAGTCTCACAGCTGACTTTACTCCACGTCATTGACATATCTCAAATACAGATGCACAAAGCTTATTTTCTACTATACACCAAAATACTATATATACACACACATCTCCCATGGCAGAGAAACACCCTGATACCCTACTCTTTGTACAAAGTCAAATATTTTTTTCCTCAAAATCAAGTAAACACAAACTAAAATAAATGGAATAAACTTTTAATCATACAGAGAAAGTAATTTTGAGAATCAGGACAGGATCTTCCACTACGTTCTCTTACAATATAGATGTCTTGGCGACCACTGTCCCCAGAGGAATGAAAATCCACCTTTAAAAACAGAACCTTTTTATACAGTTTATACAGCACAAATCACAATCCCTGTAGAAACAAAAATGCATTATCCTAAATAAAAAAAAAAAAAAAAGGAAGCGAGAAGAGGGGGAGGAACAGAGTATTTTAATGCTATCAGTTTCTATTCAGGCTTGATACAACATAAAGAAGATGTAAACATTTAAAATAAATAATAAAATAAATGTCCATTTCTTCTCCCCCTCCCTTTCCCAAAACCCTCTCAAAATTTGATCCAGCCCTTCCTGAACATGTCGTCAAGCATTGGATAAATTAAACCCCTTGGTTAATGTATGGCCAAAACACTAGAAGCATAAGATGCCAGATTCATAGTGGGATGACTGGGTTTCCTTTTAAAAAGCTACAGGACACAGGCACGCCTGGAAATGTATACACACATGCGCACACACATAGCCCAACCTGTCAATAAATAGTGAGATGCTGGCTTTTAAGATGAATGCCAAAACAACTCAACAAGCAGAAGGTAGCAAAGGCCCCTTAAGTTTTTTAAAGGAAGTTCTACACACCACATATCCTATTGGTCCCCAAATTCTCTAAGGACTCGGGTTACCCCTCTGACCATCTGAGGAGTGCACAGGAGCACATGGTGGGGTAGAAGGAGAAGTATGGAGTGGGAGAATATTGTCCGGGATAAGTCCTTGAGAACAAACATCAGACTGAAGGCAATCTTACCTTGGATCTTTGAAGACAGACCTTCTCACCTCTAAGTGTTTCTGTTTATTCATTACTTAGGGGCCTTTTATAAAGAGATGTCCTCATGTCTCAGTCTCATCCTAAAGAGGATCTATATAAAAGCACCTAACACAGTGCCTGGCACACAGCAGGTGTATTCTTTTCCTTCCTAAAGTGTCCGATCAGGAAAGGAAATTGACCTGAAAATTAAATGGCGAGATTGCATTTGCACTGTTGGTCCATCAAGGAAAAGAGAAAAAAAAAAGTCCTAGTGCTCCAGACAATTCAACCACCCTCACACTTAGAATCAAGTGAGAGCAGAGGGAGATTCCTTTACCCAAAGCCTGAGAAAGAGAAGCAGTAGTCCCAGATGGCTCTTGACTTTGAGATGCTTGTGTGACATACCTGGCCCCCAACACAGGCAGAATGATGTTTGACTCTTTCTGAAAACCTCCCCAGTGAATTCTCTGCTTAGAGCCGGCTCCAGCAATTTCCTAAGCCTCAACCAGGATCTCCTCTCCTTCCTGTGTCAGCAGCTTCCCCACTCACCTGGCCAGGGAGAGGACTATTCGCAGCAAGACTGGCCAGGAGGCCAAGAGGACGGTGTTTTACACAAGCTGATTAGAGTGCCTGCCCTGTGCCACCCCAGAGCTGCCTGCAGCCCAGTCGGAGTCCACACCTCTGAGCTGCCTTGTGAGTGGAGCCATGAGAAGCACGGAAGTTCCTAACCCAAACACAAAGGCAACCCAATGCAGCTGTTCCCATAGCTGGAGCCATGGAAGTGTCTGGTGATTCTGGAGTAAGGGGGTGTGTGTGTGTGTATGAGACAGAGAACTTGGCGGGCAAGCCATAAGGAAGTAAACTCAGAATATGCTCATGACTTAGGTGTGAATATTCAGTCTTCCCCAAATCAAATCACCTCTGGCTTTGGGGAAGTCGAACAACCTCCTATGACAAAGCCTGGGGGTCTTCAGAGGGAACGTAGCTCAGAGCCCTCTTACAGTCCTGTGTGTTGACTGGAGCTTTGCCTTCTGCTGGTCCCAACATCAGCACAGCTTGAAATCTGAACTGAAGCCAAGTTGCGCCTCAGGAATTTGTCCAGCCTGGCCACAAATCAGGCTGTGACCTGCACTGGGATCTTTGCTGCGCAAAGTGGGGTGTAAGGGGGCTTTTAGAAATCAAAGACAAGAAAGCAGCTTCAGTTAAGAAATACCTATGTGCACAAAAAAGAAAATAGCTCCCACTTGGCTACAAATACCACTTGAGATGATTACCCCTGTGAGAGCTGAGTGCACCCCCGTTTTCTCTGCCCATCTCCCGCTCCTCCTGGCTCATTCTGCTGCTTGGATTCATCTCAAGCCAGAAACTCAACTGCCCAATCTTCTTAGAAGGGTCCCTCCCAGAGCCCCTGGGAAACCGGGAGGGTGGAATCACAGCCAAGAGATGCAGGAAATAACATTTTTAAAGTATTTTAAACAAAATGCTTTTTCTTTGAAACTCTCGTTTCTGCATCACTTGTACATGTCACTGCCAGTCCCACTGGCCCATGTACTTTAAGCATATGGCTGTTCCGCTCTGTGTGTCTAGTGCACAAAAGCAGGTCATGTTCATGAAATAATGACCAGCACACATGGACTCCACGTGCGAGGGAACAGCTGTGTGAATGTGTCACTGCTTTCTCCACAGGGCATCTTACTTGATCTTTCAAACGAGGATACTGTGACCTCTAGAGCGGAATCCCCAGCAGCAGAGTCTCTGCAGAGCACAAGCCCCTCAGAGGCTGGTTCTGGCCAGGAGCTACTCCCCGGATTCCTTTGTCAAGGCCCTGCTGGACAAGAAACTCAGCAGGAGCCATATCCCGGGGAGAAAAGGCTCAGAGAGGTGGGAAGCAGGGACCCTGCTGAGCTGTGCTCCTGCTGGAGGTCAGGGGGCCCCTTCCCCAACCCTGTGAAAGGGGGCAGCTCTCCTGCAGTGGGAAGCAAAACATCCTATCTCCAATTCCACCAGCCAGAAAGATTCAACAGACAACCAGGAATGGCGCATGAGCCACAAGCCGCAGCGACAGCTCAGGCCAGCTGCTCACAGCTTGCTTGCTGCCTGGGCCAGAAGAGTGCACTGGGGTGGGAACAGGGGAGTGTAAAAGAGAAAGCACTTGATCCAGCAGGTGGCAGATGACCACAGAGGGCAGGAAAGGCCTGGCGCCCTGCGGGAAGGTGAGCAGCCAGGACAGGCTGAGCGGGTGCTGGGACAGCAGCTGCTGCAGACGCCACTCCAGTGACGGCCTCCTGCCTCCCTCCCCTGCCTCTCCATCCTCGGCAAATGCTCCTTTGAGGCTTGGGGAGGGGCTGCCTGGCAGCAATCTGGGGAAGGTCCAGGCCCACGCTCATTAAATCTCTGTGGGTGGCGTCACCCTGAGAGCCAGGGTGCGGGAAAGGCGGAGCCCAGCAGGGACTTGGAGTATAATGTGTGGCTCCTAGGGAGGGACGCTCCCTGGTCTGCAGAGAAGGGTCCAGGGGCAGAATGGCAAGGCAGTAATTACAGGAGACGCCCTACTCAAGACACCAGGTGAAGGGAAGCTGGCTAGGATACCTGTGTGGCTTTGTTGGCATTATTCCTGGCCTGGTAATTAGGCGTTTGGCAAACCCAACCTGTGCCCCACTGTCTCACTCACACCCTGTCTTCTGGCCAAGCCGCTCCTCCAGAAGCCGTCTCCGAAGGTGGGCAGGAAGGGTCCTCTGAGCCTCCCAGTGAGGGGAGCATCTCCTTGAGAGCTCAGGGAGCCCGGCCGGGAGTTCTGGAGATGGTGACTGGGAGGCATCAGGGGAGGGAAGGCTCTGTATTGCACTTTGTCCCCTTCTGGACAAGTCAGCCCCAGCAGAAGAGTCACCTGCTGCCCCATCTCCAGAAATGAAGAGCTTTAATATTCAGACCACCCAGATGAAATGTCATGGCAAATTTGATAAAAACCAAGAGGGAGTGAAACTGACACTGGGGGAGGGAAGGGGCAAGTCGAGGGAAGGTGAAACCAAAGGCACTGAGCATGCGTGGTGGGGCAGGGAAGGACACCATCACTCCAGAGACAGTATGGTAACAAAGGGACAGGAATGGTCCAGGCCAGCTTCAGGCTCTTCAGAAGCCAGAGAGATGTCCAAGTCTACCAAACCGAGTTCTCCAAGGCTTTTCAAGAAATGGGATTTGCTTGCAAGATGAATGAGGGAGGAGGTCCCACGGCTTCCAAGAGATCAACCCAAGTCTTCCAATACTCACTGCCAAGTCCCACCTGGGTCCCCCAGAGCCAGGAAGCTCCCTGGCAAGTCCCCCTCTTGCCCTCACAGCCCTGGAGCGCTTGAAGGTGCTGGTCCCTGGGAAGGAGGAGCAAGGAGGACCCCCCTCCGGAGCTGGGGAGGGAAGTGCGCTGGGTTACAGAGCCAGCAGAGTGGGGGAGTTCAAGGAGTCTGATGACTGGTCCCCGCTGCTACTGCTTCTGCGGTGAGCCTTGGAGCAGGACTCAGAGGGAGATGCGGGTGACTCCTGCTCCAGGACGCTAGGATAGGTGAAGACGAGGTTCGAGGTGCCCGGAGTGACAGCAGGCGTGGAGGTCACCACGATAGGGGTGTGCAGGGGCTCCTCACCGTAGAAGCCCCCAGCAATGCTGATGGGCTTGATGACAGAGCGCTGGGCCTTGTCCAGCCCCGCCGACGAGGACGAGGGGCTGTCCTCTTCCAGGGGCTCCTGTTTCACCACTACAGCGCCCACCGCGCCACCCCCACTGCGCATGGGCTGCAGCCCAGGGGCTGGGGGTGATCGGCGCTCCTCGGGGCTAATCTTGCACACTGGGCCATGAGCCACCAGCATGAACTCCAGCTTCTCCTTCTCCTTCTGCAGCTCAGCGATCTCCTTCTGCAGGCCTGACTTCTCCTCCTCCAGCTCCTCTGTCTCCTGCCAGGGAAAGAGAGGGATGTGAGGGACAGCAACCTGCCAGGGACCAATCTAGGCAGGAAAGAGAAAACCAGTCATGTCTGTCCTCAGACACTGTGAGAGCAGAGGCTCACACACCTAACCACAGACCCTGCTGGTCTGAGTCACCTGCAGGCTCAAGATTCCTTTCATTTCCAAAGAAGGAAAGTCAGCTTGGAGAGCAGGTGAAGAAACAACTGCAGCTGCCATAACTCAGCACCTACTTCGTGCAGGACACTGTTAAGCATTTCAGAGATGATCTCATTCAACCTTCCAGGAGTTTGTGGAAGCAGATCATCACCCCATTTTGCAGATGAGGAAACTGAGGTTCAGAGGGGTTAATTTTCCAAAGCCACCGAGCTAGCAGGTGGGGTAGCCCAGATTTGATTTCCAATGCATCTAACTCCAGAGTCTATGTGCTACTACTATGTTCTATGGCCTTGGTGCCAGGACTGTCCTCTCAGTACCCCCGAGGGGTGAGTACTGCAGAGATCTGCATGGAGAAGGGGGCATGGAGCACACCTCTACCCATCTCTCTCCTTCTCTTACTCCCCAGCCCCATGCCAGCCCATCTGTGGATGGATAAATGCTAAGCCCTAGGCTGCTAGAGTGGAGACTTTGTCATGCACACTCCTGTATCCCCAGCGCCTAGAACAGTGCCTGGCTTCTCATAAGTGCTCAGCAAATCCCTGTGGGATTATCATAGCCTCTCCTCCCTTTATTAGCTCCAATTTCTTTTTCTTTTCTTTTCTTTTTTTTTTTTTTTGAGGGGGAGTCTCACTCTGTCTTGCCCTGGCTGGAGTGCAGTGGCATGATCTTGGCTCACTGCAGCCTCTGCCTCCCGGGTTCAAGCTATTCTCCTGTCTCAGCCTCCCGAGTAGCTGGGACTACAGGCACCCGCCACCACGCCTGGCTAATTTTCTATTTTTCATACAGTGGGGTTTCACCACATTGGCCAGGCTGGTCTTGAACTCCTGACCTCAGGTGATCCGCCCGCCTTGGCCTCCCAAAGTGCTGGGATTACAGGCATGAGCCATGGCGCCCGGCCTTTTGCTCCAATTTCTTAAGCACATATTTCAGGACTCCCAGAACCTTCAGAGAACATTCGGTTCAGCCACCATGCTTGACACAGAAGTAACGTGACAGCCCGAGAGGGCCCATGAGGATGCCAGGGTCACTCTGCGAGGACCTCAGCCCCCTTCTTTCATCCCCAGCCACAGAGGCAGAAGCAAGCAAGCGCACGTGGAGGGGCCGCTGTGGGAGGGGAAGAGGTGTGTGTCACCAGCCTCCTCCCCACGTTTTCCCTAACATGGATTCCTGTTCATCAGTGAGGACATACGGGCAAGGGCTTCGTTCAGCAGAGCACAGCATATTCCGGAGTGAAAAACAGTTTCCGTCTGTCTCAAGGGTCTGACGAACGTCATGAGCTTCTGAGAGGCTTCCTGTGGAGGATGTGGCTCAGGGGCCTGGGTGGCTGGGTCAGAGGGCGGGGGAGGCGGGGGAGTAGGGTGTGAGGCCTCTGGGAGGAGGGGAGGAAAGTAGAGGAGCCTCAGGGGGCAGGGCTATTCTGGGGCCGTTGGTAAGGAGCACCACATGGGGCACAGCTCCTTGAACTGCCAATCAGAGAAAGGTTAGTGGCGGGAGGGCCCACTGAGGAAGTGGATTGTGGATCTGCCTCACCTGGGAATGAAGAATTCCCACTCATCCTCCCCGGTTCTAACACCTCCGAGGGACATTACTACAGGCATCACAGAATTTGCGCAATTCAATTCATTCAACACCCCAGAGGGAGGGCTGCAGGACAGAGAAAGACAAGCCTAAGCAGGTGGATGGTACTGGGGAACATTAACTCAAGTGAGGGGATGGGCCGGGCGCGGTGGCTCATGCCTGTAATCCCAACACTTTGGGAGGTCAAGGCAGGTGGATCACCCAAGGTCAGCAGTTCGAGACCAGCGTGGCCAACATGGTGAAACCCTGTTTCTACTAAAAATACAAAAATTACCCAGGCATGGTGGCAGGCACCTGTAATCCCCGCTAGTTGGGAGGCTGAGGCAGGAGAATTGCTTAAACCCAAGAGGCAGAGGTTGCAGTGAGCTGAGATCATGCCACTGTACTCCAGCCTGGGTGACAAGAGTGAAACTCCATTTCAAAAAAATTATAATAATAATTAAAAAAGTGAGGGGATGTTTTCCAAAGCCCTATCCTGGGCAGTTATTGTGAGGACCACTGACAGAGTCTCTCTCATCTCCTCACTCTGAAAGCATTCCACTGGGGACAGTCATCCCTGACTCGGGGCTTCCTCCACACAGCACACGGCCCTTCCTGCAGGGCTAGGCTCTGAAAGGAGTTACGTGACGTTGGTCAGGTCAAGCTTAAGAGAGGGAAGGGCAGGGCTGTGGGTCCCCAGGTCTGGGCAATTAGGTGGCACGGGAGAGTGACTCACAAGGGCCGCATGCGGTACCATGGCCACAGCTCTGAGTTCATGACAGAGGTGGGGAACCCGCCTGCCCATAAAGGAAATGAGAAAACCCCAAGAAAATACAACCCGGCTGCCATATGACCCATCTCCATCAAGACCTCTCCCTGGCCCAACCCATAGTGCTTAGGCCAGGCTGGGCCACTCCTGATGGTGGCAGGCATGGGAGTGGCTGGAACCTTGGGAAGTAGCCCTGGAGGGAGCAGGTCTTGCCCTGGCTCCTAACCTTCCACCATCCCTCACCCAGAAGCCCCAACCATTCTGTGAGCAGAGAACACTCAGGCGCTGCATAAAAAAAGTGGCTAGCATCCCCCGAGAAGGTTGTTCATTTCTTCCCTCTGGGCCCTGGCTGGTGCTAAAGGTCACCTCCCTCCCTCTCTCTTTTTTCAATCAATACAATGCTAACCCATGTGTCCAAAGGAAGGAAAGCTCTATCTCCACTGACTCATCTGTAGAGCACTTGCGGGTAAGGAGACAGCTGTGGGAGACAGGATCAGGACCCTCGGGGCTCTCACTCCAGCCTACCCAGAGGTACTCCCACCCTAAGCAGAGTTCCTCACCGCCTGCAGCTTCTCTGTCAGCTCCCGGCGTCGGTTCCGGCACTTGGCTGCAGCCAGCTTGTTCCTCTCCCTCCGAATGCGACGCTTCTCCTCCTCTTCAGGAGACAGCTAGAGGCCAAAGCCAAGGATCACGATTAGAACAGGGACAATGGTTCACAGCATTTTTAAAAAACTGTATTTTAAGTAAGGCAAGAAGCCCTTCTGGAAATGCGGAGAGGAGGAGGAAGGGCAAGAGGAGCATGGCTGGACTCAGAGGCCCCAGAACATGTGGCTCCCTGATGTCTGGCTGCCTGGGAGGGCTATTTGAGCTGAATCTGCCCCCGAAGGTGATGTCCAAGTTTAAAGTCCATGTTTAAACAGGACAGCAATAGGTCAGGGATTCACCGGACCAGGCATGATGGCAGCACCTGTCACATCAGCCCTGACTCAGTGCCCAGGCCAGAGAGAAGAAGCTGGGGATGCTTCTCGAAGAGTCCCCTCCTGCCAGCCAGGTGTGGTCCCACCCACTTAAGCAGCTTCTTCCAAATCCTGGCTAATTACTCCTCCTATCACTCTGCCTGCTCTGCAAGCCTCATTATCCCCATTTGGTTAAGTAGCTGGGCCTGGAGTCCCCACACAGGTAAGAAGCACGCAGGGGGGAATGTTATGTTGCTGATGGGAGGGTCAAGAGTGCCACTCCACTCCTGATTTCCTCTGCCAATCCGAGAATGCCAGCTGCTCACGGTTCAACCCCAAGTACTCCCCCACATGCCTGGTGCAGTGCTAAGTTGGACAGGACATGCAAAATGAAGAGGAGCCCCCGGCAGGTAAAATCCTGCCGCCCACCATATCCATCCACTCAACAAGTGAGCACCTGGTTCCATGTGCAAGATGCAGTTCTAGGGGCTTAGGATTTATCTGCGAACCAAACAAAGGAAGATTCCCCTGCAAAGAGCTTAGGATCTAGCTTCTTCCAATGAGATGGTTAGGAACTTGTCACTCACACCAGAGAGCATGAACTCTGCTCTCCTGAGCAGGGCTAATACTCTGGTTCCACAGAGCCCTGCAGAGCTGTGACCCCAGTGCCTTTCTCAGGGAGAGGTAACACAAGGAGATGGCTGTGGGCCAAAGCAGAAAGCAATGCAAAGGGAAAGACCACTCATTCAGTTATCAAACACTGACTGTACACCTACTAAGTGCCCGGTGCTCTACTGGGAGCCTAGAAGACCTCAAGGGGAAGAAGACCTGGGTCAGCTCTCACAGGACCCTGGGGGCAAAATCAAAGCTACTTTTAGAGGAACAGGGAGAAGCTGCCCCAAGGAGGGATACTGCCTTGACTTCAGTATCCCTTTCCCCATGAAGGAAAGAGCCACTGTCCTGGTTGGGTCCAAGTCAGAGTCCCACAAGGCTCCCTCCAGCCCTGGAGGTCTGTTGCTGTGGTATTCCGAACAGCAGAGAGAGGACAATCATCACAGCACCAGATAGGACAAGCCCATGCCTGTCACACAGAGAGGAGGCCAAGGCCCAGCTGAGGTCATGAGGCCACTTGGCCAAGGCCCTGAATACTTGCTGCTCCTAAACCTGTCTTGTCTTGAGCCCGGCAGAATTGCCAAGAAAGCCTTATGGCCCTGCTGCAGGCCTGGGTTTAGGGCTCACCACAGAAAGGGCCACAAAGGCTCTGGGCCCAGGAAGTCCCCTAGATCCCTCGCTAATGAGGCGCAGAAAAGAAGGAGGCTTGCCTTGACCCACTTCAAGCCCTCCTTCCCTCTTGGCTGCTTCTGGACAACTTTTGGCCTCCTGACTGACCTAGAAGTCTCTCCCCTGACTGGTGAGGTGTGGGGCAACTTGTGGGAGCTGTCGACATAGGAAGTGTTCAGGGGCGGTGAAATCAACATGGTTCCAGCTTCAGTGTGTCAGCAGCACCACGTACCCACCCACAAGCCACACACACCCCTCCCCACCTCCTCAGAGTCGCCGCCACGGGGCACAGAGGGAACCTCCCAGGCGGGCTCCAGAGGAGGCCTATGAGGCACCAGGCTGGCTCTGGGGGCAGGCTCCTCCCTAGCAGGGTGGCTTGGGGAGGCTAATGACGGCCAGAGTAAGCTTCAGAGCAAAGCCCTGAGGGCTGGGAACCTGAACAGCCACGGTTCTAGACTGCCACTGCCCGGGCTTCCTCAGAGCTGCTGGGAGATGTGTGAATTCCCAACTGATGTGGAATAAAATGCTCCTTGTTCTCTCCCTCCCTCTCAAAAAAGGAAGGAAATTCTCCAGACAGATTGTATGAGGCACGCCTAGGTGGTGTGGTGGGAAAACCACAGGACTAAAGGTCAGGAGAAGTGAGTTCCAGTGCTGGCTCTGCTGCTAACTCACTGTGCGACTCTAACAGGGACCTTCACCTTTCTGGGTCTCCATTTCCTTGTCTATAAAATGGGTATAAAGGGAAAATGAGAAAAGATGGTCTCCAAAGTCCCTTTTGGATATAAACTTCTAAATTTGGTGTGAGGTAGGCCCAGAAGAGAATGGAGAGCGTGGCCGGGCGCGGTAGCTCACGCCTGTAATCCCAACACTTTGGGAAGCTGAGGTGGGCGGATCACCTGAGGTCAGGAGTTCGAGACTAGCCTGGCCAATGTGGCAAAATCCCATCTCTACTAAAAGTACAAAAAAAAATTAGCCAGGCATGGTGGTGTGTGCCTGTAATCCCAGCTACTCAGGAGGCTGAGGCAGGAGAATTGCTTGAACTGGTGAAGCGGAGGTTGTAGTGAGCTGAGATCGTGCCACTGCACTCTAGCCTGGGCAATACGAGCAGGACTCCATCTCAAAAAAAAAAAAAGAGAGAGGGAAAAAAAAAAAAACAGAATAGAGAGCATTCAGCACATCCTCCGGCTTTGTGGTCCTGCTAGCCCCAAAGAGTCCCTGGCAAGCCTGGCTCTCACTCAGGATCACTTATATCCCAGAAGAGTCCAGCTCATCGGTGAGTATAAGGCTTTGCACCTTGGAGTCCGTGAAGGAAGCATATTTATAAAGGTCATTATAAGCATGGCTACTGCAATATTTACAACTGCAATTATAGAAAGCAACTGTGAGGAGGATACTGGCCACTTGCTCCAGCAGCAGAAGCCCCACATGCAGCCGTGAATCTATTACAGAGTCTAGCAGACACACCCCCCGCAAGTGGCTCTGCACTGTGGTTCCGCCATTAACAGAACAAACCAACAAGTAGTAGATACAACACCCAGCTTTGTCCTCGGAGGAGCTGAGCTCCTGAGAAAGCTTCCAGTTCCTTGGTGTGGTGATCCCTGTAATTCCAAGTATCCTGGGGTCTGGATCTACCCTGATCCACTGGGAACCATGTTTGAAAGGTCCGTATATTGGAACATTATGGCCCTGGGGATCACACAGTGAAGATGGACAGTGGTTGAAATGGGGAAGGGTTCCAAAGCTGTCACTGGAATAGTTTTCCAGGATAACAATTCATTTGGAAAAGGGATTCCACTGCTAAAGTATTTTCCCTTCCCTGGGCTCAGGGTGGCACAGCCTTGGAGAAAGAACACTGCATAAGGGGTCCAGGGAACTGGGATCTGGCCCAGACTTCCCCACTCACCGGTCGAGTGGCCACATGCAGGTATGTCTGGCCCTTGCTTGTATCATCTCACATGGGGGTGAGATGAGGTTCTCTGAGGCTGTATTCCATTCTTTCTGGAATTATGCATGATTCTGATTTCCCTTTCCAGAACCAGGGGACTTGGCCCTGCCCTGGCTCACTGCTGACCCGAGCAATGAGGCTCTTGAGTACTGGGTATGTGCTGCCTAAATAGCAGCGCCCCCACCTCTTCCCCATTTTCTGGCTTCCCTCTCCAGCCAGGTTAATTCTTTCTCAAAGCTGAGCCCCTTGAAGAGAAAAGGGCTGATGTCTGGCCTCCCCCGCCTCATCCTTCCATCTGTTCATGCTGCTGAACAGACTCTAAAGACCCAGAGTTACTGCACTGCTGGAATATGCATTCTAGGCCCTTGAAATGGGCTCCTGCCCTAAGTTGGAGGCCTGGAACACTGAGCAGGAATGGGAAGTTGAGGGCAGTGCCGGCCCAGAGCTTGACCCTGTAGGTCTGCTGGGTGCCTGGCCTACACTAGACCCTGGGAAACAGCTAAGGGCTAATCCTAAAAAGCTCACAGCCAGGGTTCATTGGCTGCTTGTCCCATGGCCCTTTTGCCAAGGATCAGAGAAGGATCCTGCTGTGGCAGGTCGTAACGGTCCTTCCCATCTGTAGCCAAGTCCTGGCTGGCAGGGACCATGATCCCCATTTTGTGGCTGAGGAAACTGAGACTCAGAGATTCTAAGGGCCACAAGCGAGATGACAGAGCCAGCTTGAGTCTTGGGTCTCCAGTTCCACCTCCAGTGAGGGGGGATGACGTGCTCTTCAACCCCTAGCTCCCTTTTCTCTCCTGCTCTCAGAACATTAACCCTACCAGACTGCAGGAAAACGTTGTGTGTTTCTGGGGCTCTGAAAGCCACTGACGTGGCTCCTTCCCACTGGTCTGAGCTGTACCTGCTCATCTCTCCTTCTGCGGCCCACGGTGGTGCCAATGGTCTTGATCACGCCGGGTCTTGGGAGGGCCATGTGTCCAGGGACAGAGGCCAGGCCCGGCAGGGGGCTGTAGGGGTGCGAGCGAGGGTACGGGTTGGACATGGAGGTGATCACTGTAGGCTGCACCATCCACTGCAGGTCCTGGCTGGTCGTGATGGCGTTGATGGTGGGGATGAAGGCACTGCCTGAGCCAGGCATATCTACCCGGAATTTCTGAAATGAGGAAAAAAATACAATTGAGCCAATAAATACTAAGCTGAACAGGATACTTAATAATAACTGAACAGAGCCGAGGCAAAAACCGGCACAGAGCAAGTTCAGTGTTTGGAGGGCAAGATCCGGCCCCCAGGTGGGCCTGGACAAGTCCTGAGCATCCAAGAATCAAGAGGGAAATCTTAACTATTCCTGGGGCTTCACGTTGGACCTGCTCCCAGACGTGGGTCCTGAGAACTCCATCCCCAGGTGGCTCAGTGAGGAAACTGTCATATCCCAAATGACTTCCAAGATAAACGTGGTCCCCAGCACTCACATTCGGCAGGCCTTCTTGGCAGCTCTCCAGGATACACATCTGCAGGATGTGGCACCTGGGTCTCTTAAGCCTCTGAGTCACCTGCCAACTGTTTCTCAGGGTACCGGCTCAGGACACCTTGAAGGGATTTGCACACCAGTAGCTTTGGACCAACAAAGATCACCAAGGGAGCATACTGTGTCTGCCTTTGTCACTTTCCAAAGAGATTCAGGACAGAGCTATGACTCCATCAGGGCACAGCCAGGTCCAGGAAAAGATGTCCTCTAACCCACGAGACTAACAAATAGCGAGCGGCATTTGCAGCCAGACATCCCTTGCTCTCCTTGTCCCTCCTCCTTTCCCATCATTAGCATCTTGCTTGGGGCAGACCGGCTGAGTGTGTCTCTCTACTCAGCTACATAGGCATCGATCTATGTTCACAGATGTTTCTGTGGGAAACTCTGGTGCTGCTAGTGCAGTTTTCTCCCCGCTTCTTAATTTATGCCCAGACCACGTTGCAGAACTCTTTGGAACATGCTGCAGGAAGCATTCTATTTAAAATATAAGATGATGACAGAGTATAGAAACTAAAATGGGCTGTGCTCCTTAGCAGTTGGTCTTGACCTTTCTCCAAGGCAACTACTGGAAAATGGAAGAAGTGGGGAGGAGAGGAGGGCCCCCCACTTCTAGCTTTTCAGGGGAAAGTCCCCCTAATGGAACCCAGGTGAACCTTCATCTTCAGATGACTCCTGTGTCCACACAAAGCTTCTCCAAGTAGTTTCTTTCCCACTTAAAAAAGTGGGTGAAATGATGACCAATAGCTAACGTTTCCTGGGCACTTACTAAATGTCAGCCACCACGTCTTACCTAATTATCTCACCAAATCTCCCTCTGAGGGAAGAACAACCATTAGCTGCATTTTAGGGACAGAAATCTAGGCTTAGTGAGATTAAGTACTTTATCCAAGGCCACATTGCTAATAAGCAGCGGGGTCAGGATTCAAACCCAGTCCAGCCCAACAAAGAGGCCAGAGCCCCTGGACACAGTGTACAGAAGCTCCTTTGCCAGTACTTCTTTCCTTCTCAAAATCCAGCCCTAAGTGCTGGTTATCTACCCCCACTGCCCTCAGTGTCAGGTCATCCCCTATAGACCTTCCCTCTCACCAAGAAGGTCCCACAGGTCTGTCTGGCCCCGAATGGAACCCCACTATCATTAGCATGGATGCTGTAGTACCCTCCCTATGCTGGTCCAATCAGACCAACTAGAATAGAAGCATTCACAGCAATGGAAGCTGGAACCACCACTGTCTTTGCCTCGTCACATCAGGGTTCCTGCCGTGTAAATAATGCATAGAGTACCTCACTACAGCTGACGGAGCTGGGGACCCCTTCTTGCTCAATTCCCTCCTATCTGCCTGACCCCAGTCTGTATGGTGGAATAGCTGCCTCACCTCCCAGACCACCCCAGGGGCCCAGGCCAAGGGCATTCAGTGAAGAGAGCTGCCCAGCACAATGGATTCTAGGATTCTAGAGGAAAGTTACCCAGTGCAATGGATTCTGGGGTTCGGGAGGAGAGCTGCCTAAAGCAATGGGTTTTAGGATTCTGGAGGAAAGTTACCCAGTGCAATGGATTCTGGGGTTCGGGAGGAGAGCTGCCTAAAGCAATGGGTTTTAGGATTCTGGAGGAAAGTTAGCCAGTGCAATGCATTCTGGGATTTGGGAGGAGAGCTGTCTAGAGCAATGGGTTCTGGGATTCTGGAGGAAAGTTACCCAGTACAATGCATTCTGAGATTGAAGAGGAGAGCTACACACAACAGTGGGTTCTGGGATTCTGGAGGAAAGTTACCCGGTGCAATGCACTCTGGGATTCAGGAGGAGAGTTGCCTAAAGCAATGGGCTCTGGGATTCTGGAGGAAAGTTACCTAGCCCAGTGCATTCTGGGATTCAAGAGGACAGCTGCCTAGATCAATGGGTTCCAGGATTCTGGAGAAAAGTTACCCAGTACAATGGATTCTGGGATCCAGGAAGAGAGCTGCCCAGGGTGATAGATTCTGAGTTGCATTTCTGAAGGCAAACAAAAGTGGGCTTTTTATCAGGCGCTGACTGAAAAGCAGCAGGTGTGTGCACGTGAAGGAGGGAAGAGTGCAGTGAACAGGAAAGCATCCAAGTGGGAAATGATCTTCAAAGAGGAAAAATGGCCAATTGGGGCTGGGCTGTGAGTAGGCAGAGTCGTGAGAACAGCAGGCATGGCTGAGTGTGTGTAGAAGCACCAAGTCCCAGACAGCTATTTTTTTCCTGAGTTGCTGGATGGGAGGGGTGGGGAGTCAGCAGTGCACTCGGGGTCAGGAGGCATGGGGTTAAGGCCTGTCTTAGCCACTGAGTGCCTTGCCCTGGGCTCAAGGACTCAATTCCATGGATGTAAAGGGGAATACTGATCAAACTCACTGCACTGTCATGAGGATTAAATGAGTAGCTACTTCAGGCTATAAAAGCACACCAGTGGTTCTCAACCCTGGCTACACATGAGAATATTCCAAGGAGCTTGTAAAAAATACACCAATGTCAGAGCCTCGCCATTAGACCTTTAAAATAAATGGTTTGGGGCCTGGCTCTGATAAGTTTTTTTTAAAAAAACAAAAACAAACAAACAAAAAACCTCCCAAGGCGATTCTGTTGTGCAGCCAGGGTTGAGAAACACTGCTCCAAACAAATGGAAGGTCATCACCACCATCACCATCAACATTAGATGTGCCTGTGGACTCTGCACAGGAGGCACAGGGAGAAGTGCCAGCTTCCCACTCCTGGGAAGCACCCAACTTTTAAATTCCATTTCTCTCCCCAAGCCAGAATCTGGGTTTGAAATGCACCTGAGGCATCCAGCACAATGGTTTGATATGATCCCCCTCCTCCATGGGGAAGCTGTCAGCTTTCCTTCTAGGAAAGCACCTAAGAAAGTCACTCCTCATTCCAACAAATAAAAGTGCTCCCGTTTTAGGCTTGGGGAACCCAGCAGAAAATCTGAAGCAAAGCTGAGGGACAAAGACCCCTTCGGAATAAGTGGATGCCTATTAGCCCCTCTGAGGCCCTCCAGTCCACCCGCTGTGGAGGGCAGGTCCGCGGCGTGTGCTCCCCGGTATACATCAGCCAGATTCCTTGCAGCAATGGCTTGGTCTAGACAAAACAAGACAGCAATAAAAACCAGCCAGGAGGTAATGACTGCCTCTGAAAACGGATGTACACCTTGTTTCAGACAGCAGGTAAAGCCATCTGGATAATGCACTGGCTCTAAACTGCAAGGAAAACAATGTCCCATCCCCAGAAGGGCCCAGGGCTCTGATAAAGAAGCGTTTGTCTCCAAGAGGAGCCTCTCTGGGAGACACACACAAGTTTCAATTAGATCTGGCAGATGGGCCTTGTCTCAACTCCCAACATGTTATTCAGAAACGTGTTATTCAGACACTGGGGCAGGAGAGAAGAGGTGAAGTTAGGAGTTTGTGGTCCCAGCAGTTAGCCTAGCACTCTTCTATGCCAACAGACCCGAGAATCAGCCAAATGTCACACTGGAGATAAATCATGGTTCTCTATGGACGAGTTAACATTAAACACAAACCAAGACAGAGCTGCTCAGCTGGGGGCTACAGGGCTGTTTCAGACCTGCTGCAGTGCCAGGAGTGTGCTGGGAGTGACGGGATCAGGAGAGATAACCCAAAAACCTCACTTGGCTCCCTGGGACTCTGTAGCCAACAGGTTCTCCTCGAGGACACTTCGAAGATGCTGGATGCCTGTGTAGCATTCCAGCCTGGCAAAGCCTCGAAATACTTTACCATGTCACCCTGTCAACTGCTGGGTGGGCAAGAATGCCTATAAAAGGATATAGTGGTCCCCCATCTACCTCCTAGAGCAGAGTTTAGCAAACTTTTGCTATGAAGGGTCAGACAGCAAATATTTTAGGCTTGGTGGCCTATACGGTCTTGGCTGCAACTCAATTCTGCCACTGCAGTGCGAAAGCAGCCCTAGATAACATGTAAACAAATAGGCATGACTGTGCCACTGAATTTTATTTAGAAAAATACTCAGACCATAGTTTGCCAACCCCTGTCCCAGAGGTTCATTCTCATCTCCCATGCTCAGGTTGCAGGGAAAAGAATACACAGGAAATAAGAAAGCAAACAGTCAGAACTGAGATGTTCCTTCAACCCAGGTAGCCGAGGAGATGGGCTCTCATTCATCAGCTTGAACCTCCAGACCCTGAGGTGACATTCAAACCCGTACAAGCCTTGTGGTCTTTGGGCATGGAAACTCCCATCACCCTGCTGTACCCTGTTGCTAGGGTGCCATGGGGCTGCTTAGGAAGGATGCGTGTGCTCCTTCCACTGCCAATAAGCAAGACAGCTGAGGACATGGACCCTCGAGGGCCACCAAACCTCAGCAGGTCAGAGACGTTCCCCAGCCCAACAGTTGCTGATTTGGGAAAACTGCCTCCTGAGACTCTATACTGGAGCCTTGGCTACAGGCATGAACCCGTGGCTTTTTGCTGACAGGTATCGGAACTAGGGTTTGGGCCCCTACAGGCCTGGATGGGGCCGAGGGCTTATCCCAGAGACTTGTGAGTGGGCAGAACTGGTATGTGAGATGGAAGTCAGGGTTGGGGTTCTTGGCCCAGTCCCTTGGCCAGGCAATTCTCCATCAGATGGATTTTTGTCTGGGTTGTCAAGCATTCAAGCCATGAAGCCCTGTGGACTCTGTAACCTGCCTTGCCAGGGAAGCAGCTATGATTGAGTGTATCTAGGAAGGGACTGGGTTCTTTCCCTTTAAAAACCCTTTCTTTAGATTCCCAGGATGGAAAAGGGACAACTCCAACAGCCTAGAGATTGGCTCCAGAAAAGAGAAAAGGATAAGGGCACACGTTGTCTCATACTTCCCATCACATCCCCTCTGAGGTCCAGTTTAATGCAAATGCTTTGTATTTTTACTGAAGCTGGGATGTTCCCCAAAGCCTTCCATAAGGAATTTAACCAGTCTTCATAGGTTCTGTGTTGAACATCACTTTGATCTCTGACCTTTCATTCCTCTCTGAAGAAATACCACTATGTCACAATGGAAACTGTTGCTAATAAGTTGTGATTTCCCAAAGCTTTACAGTTTATAAACGCTCTCTTAGGTGACCCGCCTCCCTTCAGCCTCCATGCTTTCCTGGGTTCCCTTGAAGGAGTTACTCTATCCTCCTCCACCTGGCTTCCTGCCAGGAGAAAGATAACTAGGCAAGGAAAGAAACAGAAAGAGAAGGCAGCTCTTGCCCAGGTTCCCCAGCTGCTTCCCTGCCAGGGCCCTTTTGGCCAGAAGCGCCACTCCAAAGCACTGGGGAATTCATCCCACTATTCTGTGGGCCCCTTTGGAGCCCCCACAGCTCCCCGGAGGCTCTACACTCCATGGGGATGGCATGTCCTCTCATCCTCCCTTAGAGCCACAGGAAGGTGAGCCTAGGAAAGTCTCACTGCCATGGGACAGGGCTGAGAGACCAGGTGGGTCAGGAGAAATCTTACACCTTCCCTCTCTGGCCCAGGGAGCTGAGAAGGGATAGAATTACCAGATGGGGTTTGGAACAGATATATTTGTCTCAATCAGGGCAGTTGCTGTCATTTTGAAATACTGTGGCCACCAAAAGACAACACATACAACATAGATGAGACATACCCACAAAGTAATGATGCTATTTTTTTCTTTGTTTCAACGAATAGACCAGAATGTTCATCTCCTTACTTATCACAACCAGTATCTTTATTCCTATCTAACAAATGAGAAAAAAAAAATCCAAGTTACTGATGGCAAAGGTGCCTGCTTTGGTGTCCTTTGTCGTGGGCGTGCTCTCCCAGGCAGACTCCAGAGGCCTGAAGGACACGGGGGTCCCACCCTACTTTGGACTCGGAGGGATCATCCAGATTTGTATGTCAGACTTGGCTCCAAAGAGGCTTTTGGTAATTTCCAAATACCAAATTCACCCTTCAGAGGACAAAGATTTGTTAGCAGGGAGGATTTTCAAAAGAATACGCTGAAAGCAATTGCAAAAGAGGGGGTACTGCAAAACCTTTCTCAGTCTGAGACGAGCCGCAGCATTCGGATAAGCATTTAGTCTCCTCAAGGAAAAAACAAGGAAGGGGACAATAGTGATTTGGATGAATAAGTTCTGCTGTATTTGTGTTAAGATAGAAAAGAAAAAAACAAGTCTCCCAATTTTACCCTCACCTTGAATAAGACAGGCAGAAACAGAAATAGGTAGTGGAAATGCACTCAGGGTTTTGGATAGGAAAATTCAACTGCCAGTCAGACAATACATGACTGCTATTTCACCCCAGTCCCTTTGATGAAAAAGTGAAGCTGACTTCCACCATCAAGAATCAGCGGAACAGACAAATTCTTAGGATAACATTTTGTTTGATCCTAATCTACAACATCTGTAAGATCAAGGGGGGAAAAAAAAGCACCAGACCCTTCATCTATGCCTCCCACATTCCCACCAACTGAACAAGCCCCCTCCTAATATAAGCACGTAAGAAAACATGCCTTGGGAATTTGAACAAATTGTGAAGGCACCCTAATGAACAGACAGACATCAAAATAGAAGAAAAAAGCACTCCTTTTTTAACCAGGTTTTATTTAGAACAGAACAAAAAAGAAACTCGAAGTCGAGCAGTTCCTAGTTAACCAAGGTTAAATATGTGGCATTATTTGTCCCTCATTAAAAAGAAAAAGCATCCTAAGAATTCCAAACTCACCAATTTAACACTCTGCGACTGGAAAAATACATTCCCAAGATAGTTGTCCTAAAAATTTCCCGTAGAGGGCACTAGAGAGGTATGATTGAGGCTGGGTTGGGAATCACAGTCATTTCTGGTAAAAGTTCTTTGATGTGAGGAATGTCCCAGTCTGGTACAGTTGGCAAAAGTTCACTCTGGGGAATTGTGTGTGTGTGTGTGTGTGTGTGTGTGTGTGTGTGTGTGTGTGTGTGTGTCTTGGGAAGGAGTGGTTGAGGAAGAAGAGTGCTAGTCTGGTATTCCTTAACTCCAAAAAGGAAATACTGCCCTTGATTTATTTTCACAAGTTATCTGAGAAATAGCAGCCTTGGAAAAGTTCTAGGTCTTGTTTTTGTTTTGTTTTTTTCATTAAAAGGGGGCCAGCTGATGAAAACAAGTTATGAAATGACCTATGTTTGTGTAACTGGCTGGATTGCGTAATGCTCAGGCCCTGAAACCGTAATAGTCAAGCAGCCAGGCAGGGCATATATCTGGGAGATGTTTTCCTAGGAAAGTTAGGAGAGAAAAAACAACAGCAAAAAGAGAAATCCAAGAAGGGGAGGTGTGTGCAACAATTACTGACAAAACAAAATCACCAATGACCAACTTTTGAGATTAAAACTATAACTGGAACAGGAAATATTTTTCATGCCTCAAGTTCCTGCCATATATAAGAACAGAGGCTGGAACAAAGACTAGTCTGCTCCCCCCACCCCCAAAGTCACTGGAGCTCATGGCCATGTGTTAAGATCCAGCTTCATGAAGCTAGAGGGGACGGGAAAGCTCTGGGTTGAAGAACTGGCAACAAACTGATCAGAAATATTGGACTTCCAAAAGAGAGACCTGAAAAAAATAAAATTCACTTCCCCAAAGAAAAACCAGAGAACTGTCTCATATGGATCAGTCCACTGAGATATGCCATAAAAGAGAAAGGCCCATCTACTAACTGCCAGGAAAGTCTCCCAGTAAAGGAAGCTGAGAGAAATAAAGTGATTACAGGTTTTATCTAGTATGTAGTAGTTACCTCGAGCCCAAGATCGGGCAAGGTCATAGCACAGACTTGTGAAGGAACAAAAGCCTCTGAGGTCAGTCCTCAGGACCACAGAACGATTTTGTTCACAGTTGGAGCAACGACGGGAAAATCCACCCCGTTCCTCCTCGTCCCCCACCCAACCACGGCCACACCAAGGAGCAGACAGGCCAAGAACCTCGTCTCAAGCGGCATTACCTTGCCAGTCCCTCTGGTTTGAAAGGCGTCTCACACACTGCCAGGTCGAATGGGCAGGCATCTATGTGAGAACCCCGTGCACTGGTTATTGCTAATTGCAAAATCCTCGTGTGTTACAGCATGCTAGGAATTAGCCAACAGCTGCTTTTTGCTTGGGTAATGAGGCCCTATTACACTCTGCTGGACTGAGTTCTCTTCCTTCTTCCTAGCACTGGTTTCCTGTCTGATTTTCTTCCAAAACCGGGAATTGCCTCCGCTCACATCCTGGGCTCAAAGCCCTAGTGACACAGATTATTCAGTTGGGGCACTGATGTCCGGTCTGACATCCCTGCAGGCCCCAGGGTCAATGCTAAGCCAGGCAGTGAGATTGTAATAGTCCAACGATAACTGCCAAAGACACACTAGGGAAAAGAATAGAGAAGAAATCAAAAGATCCCTTCCTGATTTCAGGGAGGAGGACAGGCGTTTGGGGTTTGTTGAACGGGAGAGGGAGGGAATGGGTACAGACTTCAACCTATTCCCTCATGATGTTTACATTCAATACAAACCACCAACGGGGCTGGGAAGCAAACATAACCAGTAACTTTTCGGATTTACAACTCATCACCTTGGTGCTCAATACGAACGGTGCATTGACTGCATCCTCAATGAACAGACCAGGCTGTCTCTACTGCGGGTGCTTATAGGAGCACCATGGGAGGCAGAGGGAAGGCAGAAAAGCCATTTTGGGGACTCACCAGGTATAGGGAATCACTTTGGAACAAGGGATCCCTCATCAGATCCAAAAGAGAGCCATGTTCCAGAAGACTTTCCAGCTGAATCCACCCCTCCCTGGAAGCCCACCCCAGCCCCTTCTAGAGGCCAAGGCCACCGCCTTATGGAGCATCCCTTGCTGCAGCCAACTGTGCTAGACTCCACAGATGCTGACCACTGTGGGCTTCATGTTGTATTGGGCCTGCGTTAACCCAGCTCTCTCTCGAGACAGAGCGGGTGGGGAGCCGCAGCAGAGGGCAGGCACGCCATCAGCAACCCCCCCCCCCCCCCCCGCCCCAAACAGCACCTTCCTGGTATTTATAAACACAGAGATCACACACACAATCCCTCCAGTGCAAACCAGTCCGGCTGCTTTAGAAACAAGTTGTTTTCTGCTTCCAGAACCACCCAGGAGCCTATGTGATGTCTCTTCCCCCACCCGACCCCGTCTTCTCTCTGCCGGCCTCCTTGTTCCAGGTACCCCCAGACCCTCAAGGTGCTCCTTCGTTCCTGGGGGGCAGTGCAGCCTCCTGTCCCCAACCCTTACAGAAGACGGGCGGGCAGGCGGGCAGGCACGGGGCACACAGGCGGCATGAGCCAATCAAGGTTGGCTCCTTCCTTCCTGACCTTCGCACCTGATTCCCAGAGCGGCAGCCCTCGCCCTCGCTCCAGATTACTTGAAGGAGTTCAACCATGTTTCTGGATCCCCAACCCCTTTCAGAAAGGAGCTAAGACTGATGGAGAACAGGGAGGAGAGAGAGAGGGCTTTCCTGAAAGAATAGGGTCCCAGGATGTCGAAAGGTGCCAGTGGGTGCAAAGATTTTCTTGTCTGTCCACCACCCAGAAAGAAGACTCGGGGCGGGGGGGCGAGGAGGGGCGGGCACTGGGGAGGGGGAGTAGTTCTTGGGAGGAGGTAACAGGCTCTTCCTGGTAGGGGGCCTACAATTCCAGGAGTTTATCTGGGTAAAATATAACGTGGGAGGAAGAGGGCATGTTGTCTCTTCAAGCCCACTCCCCTGATTTAAAAGGGGGTGGTGGGAGAGGAGAGGACGAAAATCCAGAACTTAACAACGGTGGCCCGTAGGTATTATCTCGCCAAGAAAAGGAAAAGAAAGCAAAAGAGGCAGTGGCGGCGAGAGGAGGGCAGGGGTCCGCCCGCGCCGCCAGGTGCACCCGGGCCCGCACCTACCTGCTGGCCGCCGCCGCCGCTGGAGTACGACTCGGCGTGCGCAGGAGAGCCGCTGCTGCCCCGGGACGAGGTGTCAAAGTTCCCGGGATAATCCTGGTACATGATCCGCGGTAGGGGCCGGAGAGGAAACAGGGTGTTTTTCTTCCCCCGCCCTCGCCGCGGCCGCGCACCGGCTGCTGCGCGCTCGTTCGTCCGCCGGCCGCGCCGCGGGCTCTGGGCTTCGCTCCTGGGTTTCTCCCCAACCGCGGCGGGCGAGGACAGAGAGGCGGCGACACCTCGGGAACAGCGTCCCCCGAGCGCCTCTTACGGCACTTCTTTCCGGCTCTGAGAACGCCGCGGGACCAGTTGTCCACCCGGTCCCTCCCTCTAAAAAGTCGGCGCGTCTCTCGGTCCCTCCCCTGCGCGCGCCCTCCCGCCCCCGCGCGCAGCCGGAGCTCAGCCGGGACCCACGGCCCAATCAAAAATTGGAAATTAAAAAGACTAGAAGCCCAGCGAGCCTGGCCTGCCAGCCCCGGGGACCCTCCAATTTCAGACAGGGCCAAAAAGGCGGAAAGAAAAGCTGTCCGCTGGGAGAAACTTCTGTTTCTTCCTTTCAGAAAAGGAGCCGGAGAATAAACTTCCCGTGGCCGACTCGCCGCCGGAGTTTCGGGGCGGCTCGGATACTTGACTGGGAGAAGGCGGCGTGCGCCCGTCCCGCGGACCCGAGCGCGCCAGGGGGACAGCGGCTCGTGGGGCTCAAGCTGAGCTGGCGCTGAGAGGAACGCGGCCCCGCTCCCCGCTCCGGCGCCCGGACCTGCACCCCTTCCCCGGCGCCCGCTCCCGGACGGGCCCGCCTCGCCCGACCGCGCCTCTCCCTCTCCCTCTTTCTGTCCCCGCCGAGCGCCGCTCGTTCGCTCGCTCGCTGGTTCGCTCGAAGCCCTAGCGCTCTGCCCGAGATGAGTCACTACAATGGCACGAGTTCAACTCACACTCTTTATTCTCCAGCCCTGTACCATGTGGATTCACTCACGTCAACCCCAGACTCCACCTTGCAGGGAGGAGCGCACCAGGAGGCGGGGGGGGAGGAGGCCGCGGAGGAGGAAGAGGCGCAGGAGGGGAGGAGGCGGGCGCAGCTCTTCCCTCCCAGCCCCGGCTCCCGGCCGCGCTGACGCCAGCCGCGCACCCCGCGCGAGGAAGCCAGGCGGTGGCCCGGGCGGGAGCTGGCGGCCCGCACGGTTCGGGGGCGCCGAGGCAGCCCCGGCCTCCCCGCCCCCCGCTCACCCCCCGGGCCCAGCGCCCTTGGTCTGTTCCATTGGCGCACGTTGCCAAAGATGGTCATTTGCGTTAGAGGACGCGAGTGCGGGTTTCCTCGCTTTCGGGTGACGTGGAGGGAGAGGGATTCCCTCGCCCGCTCCCGAGTGCGCTGTGGCCTCTCCCCCGCCCCGGGAAGGGGCGCGGGGCGGGGCCCCGAGAGCGGCCGCGCGGTCTCGACTCCGGATTTTATAAAATAATCACAGCCCTGACGGCGAGACGGGCGGTTCGGTGCGGCGCCACCGGGAGGCCGGGAGCCGGGCGCGCAGAGCCGCTCGCAGGGAGGGCGCGGCCGCGCGCGGTCGTAGGCGCCCTTCGCGGCGCCGCCGAGTGCAGCGGGCGCGCAGGGTGCCCGCGCCGCCCTGCGGCCGGGTCTTGGCGGGGCGCGGCGCCGGGCGGGGCTGGCCTGCCTATTTTTCCCTCCGTGGCGGGCTGCCTACCGCTTCCCTTTTTGATTTTTGTTTTTCATGTTTTCGGTCCTACAGTTAATTCGTTAGGAGTAGCCTTGAAGATGAAATTAACCGTGCAAGACATTCCGGCTGCCCTGTACGCCAAGCAATTAGGACGCATCTATTAAGAGTAATCGGGCGTTTATAAGCAAACTCCCGACTGTTACGAATTAAAAAAAAAAAAAAAAAGGTAGCCAGCGAGAGGGTGTGCCCCAACGTTGTCGTCTTCAGCTGTTTTGGAGCGAAGTTCAGGGCGCGGGTAGCTGGACACTTGGGTCCTCCTCCCTTACTGGGCGGGGCTGGGAGGGGCGCGGCGCAGGGTACAGAGCACAGACCTTGGAGCAGAAACGCCCGGCTACGCTATTTACGAGCTGTGAGATCTTGGACCAATTCCTTAACCTCTCTGGGCCTCAGTTTCCTCCTATAAAGGGAAGGAGTTTGGAGCCATGACTTTAGGCCCTTCTCTGCTCTGGAGCTCCAATCCTTCTGCTGAGATGATGGTGTGTGAATGGAGAAGTACTGTAGCGGAAGTCAGGGAACTTAGGTTCTGGTCCAGGGTCTGTTAGCCTCAGTTTACCCAATTCTTAAGTAGCACCAGCCGTCTGTACCCCACAGGGTCCTTATGAGGCCCCAAAGTTAAGAGGTGTTGTTGAGAGTCCATTGCGGGCAACTCGCTGTGCACCGTCACACAATTTCTGTCCTCAGTTTCCTTATCTGTAAACTGGGGGTGTTGGTAGGAAAGAAAAATAGAGCCGGGAACGCGAAGCTTTCCTGGGGCTCTATATAAAGCGCTGGCATTTCCGGGACGGCTGGCGGCATCTGGCCGCCCCAAGGGCCCCAAGATACGGTAATCCCAAACAATACTCGGGGTCATTGTTTACAGCTATAAAACACATTCTGTCCTGAACGCTATCCCCAAGGACGCGCGCGCGTGCGCGACGGGACGAGGCCAGCCAGACTCCTCGCACCTCCGCTGCTGCCCGCTGGGCAGAGTCCCCAACTCCGCGGGCCCAGGAGAGGGGTGTGGGGCAGGCGGACGCGCACGCCAGCCGTGGGTGCTTTGCTTTTTTCCTCCTCCTCCCCATCCCTGCGTCCTGGCCTGCCTGGGTGTTTACGCGCCTCTCCCAGCAGGACTGAGTAAATGCAGTCCTTTGACGCAAAACGAATCAGTCCTTCCCCAGCGGCAGGAGCAAAACCCAGAAAACTGGGGGTGGGGGTAGGGACGGGAGGGGCACAGAAGAAATCGTGACACTTTCCCACTCTCTTCTCAGCCCCTCCCCGCGCCACGCGGGCCTCAGGCCGCCCTAGCCAAATCTTGGGGGCTGCAAAGGGAGACGCGGCCAAAGCGCCCTGAGCCCTCCCAGTAGCAACCGCGTGTCGGAGCGGTGCGAACAGACGCACTTTTGGTTTTCCTTTGAGCAGTAGAGGCTGCCCCGCCCTCCCCCACCTGGCGCTCGAAAATCCGGGTGCTTCTGGGTCTCTCCCACACAGTCCTTCCAGTAATGCGGGGGGAAAAGAGGCGGGGGAAGGGGAGCAGGAGCTTCCTCCGCGGCCTCCGCAGTCCCGGGCGCGCCCAGCCCCGGCCCGGCGCCGCCGGGAGCGCGCGGGCGAGCGCACCCTCGAGCCCTCTCCCGCCCCCGCCCTGCCAGCTCCCCGGTCCTTTCCTTTCTTGTGGGTTCCCGTAAAGCCCAGCAGCCTGGAGACGTCTGCAGAGCATCACGGAATCTGTGCTGATGCAATTCACTAGCCTCCCTTTGGTGCGCCCTGGCCTGCCTCAGAGCGCTTTGATCCCGGCCCTCTCCTACTCCAGAACTCGTGCTGGCTCCCTCTGCCCGCCGGGAGGCCTGCGTTCCGCCGCCGGCTCATCCCCTTTCAGTACTCCCAGCGCCGGACACACAGCTCTGTGCCCTGGTGCTGCTGCGAGACTGACCTCCCCAGGTTCAGCGAGTGCCTCAGCAAACTGTGCCTGCCAAACCGAGAATTCAGCCTCCAAGCCTAGTTCAGTGCCCTCTCCTTGGGAAACCATTCCAGAGTCATCCAGTTAGAAAGGGTCCTCTGGCTCCCTGGAATGCTAAAAATAGAGGTGACCCTTTATCGAGTGCTAAAATCAGAGCCAGGCACCATGCTGAATACAGGGCTTGTTCCATGGAATTCTCAGAGCAAACGCTGGAGGTGTGTATTATTCTCTGGTTGCAGAAGACAGTGAGATTGAATAACTTGTCCAGGGCAACTGGTTAGTGAGTTAGTGATCGGTTAGGACTGCAGCTGAGATTTTCCGACCCCAGGCTCTTCTTCTTCCCCAGGACATGGCATGACCTGCCTCCTGTTGGAATGTCTTTGTCTCTCTCTTACTGGTCTTGGAAGGCATGGTCTTTATCTGATGCATGACTTTATCCTACACTTAGAGGTGTTCCTTAATTCTCCACTGAACAAATAGCCTCAGCACCATCCCTCAGCTTAGAGAAGAGGCCATGTCAAGTGAGGGAAGGGAAGGGAAGGGGAAGAGGGAAACTGGGGTGGGAAGAAAAGGGTAGATGAGCTGTCTTCTCATTGCCTCTGGGTCTCTGAGACCTCTCTGCCCCACTTTTGTCGGTCTCCTTGTTTGTCCATCCTGGCCAGTGTTTGGCTCTTGAGAGATGAGGAATCCCAGAATAGCTGGCACCTCTGAGCTGTGCTGGCCCACACATCTCACATGGGATAGTTGAAGCCCTTTCACACACATCGCCTCACTTGTCCTTACACATGACCTCTCTGAAAGGGATATAGACAGCAGAGTGACTCTGGATTGCCAGAGAGGAGGCTTAGGTGCAGAGTGGCACAGCAGCCTACTCAAAATTTTCCAGCTGTAGGTGTCACTCTGTGTTCAAAGCCATCTCACCTGACTTTAAACCCAGCACTTTGCTGTTTGCCATGCTTCCAGCCTTGTAAGTTTAGGAGCAAACTCCATCTCTCTCTTTTTTTTTTTTTTTTTTTTTTGAGACAGAGTCTTCCTCTGTCCCCCAGGCTGGAATGCGGTGTCGTGATCTCAGCCCACTGCAACCTCTGCCTCCCGAATTCAAGTGATTCTCCTGCCTTAGCCTCCCAAGTAGCTGGGATTGCAGGAGCACGCCACCGCACCTGGCTAATTTTTGTGTTTTTTGTAGAGATGGGGTTTGACCATATTGGCCAGGCTGGTCTCAAACTCCTGGCCTCAAGTGATCAGCCCGCCTTGGCCTCCCAAAGTGCTGGGTTTACAGGCATGAGCCACCGTTCCCAGCTTACATCTCTTAATGATACACTGTCCTCTATATCCATCATGCCTGAATGAACCTGCCATCATATCTTTATAGTAAATCATACTTTTTAGATGATGTAATATTTCTGAAAGCCAGATGTATCTTATAATCGATGACTATTGAATATGGAAGTGTTCCCGTTTTTGTCCGAAGACCTGTGAATCACTCATGGGTCCATCAGGAAACAGTCTTGAACCCAGATGGTTCAAAGGATGAGGCTTTAATGGAGAAACTCCTTATAGAGTTTCCCATAGAGGTATGGGCAAAGTTAAGAGGGAATTGAGGCACCTAGAGCCTAGTAACAGCAGGAAATGATGACCGTCCTTAGGGTTGAAAAGAGGAGGCAATCATGTTATTGGAGCCTAGTGAGCTTGGCACCATGAAGGAGGGACCATCCAGCGGGTAGAGGGAAGGAGCCACTGCCAGAGACAGCCCGCTGAAAGGGAGGGAGAAGTTGGGGTTGAGAAATACCAGACCATCTCTCCCACCTCCTGCCTCCTTCTCTGGCCAAACGGTGGCAGCTGCTGATCCATGCAGTCCACTAAGGTTGGCCTCCCAGGGCACAGAGAAGGGCAAAGAAGGGTAAAGAGCAAATCTCGTGGGGCACTCAGCAAATGGGGAGTAACCAGTATAAATCCCATTAAGCACATGAGGGAACCTACGAGGGATGGTGTTTCAGAATGAGGGAAATAAGGTAAATCAGCGAGGCCTTACACCTCATGTACTGTGGAAGTGAACACTGGAATAGCCTGAACAGCTTTTTGAAACCACATCTTCCCTCTTTACTGATAACATGAAACCACTCACACTGATACTTGAGCCACTGAGCCATGTATTGTATCTCTCAGGTGTGGGGCAGAGAAAAGGCTTTACCTGCTGATGAACAGGGATCCACTCCTGGGGAAGAAGCAAGTATGACTTTCTCTCCTGTGGCTTTATGCGACCTCCTTGAAATTCCACGAGCAACCCTCCCAGCTAAAGGTAGATGTGACACATAAGCCTTCATGTGTTCCCATTTCATGAATGAGCTAACACCAATGGAGAAGAAATGAAGACAAGAAGTATCACTCTAGAGGCAATCATAATCGTAGTTTTAAAACAACAATCTCCATCTGGGTGGGGTATTACACGTCTGTGGGTGTGTAAAAGTTCATCCACAGGCTCTGCCCTTAGGATTGCACCATTTTATTCATTTTACTTTATGTATGTTACCCTCGATTTAACAAAAAACAAGAAGCAAACAATGACAACAAAACCTTTTTATTTCCTTAGAACACATTTAGAGTTATATTGAAGTGTGGGCAAGACCTTTGAGAAAGCATATGCAAATGAGGCCATTCTGGCCACCCCCATGAGGCCCCTAGGAGGCGGAGTGGAATCAGTGCCCTGGCAGCGGTGGGGGCGGGGGCACAGGAAGAGGGTACTTCGCTGCCACCAGTTTTCTGGTTTTGGTTTTTTTAAAAGCCGGATACATTCCAGAGGTAAAGTGACCAGTGCTATTATTCAGAAATATCTTTATGAGTCGGAACAGAAGTCACCCCTGGTAGGAATGTTTGTCAGGTTGGGAGAAGAGAAACAGGACAACTTCCCCTGCTTCTTCTCTGGTTCTAGGATCTGCACACACAGGGTTTGGCTTCCAGTTGGGAAATGGAGCTCCAAGGGCAGCCCTGCTATGGCGGGCTGTGTGACCTGGGCCAAGCCCCTTGACATCTCCAGACCTGGGCTTCCTCATCTGCCGCCAAGATGCTGGATTGAATGTTGGATACATTGTAAGGCAAGGGAGACACAGAAGTCCTAAAGGAGGTAAAGCTTTTCCCCACTGCCCCTCCATCTGGACGAGTCTCCTGCCAAGCATCTTCAAATCCCACTGTGAAACACGATTCTGCCCCCTTCCTGTTCTGAGGATCTGGGAAAGCAAGGGGGAAGGGGCTATCGGGAGCCCTGCTTGCTTCAGGCCCAGACCAGGAGGCTCAGGCAGGCTTATCTACTCCTCATGTGGTGGGGGGCCCAGGATGCTGCCAGGGTCTCACAGCCATGGTCTCACAACCACTATCAGCCTGTCCTCAGGGGTATAAGAGAAGCTGGAAGCCTAGATGGGTGCTGCCCTCAGGCAACTTCCAATCTAGCCGAGAAGAATAAAGAGTAACACACAAAATATTGGGGTCATGAAGCAATAACTGTGGGGACACCTATAAAAACCTCTAATTGGGCTTACCTGGTACCAGACAGTATTTTAATTGGATCATATATACTGCATTAACTCAGTTAATATTCACAACACGCCTATGAGGTAGCTACAGTTATTATCCCCATTCAACGATGGGGAAAACTGAGTCAGAAGAGGTCAACTTGCCCAGGTTTCCAGAGCTGAAAAGCAACAGAGCTGGGATTTCACTGCAGGTATTCTGGTCCCAGAGTCTTGGTACAAATGGTGTTAATGAACTCTTCTTCTGGTAAGAGCACCCCAATTTTCCTTTGGAGAACCTCCACTTCCCCATTTCATGTGCCATGGGTGACCCTACCCTTGAGCTCTTGGAGTGAACACATGGACACACGATCCAGTCCTGACCAAACAGAACATCTCGCTTCCCTACAGTTAGTGATAGGTTCAGGATTGTAGCAATGACCCAAGACTGGCTTCTGAGAGTCACATTTGAGACTATGGCTCAAACTCTTGGAAAAGGGGAGAAGCAGTCTTTTTTCAACTGAGGCGCTATACTCTTTATTACTCCTTGAAGATGGAAATACCAGGAAGAAAACCAAGCTAGAGGGTGGCAAAGTGGAGCAGTGGAGAACAGTAAGTTCCTGATGACGTTGTTTGATGGCCTAAATCCCACTATACCTCCAGTGGTTATCTCCCTGGACTTTCCTGTTATACAGAAATTATCCCTTTTGTGTTGAAGCCAATTTGAGTTGGATATCTGTCAGTTACGACCAAAAAGGTCCTAATGTACTAGTGAACACAGAGCACATACTGTGAGCACCTACTCTTTTTTTCTTTCTTTCTTTCTCCCCCCCCCGCCCCCCAAGACGGAGTCTTTCTCTGTCACCCAGGCTGGAGTGCAGTGGTGCAATCTCAGCTCACTGCAACTTCTGCCTCCCGGGTTTAAGTGATTCTCCAGCCTCGGCCTCCTGAGTAGCTAGGACTATAGGCATGTGCCACCATGCCCAGCTAATTTTTGTATTCTTAGTAGGGACAGGGTTTCACCATATTGACCAGGCTAGTCTCGAACTCCTGACCTTGTGATCCGCCCACTTCGGCCTCCCAAAGTGCTAGGATTACAGATGTGAGCCACCACACCCGGCCCAAGCATCTACTCTTTTCAAGACATTTCCAGAAAAACAAATACAGATAAGAAAGGATCAGTCTTCAAAGAAGTTGGAAGCTGGTGAGGGATGACAAAGATTCTCAAAAAAACTTTAAAAAACAAGTCAGAACACAATTGACAGCACAAGGCAGTTACCCGGGTTCTCGGGTTAATGCAAAGGGTGAGAATTTTCTATATTGGATGGAACACATCAGAAAAGTTCTCACGAAGGTGATAGTGGTGAAATTGGCCTCAGAAGTCTGATAGGATGTTGGCAGGTGAAGGCAGGGAAGCTACAGGGCAGACAGCATGAGGAAGGGCCCAGGTTCAGGGAAGTATGGACATGCAGGGGCAAGTGTAAATTGATGGGATTACCTGGGACCAGAGGAAAGGTCTAAAACATAGGCTGGGGCAGGGTGGGGAAAGGATGGTTCTGAAGTATCTGAAGTATCTCCAAATATTTGAAGATATTCCCCATGGAAAAGAAACTAGGCTTATTTGGAGTGACCCCAGAGGACAAGGCTAGGACTAAGAATGGATGCTCACAAATGGAGGAAGTAGACCTGACCCCTGACTAAGGAAGGTGACGCTACCTGTTTGGGGCAAATGTTCAGAAAGAGGCTGGGTCTGTATGGTGGATGCTGTGAAAAGAGACTCAGAAACCAAATGAGAGTTGAATTAGCCGAGTTTAACATTCTGTGAGTTTTGTGCCAGACTTGGGACTCTACTGCAGGCCTGCTGGCTCTGTGCAAACTCATTGAACTGTGCACCCGATTTGTGTACCTTACGTATGTTTTAGACTTCAATAAATTCACTCCAAAATACCACCCCCTACACACACACACACACACACCACACACACACACACACACGGAGAGAGATCTGAAGTAAGTAGGATTCCTCCACTGATCATTTCTTGAGTAGCGAGGAGAAGATATGCTCTGGGCTGTGCTTTAAGCAGGAGTTTTCCAAACAAATTTGCTGCTTTCCAGAGTGAGATGTTTTTTCCCATGACCCGTGGGACACATGTAATGGGCTGCAGCCTGAAGTTGAAAAGTCTGGTTTTAAGCTGATCTCCCTGGTGGCAGGGTAAAGAATGGAAGGCAACAGGAAGAGCCCAGAAAGGAGGCTGGCGGCTTGACTCTTCTGCCATGGTTCGGGAGAGAGGTAGGGAGACTCTTTAGCAGGGCCAGGTGTCAGGAAGGCAAGTATGCTTCAGAGAAAGAGTCCAACTTCATTGTGTGGGCAAGCCCTGCCACTCCAACTGCCTGGGGTACGCTCAGAGGGACAGGGGAGACCTGCATAGACTCAGCCAGACATCTCAAGGACAGCACACACAGACCCCATGGATCAGCTGCTGTGGGTCACTGAGTACATGCACTGCTGCCTGGGGCCCGCACTCCCCACGCCTCTAAAAACACAGAGTCTGGGGAGTGGTGGCTGTGTTATCTGAGCCAAGGAGCAGATCATGCGATTTCCTGCTCAGGACATGTGAGAGGAGAGGGGATGTTCCTGGAAAGACAGAAGCAAGGGAGGAATGAAGAAAGGGAGGGAAGGTGGGAGGGACTCCACTAGTTTTTCTTTTGAGGCAACTATGCTGCTTCCAGAAACAGCCTTACGTTTGTAGGCAAAAAATGGGGATTTGACTCCTGGCTCTGCCAGTTGGAGCTTCAGTAACCTTGACAAAGTCACTTCATCTCTATATATCCAGTTCATTTGGAGCAAAGCATGTTGATTGTGTCCTTAGCACACAGCAGAAAGAGCCATGAGCTTAGGCCACAGAGGCCTGGGTTCAAATCTTGGTTTTGCTGCCTGATAGCCAGGGGACCCTGGGTAGGTACTGAACCCCTCTGAGCCTCACTTTCCTCCCTTGTGATGTGGTGATGATAACACCAAGATCTCCAGGCCGCAGTGAGAATTACACATGTGTATATTTGTCTAACCATCCACCCACCGTCTATTTATTTATACTCTGCCTTATTCCCAAAAGGATTTCTCTAGCTATAGGAAGAGTCACTGAAACAGCCTGGAAGGTGCTTGGCACATGGGTGATGCCCACAGTGTTACATTTCTTTCTCTGCCCATCTCACAGGGTTGTGCTGAGGCTTCAGTGGGATAATGTGTCTGAAAATGTCTCACAAACTGGGAAATTTCATACACATGAAAGTGGGGAAGAAAGGAAGTGTCCGGGGAAGCTGAGGTAGGAAAGTGTGTCCAGCAGCTTACGGAACAAAGAGGTTGGGCTGCTGAAGCTCTGGGGTCTTCCACCTACCAGCTGGGGGCCCCTGTGCTGTGGCACCTGGAATAAAGCAAATCTGGGAGAAGCTGCATCTACAGGATCCTGTAATGTCAGAACTAGAAGGAACTTGAGAACATATTTGGTGCAACCCCCCACCATTATACAAATGTGGGGACTGTGGTTCAGAGAGGGAAACAGGTTTGCCTCATGTCACCCAGGGCGCCAGAGGCAGAACTGGGCCAAGACCCCCATATCCTGATGTCAGGCGCAGGGTGCCATTTCCACTGCCCCATGCACCTGGGAGCCCAAGGCACCTCCCTCACTCTGGCCTGGGGCACCTGGAAGCAGGTCTGCAGGAACTTCACTTCCCAGGAGGAATTCTGGGAGCTTGGGCAGAAAGGCTCATTCCGCTCCCCTGTAAGTGTGCCTGGGGCCCTACCCTGTTGACATGCCCAGGGGCTCCTGAGCAGTGACGTTAGCCAATGAATAGAACCCACAGCCAAGACCAAACACAGAGCCTTATTGTTAGGGACACTGATTACTGCACTGGGTTGGGCATTTATTTATTATCACATCTTTCTTTTCATTAACAGAAGGCAAACATTCCCCACCCCAGTAGCTACAAGGCTACTTACCTGCATGAGAAGACAGGTGATGTCTCTCAAGGCCGGGTTAGGAGCAGATCTGACCTACTTGCAGGGTCCTTCCATCAGATCCAACTCAGGCGAGGGGAGGAGAGATTCAGGTCAGACCAAGGGAGAGCACCCTCAGGTTGCAGAGGCTGTTACTAAATAATGTCGAAAGCTGTGGTGTGGGGTCAGGAGCCAGACAGATCTGGTCCTGCTCCACGCTTTGCTTCTTGACATTTGGCATGACACTAAACCTGCCTGAGCCTCGGTGTCTTCACCTGTAAGAGTTTAGAGGTTAAAAGGATTAAATAATATATGTGTGTCAGCAGCTAACATGGTATCTGGTACGGGGCACTCAGTAAACAGCTGTGGGCACTCAGTAAACAGCTGTATCTCAGGGCACAGCGAACCTTGTTTCTGCAGATGAAACTATCGGGTAACAGACACTCCGTAAAGGTTGATCCTCTGAGCCTGTGTGTCCTCTTCTAGGAGTCTTCAAGACAGAAAAGGATAGGAGAGGGTCATAGCCCACATGCCATCTCACGCTGGGCAGGGGGAGAAACGTGGTAGCCTTTTCAAGACACTCCATGCTCCTAATTCAGCTTTCCTGTCAACATTTCCATCTCTCTCCCAGCCCCACTGATTCCATCAGTGAGTGATCCTCAGTCTCTCTCCTTCTTCCATTAGGACAAATCATTCATATCCTTCTTTTTCCCCACTAGAAGCATCTTTCATTTGGGGGGTCCAGGTATTTCTTGCCCCTACTTCATAAGCTTCAACTCCTTTGAGATTGTTTTTTTTTTTTTTTTTCCGGCCCCCCACAGCCAAGGTAGAATTTAGTTCAGGCCTCCAAATAAAGCTTCCAGAAGACCTGATTCAGAGACAGCATTCCTTAACGAAGATGGATGAGCAGCGCTGAGTCTGAAGTTGAGACAAGGTCTGGATCTCCAGGGGACAGAGCAACAAAAATACTCCTTACTTCCCTGGCTTCCTCCCACAGGGCCCTCAGCTTGCTGTGGTGCCAGGTAGGGGCTAGAGAGGCCCAGGGCCCCTAGGCAGAGGCCATGGCCCACAGCCTCGCCCTGGCTGTCTGTGGCTTGGGGCAGGGGCCTCTAATTTTCCAGATTATTTGTTACCTCCAGCAAAATGCTTAACAACAGTGCTAGGGATGGGCATCTGAGCACATGAGCTATTAGGTTTGACCTAAACAGATTGTGAAAGCTGGAAAAGACCCCGAGGCATCACTGAAACCATCTCCCCAAACAGTGAGGAAGTTTTGCAAGGTGATAAAAGAAGATGGTAGTCGATAAAAGCACTGTATTTTCAAATAAGTTTGGAAAATATTGGGGTTCAGTGGATTTCTTTACTTAGGACTTCTCAGAGCCTTTAATGTATCAGTGCAAATTGTGAATCTCCAGGATGCATTTCTCAAAAGCATTTCATGAAATGGTGATTCCGCCACTCTCTGGTGTTACGGCAAGGTAACAGGCACAAACTCCTAGGGACAGAGCCACCAGGGAGACCGGGGTCTGTGCATTCTCCCTGATATCAAAACTAAGCCCATTCATCCTTTTCCTCATTTTGTTTTTGCCTTATAATCAGGGGCAGAGGTGGTGGGGTTGGAAGGTTTATTTATTTAGATGTATTTTATGTACTCTGAAGACCAGAACTAAGGCTAGTGGGTAAAAGTTCCTGTTGAGCAAAATTTCAGCTCCACCCAAGTAAGAACTTTAAAATAATTAGACCTGTTTGGACATAGATGGAGCCAACTCATGCAGTAGTGAGCCACCCATCACTAGAGGGGTCTAAGCCACAACCTACCAACCAATGAATGGTGTAGCAGGTTGAATGGTGGTCTCCCAAAAAGATAGGTCTGTGTCCAAATCCCAGGAACTTGTGAATGTAAGCTTATTTGGAAAGAGGGTCTTTGCAGATGTAAGGAAGTTAAGGATCTTGAGAGGAGGAGATCATCTTGGATTCTTGGATTATCTGGGCAGACCCTAAATTCAGCAGGAAGTATTAAAGAGTGGGGTAGAGGGAGATGACACACACAGAGAAGGCCTCACAAAGACAGAGCAGACAGATGCAGGGACAAGCTAAAGAATGCCGACAGCTCCAGAAGCTGGAAGTGGCAAGGAATGGGTCCCCCCAGGGCCTCCGGAGAGAGCGAGGCCCTGCCGACACCGTAATTTC
The DNA here is from genome assembly GCF_009764315.1 of Trachypithecus francoisi. Lineage (NCBI taxonomy): Eukaryota > Metazoa > Chordata > Mammalia > Primates > Cercopithecidae > Trachypithecus > Trachypithecus francoisi. Next base: position 79,917,861 of record NW_022681462.1, read on the forward strand.
AGACTTCTGGCCTCCAGAACTGTGAAAGAGGAAGAGTCTCTTGTGTTAAACCACCAAGTTTGTGGTCATCTGTTATAGCAGCCACAGGAAGCCAAGAGAGGTACGGGTGCTGAGGAGGAAGGCGGCGAAGGAGTCTGTTCTGAGTGATCCCAGGGCCTCTCCTGACCCTGTGCCCACTGGTCGTCACCCCCAGTAATACCTTTGATTCAGTGATGAGAAAACTGTGTTAGGATTTCCCGTCTGTCCCGGGAAGGGGGAAAGCAAATGGACTCAGCTTCAAGGCAGAACTTGAGCTGCTGCTTCCACAGCTCTGCCAGAGCCACCAGCAAAAGTGCCTACTTTGGCCTCTTTAGAAGATAGTCCCTTAAAGTCAAAGAACCTACAACCAGTTTCTAGCCCCCAGGATGTCAGACCATCTCCACTAAGTGGTCAATGCGCTGCCAGGCAGGTGCCAGTCAAGACCGGCTGAGAAGGTAGGAGTTGGGCTATGAGACCAGCTTCAGTCAGTATCAGTCAGCATAGGGAGGCTGAGCAGCTCAGGCAGCGGTTGCTGCTACAGAGGCCTTGCTGGGTCTGTTCTGTGTCGTGGGGTCCCCTGCCTCAGTGACAGAAATCAGCCCAGTGACCCTTGCCCCGCCATACGCACACACAAGGGAGGAGAGCTGGGCATCCATCCCCCACCCCGTGTGCAGCCTGTTCCCTTCCTCTGCTACACGCGTGCACTTTTACACGCACTCAGGAGCTCTGTTGCAACAGCCTCTGTGCCCGGAGACAAGCGATAACACGCCCTCCTGCTCGTCTCTTCTTGCCTTTAGTGCCTGGCAAATTAAGACCAAACCCAAGTTGCAGGGCAAAAGAGGATCAATTACCAGGTAAAGGAGGAGGCTGTGGTTTGAATGTCTCAGTAGCAGTTTAGGGAGACCTGGGGACAAGAGAGAGAGGGGCTGAGGCCAGTGCTCCCTTCAACACTGCCAGTTTGTCCAGATGCCTGTAGCCATTGGTAAAAGCAAGTCTCAGTTGCTTTGTCCCTAAAGCCAGGAGCCCAGTTGGTTGTGTCAATCAGGGCTGGCCGCTCCCTTCCTCCTTGGGGAGCAGAATGAGCTTTGCCCACCTGGTAGAGCGGTGCTGGGTGTCCTGGGCAGGAGTCCCAGCCCTGGCACACCTGTGTGTGCAGTCTGACTGGCTTACCTAGAGCCCGGCAGCCCTCAGTGTCCTCTCTCCTTCCCTCCCTCTCAGGGTGGGGAGGGTTCCCACCTGCCAGTTTCCATCCGGGCAGACCCATGCTTCCCCGCACACTCTCAGCCCTCAGACCCAGGCATCCACCTTCAGAGGTGGTCTCTCTTTACCTCTTGGTTTCCCCCTTTCCACTGTCCAAATTAGCCCCAAACCGCAATACCACTCCCCAAACCTGAGTTTAGGGGGAAGGGAACTTGGCATTCTCCCCTTTCTAGGTCAGAATGTTTGTAACCAAGCCCTCAGGCTCTGCAAATGTTTGCTCGTGGGCTGTTTTGCTCAGCTGGGGCAGGGCTGGGCTGAAGCCCCCGTCCTCAACTGCCTTCTCCCCCTCCCTTCACCACCCTAATTTCAGGCTCAACTCTGCGCGTTTAGGGCTTAATTAAACTCTTGTCTTGCTTTCAGAAGAGACACTTTCTGCCCTGGGGAGTTGCTACGGTGCTTTGTGGGGAGGGCAGGTCTGAGCAGGCTCCAGATGAGGGCCTGCTGGGAGGGAGAAGGAACATCCTTGCTGGAAGCTGCCTAGCGGTGGCTGAGGGGGAGCTAGCAGGGTGGGTGGCTCAGAGGGTGCCCATGTCAGATAGGGGCCCCCCAGGCACAGAGGGTCTCCCTATCTCCACCACTGCCTCTGCGTGCCTTGTTCAATGATCACAGGTCACGGTGTCCAGGTCACCCTGTTCCTGGTGCCTGTCCCGCCCTGCCCCGCCCTGCCCCGCCCTGCCCAGCCAGCGAGCAGGAGCCTCCCGCACCTCCCACCTACTGCTGGCTGCACCCTGCCCTCACTGTCAGGAGGGCCAGGCCTCCCACCCCAAGGAACCTCGCCCATCCTGCCCTCACCTCCCACATGGGGCCAGGCCCCCCACTCTAAGGGACCTTGCCCACCTCCTGGGGCCCTCGAGAGAAGGAAAAGGACCCAGAAAGTGGGCTCTGTGATCCAGACCCTCAACCCAGGCACGTGGTGACCACACTCCCAACCACTAGGACAGACCTGCCTTGTACTGGTCCCAGGAAGGACCCTGTGGTGTGAAAGTTTCTAGAGAAGCATGTCTCAAAGAGGCTGCTGGCTTTGAGGCCTGGGATTGCCTTTACCACCTGTGTGTCCTCCAGCAGATTACTGCATCTTGCTGAGCCTCAGTCTCCCTGTCCTTAAATCGAGGGTGCTATACCTGTCCCCCGAGGTGTCTAGGGGAATGGAAAGACATAACGTAGGAGAGAAAGCCTGTTGCTAACGTAGGTAAAAGGCTACACAGACATGAGCTATTACTTCTATCGAGGCTGGGCAGGCTGTGAGCAAAACTGTAATAGAGCTTTTAGCATTGTCCCCAAAAGAAAATGCTATGTGCACCGCCCCCGTTTCGTTCTGTAAGTCCCTGCATGCTCTCTCCCTGGCCAACGAAAGCTCATCATTGCCACCCCCTCCATGTCTTTCCTTGGGCTTCACAAGCCCTCTCAGGATTACTCCATTGGTATTCTCCATTGCTGTTTTTACCAACAGAAACTGAGGCAAGGAGCAGGAAGACCTTTGTGCAGATCATACAGCATGTCTGTGAGATGGCCAGGAGCCTGAGCCGGGGCTCCTGACACCCTGCTGGATCCTCAAGGTCCTGCCGCTGTCTCTGGGATGAATCTGCTTTCTAACATTCTTTAAGCTTATGCAGGGGCAATCGTGAAAAACAGTGTTCTGGAGAGGTGGCTTTAAGTTAAGCAACTGGGAGCTGTCATTGCTGGCAGGGACCTCAGAGGTCTCCTAGGGTTAACCCCTTGGAGCACTGGGCCTGGGAGAAGGAGAGTAGCTGCCCCATTGCACAGCTGTGGTCTCAGAGCCTCTCTGCCCCATACAGGGTTGGGCTCACCCCTCTGTCCCAGGAAGCATGGTCCTCCCCCAGAGAAGTTCAGAGGCAGGACATGTCCCCAGGTGATGCCCAGTCAGCCCAGATGACCCTGCTGTCTTCCATTCACTGAGCCCAGGACCCCAGGCTTTTCATCTTCCCCGGGAGGCCCCAGAGCTGCAGTCTCTGCACACTTCAAAGGCCTTCTGGACATGATCTCATTCAGCCTCACCTACTCACTTGGGGTGGGGAGGGAGCGGGAAAAGGTCATTGAAGAACAGTGGCTTGTCACAGTCACACCCTTGAGCAAGTCAGTGTTCCTCTGTGTACCTCAGTTTCCCCATCTCTAAAATGATGGTTAACAGGGCCTAGTGCTAATAGTCTCTACATGGCCCGTGGTTGTATTAGGGCCAATGAAGGCAACAGCAAGTTGCTGGGCCCACTATAGGCGAGAATAAAACAAGTCAGTTTCCTCATGAGAACACTATGCCCTTCCTCACAGGTAGGAGGAGACCACAACACAAAAGTGCCTCTTATGGGATCTGGTGTATGTTGGAGGTTGATGGTCATTAGCCCTCCTAGCCACAGAGGCCTGGAATTGGGGATGCCAGGGTGCCGACCCCATCAAGGGCTCAGCGGACAAATGAGTCCCTAATCTATCTTTTTTGGAGGAGGTCCATTTGCTTCCTGAAGACATTCAGGAACCACCCTATAAATGCTACTTCTCTTCCCAAATTGCCAGGCCAGGTCAGCAAAGTCCGTGCTTATAGGCCTCCTCCTGTTTTCCCGAGTCTCCCCTCTGTAGCCACTCCAGGGGCCCTGGTGGGCTGGGAGGCTCTGCTGCTGCCCCGCTGGGCTCCTGCCCCCTGCTGGGCTGGGTAGAAGCCCCCATTGTCTGAGCCCTTCCCAAGGGCCGGGGTCTGTGAGTTCCAACCTTCAAAAGATTTCCAACTTACTGTGTGGCCTCAAGCCAGTCTCCTGGCTTCTCTCAGTTTCCCCAGCAGTAAAATAGGGCTAATGACCATCAGCCTCCTGCACTGGGGTGTTGTGAGAATAATTAAGGTTTGTGAAAGGCTTTGAGATCCTTGGATGAAAGGCCCTGGAGAAGGAGAGTGTTATTATCCATTATTAGTACTGTTATTTTCCATGCAAGGATCTCAAAGCCTTTCACAGACAGTAATTAGTACCTTGCAGGGGTGTTTTGAGGGTGATTAGTTCCATTTCTCATATGGGAAAACTAAGGCACAGAAAGAAATCAGAACAGGGCAGAAGGGTAAGTGCTCACCTAGTATACCTAGAATTTGATGCTGCCCAAGCCTGGGTGCCCTCGACACCCAGGGTCCACTTGGGGCACCTTCCTTTGGAGCAGGCAGTGAGAGTCCACAAGGGGCCAGTGAGAGGCTCAGAGCAGGCGCCTCACGACCTGCTTCCCTGATTCTTTCCTCCCCCTCGTGCTGCCCCAGGAAGTGTGCACTGGGCAGCCCATCTTCAGTCTGGTTGGGCAGCAGAAGCTGGCATTGAAGGCACTGGAAGGAGGGCAGCTGCAGGAGATGGGAGCATAGGGCATGAAGGGGCAGAGACAGTCAAGACCCCGGGCAACCCTTTTGCTCTGGGGCTTTGAGAACAGACTCCCTATTTTTCTCTGCACTTCCCAAACTCCTCTGGTCACCTTGTATGTGGGATCACATTGAGGCTTGGCACCAAGGGCAGCCCAGCCTTTCAAGCTATCTTTACAGGAGCAGCTAAGAGAGGTAGAAACAGGAGGTTACGAGACTAAAGAGGTGGGGTGGGCTGCCCATCACATTGCTGGGATAAGAGAGTCCTCGGTTTACCTTTTCAGGAAGAGATGCATTTGCTTCCTGGGGACAATCAGGATCCCCTGGTGCTTATGGTTGGTTCTGTGGCGCCCTGCCATGTGGATTACGGTGACTATTTAAAAAAAAAAAAAAAGAAAAGTGTCCCAGAGATAGTAATTTGAAGATAGGTTGCACTTGTTTGCATAATAAGTCATAATTCCAAGCACGTAAAGTAAAATCAATTCATTAATGCAGCAAGCTGCAGAGGCATTCAAGAGAGGTATTCAACAGCAGGCCCAGCCTCGGAGCATCAGTCCCCACCAGGCTTGCCCTGTTATACAACTCCTTGCAATCGTCCTGCAACCCGCTCCCTAGGACAAGAGCACGGGATGAGAGACACTGATACTCAGTGGTATATTGGTAAATGTTTAATACCCAGTTCTTAAAACAACTCCCCCAAGGAGCCCCCCCCAAGCCACAAAATAACAATAACTTGATGTATAGCATTTGCAAATTGTCATGGTTTAAATGCTTCTATCACCACTGATTTCAAGCTGCCAATGTGACACCAGCCAGTTCTCCAAATTCCTGAAACTTTGACAGTTAGCTCCCATAAGGCAGGTTGTTAAGGAGATGGGTATGAGATGGGTTTTGTCTTGATGAAGGGAAGGAAAAAGAGGAGGCACAGGGAATGTTCAAAATGTGAGGCCTCAAGACAGAGGCCCTGGCTGGAAACCAGCCTCACTGCACTCTGGGCCTGCTTCTGCCTCTGACTATTAAGAGTAAAAACACACTATTAAGGGAGCACAAGAAACCTTTTAAAAATGACCTGTACTATTCAGAGAAAGAAGAGAAGCTACGTATCTGTGAAATAAAGACAAGAAGATATATATTAAAAAGGGAGACCACTGGAAAATAAAGAAGAGCTCTTTGAAATTAATGTGAGAAAAATTAAAGAAATCCAGTAGAAAAGCTGGAAGATAAAGTTGAGAAACTTTCCCAGAAAACAGAATAGAAAGGTGAAAAATTAGAAAAAACTAATCAAAACAAAATTAGAGAATGAATCCAAGAGGTTCAACATTTGATTATATACTAATAATTACATAAAAAGAGAATGGGGAAATTGGAGGGAAAAAATAATCAAATAAATAATAAAAGAAAAATTTTCCAGGACTAATGACATGGGTGACCAATATGAAAGTAATCATCAAATGTCTTTCAGCAAGACAATTGCCAGGCTGGGTGTGGTGGCTCATGCCTGTAATCCCAACTGTTTGGGAAGCTGAGGTCTGTTTTTCATGACTGCCCCTGCATAAACTGAAAGAATGTTAGAAAGCAGATTCATCCCAGAGATAGTGTTCTGGAGAGTGTGCCTCTAAGTTAGGGGACTGGAGACTGTTAGAGCTGGCAGGGACCTGTCTCCTAGGTTAACCCCTCGGAGCACTGGGCCTGGGAGAAAGGGAGTAGGCCGAGGTGGGAGGATCTCTTGAGCCCAGGAGTTTGAGATTAGCCTGGGCAACATAGATCCCATCTCTACAAAAAATAAAAAAATACCCGGTTATGATGGCAGGCACCTGTAGTTCCAGCTACTCAGGAGGCTAATGTGGAAGGATTGCTTGAGCCCAGGAGTATGAGGCTGCAGTGACCTGTGATCACGCCACTGAACTCCAGCCTGAGTGACAGAGTGAGACCCTGTCTCAAAAAAGAAAAAAATTTTTAAAATGCCAAGTGCTAATACAATATATGAAAAAGACCCAAGGAATATTGTGAAACTTCTGGATGGAGATAGAGAAAAGAATCTACAAACTTCCAGAGTAGACAGAAAATAGGTCAAATGCAGAGGATCCAGAATTAGAATGAAATCAAACTTCTCAACTGCATTGTTGAAAGCAAGAAGACAAGGGTGCGTGTTTTTAAAATTATGAGGGAAAATGATCTTCCGCCTGTACTCAGTCAAAGTAAGAAAGTCAAGGTAGAAATATACATACAGAATCTTCAGACGTGATCGATCACCCCCAAAAAGGTGGCCTCCTATGAATCCTTTCCCTGGAAGATCTAAGAAACCAGGAATCTAAACAGGTGAGTGATGAAAGAAGTCTCAGATGACAACTATGTAGTAGTCATGAAGGGCAACCTATGCACGCTGGAACCAAAGGGTGGTGGCCTCCAGGAGGGATGTCTCTAAGGACAGAAAAGTCCCGGACCTGACCCATTACCAACACGCTATACTGAGGGGACTTTTACACTGTCAGAAGATTTGGGGCCTGGGGCGGTGACTCATGCCTGTAATCCCAGCACTTTGGGAGGCCGAGGCGGGTGGATCATCTGAGGTCAAGAGTTCCAGACCAGCCTGGCCAACATGGTGAAACCCTGTCTCTGCTAAAAATACAAAAAATTAGCCGGGCGTGGTGGTGCATGCCTGTAGTTCCAGCTACTCGGGAGGCTGAGGCAGGAGAATCACTTGAACCTGGGAGGCAAAGGTTGCAGTGAGCCAAGATCGCGCCACTGCACTCTAGCCTGGGGAACAGAACAAGACTTTGTCTCAAAAAAAAAAAAGAAGAAGAAGAAGAAGAAGGAGGTTTGGATCAGAGGAGCCATATGGCAGCAAGTTGAGAGTAAGTGCAAAGGTTGGATGCAAATAGAAGTTAGGGAAATTCAGGGAAGACTCTTCAGGTTGGTCTATGTTTGCTCTGAAAAGTGGGGGTCAGGTCATCTGACAAAAAGGGATGGGGAGAGAGACAGGTGGGGGCATGAGGACAGAGGTAAAAGTTTGGAAACTTAGGAGCGAAAGAGACTGTTGACCACAAGTAAAAGCACTTCTGGGCACTGGGCACCACACATTTGCAATGGCACCTGTTGGCAGAGCTTTTCAAAAGCTAGTTGCAGGGTAACCCGGGGTGGTGTTAGGTTTATTCACTAATAATTTATTCTGAAATAACTTTAAACTTACAGAAACATTTCAAGAACAGTACAAGGAACTGCTATATCCCCATTCACCCAGTTTCTCTGATTGTTAACATTTTACCATATTTGTGCCCTCTCTCTCTCTCTCTGTGCCTCCCTATTCCTGCCTCTCTCTCTTTCTATGTATATATGTATAGAGAGTTCCATCTTTTTTTTTCCTGAACCATTTGAGAATTTCAGAATAAGTTATAGACTTGATGCCTCATTACCCCTAAGTACTCCAGTTTATATTTCCCCAACACAACATCTTCTCCTTGTTACTTATTAAATCCTCCAAATTAGGAAGTCATAATTAATTTAACAACATCCTCCAACCCATGGACCCCATCCAGATTTCTCCAACTGTCCTGCTGATGCCTCATTTGCCTTTCCGGTCCAGGCTCCAAGTCAGGGTTCTGAGCTGTGTTGAGTTGTCATGCCTCATTCGTTTCCTTGAATAGGAAACAGATCTTCAATCTCTCGTCTTTTGTGACCTTGACAGTCTTCAAAAGCACAGGCCATTTATTCGGTAGGATATGGCCCCCAAATAAGTCTGTCAATTGCCACTCTCAGGCCAAGCATTCTTGGCAAGGATGCCACAGAAGAGATGCCATGTCCTCCTCAGGGCATCACATCGCGCTTATGATTCTGACCTGTCCCCACCATTAGTGACATTAACCTTGACACCAGGTCAGGTTGATGCCTGAAGGATTTCTCCACCGTACACTCACCGTGTTTCCCTTTGTATTTGATAGGTATGTGGTGAGGAGACACGAAAACTATAAAGCCTGTTCCTCATCAAATCTTGCCCACCAGCCTTAGCATCGTTTGATGACTCTGACCTTAATCAATCACTATTATGATGGTTGCCAAACAGTGACTATTTCTGTCACTGACTCTACATTTATCAGCTGGCATTCTACTGTAAGAGTTTTCCTTTCTCCCTCACTTATTCATTCATTCATTCACTTATATCCATCTGGACCCATGGATCTCCATTGTAGTTAAAGCGTTGTGACCTGTTACTGTAATTATTTATTTGGATGCTCACATTGTCTCAGTTTTAGTCGGTAGGAGCTCCTTCAGGCAGACTCCTGTGTCATTTTGACATGTCCACGTTATTCTTTGAGCACTTCCCTACTTTCTGACACAAAAAGATGTTCCAATCTCAGCTTGCATTATCTCTGTTCCAGTCCTGGGATCACCCCCTTCTCCAAGGATCTCTGGTTCTGTTCAGTGGAGAATGGCATTTAAAAATTAAGATCTGGGGCTTTCTAGCTTGCTGCTGCTGGGGTATCGTTGCCTTGTGGTAATTGCCTCTAATCAACAGCACCGGTTGTCAGTTCCAGAATGATGTTAAACAGTGGCAAATCCTGGCATCCTCTTCTCGTGCCTGACTTGAACAGCAATATCCCTGGTGTTTCAGCATCACACATGGCGCTGCCTGTTGGTTGGACACAGACAGTTTCCAATCACATCAAAGAAGCATCCTTCTATTCCAGTTTTACTAAGAGGTTTTTTTAAAAGCAGCTATGTTGGATGTTATAAAATACATTTTTTGGCATCTATCTAGACAGTCAAATTGTTTTTCCTCTTTTGACCTATTAATGGGAATGATAGTACAAAGTTCAACAGTATTAATCATGCTTGCTTTCCCTGAATAAACTCTATTTGAGCAGGATGTATTTTTTATAATATAATACTTGATTCATCGCGCAAATACTTCACTTAGAAATTGTACGCTAACCAGTCCCAAGTGAAAAGAACCTAGCATTCCCTTTTTTATCATTGTGTTCAGATGCTGGCATTGGAGGTGAGGTGGAAATAGAATACAAGTGAATGTGTAACATAACTGAGAGACTGGGGGCCATGGAGGGAGAGAAGGAGGAGCAGTGGTGAGAAAGGTCCCTGCAGGCCTAAGGGAGAGGCGGGTGCACAGGAAGGTACAGTCTGAAGGGGGATTTTAAGAATGGAGCCCTGGTGGAGTCAAGGCTCAGATTTTGGCCAGGGAGTGGCTTGCTGAGAGAAAGCTGAAAGTCCACAGGATTGCAGAGGTCAAGAAGCTGTAGGCAAGGGTGCTGGATGGGTTGCCTGCCAGGGTGTCGAAATCTTCCCAGGTGGTGGCCCAGAGGCTGGCTGAATCAGTGCCACGGTGAGTAGGGTCATGACTTGGAGTCCAGTTGTGGGATTACAACTTGGAAAGGAGAAGGGAAAAGCCCCCAAAGTGAGAGGCAGCTTGTTTTTCTTTATGAGACGGAGTCCTGTTCTGTTACCCAGGCTGGAGTGCAGTGGCACGATCTCTGCTCACTGCAACCTCTGCCTTCCGGGTTCAAACAATTCTCCTGCCTCATTTTCCCAGGTAGCTGGGATTAGAGCCCCACACTACCACCAGGCCCATCTAAGTTTTGTAGTTTTAGTAGAGACGAGGTTTGGCCATATTGGCCAGGCTGGTCTCAAACTCCTGGCCTCAAGTGATCCACCTGCCTCAGCCTCCCAAAGTGCTGGGATTGCAGGTGTGAGCCACCGTGCCGGCCTACTTTTTTTTTCTTTTTTCTTTCTTCTTCTTTTTGTTTTTAATAAGGGCGAAATAGCCTGATACAGACTAGTGTGGAGCTGGAGAGAGCCACCCTGTCCTCTCCTCAGCTCAGGTGAGGACGTGAGAGCCGGGGGAGCTGAGAGCCCTGCTCCTGGAGGCCAGGGACTGGGGAAAACTAAGTGGCCAGGCCGTGGAACTAGGACGGCTGGAACTGCTGCTGAGGGACGGGCAGCTGTTCTGTCCCAACCCCAGGACCACAGAGTTCACAGATGTAAAGCATTTAGTGCCTGGCACTGAGCAAATCTAGTAGCACTATTATTATTAATTTGTACAAAGTAATTAAATGTTTTTCAAGTAATGCTAAAAGGCAGTTCCAGACACTGCCCAAGAAATGTGATTGACACATTCTGCTACAGGCAGGCGGGATGGTCTTTCCCCCACTTTCCCTCTCCCTTTCTCATTTGTAGATCCTTCTGGCATTCTTTCGTGTCAGCCAGGCCCTGGCTCAAAGCTCAGAGGCCACACTGACAAGTGGCATGGACTCGGGCAAACTTGGGCCTCATCTGTAAAATGGGTACCGATGCCTCCTGGAGTTGGAAAGGGCATCTGTGCTATGGCCCCCGAATCCAGCCAGCACCCTGAGCCCAGGATCACCAGTGCCACAGGACTGGTCACTGCTCAGAGGCTGAGCAGATCCCAGGAGCAGAAAAGGGAAAGGGAGGGGAGGGGCCCAGCCAGGTTCTGGGATCCCACAGCCCCAGCAGAGGAGCAGGAAGGAAAGGAGATGGGGAGACGGCTGTTCATTCCACAGAGGTGGTAATTCATCATGTCTTAAGATCCAGGAATACAATCCAGACACTGGGAGCTCCAAGGCTCAGGAGCACAGAAAGGCTAAGTTCCTTCGCCTGTGGTTAGGTGGGTGGTCTCTGCAGTTCTCCATTTAAACTGGGAACTGAGCAACCAGCCACTACCACATACCTCTGTCTGGCCCATTTCTGGCCATGGTCTTAGTCCCAAAGGCCCTTCTAAGGGCCTTGGGTGATCACTGGCCCTTCCCAGGGTCCCTGCTGGGGTTCTCCCTCCCCCAAGTAGACTACTCACTCCTCAAGGGATGGGGCTGGCAGGAAAAACTGGGGTGAATTTGGGGGTTTGTCCTAAAAATGCCTCATCACAGAGCTGGAAGGGACAGAAAGGAGGGCCAAGTCGGAGCTTCTTGCACGATGAGGCTCTCCCAGGGGGCCTGCATCCTGGTGCGCTGCTGGGCAGGTAATAATGATGAAGATAGGAACATTTGTTCACACCCGTCCCAGGTCTCATTTCACAGGTGATAAAACTGAAGCTTGCAGAGTTAAACGTACCAAACGTAACAGAGGCGGTGAGTGTCAGAGCAGGATTTGAACCCACATCTTCAGGGCCCCGATGCCTGTGTGCTGGCCCCCTCCACGGGCAGTGCGCAAGTATTCAGTGAGTGGGGTGAGCCCAGCTCTGGCCAGGTGTTGGGGAGGGGTCAGGCAGGGCCACAGGGTACATGGCGTAGAACGAAGAGGCTGGATTTGAGGGGTCACATGGGACTCTCAGTCCCAGCTCAACCACACCGTCAGGGGCCTCAGTGAGTTACTTAACCTCTCTGGCCTCAGGTGCCCATGGTGGAAAACGGGGATAAGAGTTCTGGCAGAGAGATACGGAAGGGAGTAAGTCAGAAAATGTAGGTGTAACCCAGATGTCAGCTGGGGACTCCCAGTTTCCTGAGGTCTAAGCATGATGAATGGTAACCCCTACGCCAGGGATGGAGGAACCCAGGGTCCTCCCCAGGATTTCTGCTGGCGCCCTAGAATGGCAGTGCGGTGGGGCTTAGGTTCCAGGGGTCCTCAGCCTCTAGGCCCTGCTTCTGCATTTCTCTCTGTGCCACCCCGTGATAACCCAGGCGCAGCGTCTGTCCCTCCCTGTCTTCTCATTCTGGATAGGGGAGCAGGTGGGGGCCTTCACTGCACAGTGGATAGGGAAACAGCTTCTGCTGGTACACAGCACGTTCAGGTTCTTCACATGTCCTTCAGTCACTTCACTGGGGACTTTGGCCTCCCTACTGCACAGTGCCAAAGTCCCAGCCACTGCCTCTCACAGCCCTGGCCCTGCCATCCCTCTCTCCTCCTCACCCCTGCCCTTCCTGCTGTGTTCTCCAGACTCTTCTCCCTTTGTTCAGGCAGCCCATGGGGCCTCCCATCTCCTCTGCCAACTCCTCTAGACTCCTCTCTGCACATCCAACCCAGCCGGGTGCTTGCAGGGCAAAATGATCTTCATGGAAGCTACCTTCTTAGAGGTGGTGATAAAAAATAAAGGCAGGGGCTGCATGCGGTGTCTCATGCCTGTAATCCCAGCTACTCGGGAGGCTGAGGCAGGAGAATCGCTTGAATCTGGGAGGCAGAGATTGCAGTGAGCCAAGACCGCACCACTGCACTCCAGTCTGGGCAACAGAGACTCTGTCTCAAGAAAGAAAGAAAGAAAGGCGGTGAGAGCACACATGGAGTGAGCTGCCTCCTCATCCCCGCCTTCGATCCTTACTGGCAGCCTGCCCTTAACTAGTGCACGTGGGCCGTGTAGTAAAACCAATTCTTATGTTGTGCTCTCTGAAGACCATTTGGGAAAAAAATATTGCTCTGAGGGGCTTGATGCAAACTCAGGGAGAGGAGCAATTTAGGGAAAACAGACAAGCAACTCGGGGTTTGCCCCCATTGACAACTCACTATGTGACCTTCCTTCAGGGACCTGGACTTTCCAGTCACCTGTGATATGGGGAAGGGGGATGGGATCGAACCAAGCGGCCTCCCAGGGCCCTTCAGGCTGTCACTTCCTGGAGAAGCTCTGGGAGGAATGACAAGCCCCACTTCCCCCTCAGCCAAGTCACTGCCCTACCCCTGTGGGTTGTAGCAGCCGGGCAGCCCCTGCCCTCAGAAAGTGTGTGCGAAGCCAGATGCAGGCAGAGGGGCTGGGACCCTTGCTAGGCAGAGGAGTGTGGCCTGAGCTGGGGGCCTGCACTGCACATGAGGAAGGCCCGGGAGGGAGAAGTGGGTCCCGTTTCCTGGCCCAGCCACCGACTGTGACTTTGAACAGCTAGCTTCCTCTCTCTGAGTCGTGGTTTCTTATCTGATAAGAGGGAGTGCCTGGCTTCGAGATAGGGGCTGGGCCATGGGTTGGCCTGGCCAAGACTCGAAAAAGGAGTCTTTAAGGGCTTAGCCAGCCTCTGAACTCTACCGTATACACAACGAAATCAACATTAAGAAAGGAAGAGAAATGTTACAGCGCAGGAGCCTAACGGCCTAGAGGAAAGCGATGGGAATTGCTCACAGCACCCTGGTCAGCAGCCTCGTTCATTCAGCAGACACCACCTTGGATCTTGTCAGTGCCAGTCCTGGACGAGGCCACACAACCAATCCTGGTCACACCTGACGTGGCCGCATCCCCTCCTGCCCCTTGCAGTGTTTCCATCAGGCTCTGATCCCACCCCTAGCCTCCACCAGGGCGGCACTCCCAAAAAGCTCTATCATCTCAGACTGCGCAGCCGCCTGGCTACCCCATCGACCCTGGGTTTCGAGTGAACGAATGACTGCTGTCAATAATGAGTGTTTATCGGGTGCCAGCCCAGAGTTATGCACTGAATGCAGTGGGCGCCGTGATGCCCATCCCATGTCACCATTTGGTGAAGGAGTTGTTGCCCCAGCTGCTGGGAGGGTGGCCGTTTAGCCGCGTGCCCCTGCAAGGGTGGCCTCAGTGGCAGGAAGTTGTCTCCCAGGATCTCACCTCTTCCCGGGAAGCCAGCTTCAGTGACTAAAGGATGCAACAGCAGAAAGGTCTGACGCCCTTTGCCCAAAGGTGGCAGTTCTGGCTCCAGAACCCCCGTGGGGCTGGCTGAGGCTGCCCTCAGGCCCACATCCCAGCCTGGCATAGCCCTGCCCAGTCCTGCTTCCTGTCCCCCTATCCACAGGAGGCCCCACTCCCTCAGAGCCTGCTTCCCACACATGATAGAGACATGGCCCTTATGCCACTCAAGAGTGCTCAGCCTAGCTGGAAATAGAAACAACAGCAATAGCAGTAATAATAAATACCATTTACTCTACTACTTCCTACATTCACTCTACTGTCTCCCATTGGCCAGGCAGCATGCAATGCATTTTATATTTTCTTTTTTAAATGGTTTAATGTATTTTTTTGTAAACACGGGGTTTCGTGTCGCCATGCTGCCCAGGCTGGTCTCGTACTCCTGGGCTCAAGCCATCCTCCCGCCTTGGCTTTCCGAAGTGTTGGGATTACAGGTGTAAGCCACTGTGCCTGGCCTTCAATGCATTTTACATCCATTGTCTCTGTATGACTGAGAGTCAGGCCTCTCTCAGTTGAAATAGCCAGAAACCCAATCGAAACAGCTTAAGTAAAACAGAGAATATATTGGTCCAGGTAATGGGAAAGTCTAGTAAGTCCGGTAGACTTCGTGCTTTAGCCGCTGGGGGAGCCAAGTGTGGCCACAGGGCCGAGAGTCCACGTGTCCCTCCTGGCAGCTCTGATTCCATGATGCTGGCCTTAGTCTCAGACACAGTCTCTCCATTTGGTGTCTGTATTCGTTTCCTGCAGCTGCTGTAACAAATCACCCTGAACTGGTGTAGCTTAACATAACAGAAAGTGATTCTCTCCCAGTTGTGGAGGCTGGAAGTCTGAAGTCAGGGTATGGGTAGGGTGTTTTGAGGCTCTAAAGAGGAGGCTGTACCCTGCCTCTCACCAGGCTCCTGGGCAGTGCCAGCTATGCTTGGCATCCCTCAGCTTGTAGCTGCCGTGCTCCCGTCTCTGCTGCTGTCATCACTTGGCCTTTTCCCTGTGTGTGTCTGTGTCTCGATTTCTGTCTTCTTAGAAGGACACAAGGCATTGGACAGAAGCCACAAGCCACCCTAATCTAAGATGGCTTCATCTTCACTTGCCGACATCTGCAAAGACCTTTTTTCCAAATAAGGCCACCTCCAAAGGTGCAGGGGATTAGAACTTGAGCATATCTTTTTGGGGTACACATTTCAACCCACAGCAGTGGCTAAAGGCTTCAGCTTTCCTTCTATCTACCTAGTGACTCCAGTGGGAAAGAAAGCTTCAATAACTCCAGCTAGTGTGTTCCCACCAGCCTGTTTTGAGTCATAAGTTCATCCCTGGGAATCTGACTCTGTGGCCGGGGTGAGGGAATATTCTTTTTTTTTTTTTTTTTTTGTATTTTTAGTAGAGACAGGGTTTCACCGTGGTCTCGATCTCCTGACCTTGTGATCCGCCCGCCTCGGCCTCCCAAAGTGCTGGGATTACAGGCGTGAGCCACCGCGCCTGGCAAGGGAATATTCTTATTGACCTAGCCTCAGTCATGATCTTATGCTGGAACCAGGAGTGAGGTCAGCCACCCCTGGACCACATACCCAACAGAAAATCCAGGGGACATCTCCAAAAGAAAGGGGAAAGGATGATGGGAAGGTCAAAAGAACAGATTCCACTCAACCATCAGCACCCCCAGGCACCTACAGTGTGGGCCTGATTTCCATTTACTGAAGGTTGACAAAGTTAATGACTTGCAACCAGCTAATGGGATTGGAACTGAGCTGAGACTAACTCGGGCCTACTTGGCTGAAAAACTAGGCTCTTTCCCCAACAGGACTTCAGACGGTGGTGTCCCTTGCAATGGAGGAGGTGGGACTTGGGCTGTGTCTTGAGCCCTGGAGTCTGCAGAGCCCACAGCCTTCGGCTCGAGGCAGAGGATTCTCTTGGGGGAGGGATGAGAGTGAGGTCCACTGTGCAAGGCCTCAGGTGTCTTCTGTTTTCCTTGGGCAGTGGGGAGTCACTGAAGACTTATGAGCTGGAGAGACTCTGCCGTCGATCGGCTCACGGTGCTTGGTGTAAGTGGTCCTCCGGGAATCAGCTGAAAAGGTGTGAAGTGTTGATTGGGTGGGGAGACGCTGGCAGGGAGGAGGCTGTGGCCACAGTCAGGTAAGAGGTGATAAGGCCTGAGTGGGGCAGGAGAGGAAGGCCCTGACACCTCCACCCATCCCCACCCAACAAGCCCCAGGTCCCGATCTAATTACATCTCACCCCAGCCCCCACCCACCCCACCCCAGTGATACACAGGGTCCAAGACCAGCTGGGACTTCCCTCACACTCAAAAACCCCTCTCAGCAAACTGTTCTCATGACCAGTGTATGAGCCAGCCTTGAGTGGCAGGTCATCATGTCCTGGCTAGTCACATTCTGCCACCTGCCAAAAGAAATTTCCCCAGCCAAGAGGGCAAGCAAGGCCAGCTGTGGAGCCAGCTTCTCTGCTGCCTGTGATTCAGGGAACAGGGCCGGGGACTGGGAGAGGGGCAGCCGTGCCCCAGGGACCCAGCGGGCGGACTCCTCTGCATGCTGTCTGCAGTGATGAGTGCCTACCCACTGGAAGGCCCACAACTGAGGATGGAAGCCCACGGGCTGCTGAGGAAACATCCTGGAGGCCCGGATTAGGGTCTGGGAAGGGCAGGGGATGAGGGGCCGCTCCCTTCAGAGCCCAGGTTTGAATTTCCCACCTAACAGATGGGTAAGAACTGGGGGCTCCGTGAGTCTTTCAAAGATGAGGCGGAGGCTTGCAGGACAGGAAGGAGGTTCCCATCGTCCCCTGAGTCAGGCAGCAACGCCCTGGTGAATGAAGTGTGTGCACCTGCACATGCATACACACGCTGGGGGTGAGGGCTCAGGGCGCCATTCTCTGGTGATACTTATGTCCGTACAGAGGGTCTCAGGCCACAGTTAGAACCATGCTACTCCCCCAGGGTCCTGGAGGAGATGGAATGA
The DNA here is from genome assembly GCF_009764315.1 of Trachypithecus francoisi. Lineage (NCBI taxonomy): Eukaryota > Metazoa > Chordata > Mammalia > Primates > Cercopithecidae > Trachypithecus > Trachypithecus francoisi. Next base: position 79,935,034 of record NW_022681462.1, read on the forward strand.
GACCTTTCCCTGCTGGGCCCCCAAATCTTTCAGGTGACTAAGCATGGAGGGCCCTGCTCACCTTTCCTGTGCCTACCGCTGCTGAGAGAAGGGGAAGCCGGTGAGGGGAAGTGTAGACAGCTCTGGGCTTTCTCAGTGAGCATTCCCGGCCTGTCACAGGGGCGCTTGCTGCTATAGCTGCGGGGAAGTGCCTGGAAGGGACTTGCTGTCTGCAGCGGAGGGAAGGCCCTCGTTGACTCAGTGGCTCGGCTTTTTCCTAGAGTTGTCCCCTGGTGCTGAAAGCAGCCAGCTCCGGCTGGCTCCCCGAGTGTCCTTCTCCTGGGACAGCTGAAGGTTTTGCTCTGGGGGCTCTTAGGCTCTCCAGGACCGCAGGTTTCCCCAGGGTCTGGAAATGGGGAGTGGGATGGGATGAAGAGCAAACCCCATTTCTCAGGAGTTGATTAAAAAGGTGGACAGGGTGAGGTGAGGGGGAGGCTACCCATTGCATTGTTCCATGTCATTCATAAAGTTTGAACCAGAAAAAAATCTTGTATTCTGCTGGAAAGCTGTTGTGCTTCCTTTTATCAGAAAAGGAGAATTGATACCAGCAGCCTTTATGTTTTGGACGAGACGCCAGGAGGTTGTGTTCAGGTGAGGCGCACTTGGCCCAGGTTCTGGGGCACCCTCTCCTCTGCAGCCTAGGCTTGTGTTCTTTTAACCTGACTTTAAAGTCCTATTATCATTGCGTTTCCATTGTGAGTCATCTCAACTCTCTCAGAAACAGGCAGGAGAGCATGCATGAATGAATGAATGAATGAATGACAGCAATTATGGGGTACTTACTATGTGGCAGGCCCTGTAAGCACTTTACAGTATGCGCTTATTTAAGCCTCCCGGTGAGCTGATGAGGAAAATATTATTTGTATCCCCATTTTACGACCCGGGGAACTACAGCAGGCAGGGAATAAAAGCAGCTGGTGGGTGGTGGAGCCGGGCAGTCTGGCTCCCGCATCCTCTTTCCTACTGGCCACGCTGTGCTGCCTCTGAGAATGATTGAATGAGAAACGCTCATTCATCATGCATGGAGGAAGAGGATGGATGAGGGGCAGGGTGGTGACCTGGTGCTGGAGCTGGAGGGTCAGTGTCGATGCCGGCAGTGATGGCAGCCGGGCGATGGAGACGGCGCTGGTGAAGAGTCCTTCCTGCCTGGCTGCGTCCAACTGTCCTGTGAGAGGGTTCCTTCAGGGAAGACATGAGACAGCTGATGCAGCAGGAAGGGTCCTGGTCCCTGGCTTGGCTTCTGGCCTGGTGCCCTGCTTGCCCTCTCTTGGCCTCCCTCTGCTCACTTGGGAGATGGTTAGTGGGATTCAGGGATTTGGGAGGCCTTGCAGCTTAGACACCCATGGCTTTTTTTTTTTTTTCTCTCTCTCTCTCTCTCTGTCAGAGACACAGTCTTACTGTTACCTAGGCCGGAATGCAGTGCTGTGATCTTAGCTCATGGCAGCCTCAACCTCCTGGCCTCAAGTGATCCTCCCACCTCAGCCTCCTGAGTAGCTGGGACTACAGCCACACATCACCACACCTGGCTAATTTTTGTATTTTTTGTAGAGACAGGGTTTCGCCATGTTACCCAGGCTGGTCTTGGACTCCTGGGCTCAAGCAGGCCATCCTCTTTGGCCTCCCAAAGTGCTGGGATTACAAGCATGACACTGCCCAGTCAGACTCACGGCTCTTCTTTCTGCTCAGAGTTGGGCAGCTGAGCCCCAGTAGGACCTGAAAGGATGGGAAGTCCTTGGGGCTAGGAGAGGGGCATAAGCCTCAAGCCCATGCCCAGCCCAGACCACCCTGTCCTTTCTGAGAACAGCTGAGGTAGAACCTGGTTCTCAGAGCTGGGAAGGAACCCAGAGACCATCTCACCTGAACTTCCATTGTACAGACAAGAACACTGAGGCTCGGGGAAGGGAAGAGACACTCCCAGGGCCCCAGGACTGACCCTGCCTCACAGCCAGCCCTTCCCACTGTCCATTGCTCTTTCCTGAAAACCCCAGTAACCAGGCAAGAGGGTAGGCCAGTTCTGGGTTACAGGCAAAAGGAATCTTGGAGCATCTGGCTGGGCCAGTGGGATCTCTGGCTTGTCCCTTGGGGCTTTGTGTCATCCTGGGCCACGAGTCAGAAAAGCATCACTGGGACACGAACCCAGGGCACCATGGCTTTGGGGTCAAACAGTTGTTGATGACCAATCCTCACGCGTAAGGTGCTGAGTCAGTCCTGGGAAAGGGGCAGGAGAGGCTGTCTCTCTTTTTGGCAACTTTCCCTGGCCCCTGACTCCTGTGACCCTCTCCCAGCTCCACTCCTCCTCCCCACAGTGCTTCTCAGCCCCAGGCTTGCCCTCTGCTTATAGCCGGTGGTATCTTGAAAAAGGATCTGATGGGTCCCTATTAGGATGATAACGGTAGAGACAGGCGAGAGAAAACCCCACAGCGAGAGATGAAGCTTCGAGCGCCCATGCTGCCACCTGCTCCCCGCTGTGTGGTCTTGGACCAGTCATTTCAGCTTCCTCCTCTGTAAAACACAGGCCTGGCGGTGGGTGTCTGGAAGACCTTCTGCCTTCTAACATTTGGGGATTGTGAAGTACAGCCTCTCTGATGGTGTCTTTGTGTTATAAAGAAAAAGAACTGAAAAGGGGGAGCCATAGTCCAAAAAGCTGTGACTCCAGTGAAGAACTGCAGGTTTCAGGAGGCCTGTGGGAGGAATTGGGCCGGGGGTGTTTTGGTTGGGCAACCCTGCCTACATTGCATCCTCCCACCTCCTGCCTGAAACAGCAGTCCCGGCCAGCAGGCCCTCAGGGGCATCAAAGCTGAGCTGCGGCCCCACCCTGAGCCAGAGGGCCTGGGGCTTGGGTCGCGTAAGGACATATGGACAGTGTGGGCACCACACCTGCCCCTACACTGCCACCCAGGCACACCCAGACACACAGGGGACTTCCTTTAGGAACCCCTCAAACTCATGCAGCCCTAGAGTGCGGGCTTGGAGACCCCGAGATTCCTGAGAAAAGTGAGGCCGCATCGGACCTCCCTAGACAGCTCTCTCTGTCCTTGTTTAAGCTGCCCACTGGCCCCCACTCCACAGAAGGTGCCACCCACCCGCCTGCCATTGCCATCCACTCCCATGAGACAGAGCTCCCTCCTTAGCCAGCCCATCAAGACCAGTGTCTGGGCCCACCCTTTGGGGCCAGTTTCTCCAGGGAATCCTGCTCAAAGCATTGACAGAGTAAGAGAACAATATTGAAGAATAAGCTTTACCTTATGTAATCTCTTACCTCAAAGGCAGGGCGTTTGACAGGTGAAGAAACTGAGGGCTGCAGAGGGGAGGGGGCTTCCTGGGTCGAAGGTAGCAGGCAGGAATCAGGGCTTGAAACAGGGACCCTGCACACAGGCCTCAGGCTGGACGGCACCCAGCACGTGGGCCAAGAAGCAGCACGGTCTGGAGGCGAAAGCACAGGCCAGAGCCCCAGCCTCCCCGCCCTCCTCTATGTGCAGGCTGCGTCTGCCTCACAGGGTCCCATCTTATGGGATGGTGTCGAGGAGGCAACAAGGCTACAGAGACATGTGGTCAGGATGCGTTATCGATATTATTCTTGCCACTATTATTATGCCTGCTATGGCAAGTGTGACTTTGCGTGCCTCAGGTGCCAAGCCCGAGACGTCGTGAGATGCCAGCAGACACCACCCCGCCCAGCAGGTGACAAGTCTCCCACAGCACCCCAGGAAGCTGCCCTCTGGCCTCTGACGTCCGTCCTCTCTGGGGCCTCTCCTTCTTTGTGGTTCCGTGTTAAAAATCTCCCTCTGTCTTCCCCCCGACCCTCTGACCACAATGGCCCCGGCTGCCTGCCCCTCTGTGCACATGGTGACTTTTGCTGAAAAGCAAACATCACTGGAGCGCCCAGCCTCGTGGTTTCAGGCTGTGCGGTTTACCTCATGACGTCACTTTCCTTCCTCCAGATAAACCAGAAGAGACTTTACTGCTCAGCTGGTCCTGGGGAAATGGTGCCTGCCCTGACTCGTGGAAGGTTCAGGGTGGGCATCTGGGCCGTAGCCAGGGCTGAGAAGAGGTCCCGAGGCTTAGCCAAGGCTCACAGTGACCAGTGTCTGAAGGAGGGTTTCTGGCTTCTGCTTTGTTAGCATAGACTCAGACAGCCCAGGGGCTGGTGCTTCCAAGGTGCAGAGGAAGGGTAGGGGCCACAGCAGCCAGAGGCTTGTCCTGAAGCCCCCGACTGCCACTCCCAGCCACCAGAAAGCATGGACCTTCTGGGCCTTTGTGGCAGGCCACCAGGCCTGGAGCCACCACCCACACAGGGAAGGAAGACAGTCGCAGCTCAGCCTGGGGAAACCGCCCCTTTCCCAGACCGGGTCGTCCTTTCTCCACGTCTCCTGTGCTGCCAGCCAGGTGGGGGATAGGGTTTCCCAGGGGCGGGCACAGGGGAAGGGGCCACCACCTCTCCTGAATACCCACCCCTGCCCAGGCTCTGTGCTTTATGGTCTCTGACTGTCCTCACAGCCCTTTGAAGTCTGTCTTTTATAGAGTGCTCTGTTTCCAGATGACAGGCCCAAGGCTCAGAGAGGTTTGGGACCTGCCCAAGGTTGCAGCTAGCAATGGGCCTGGCACACAGTTGGTATTCAGGAATGTTCGTTTCCCAGAAAGGAAGGGAGATGCTACCTTTCCTCTGAGAAGCAACCAGAAGTCTCCAGGCTCGCAAGACAGTTTCCCTCCTGAGGACAGCTGGACCCATGACAACGTGGGGCCCTGACTGGGCCGCGCCTCCTCTCTGAGGCGGCTGGTGCATTCTGCTCCCTCGGGAGCTTGGATATCAGGCTGTGGTCTGGGGTCTGGAGTGGCCACAACAACACAGAGTCATCTCCGTTCAGATCTGGCCACTGCTGGGGAAAGCCCTGGCCCTTCTACCTTCCCGGTGGGGTCCCCTTTCCTTTCACCTGCACCAGGTTCTCATGGGCTCTCTGCCCATGCCCAGCAGGCTCCCTCTGCAGGGCACTGAGGGGGAAGTAGGAGTGGGCAGGAGGGCAGAGAAGACAGACAGAAGACATGTTCCTGTCTTTAGGAAACCAGTGCTGTTTTCAGGACTCACCATAGGAACAACGACCACTGCCACCATCACCACAGTGCAGAATAATCACCGCACATCCTGAGCGCCAGCCTAAGCAGGTCCCACAGATGTCTCATTTAATCCTTGTTAAAAAACAACCTGTGGGCCAGGTGCGGTGGCTCACGCCTGTAATCTAAGCACTTTGGGAGGCCGAGGTAGGCGGATCACTTGAGGTCAGGAGTTCAAAACCAGCCTGGCCAACATGGTGAAACCCCATTTCTACTAAAAATACAAAAATTAGTTAGGTGTGGTGGCTGGCGCCTGTAATCCCAACTACTCTTGAAGATGAGGCAGGAGAATCACTTGAACCCGGAAGACAGAGGTTGCAGTGAGCCGAGATCACACCAAGAGTGAAACTCTGTCTCAAAAAAAAAAAAGAAAAAAGAAAAGAAAAAAGCTGGGCACAGTGGCTCACGCTGTAATCCCAGCACTTTGGGAGGCCAAGTCAGTCGGATCACAAGGTCAGGAGATCGAGACCATCCTAGCCAACATGGTGAAACTCCATCTCTACTAAAATACTGAAAATTACCTGGGTGTGGTGGCACATGCCTGTAGTCCCAGCTACTTGGGAGGCTGAGGCAGGGGAATCGATTGAACCCGGGAGGCGGAGGTTGCAGTGAGCCAAGATCGCGCCACTGCACTCCAGCCTGGGCGACAGAGTGAGAATCCATCTCAAAAACAAAACAATAAAACAATAAGAAAACAACCTGTGAAGTGGCTATTATTTTTCCCATTCTATAGTTTCCTGCCCAAGATCACCCAGCTAGGAAGTGGCGGAGCTGGGAGTGGACTCTGGGATGCTCAGGCTGCAGGACCTGTGGCCCATGGTGTGCACCATGCCTCAGACCTGAGGCAGAAGGATGCACATTCCAGAAAGACGTGCTGTGCACGTGCAGAGCATGAGATGCTGGAAGCCAGGGCCCTGTGAAGGGTCTGAAACTTGAGGGCAGGCAGGAACTAGACTGGCAGGGGGAGGCACGGGCACTCCCAAGAGTTGGACCGTCCTGAGCCCAGTTTCACAGGAAGGAGCCATGGTGCTTGTGTGAGGGCAGCAAACTGTTCGATGGGGCCAGAGCCCAGGGCCTGGGGAGGGAGATCAAAGCCAGACCAGAACAAAGCTGGTGCTAGGTGATAGTCCGATACCCACCCTCACTCCCTGCTGTTCAGGCCTGGGCCCCACTCAGAAGCCTGTGTCTTCAGGGTCAAAGGCCCGTCCAGGGCGGTGCCACCCTCCTCCACTTGAAGCCACTCTCCCCCATCTCTCCCTGTGGCCCAGATGCCTGCCAGGGTCAGCTGTTGGGACTTAGCCGTTCCAGGGAGGGAGGCCTGGGCAGCTCGGAGCCAGTGGGTTTGTGGGCTGAGCCAGAGGGCTGGAGAATGATCCCAGCTGATAGGGCCCATGTGGGTGGTCTCTGGGAGAGCCTGGGAGGGAACTAGGCAGGGAGGTTCTGTCCTTGGCCTGGGCTGCCAGAGCTCAGCTGGACTGTTCCTGGACAGGCTGAGCTGGCTGCAGGGCTTCCAGACCCCAGACTCTATCCCCAAAAGTCATCCATCGACATCAGGAGTCATTCCTAGGTGGCCACAGCTACCTGCTCAGAGACCTGGGCAGCCCCCTCTGCCCCCAGTCCCCAGCCACCCTCTCCTCTCAGCAGCCTGTCCTCTGCTCCTCCATCCTCAGGAGCTGAGCCTCAGTGAAGTGGCTGCTAGGTGCTCCAGAGTGGAGGCAGGACAGGCCCCCGCGCTGGACTGCCAGGCCCAAGGTGACTTGGAGGTGGCGAAGAGGCAGGGCCACAGGCAGTGAGCCCTGAGCCAGAGGCGGCAGGGATAGTGTCTGAACCCAGCGCTCCCTTCCTCACGCCCCTGGCAGGAGGCCCAGGCGCAGAGCCAGCCTCACAGGCTGATTCGTGACTGAGAAGCTGCCTCATGGGCCCTGCTCTAGGTGGGAGGGGCCTGGGAAAGTCAAGTCTCTGGGCCTTCACTGCTCTGTGGGGCCTGCCCAGGCTGTGTGTGGCTGCTGGGAGGCACCAAAAAGCCGTTTTCTTCATTAAACATCTGCCTGGAGATGGAAGGAACCAACAGGGATGTCTCTTCAATCATGCAGACTTGGGCTAGCCGCCGCTCCCTCAGTTCTTTACAGTTCTCATTGCTCTCCCTCTTGCTGTGGTCATTAATTTGGGAGGCTCTGGAGGGGGTGGGTGGCATTGTTTCCTGCCATCCTGCTGTCCAGGGCCCAGTTCCATCCCCAGCTCTGGAACCCTAGAAGATACGAGGCCCCCAGGACACCATTGCCATCCTCAGTGGGCCGGGTGAGGCCTGCTCTGGGCCTGCTCACAGGCCAAGCTTGAGTGACACAGGAGCCAGATATGGGGCTACTGCAGTCCCCAGGCAACCTTATCTACAGTGGCAGCTGTGGCCACGGTAACCTCTCCAGTTGGTCAGGATGGAACAGCCAGCCTGACCTTTCTGGAAGCCAGCCAGCCACGTCTGCTGCATCCAGGCAGGTCTGCAGCTTAAACTCTGCTCTTGGAGAGCTGGTTGCCCAGGCGGACCCCTTCCTAGACACAGCTCTCTGCGTCGATGTCCCAACCTGGGAGTCCGAGAAGGGGGCCTGGTCTGGGCCTCTCATCAGCCTCCCGAGGCCCAAGCTCGCAACCGGCCAAGTGTCCATTTTTAAGTGTTCCCGCCTGTAAATGAGGGCCTGGGATGGACTAGCGCAGAGTGGGCCGTGCCGGGAGAACTGATGGGGATGAAAGGGTGACCTGGCCTCCAGCCAGGGCTACTGGAGTGGGCAGGGCAAGAGATGATGGCAGCTTGAAGGAGGGGGTTGTGGGCAGAGGGGATGGGGCAAGGTAGGCAGATCTGAGAGAGATTTTGGAGCGAGAATAAACAGGACCAGTGACTGGATGTGAGGATTAGACAGTGGGGAGTTCTCTCTTGGACAAACTGGGGCGCCATGGCCTGAGCTGGAGGCCCGAGGCTCCCGACCTGCTGAGTGACTTGCCACAGGCTCATGCCCTCTAGGCCCGTGCTCTCATCCCTCAACTTCCAAGGGATCCCTGATCCCATCAACTTCCAAGGTGGGAATGAGTGAGGTCTCATCTGCTCTGCTCCAACCACCCCGCAGGGTTGGTGCTCTGGGAACACATGCTTACCTGTCTCCACTTGTAGCTAAAACCATGAAAAATTGAAACACACAAAATAAGAAGAAGGGACTATCATGGCCCTGTGAGCCCATTGCTCAGCTTCAAGGCTCATCGTCATCTTATCTTTTTTATTTCTTTTTTTCTTTTTGAGACTCACTCTGTTGCCCAGACTGGAGTGCAGTGGCATGATCATGGCTCATGGCAGCATTGACCTTCTGGGCTCAAGCGATCCTCCTACTTCAGCCTCCCTAGTAACTGGGACTAAGGATGTATGCCTCCATGCTTGGCTAATTTTTTAAATTTTCTGTAGAGATGAGGTCTCCATATGTTGCCCTGGCTGGTCTTGAATTCCTGGACCTAAGCAATCCTCCTGCCTTGGCTTCCCCAAATGCTGGGATTACAGGTGTAAGCCACCACGACCGGCCCCTCTTTACTTCTTAGCCCACTTAAAAAAAAAAATTGGGGTATTTTATAACAGTGCTAGACACTATATTATTTTGTCCATAAATACTTTAGTCTTTATGTCCAACAGAATGAGGGATTCTTTTTTCTTTTTTTCTTTTTTTTTTTTGTTTAACGTAACTATAATGCCAAGTCTTAGCAATTGTTAATAAAGTTAACAATTTCTTTTTTAAAAAATTTCAACTTTGGCCAAGCGCGGTGGCTCACACCTGTAATCCCAGCACTTTGGGAGACTGAGGGAGTGTGGATTACTTGAGGTCAGGAGTTCAAGACCAGCCTGGCCAACATAGTGAAAACCCATCTCTACTAAAAAAAAAAAATATATATATATATATAAATTAGCTGGGCATGGTGGCGCGTGCCTGTAGTCCCAGCTACTCGGGAGGCTGAGGCAGGAGAATTGCTTGAACCCAGGAGGTGGAAGTTGCAGTGAGCTGAGATAATGCCACTGCACTCCAGCCTGGGTGACACAGCGAGACTCCGTCTCAGAAAAAAAAAAAAATCAACTTTTATTATAAAGGGTACACCTGCAGATTTGTTACATGGGCAAATTGCATGACACTGAGGCTTGGGGTCCCAGGGATCCTGTCGCCCAGACCATAAGCATAGTACCCAACAGGTGATTCTTCAGCTCATACTCCCTCCCTCCCTTCCCAGGCCAGTGATCCCCAGTGTCTACTCTTCCCATCTTCATGATCATGTGTATTTAATATTTAGCTCCCACTTCTAAGTGAGAACATGTGGTATTTGGTTTTCTGTTCTTGCATTGGATTGCTTGGGATTATGGCCTCTAGCTCTATCTATATTGCTCCAAAGGACATGATTTCATTGTTTTTATGGCTGTATAGTATTCCATGGTACAACAATTTCTTAATATCATATAAAACCCAGTTTAGGTCGGTCATGCTGGCTCACACCTGTAATCCCAGCACTTTGGGAGGCCGAAGCGGGTGGATCATTTGAGGTCAGGAGCTCGAGACCAGCCTGGCCAACATGGTGAAACCCTGTCTCTACTAAAAATACAAAAATTAGCTGGGTGATAGTGGTGTGAGCCTGTAATTCCAGCTACTCAGGAGGCTGAGGCAGGAGAATCGCTTGAACCCAGGAGGCAGAGGTTGCGGTGAGCTGAGGTCACGCCATTGCACTCCAGTCTGGGCGACAGAGTGAGACTCTGTCCCCACCGCGCACCCCCACCCCTGCAACAAACAAACAAACAAACAAACAAAACCCAGTTCAGGTCCCCACTTTCCTGCTGGTCTCATCCTTCCAGGAGCAGCAGTGACTCGGTTTCTAGGCATGGGGAGATTGAGCAATCTGTTCCTACAGTGCTCAGCCCTGTGCCAGAGGCTGGGCTGAATAGGCGACGGGGACAGGCCCTGCCCCAGAGGAGTGCTCAGGTCACTACCATTGGCCGCTGCACAGAGAAGAGTCTTCCTCCACCAGCCTGGAGTCCAGGAAGACATAGACTCTCCTGCCTCCCCAGCCTTCCCAGGAGAAACTCAATGGGGTGGTGAAATCCTCTAAGGAGGCCCGCATCTCCCTCCAGCTCCTTTTTCTGTTTGCCCTTCTCCATGCACCCTGAGTGCCAGCCAGCTGGGGTGACCAGGCCTGACTGCTGGCCCAGAACACCCCTTCTTCTCCCTCCCTTCTGAGTCCTGCTCCAAACCTTGTCTGTGCAGCTCCCCCTGGCCGGCCAGGGTTATTCGGGTGTCCCCAGCCTGCCCTTACCCCCCGCCATCCTACTGCGACGACTGCTCAGTGTGTCTGGGAGTTTCCAAAGGGCAAGACAGTGTCTGCTGCGTCCTTGTGTCCCTAGTGGTTCACACGTAGCCCTCCGCGTCAAGGAGGTGCTGTGTGTTTGGCGTATGACTGTGGTGTGCAAATAAAGGCGAGAATAAGTGAGGGAACAGGGAGATGACTGGCAGGGTGGGAGAATGGGTGAATGCCGTCTCAAAGTTCTCTGTCCATCTTCAGAAGCTGGGAAACAGATGGAGTCAGTGAAAGTGTTGGGGACACTTCTCTGCCTTGGGGAAGACATCTCCCACCCCTTCTCAACAGCAAAGGCCTGCCCCTCTGGTGTCCCCTGACCCTGGGCTCCTTTCCCTGCTGGTCTCTCTGCACCCCCAGGACAGTTTCCCTCCCTGGGGCAGGCTGGGAACAGCCACAGGGAGCACAGCTCAAGCCCAGACCCTGCGCCTGCTGGTGGGGTCTGTTTGTACAGGATCATCTGGTTTCAATCCAGTGAAGTCTTAAAACTTTTCCATGGGAACTTCTTCTATTTTAAGCTCCTCCCGGATGGGCTGGACAAACTCAGCCTGAGGAGGCTGTGAGTTCCTGGGCTGCTGCTGGTGGCCTCGCCACCCCCAACAGGTCCCCAACAGGCAGGAGTAGGCAAGGATTGGGGCTCAAGGACTCTGGCCCAGCTCTGACTCTTACCCATCAGACGATCTTGAGCAAGTTTCTTCTTTCTGGGCCTCAGTTTCCTCATCTGTACAGCCTAGGGTTAGTAGCAGGGAGCCAAACTACTGGAGTTCGAATCTGGCACCATCCCTGAGTTAACTGTGTGACTTTGGCAAGGCTACTTAACCTCCCTGGGCTACAGTGTCTTCATCTATAACATGAAATAAGTTGAGTTGCTGGGATTACATGAACGGGTGCCTGAGTACACAGCACAGTTCTGGGGATATTTCGAAGCCTATATACTCAGTGCTGGTTATTACAGATCTGTTTCTTAGCGGAAACCCATGGTCATACGTGTTACAGAATGTCTGTGCTTCTGGAGTTTTAAAAGGTAATATGCATATTCCAGTATCATGTATAACCCAGTGAGATCTGGGGAAACACCCCGTGGTCAAACACATTACTATTTCCTCACTGAAATGTGAATCTTTACTCAAAGCGAGAAAAATAAGGACTTAGATTAGGCCAGGTTTTGCTAAATAAGGTATGGAAAAGCTGGCCGGGCACGGTGGCTCACGCCTGTAATCCCAGCACTTTGGGAGGCCGAGGCGGGCAGATCAGGAGTTCAAGACCAGCCTGACCAACATAGTGAAACCCTGTCTCTACTAAAAATACACAAAATTAGCCAGGTGTGGTGGCGGGCACCTGTAATCCCAGCTACTCAGGAGGCTGAGGCAGGAGAATGGCATGAACCTGGGAGGCGGAGGTTGCAGTGATTTGAGATCGCACCAGTGCACTCCAGCCTGGGCGACAGTGCAAGACTCCATCTCAAAAAAAAAAAAAAAAGAAAAGAAAAGAAAGAAAGAAAGAAAGAAAGAGAAAAAGAAAAGAAAAAGACTTTGGATTTTCAGAGCGTTGGGAGTTTGGAATTGTGGACAAGGGATTGGGGACTGTATTGTTATTGTAATTCTGTGTTTAGGAAAAAGGGGTGGTCTCTCCTGCCAGAGGGGGCAGGGTAAGCCTGCTGGGAAGAGGGCGGCCCCTCCCTGCAGGCTCAGCACCCACTGGGTAAGACTTGGCCCTGTAGATGGAAACCTTGTGTGCAGCAAAAGCCATCCCTTCCTTTGGGCAAGGCAGTACCGCACCGGCAAACCACACAGCCTAACAGGGTGGCCCTGGTGGGCTGACATCGCCCTCGCCCTGTGGACACTCTGAAGGCCTACCTGCGTCTGAGCGGTCACGGGTAATGTAGCTGGCCCATCACATAGCTCTGAAAGGAGTTCCTTCAGATCAGGACATCTGTGGCTCCCTGAGCTATGCCTCCTGCCCCATCTCCCTTCCCTGTCCTCCACTCTGATCACTTGGGCCGAGGGGTGCAGGCCCAGGGCTGTGTGGGAGGAGGGAATGAGCTCGTTTCATGTTAGAATCCAAGTCAGAGTGAGAAGTCTGGGCTGGATGTCCCCATGGGGTCATTTTATCTTACCCACTCTCATGCTATGGAGAGGGGTAGCCTGCCCTGAACATTAGCACAGAGCTTTAGCATTTACAAAGCACTTCCACAGGCTGTGATGTGATATTAATAAGAGTCTCATCCCACTGTCCTATGTTTTATTAAAACCAGGACTCAGAGTGTAGTGAACTGCTCGGGGTCACACAGCAGCGCGTGGCGGGGCCCAGGTCCCCTGCCTCCCTGTTTAGTGCTCTCCTCCGCAGACCTCGCTGCCTCTGGGTCCACTACAACTCCACGATGGCCTCTAAGGGACGCCTTCCCTGCCGGCTGCTGAGGATGCTGGGAGCAAACATCTGGCCAGAGGCAGGGAGGGGAGAAGACGAGCTGGGCACAAGCCTGGGAGGGACCCGGCCCTTGGGTCCCAGGAGCTGGCAGGGATTGCGTCCTCCGCCTCCGCTGCATCTGGCTTGGGGAATTCCCTCTTGCTGAGTGCCTGAGGATTAAACACAACACCTCAGCTCGTAATAAAATATAAAGAGCAAACAGGACAACAGCTGAGGTGGATGAAGGAAATTAATACTTATAAAGTGCTTTGAGTCCCTGGAAGAAAAGAGACCAAACTCAAAGCCTCCCTCCCCAGTTCCCGTCAGCCCATCAGGCAGCCAGGGTGGCTCTGAGCCTCCTCATGGAGGAAGAGGAGGAGGAAGTGGAGGAAGCTCACGCCCAGTATGGGTGCTGGGATCAGCCCTGGGACTATCTGGTGGCCTGGGGCTGCTCAGCCCTGGAATCCCAACACGGGCACCTGAACCCGGTCTGAGCTACTCAGGAAAACACTCCCCTCCGTCTGGGGCTTTGTGGGCTGACTGAGGTGATGCAGGGAGTGGGCATGACTTTGGAGGCTGGTGAGTCCACCTCAAGTCTTGCCCGGGGGTCATTGCTTGGTACAGGCAGAGGACAGTCACCTCCGCCATGTCCACAGCTCATGGCATCAGCGAGGAAGGTGGGCTGGACATTGGCACGGGGACTCTCATGGACAGCCTTGCCCTGTCCCTCCCCTGCTGTGTCATTCTGCAGCTGTTTGGTCACCTCAGCTTGACTGAGAAGGCCTTCAGAAGCCAACTTTCAACCATGGCCTCCCTTCTCCTAACTACCACCCTAGGCGCAACCTGGAGGTTCAACACGCTTCTCGCTGTCTCATGGAACGCACCCATCTCGGCCCTTCCTCCACTGCCCTGACAGAATATTCCAGCACATTCACTTCTTTTCCCAAGCTCTGCAGTCTTTGAGGCGTGAACTGACGCCATTACCACGTTCGTTTCTCCCTGGTACTTGCTGACCAATCTTATGTGAGTCTGACGCAGGTGCCTTTCCTACAGAAAGGTGCAAGTCATTATTGATGGGATAGATTTATAATAGGGAAAATCAAGAAATAATTCAAACGGCCAAAAAATAAGGGAAAAAGGGGTAAGTGAACTATGGAGAAATATGAGGTGGGTTCACCAAAGATGGCAAGATGGTAAACAGTCGGGAAACAAAAGAGAAAAACAAAACAGGATCCACAATTGTTTTCCATTGTTTTTAAGCATGTTAAAAATGAATAGGAAAAAGACTGAAAGGAAACCCCTTTAGTCCTCAGACCTCAGCTGGGATATCATTTCCTGCCTCAGAATAAATAAGAACAAGATATTTGTTGAAGGCTGTTAAATACCTACGCGCTGAGCGTGGCTCTGTCTGGAGGAGGGAGCCGGTGTGGTTTCTGGTATCTGCTCCTTTCATAAAAGGAAAAGGCCAAGCGTGGTGGCTGATGCCTGAAATCCCAGCACTTTGGGAGGCTGAGATGGGTGGATCACCTGAGGTCAGGAGTTCTAGAACAGCCTGGCCAACATGGTGAAACCCCGTCTCTACTAAAAATACAAAAAATTAGCCAGGTGTGGTGGTGGGTGCCTATAATCCCAGCTACTCTGGAGGCTGAGGTGAGAGAATCACTTGAACCCAGGAGGTGGAGGCTGCGGTGAGCTGAGATCACACCCCTACTCTCTAGCCTGGGCAACAGAGCAAGACTCCATCTCAAAAAAAAACAAAAACAAAAAAACCAGAGGAAAAGTCTCTAGTGCTAGCTGTTTTGCTGGGAGTGGCATGGGCGGGTTGGAAGCCTGCTGCCTGCTATGACACCTGGCTAGGAGCCCACCTTCCAGGTCACACCCACCTCTGTTGACCCAGGCCCCGGGCGGCAGAGCTTTTGGGCAGGACATAGCTGGCCCTTCTCAGGCACTCCGGGGACCCCGTTCACCCACTTCAGGCAGCTGGGTCCTCTGGGGCTGAGTGAAAGGGGAAGGCAGCCTGGCATGGGCCACCTCCTCCCCACTCTCCCCTCCGTCTAGCGGGTGGGTGCCAGGGCAGGTCCCAGAGGCTGGCTGAGGCCGGGGAGGGCGGGCAGGATGGGCGTCACTCCTGTTTCCTTTGCAGTTCTTGGTATTTTCTCACCACCTCTTCAGGGCACCTCCACCAGGCCCCTAGCCTGACATGGTAGCGGGGGTTGTGTGTTAGGTGGTGGCAGTGGCAACCTGCTTACGTTTTCACGTGGCCATGACCTTTTACTGTCCCCAGAACCTCCCCTCATCGTATCTGCCTTGTTCTTAGCACCAGCCAGTGAAACAGGCTCAATATTTTACAAATAAGGAGGTCTAGGTCAGGGAAGTCACTGTCAGTGTGGTCAGGGGCGGCCAGCCAGGACACAGCTCACCGCAATCTCCTTAACCCCACTGCTCCTTGCCTGTCACCTCAGACGTTCTGGATGCAGGGACAAGCTCTGCTGGGCAGATTCTGGAGGGACCCAAGGCAATGCCCCTGAGGCCAGGGCCTGGGGCAGGCTTCTGGAGGAGAGCTGGGGGCTACCGCTTTCACCTGCCTCTTCCAGGCCTTGGCTTAGATGCCACCTCCTCAGCCAGGCCAGTCCTGCCTCCCTGGTTAAAAATGCATTCCCACCCCTCCCTGCTTTCTCTTCCCTATGCTTGGCTCCTAACATTCCCTCTGTACATCTTGTTCATACCCCCTCTGGCCTGATGGGAATGGAAACCCCACGAGGGCAGGGGTTGTGGTGCTGTATTTACTGCTATACTGCTATAGAATGGTGCCTGGCACAGAGTAGGTGCTCAACACGACTGCATGCGTGAGAACCAGATCTTGTGTGTGCCTCGGCCCCATGGGAGAGTTCACCAGAAACTGAACCACCACAATGAAACCAAGAAACCAAGAGGCTAAAACTATGCCCAGCTGACCCCTCCTCCAGGAAGTCCTCCATGATTTGCTTCAGCTGAAAGCAAACAGTGCGGATCTGCAGCTCTGTTATGTGGCTTATCCCAGCCTCTCCCTTCAGTGGCAGGGGTGTACACTAGCCCCAGCTTCCTGGACTTTCAGGCTCAGGGCTAGGTTTATCCATACGGTCCAGGTGCCAGGAACAGAGAGGACGCTCGACAGATGTCTGTCAAGTGCACAAATGGGATGCAAGTCCTGTTGCTCCTGGAAGAGCTCCCACTGCTGACACACAGAAAGTGCTTAGCCAATGTATGTGGAATGGAGTAACGGCTGCCTGGCCCAGTGTTGCTTTTCTGTTCTACTTTACATCAATGCTTTGCCCGTCCTGACCTGTCAGAGCCCAGACTTGTGGGCTCACCTGTGTCTTGGTCACACTGGGCCCATCTTGGTCAAGGCCTTTTGGCTCCAGGATGACCCAAAACCTCTTCCTGCAGCCTCTGCAGGCCTGGCCACCCCTCCCTGGATGTGGGACACTCCTCAGGGCCTCTGGACCACAGAAGACAATACCCTCTCCAGCCCAGGAAACCCTGCTTCTGGCTCTGGGCTGCCTGCCAGTGCAGCTCACATGTGAGCAAGCGGGCACTGCTCTGGGGGACGGAGGGGTGCTGGAGAGGGAGCGTCTCATCTTTCAGCCGACAGCTGTGGATGGCCACACTGTGTGTTTATCCTGATTCTCCAGACGGATCACGAACAGTCCCAGCACACGGGCTGGCCTGCAGCGGATGAGCGAAGGGGCCATGCCTGGCAGTCAAGACTTGAAAAAAGTCTAATGTTTACTGTATATTTTCCAGAGAGGAGAACCCCCTGGCTAATCCTGTGCTCCAGATTTGACAGAACACATGCCTACTCCGTGGGGTAACTGCTCCTTAGTGCTCACTAGAATCCTTAGAAGGCAAGTATATGAGCTATTGGTTAAAAGGGGGGAAATAAATGATTACTTAATAAATGTAACTTGGCCAAGGATGGTGGCTCATGCCTGTAATCCCAGCACTTTGGGAGGCTGAGGCAGGAGAATCGCATGAGCTGAGGAGTTTAAGGCTAGCCTGGCCAACATAACAAGACCTCTGTTTATACAAAAATACAAAAATTAGCCAGGCATGGTGGCACGCACCTGTAGTCCCAGCTACTTGGGAGGCTGAGGTAGGAGGATCATTTGAGCTCAGGAGATGGAGGCTGCTGTGAACTGAGATTGTGCCACTGCATTCCAGCCTGGTGACAGAGTGAGACCCTGTCTCAAAAAAAGTAAATAAAACTTTAAAACAGTAACTTAATAGACAAAACCTCTGGAAACAAGGGAACCTAGGAGTTTAACAGAAGAGAGGAGTCAGGGCCCCCAGGTCGTGCTGCTCAGCACAGGCTTACTGGGGAGCCTCCGAAGGAGAGGAGGGGGAGGTGGCAGGCAGATAGCCTTGGGCAGAGGGCCTGGGAGACCACAGAGGTGGACAGCTGGCAGCAGGGTTCAGAGACACTCTAGGTGGGAGTGGCTCCAGCAAGAGGACTGGATTATCGTATGGGAGAGGCCAAAAAAGATTTTGTTGTTTTCGGTCAGTTAACGCTTAAGGACTGGGATGTGGAATGGAAAGGAAGGAGTGAGAAGAGGGACAAGGAGCAACTTGTGCCAAACCTAAAAGGCAAGAATAATAAAGACGGGCTTTCTGAGCGTCCACTGAGTGCCAGGCATTGGTGAAAGTGTTGCAATGCTTATAACTCCGTGCCCTGATCGTGGAGTCCTCCGCCAGCACCACGTGGTGAAGTCCCATTTTGCAGAGGAGGAAACTGAGATCAGCTGGCTTGTTCAAGTTCGCGCACCTAGGAAGTGGTGCAGCCTGGATTTGACTCAGGCCAGCTGGTTCCAGAGCCCGTGGGCCTCAACTCAGCCAACAAGCCCATTTGCCTTGCCAGGGCTCGGTTTCGCTGAATCGGGTCTCCAGGCTGGAGTTAGTTTTGTGGAGGGGCAGAGCCCTGGTGGCCGCTGGCTGCTAACTGCTGGCAGTTGGAGTGGGTGAGGCTGAGGGGGCCGCTGGGCCTGGGTAGCTTGGGCAGGAGCCGGTGAGGAAGGGGAGGTGCCTCAGGGGGCTGCCTGTTGGTGCGGGCAGAAAGGCGGGAGAGACAGGCAGAGGCAGCCATCTGGGTTGTGCAACCTGCAGCCCACGCACGCCAAGAACCACCAGCGTGGAGTCGGGATGAGGAGTCCTCCTCCCACCTGGTGTGGGCTGGAGTCCCAGGAGCAGGCGCTGGGGTGGGACAGCGGGGGATCAGCTGGTCTGAAGCCCTGGTTGTGGGTGAGTGCGTGCACACGGGTGTGCGTCTCTGCGCATGTGCGTGGCGAGGGAATGTGCCCTTGTGGAATCTCCCCTAGGGCAACCTGGCAGTGTGAGGCTGACCCTTGCCCCAAACCTCATGCCCTCGGGCATGACATCAGTCCCCAGCTGGGCTGTGAAATGAGTCCACGTCGAATCCTTCCATACACCTACTTGAACTCACGTCCGTCATTGACACTTTCAGAGCTGACCCTGGGTAAGCAGCCCTCTTATTCGGCAGACCTCACCTTACTCAAATGATTTTTGGCCTCCCCAGGATTTGTCCTGATACATTCCTTTGGCTGCCTGCAGGGGTGGGTTCTCCTAGTTCTCTGAAGGGTCATAGGATCGAGAAGGCGCCGTGTGGGAACTACCTGGAACAGGGTCTGGACTGTCACACAGGGTGCTTGAGAAGGGAGAGGGCAGCTGTCACTTTTAACACCCACCCACCACTCTGTTTCCAGATGGCACCTGGCACCCTTCTACCTACTGCTCTACTGGCACCTACGCAGACAGCCAACAGTCACTGGGAGCTGCAGAGTTCCCTTCTGGAGCAAAAGTGAGATCATGGAGTTGAAAGGGACTGATTTTCATTGTCTTGCGTGGCTCCTAGGCTCACTCAAAGGGCATGTTTCAAAGAGGCTCTCTGGAATGAGGAGACTTCTGTGGAGGGACTTGCTGCATGGGACTTTAAGAAGGGGGTGGTGGGCTGTTTTGGGGGACCATGAGTGTGTGCCGCACCCTCCACACGCCGTTTGGCTGGCTCATCCCGACATGTTGCGGAGGCGGCTGGCCCAGGGTAGGGGGGCTCATTCTGGCCATCCCTGGGTTGCTTGCGGGGCTACTTTTCTGGCCATGATGACCCATGACTTATCATGACCCCAAGCACAACCTCTTAGACTTGTGAAGTGTGGTGCCTCCAAAGGGATCAGAGAATAGTGACAGAGGAAATCCTAAGAACCCTGTAGAAGGAAGACGCGTCTTTAGGCCTCTTAGAATTAGTTGCTTCCCATTGAACCTGGAATTAGTTCAGGGACCCTGCTGTCTTTGGTAATACCTCGGTAATTTTCCTTAATAACTGTAACAACTTTTTCACCTTGTTTTCCTCAACTATTAGGCTGTTATTTCAACCAAGTGTGTTTTGGACTTTAACCAGAGACTATGGCACAAATTTTGAAGTCAGGTTTATTTATTATTTATTTTTTATTTTTTTTCCAACTGTGGGCTGGCCCTGGCTCAGCCACCTGAAAACAAGTTATTTATATATATGTATGTAGCCATACAGACATACCCATCCACAGGCACAAAGACCACTTCCAGGTCTTTCTTAGTTTGTTGCATGTGACCCCACAGAACTCCTTGGACCCAGCTGACCAGGGTTTGATGCCCACTTCATGTGATCTGGCCAGACCCAGCTACTCCAAGCCCCTCCCCTCACAGGGAAAATGGCAAAAACTGGTGTGTACATGTCTTATACAGGGCTTTGTATACATTAGATGCTCACTAAAGCTCTCATTTGGGGAAGCTGGATAACAGAAGTGGAAAGAAACACAGGGACCTGCTTCACTTCCTTGTGAAATGAAAAAAAAAGGAAGGGAGGGAAGGAAGGAAAGGAGAGGGGAAGGGGGAGAAGGTAGGATGGGTGGATGAGTGAATTATACCAGCTTCCTGTCCTTGGGTAAGTTATTTATTTAACATCTTTGAGGCTCCGTGTTTTTATCTATAAAATGAAGACAATAACACCTATTTCATTTAGTTGTTTCAAGGATTACACAAGGCAATGGGTGCACCCCGCACCCGATTTCTAGTTAGCGTTTGTACTGGCCCTGCACGTAAGCACCATAGATGCATAAAAAAAGGCAAAGGTTGTATTTTCATGTTTTCGAGCACCAACGAATTAGCTATGATGCCATTAATAGAATTAGATGGTCTATTACCATTAGATGAAGTTCTTAACATTCACATTAGGAACTGTGGGACAGGCTGGTGCCCATGAACTGGGGCAGGCTGTGGGATAGTTTTATTTATAGGCCTGAGCAAGAGGCAAACCAAACGCAGTCGTCCCTCCGGCAAGTCAGCTGCGACTCCAAGAGTGTGGAGCTGTCAGGAACTGAAACCCAGTCCGAGGCAAAAGTGAACCACGCTGCTCTGATTTCCTTGCCTGTGGGAAAGCAGGGGCCGGGGCGGATGAACAGGTCACTGGGTTGTTGCTTCTCCAGCACTGCTTGGAGCCTGAAGTCCTGCCGAGAGTTTAAGCAAGACCAGCGTGGGGGGTGGGGAACCCTCCACAAATACATCGCATCTCTTATCCATTAAAATTCAAGATGACTCATCATTTTGTCTTCCTGGTAATCCAGACAGGGTCACTTTTCCAAAGGCCAAATTCATTGGCAGGACTTTTTAACAGGGGCATTCTGACTTTTTAGAAAAAGGCCAAAGTCAACATCAGAAAATCTTTTTTCTGGTCTGCGGTAATAACAGTCACTGTTTGTCAAACGTTACTGCGTGCCAAGCACTGCACGTGGTGCTTTAGGTACTTTTCTTATTTTTTTCTCACAACCCCAGGAGGCAGGTATTTATTCCCATTTTATAGATGAGGATAACAAAACTCAGATTAAGTAAAGACAGACACTGGAGCCAGTTCACTCCAGCAGAGGCTCCCACGATGACCCTCCCTGCTCCTCCCAACTCTGCGTCCAGTGATCTCACGTTGGTGGCCTGCAGTCCGTCATGGTGAGAGTATTTACACCAGAGAAATTGGCAAATGGTACAAACCAAGGTCCTCCTCTTTTTTTCCTCTCTCATCCTCAACCTCATATTCTTTCTAGTTCATGTCTCCACAAGAAAATGAGCTTTAATAGAGCATCATTTGAGGCCAGGTGTGGTGGCTCCCGTCTGTAATCCCAGCATTTTGGGAGGCCAAGGTGGGCGGATCACCTGAGGTCAAGAGTTCAAGACCAGCCCAGCCAACATGGTGAAACCTCGTCTCATTAGCTGGGCGTGGTGGATTACAGCCACGTGCCTGTAATCCCAGCTACTCAGGAGGCTGAGGCAGGAGAATCTCTTGAACCTGGGAGACAGAGGTTGCAGTGAGCTGAGATTGCGCCACTGCACTCCAACCTGGGCGACAGAGCCAGAGTCCGTCTCAAAAAAAACAGAGTCATTTGGTTGTAGGCAATGCGTCCTCAGGAAGCTGGGCTGCTGGAATAAGCTGAGCACTGGCTGAGCAGGGGTCCCCTGCTCCTCCTTCCCAGGGCTTCACAGATGCCTGATCATATCCAGGTATTACTGGTAAACACATCTGAGTCCTTTTCCTCATCAGTGCTAAGCAAGAGAGATTCCACTTAAATTACAAAGGCTGAGTAAGCTGGAGACAGGATTTACTAGGTAGTAATAATGTGCTCTCACATATGGTTCTTTTCATCTTCAAAGCATTTTATAGCCATTTACTAATTAGTCTTGGGCTGCCCTCTGTGTGCAGGTAAAACGCTCGATGACAGGCTGACCCGGCAAGAAGTATTTACAAATATACAGGTGACCTCCACTCACTCACATGTGCCACTGGCTTCTGTTGCTGTTGCGGGGTAAAGATAAAATCACGCAAACCCTGGAGTTTGAGTCCCTGGTTCTGGAAACATACAGTGCTGATTGTCACCCTGTGGTGAGTCCCCTCTAAGAAAACCAGCCCGAATCCTCCCCTGTGGCAAGGAAGTTGAAAGTCTTTTAAAAATAATCATAAATCTCTATCCTCACACGTATGTAATGTCCAGCATCCTTCACTGGGAAAGAAAAAATATGAGATCATGAGAGTATGGACTCACATGAGAACGGGTGCTGGAGGGGAGCCAGGAGCCTGGGTTGGGTCTTGGCTCCAACCCTGACCGGCTGGGTGATCACGGGTAACTCACTTAGCTTCTCTCATCTTCCGTTTCCTCATCTGTGGAACAAAAGCAACCCCATTCAGTTGCTCACAGCCCAGGTCTGCTGTAAAGTGTGCTGAGCTAATGTGTGTGGCAAAACTTCTGCATTAGACTGTGTGTGCTTCGCTGATGGGCACGGTCTCCTTCATAATCTGGGTCTGTGGGCCCCCAGGGGCTGGCAGGGGCAGGAGGATGACATTCCCAGGCCACACTGCCCACTACTGGCTGCTGTCACTGCTGAATGCTTATTTGAAATGCTGAGGGGATGTCCAGTCCACAGGACCTCGCCCCCTCCCACAGTGCCAACCACCATCCGCTAGAACTGGAACCAGAAAGAGTTGACTGAGCCTGGGCTTGCTTCAGACCCAGTTGCAGCTCAGAAGCAAGCCCGGGCTCAGTCAACTCTTGGTGCTGTGCACAGTAGAGCCCAACCCATACCCCTCCATCAGGGGAGGGTGACCCTAGCAATCCTAAGTGACCGTGCCATGGCGCCTTACTGGGGGGATGGAGGAGACATGGGGCATGGCACACAGCTGCCCCGAGTAGAGGGGCAGTCAGCAGGCCAGGGTCAGAAGCAGTGCCAGTGTGGTCAGCTGGCTTAGTGGGTCATGATCACTTGCTCAGCAGAATCGCTGGGGGAGTTTTATCAAAATCTAGAAGACTAAGCTCCAGCTAGTGAGATTCCAAGTCAACAGGCCTGCAGTGGGAACTACCAGAGCAGTAGCTTCCTAAAAAAAGCTCCCCAGGTGATCTGATGAGCCGAGCCCACAATCCAGTCCAGCCTCCTCCTAGTATTAATATTATGGAGAGGAAGGGACTCACTCAAGGCCACGTAGCCAGTTAATGGCAGGGCTGGCATATGGACATAGGACACTGGACTGTTGTTCTTGTCCTGGGAATTCCCAAAGCTTCAGGGTAGGGGGCATAGTACCCACACGGTGAAAAAAACCCAGAGCTGGGCGGGCCTCCAGCTGACAGGCAAGATGGGAGGTCCGTTCCAGCTGATCTCCAGCCTCCTGAGAACATTCCTGGGTGCCAGAGAACACGGGAAGGAGCGGCATGCCTTCTCCTCACCAGTCCTCACGAGGGCCCAGGGCTGGTTCTTTCGGACTCACCTGGTGAAAATGGGCTCCCACAGCCACAAAGGGAACTAAGGGAAGAGGTGAGAGGCCCTGTGAAATCGTGTGTGTCCTGCAGGAGGGGCTGGTGGCTTCACCTCGGAATGGGAAGGCCAGAGGGTGTCAGGGCGAGCACCCAGGCCGGCTCTTGCCCTCACCTCTGTGGGTGGTGCATGGGCCCTGCTTCCCTGTGTGGAAGGCCATCAGGACAGGACCAAGTTAACCAAACTGTAAACCTGGTGATGTGGTCAAGCTGACGGCAGCCATCTTGTGTTTCAGCTAAGGGAGTGTGTGATGGTACAAGGAGGCCTGGCTCCAAGTTCCCAGATTCGCTCCTAATTTGTTGTTTCTAATTTGCATGTTTCCTTAACTCTTGGGCCTTAGTTCTCTCCTCTGTACACTGAAGGGAGTAACAGGGTAGAAACGAGGTGACTTCTGAAGACCCTTCTGGCTGTCATATCAGTAAGTTCAGGGAAGATGGCGTCTGCTCAGGCTATCTTCCCCAGCGCTGTTCCTGGCTGGCTGCACAGCCGCCAGGCCCCGAGCCCGGAAAGCAGACACATTCCCGTGATAACCCATGACACCCAAGCTTTGTCTTTGTGTATAATTCACACAGAGCTGCAGAGGCCCAAAGGACTCTCCCATCAGCCTAGGGAGAGGGGACGGAGAGGGGAGAGCGGGAAGGACAGAGCCCTTGGTGCACTCAGCAAACTTGAATGACTACCTACTGTGTGGAGCTGGCCTGAGCACAAGATGCCCACACAGGGGTCTGGAGGGTATGGGTGGCCGGGGGCGGGGGATGTGTGTGCTAGAACCCATTTGTCATTGAGCAACAGCTTTTGGCCAGGCTGGGTGAGTGGCTGAAACCCAGCGGGTTGGTCAGATTGCCTCAGGTAACTCCTTCTCACAGTGGAGGACTGCGCAGACAGGAAATGCTGAGGTATGAAACACACATGCACGCACAGAGGGAAGACACTAGTTTCAGAGGGAAAACGGCGAGGGGCATTTAATCTTAAAACTTAAGAGGTCTCAGAGACAAAGGCTTTGGAAGAAAGGTGTGGGCATTCCTGATGCTTTACTTTCCCCGGAAAATTACTGCACCGTAATTTGTGAGTTTATTTCTTCCAACTAAGAAATAGAGGCAAGAAAGAGGGAGTAATCCGAAGTGAAGGGCTCTAGGATCCAGGGACCACCAGCCAGCTCAAGTTGGATTTCAGCAGTTGGGGCTGCCTGGGGTGTGCAAAGCTGCTGTGTGAGCAAAACGCTGCCGTGAAGACATTCCAGGCGGCTTCCAGGAAGCGGCTGTATGTGCTGACACGCATGTGGACAGGCAGTCTGGCTGGCCACCTCTCAAGACTGGTGTTTCCTAGAGCTTTCCATTGGCAAACGCTGCCTCCTGGAACTGAGGGACAAAGGTTTTGAAATAAGCCCTGGTGGGAAAGAAGGGGAGAAAAAAAATTGTGGTTAGCACAAACAACTTGAAAAAAAGTACAACTCGGAGCTTTCAAGCTAACTCAGAACAGTTGTTATTTATTGTTCATGCATGTTGGGCTGGATTTGCCTTCTCTGCTGAGGCAAAGCCCTTCGGATTTTTCCAAGGAGGTGCACGCAGTTCACTACTGTGATATCTCTCAGGAATATGCAAAGGGCCCGTACGTGCGCCCTCCTGGCTGCCAGTTCCTATGAGATACCTGCACTCAGGTCCTGCTGCCTTTTTTCAGGACAAAGACAAGGGCCTGATCTAAGCTACAAGACAGTGTGTGTGCAATTGAACCACACAGTCATTTAGAGATCTGAAGTATCAGGAAGGTTGCCTTTTCCACTCGGTTGGACCTTTGACTTCATAAAGACAGAGGGTCTAATAAGCTTTTTAACACACTCTATTTTTTTAGAGATGGGGCCTCACTCTGTGAGCCAGGCTGGAGTTCAGTGGTCCAACCATAGCGCACTGTAGCTTTGACCTCCTGGACGCAAGTGATCCTCCTGCCTCAGCCACCCAAGTAGTTAGGACTATAGGCGTGTGCTACCACGTCAGCAATTTTTTTTCCACTTTTTTGTAGAGACAGGGTCTTGTTGCATTACCCAGACTGGTCTCAAACTCCTGGCCTCAAGGGATCCTCCTGCCTCAGCCTCCCAAAGTGCTGGGATTATAGGCCTGAGCCACCACACCCAGTGCTAATAATTTCTAAATGATTCATGGTCTCCATTTATTTCCAAACACATATGCAGTCTGGTCTACTGGAAAGAAAGCTAGGCTGGGTGTTAAGAGAACCCTTCCCAGTCAGTGGAAGAGGGGTGACAGGACTGGAGGCAGCCCATTTGGCCTTTTCGGCATCCCGGTTTCTAATCTGTGGAAGCAGGGCCAAGTTCTACCTCAGATGTGCACCTGCCGAGCCCACACTGTGTCAGGCACCGTACAAGGCATCAGGCGTGGCGGGGTGGCCCAGCCATGGGACCCGGCATGTGGGAGACTGCAGTGTGGAGGAGATGGACACATGGGTGACCCCACATCAGGGCACCAATGGCAGTCCTGCGGGCCGCAGTCCGTGCAGCAGGGAAGGGGCCGTGCAGGGGCATTTCCAGCAGCGGCTTGCTGTCAGTTGAGAGGTGAGGGAGAAAAGTGAGGGGAGGAGGAGGGAGGGGCTGCAGAGGAAGGAGATGGGCACCCATGCTCCTGGTCACCAGGCTTGCCTTCTAGCCCCGCCCCACCGACACCCACACAATCACGGTGACACCTTACGTGTCCAGGAATCTCACCTCAGAGCAGTGGTGAGAACCAGGCAAGGCCACCAAGAGCTGTCACCCTCAGCACTGCAAAGACTTCATCACCTCACCCACAGGGAGCCTCCCACAGTCCATTTTATTTAGGATCTGGTCCTACTGAGCCTGGCTGTACCGGCTCCCGGCTTCCAGCTCCCAGGAGATCAGAAGCAGCAAATCCGCAGTGAAGGAGCTAACCCAAAGACCTCGGAGGCGGATTCACGGCAGCAGTGAGAAGAGAACAGAAAACTGCTCAGGAGCACGAGCGCTCACTGGGGTTCCTGTGCTGCAGGGCAAAGAGCCCCACGCAATCCGACAGGCCCTGGAGTCGTCTCTGGAGCAGAGCAAATGCAGCGGCTGGTGCCACCGGCTGCCCGCCCCCTTCAAGTCAACTGCAGCCCTCTTTCCAATCTAGCCTTGGAATGCTCTGGCTCTTTCTCAGTGCTGGCCTCCACCACGGCCTCTGCAGCACTGAAATGGCAGCTCCTCTCTCTGGAAGCTCTCTTTCCCTGTGACTTCTGTGACATGTGGTGCCACAGCTGTCCTGCCTCTCTCTACCTCTCCCTGCCCCTCCTTCAGCACTCCCAGGCGCCATCGTCCTTGGGGTCACGCAGAGCAAGGTGGGAACTCCTGGGCCTGCAGCACCGCTAGCCCAGCCCTCCCTCCCCTCAAACTTCCAGTCCCACGTCTCCAACCACCTGTGGGACCCCCCACCTGTCACTCTGTAACTCACACCAGTGTTCCACATGGATGTTTTCATCACTTTCATGTATCTGAAAATGCTCTGACCAATTTGGTTTTCTGTAACAGAACCTTCAGTTTCCTTCTGAACCAGTTTCCATTCTCCCTAAACCCCATGGTGAATTCATCCTCAAGGTTCCTGCCGCTAAGTCCCTCCGTTCGTAGTGACTCCCATAGTTCCTGTCTTATCTTTTGATGGCACTGCTTCAGAAGCTGCTTCTCCCCTGGACATGAGGCCTCCTTTGCCTTTGTTTGCGGCTACATTGATTCTCTTACAGTGTGAGTCTCTGTCCTTTTCCTGAGCAAGACCTTAATGTCCTCCAAACTCTCAGCCTGGCATTCAATGACTCTCACTATCTGGCTCCAAGTCATTAAGAAGACAATCTATTCTGTTCCTCTATCATGTTTTTTGAGATCATGCAACCCTTTGAGAAGCTAAGAAAGTTCAGGATCCTCTCCTCAGAGAAACTGCAGGGAAGACCTCCCCCCACTGCAACCCGGGGATGTCACAGGTCCCCTAAGCCGGCCATGGTCCAGGATATGAGCCTTGGATCTACTCCCTCTCCCTTCTTCTCATCTGACTACCTGCTCTTCCTCACACATGCCATTTGCCACCTCTGGGTGCTCAGGACAAATACCCTTGCTTCCATCAAGTCTTCCCTGGTCCCCAGGAGGTCCTCTCCCTGCACTCTGTCTGTGCTTCTTCCGGGGCACTTGTCTCACACGCACAGGTCTTATCTGCCAGCCCCTGGAAAGTGGGAGCACATCCTGCTCCCAGTGACCACCAGGCCTGGCTCAGCGTAGAAAGCACTCGGTGATGGGCTGTGGCTTTAATGTAACTAATGGTGGCCACCAGTTTGCAAGAAGCAGCTATAGTATGTCCATTACAAGCTGTTTAAGAAGGTGGGAGAGGTTGGGCGCAGTGGCTCACGCCTGTAATCCAGCACTTTTGGAGGCCGAGGCGGGTGGATCACCTGAGGTCAGAAGTTCAAGACCAGCCCGGCTAACATGGCGAAACCCCATCTCTACTAAAATACAAAAATTAGCCGGGTGTGGTGGTGGGTGCTTGTAGTCCTAGCTACTTGGGAAGCTGAGGCAGGAGAATTGCTTGAACCCGGGAGGCGGAGGTTGCAGTGAGCCAAGGTCACGCCCATGCCATGGCACTCCAGCCTGGGCAGCAGAACGAGACTCTGTCTCAAAAAAAAAAAAAAGAAAAAAATGAAAAAAAGAAGGTAGTAGAGATAGCAATCCCAGAAAGACAACAGGTATAATATTTAGATACTGAGGAAGAACACTTCAGTCCATTCTCAAATTTCAAACTTTGTCAACAGTAAGAAAGATAAAAAGCACCCTCTTCCATCCACTTGTGATCAGCACAGCCCTGAGCCAGGCAAACCGCCACCTTCTCTGGCACTCAGGACCTCAAAGTCCTTATCCATTAACGGCACCATGCCACAGTCACCCTTAATGCAAAAGGAGAGATGTGATGTGGAGGAAAGAGCTCTAGACCTAGGTGAGGCCAGGCAGGGCAGGAGAAGCCCTGGGCTCTGTTCTCTTACGAAGAGTAGGGGTGATAAGGCCACCTGATGCCACACTCGCATGGGACAGTGTGTGGGAGAAGACAGTCAACTGTTGGCTGCCACTTAGATGTTGAGGGCCACTTATTCCTTCCATATGTTTCACCTGCTGCTATTTTCCCAGCACATGGAAATGCGGCTAGAGAGAGTCTTGTGGCCCCACTTCTCCACAGGGTGTGAGATCGACAGGCTGCCACCAACCTCTGCTGCATGGATTCTGTGGCCTGATGTGCACTGCGGAGTCTGGCCCATCCCAGTACCACTTTCAGGGAGGGCCGAATGTGCCCCAAGTTAGAGGTGAGGACGCCACCTTCCCTGATCTTACAGCTACGAACATCAAGGGGAGAGGCTGCAGCTGAGCTGCACTGTAGCCCCCACAGGTGCCGGATGAGCAGATGGTGCTGGAACCACTGCTGCCCTGGGTGCTGGCCTGAGCTGGGCAGGGGTCGGGTCCGAGGAGCTCTCCACCTACCTCCCCAGGCCCAGAGTCACACTGGGTCCCTAAAGCAAGCCTCATCAGCTCAGATTTTCCTTGGAAACTTATAGGGGAAGGGGCTACAACATTGCAAGCTCTTTACACAAAAAGGTCTTGGCAAGAGGGAGCACATTTGAAAGGCAAGCTTTTTTCTTTTCAGAAAGTTCTTTTTTTTTTTTTTTTTTTGAGACGGAGTCTCGCTCTGTCGCCCGGGCTGGAGTGCAGTGGCCGGTTCTCAGCTCACTGCAAGCTCCGCTTCCCGAGTTTATGCCATTCTCCTGCCTCAGCCTCCGAGTAGCTGGGACTACAGGCGCCCGCCACCTCGCCCGGCTAGTTTTTTTTTTTTTTTGTATTTTTTAGTAGAGACGGGGTTTCACCATGTTAGCCAGGATGGTCTCGATCTCCTGACTTCGTGATCCGCCCGTCTCGGCCTCCCAAAGTGCTGGGATTACAGGCTTGAGCCACTGCGCCCCGCCTCTTTTCAGAAAGTTCTAAAGTTTCCTGTTCTGTCCTGGGCTTTCCCTGCCAGGGCCAACTGCATGCTGCCAAGGGGAAGCGTGGCGAGGGCTATTTAAAGGCATGATGCTACCAGCTGTTTTCAGTGAGTGCTTCTCAACTTGGATCCTCATTAAGTCAGTTAAGGGAGGGGGAGGAGAAGGAAAGGGAAAATGACAACTGGCTCCCACCCATTTATAGATTTTAAAAAACACTGTTTTCATTTATTTCACTTTTTATCAGGGAAAATGGAGAGCTGCCCAGAGTACAGATTGCTAATGGCAAGAGGTATCTGTCATCTTTGAAAAACCTTTGACCCACAAAGTATGTAGTAAGCTTTAAAAGTGTAAGCGTGTTCTAGGGGATAGTGAGGTCTCCTTACCTCCCCATTAACTGGCCAAGTGGGGCCCACAGGAGAGGGCCCTGAGTGTCAAGCTCCTCACTGAATGCACACTGGAAGGGAATTTATTTTTAGACGGAATTAGAGCTCAATATGCCTGAGGGCAAAATGAGGTTCGGGCCCTCTTCACTGATCTCTGTCTCACTGCTCAGGGTTTCATAAAATTACAACTCAGTCCAACCCAGGAGTCTCAGTTAGGAGAAGAAAACGTAAGGACTGGGTAGGTTTTCCATGAATTCAGAGCAGAAGTAGGGCTGGCCCAGGCTTCAGCCCACAGGCACGGCATGGTGGAGGCAACAGGGTCAGGAGTCAGGGGGTCTACTTTTGTGGGCCTTGGGCCCAGGGTAAATCTCTTCTGGACTTCAGCTCCCTCACCTACAAAGCAGAGTGCTGTTAACTGAGGGTCCTAAGGCTGGTGGGCTGTAGAAGGTGAGGGCAGCCTGTGTGGGGCGGGCTCTGGAGCCAGGCAGACTGGGCTCGAGGCCTGGCCACGCTCCTTACTCGTTGATCATAAGGGCAAGTGACTGCAGCTTTAGTTTCTTCATCTAAAAGGTGGGAAAACTGTGCCTACCTTAAAGGGTTTGTGTGAGGAGTGGATGAGATGGTCTGAGTAAGCGTTTGGCATGGTACGCGGCATAAGAGATGATCCGTAAACATCAACTATTACCATGGGTACCCGCTGGGGCCAAAGGGAAGAGGCTCTGAGTCCGTGGAAATAGCCAGAAGAACATGTGTGTGCAGAAGCAGGCAACCTGTGAGAGGTCTAGGGTCCTTGCCCTCAGTTCAGCCTTTCCCGAGGCTCCTTGGATCAGGTCCTCCCTCCTCACTGATCACACTGAGCTGACAATCACAGGCAGAGATGGCCCATCTCAGGCTTGGACACTCAGCCAAAGTCATGGGACACTGTGTGTCTTTTGCAATCCAGTCTAGAGCTGCTCGTGGCATCCTTGTGGCATCAAAGGACAAACTCTGCAGCCAGAGGCACCTCCAGCCCTTGCCTGTCTTCTGCCCCCCAAACCTGCCAGGTGTACTCCTTGTGTGTGGTGTGCGGATTTGGTCAGGGCTTGATCAGGGATGACGCTGCAGCTCTTCCTAGAGGGGTATTTAGGAATCACATGGCTCCAGCTGCCAAGAGCAGGGTGTTGGTTGGCCTGGTCCTCAAACAGCTCTTCTTCTGTCCAGGACAACATGCATCATAAAAGGAAGGCAGTGGGGGAAGTGGAAAGAGCATTGCACTAGGAGGCAGACGACTCACAGCTCTAGCCCGGGCCCTGGCTCATTGTGTCATCCAGAACTGGGACTCCAGTTCCTCACCTGTAACAGGACACTTTCTACTTAATGATCTTATGACCACCCAGTTATCGTCTGAGATATCATCCACCTGATCTTGAGCAAGCCACTTAAACCTTTTGTGTCTTGATTCTTCATCTATTAAATTCAGACACTAGTACCTCTTCTCTTTTTTTTAAAAAAGTTCCAGGATCCACGTTCAGGACGTGTAGGTTTGTTATATAATAAAAGTGTGCCACGATGGTTTGCTGCGCCTCTCAACCCAGCACCTAGATATTAAGCCCCGCAGGCATTAGCTATTTATCCTGAAGCTCTCCCTCCCACCCTGCCACCCACCAGCAGGCCCCAGTGTGTGTTGTTCCCCTCCCTGTGTCCGTGTGTTCTCATTGTTCAGCTCCCACTTATCAGTGAGAACATGTGTTTGGTTTTCTGTTCCTGTGTTAGTTTGCTGAGGATAATGGCTTCTAGCTCAAACCATGTCCCTGCAAAAGACATGAGCTCATTCCTTTTTATGGCTGCATAGTATTCCATGGTGTATGTTTACCACATTTTCTGTACCCAGTCTATCATTGATGGACTGGGTTGATTCCATGTCTTTGCTATTGTGAATAGTACTGCAATGAACATATGCGTGCATATATCTTTAAAAGAGAATGATTTATATTCCTTTGGGCATATATGCCCAGTAATGGGATTGCTGGGTCAAATGATATTTCTGGTTCTAGGTCTTTAAGGAATTGCCACACTGTCTTCCACAATGGCCAAACTAATTTACATTCCCACCAACAGTGAAAAAGCGTTCATATTTCTCCACAGCCTTGCTGGCATCTGTTGTTTCTTGACTTTTTAATAATCGCCATTCTGATTGGCATGAGATGGTATCTCATTGTGGTTTTGATTTGCATTTCTCTAATGATCAGTGATGTTGATATTTTTTCATATGTTTTTTGGCTGCATAAATGTCTTCTTTTGAAAAGTGTCTGTTCATGTCCTTTGCCCACTTTTTAATGGAGTTGTTTTTTTCCTATAAATTTAAGTTCCTTGTAGATTTGGATATTAGACCTTTGTCAGATGGATAGATTGCAAGATTTTTCTCCCATTCTGTAGGTCGTCTGTTCATTTTGAAGACAGGTTCTTTTGCTGTGCAGAAGCTCTTTAGTTTAATTAGATCCCATTTGCCAATTTTTGCTTTTGTTGAAACTGCTTTAGATGTTTTCGTCATTTGCCCATGCCTCTTTCCTGAGTGGTATTGCCTAGATTTTCTTCTAGGAGTTTTATAGTTTTGGGTTTTATATTTAAGTCTTTAATCCATCTTGAGTTAATTTTTGTATAAGGTGTAAGGAAGGGGTCCAGTTTCAATTTTCTGCATATGGCTAGCCAGTTTTCCCAGCACCATTTATTAAATAGGGAATCCTTTCCCCATTGCTTGTTTTTGTCATGTTTGTCGAAAATCAGATGGTTGTAAATGTGCGGTCTTATTTCTGAGATCTCCATTCTGTTCCATTGGTTTATGTGTCTGTTTTTGTACTGGTACCATGCTGTTTTGGTTACTGTAGTATAGTTTGAAGTTAGGTAGCGTGATGCTACTTTGTTCTTTTTGCTTAGGATTGTCTTGGCTATATGGGCTCTTTTTCAGTTCCACATGAATTTTAATGTAGTCTTTTAAAAATTCTGTGAAGAATGTCAATGGTAGCTTAATGGGAAAAAGCATTGAATCTATAAATTGCTTTGGGCAGTATGGCTATTTTCGTGATATTGATTCTTCCTATCCATGAGCTTGGAATGTTTTTCCATTTGTTTGTGTCCTCTCTGACTTCCTTGAGCAGTAGTTTGTAGTTCTCCTTGAAGAGGTCCTTCACACACCTTGTAAGTTGTATTCCTAGGTATTTCATTCTCTTTGTAGCAACTGTGAATGGGAGTTCATTCATGATTTGGCTCTCTGCTTGTCTACTGTTGGTGTATAAGAATGCTTGTGATTTTTGCACATTGATTTTGTATCCTGAGACTTTGCTGAAGTTGCTTATCAGCTTAAGAAGCTTTTGGGCTGAGACAATAGGGTTTTCTAGATAAAAAATCATGGCATCTGCAAACAGAGACCGTTTGACTTACTCTCTTCCTATTGAATAACCTTTATTTCTTCCTTTTGCCTTATTTCTCTGGCCAGAACTTCCAATACTACGTTGAATAGGAGTGGTGAGAGAGGGCATCCTTGTCTTGTGCTGGGAATGCTTCCAGCTTTTGCCTGTTCAGTATGATATTGGCTGTGGGTTTGTCATAAATGGCTGTTATTATTTTGAGGTATGTTCCATCAATACCTAGTTTATTGAGAGTTTTTAACACGAAGGGATGTTGAATTTTATTGAAGGCCTTTTCTGCATCTATTGAGATAATCATGTGGTTTTGGTCTTTAGTTCTATTTATGTGATGAATTACGTTTATTGATTTGCATATGTTGAACCAGTCTTGCATCCTGGGGATGAAGCCGACTTGATTGTGGTGGATAAGGTTTTTGATGCGCTGCTGGATTCAGTTTGCCAGTATTTTATTGAGGATTTTTGCACTGATGTTCATCAGGGGTACTGGCCTGAAGTTTTCTTTTTTTGTTGTACCTGCCAGGTTTTGGTATCAGGATAATGCTGCCCTCATAAAATGAGTTAGGGAGAAGTCCCTCCTTTTCAACTGTTTGGAATACTTTCAGAAGAAACGGTACCAGTTCCTCTTGGTACCTCTGGTAGAATTCAGCTGTAAATCCATCTGGTCCTGGGCTTTTTTTGGTTTGTAGGCTATTTATTACTGCCTCAATTTCAGAACTTGTTATTGGTCTATTCAGGGATTCAACTTCTTCCTGGTTCAGTCTTGGGAGGGTGTGTGTGTCCAGGAATTTATTCATTTCATCTAGATTTTCTAGCTTACTTGCACAGAGGTGTTTATAGTACTCTCTGATGGTTGTTTGTATTTCTGTGGGGTCAGTGGTGATAGCCCCTTTATCATTTTGTATTGACTAGCACCTCTTTTCAGGGAGGTTGTGAGGAGAATGGAAATACGTATCAAGTACCAAGTCCAGGGCCTGATATGTGGCAAGTTTCAGTAGGAGGTGGCAATGCTGTAAAGGTGGTGGGAGCAGTTGGGTTATTATTGGACAGCTTTTATCTGCATAGGATAGTTTTTATCTGTATAGTTTTATACAAATGGGGCAGGGTTAGTGAACACTGCAGAGCCCCAAGCAAAAAGTGCCACAGACAGTTTTCGGGGGGACATGAAGGCCTGTTCCTCTTGGCCACCCCTCTGCCCTCTGGCTCAGGAAGCATTAAGTGATCAGGGGTAATGCCTGGAAAATGACATAACGGTTGGGTTCTAGAGAAGGGGGTCTAGGGACACTGAAGAAAGTTAAGACAGGGAGCCATCAGGGAAATGCTCAGAGGCCTTGGGGTTGAGGCCAGTAGGAACTTTTGTTCAATGAAGTCCCATCAAAAGGGTTCTTTCCTCCTGGAATTATAGTGCTTTATTGATTCAATAGATCTTTTCAAAAGAATAACAATCCATAAAATAGACATCTGACAAACTGAATCAATATAGCTTTAAATAAATGAAAACAAAAACAGAATATACAATCCAAAGAGGTTGGGGACTCTGGGGGCAGGGAGAGAGCACCTAAGGCAGTTAAGCTTTGCAAAGGTGGTTCTTGCAACACTACTGGGTGTGGCAGGGGTCATGCTCCCCATTTTGCAGGTGAGAAAACAGAAGCTTAACAAGTTTAGTTAAGATGCCTGCCAGTATCACTCCAACCCCAGTGCCACTAGAGCCCGGCCCCGTGGATGAGACCGTGTGGTCTTGTTGCTGTTAGCCTCCTTTACTTGGAACTTTTTATTTTGCAAGAGCCTAACAGTTGCCTTCTTCCAAAACAGGACTTGAATGCTGGAATTCAAAAATGCTTTTCTTTGGGTAATTGTAAGATGAGCCTCATGATGTTTGCTAGAGTCAGGCCAATGTGGTGGTAGGGTGGGGTGTGGTAGGAGAAGTGGTTCAGGGACACAGCCCTCACTGTCAGGAAATCAAGGGCATAAATCAAGTCAGAGGTCATTTTTGCAAATAGAGGCAAGTTCCAACATCTAAGGCTCATGGCTTTTTCCAGTTTTCTTCTGCAGCTGTGACTTCAACTGGCACATGTTTTTAATCAGTCATATGAAAACCGATTGTGGTCTGAAAATCAAAGCAGTCCTGTAAATAGTGTAAGACAAGTCCTGCTAATCATGCCTCGTGGTCTTGCCTGGTCCTTATTGTCCTGAACCGCCACTGTAAATTCTGACTCACTTGGGGTTACTCGCCTCGTGTCAAAGGGTCATCCTCACAACAGGCTGGCTACAAAGAGACCTGCTTCTGTTTCAATGCCCTTCGCCCCAAACCCTCCAAAGGCCCCTGTGACAACTGCCATCCAACTGGGTGCCTTGGTGAGTGAGTGACTGGCACGATGGGAGCTTGTTTTGTAATTATGCCCTGGGCGATGGCAGCCTGGCTCTCGGGTGTGGGCTTTAGGAACAAACAAGTGCTTGTAAATGGCTCACCTACACAGTCAATCTTGCTAAATGCGCCAACCCCGGAGCATGCCTGGTTTGTTTTCAGGGGGTCTAAGCTTGCAGAACAAGGAAATTAACAAACTTGAGATGCAAAGGCTTGATATCGCAGTGAGAACACAGTATCACATGCTCCCAGCTTCAGGCAGAGGCCCTTGCCCTCAGCTGGAATCAACCTCCCCTCTACTCGATTCCACAGCACGCTGGGCCTCCAGCCTCGGGCTGAGCTATGTCTGCCTTGTGTTTGAGATGTTTAGATTGGTGTCTAGACTACAATTTATACAGCTCGGCTTCCTCGCCTGCGAGAAGGCTGACTGTGGTCTCAGTATGTGTTGAATTAAATCAAATGCCGTTTTAGGAGGACTTCAACAACAACTGACTGAAATCCATTTCTAGACATCAAAGTATTGGGATGAATTCTGGTTCCTGCTAAATCACAGGGTATTTTTAAATACTTACCAAAGCGATCAAAATTACTGAGCAGTTCTCTCTCCCTCTGAGGCCCTCCAAGGAGGCCCTCTGGAGCTTGGCCAGTTCCTCTGGGGCTGGAGCAGCTTGCAGCCAGTTTTTGCAACTGCAAAGGCCAGGACTTGCTCCCACGGGCTGCAGGCATCTCTGCTCCCTTGGCATCCCCTGGTGCAGCAGATGAGAAGGAGGAGGAGAAGGGAGGGCCAGCTGGCTACATGGAGGGAGGGACAGGGTAGTCCTAATGGGCTCCTGAGCCTCCACCGGCCATGGGACCAGCTTCCTTCTCTGGTGTTCATCGCAGATGTGTGCACGCATCTACACATACCAACTATTCTCTCCCACCCTGGGAGAAGCTCCGTGAGGGCAAGGCCCATGGGTCATATTCATCCATCTTTGCATCCCCAGCCTGAAATATAGTGTCCAACACACACCAGCTCAATAAATATTTCTCAAATGCAAGCATTTAGCTTACTTAAGATATACTTTAGAATGACAGAATGTTGTAATAGAAGGAAAAAGGAAACCGCCGAGGTCAAACATGACAGGGAAGGGGAAGGGGAGACTAAGGGCGGGAGGTTAGGATGGTTCCTGTGGCACTGCATATCCTAATGATATGCATACGTCATCCCTGTAAGTGCCTAGAGGGCAGAATTTGGGGATGGTTCACCCTTAGTGCCCTTGGTGCTCACCTTGTCAGAAGCTCCCAGCAGGTGAATGTCAATTTGGTGCTCAATGAATGCCTGTTTGCCCAGGGGGTTGACCTGAGGCCCCAGAGCTAGTAGGAGGAGTGTGAGCCAGTCCTCTCCATCCCCCTCCCTCTCGGACTGCCGTGCCCATCATAACCTGCTTGATGAGAGGCAGGAATGGCTGTGTGGCACTGAGAAAGGCTGGGAGGATGGGTGCACCTGGCTGGGCTGGGGCTGGGAACGAGGCCAGGTGGTGGGTGTGAGGGGCTAAGGAATGTGCTGCTGCCTGGGGCCTGGGAACCCAGCGAAGGGCCCCAGCCCTGGGTTTATCTTGTCTCCCCATCTGCACCTGCCTGGTGTGCCCAGATAGTGAGTCCTCTGCTCACTCTGCCCAGGGCTGCAAGAGCAGGCACTCAGCACAGGCCACGATGTGCTGATGGCCACGTGGCTGCCTGGGGTTGCGGTGCAGGGTGCTCACCACAGTCCCGGCCAGGAGGAGGGCTACTCACGCAGCTCACCTGCGGGGAGAAGTGGGCCGCCTGTCCGATGGTGGTGAGTCACCACCAAGGTCACAGATTACCCTCCACTTCTTAGTCATCGAAAGGTGAAAAACCAAAGGGTGGCCCTCAAAGAGGAAGTGCCCAGGGACCCAGCAGAGCTGACCCTGGAATGTGGGTCCAGGCCCCAAGTCACACCCTAGCTGGGACAGTGCTCCGAGGTTTGTGCGCGGCACGGCCAGGCATCAGCCTCCACAGCAAAGTGCCAGACTCCCAAAGGAGGGCCTAAGGAACACTTAGGAGATCAACTCCTTGGGGCCTCTAACCTTCCCCTCCCCTGAGGCTCTCTAGGGCTTTGAAGTGTTATTTGCCTGGTTATAAGTTCAATTTCTTCCACCAGATCTCAGCATCCAGAGGCCAGAGCTCATGGCTTCCACAGGTGCTCAGCCCCTGCATGCTGGCTTTTGGGCACAGCTTTTGGTCACCCAGCACTCTGGGACATTCACCCCGCTGGCTGGGTGTTTGAGGATGTGGGGGAGGGGCAGCAAGATGGCCATGGTCCCTCCTCTCTTCACCCTCATCCCCCTGACAGCTAAAATCACACCCCCAGACACCTGGCTCTCTGGGCTTCAGACAGAAAAGCAGCAATTCCCAAAGAAGAAACTACTCAATGGGAGAGGGTGTCCAAACTCCACTCCCTGCTGGGGTACAGTGGCCGTCTAGAGACAATGGCCTTTGGTAACAAGAGTAATTCTCACAACAGGAACTTCAGGTGGGCTCTGCTGGGATAGGGTGTGGGGAAGTTCCATGCAGGCGGGCAGGTAGCAGAATGTCCGGCTGGAGGGGGCCTTAGGAGTCTTCTGCAATCATGCAGTAGAGAGGCTGGGGAGAAGCACAGGAGGAGATGCACCTGCTCTGCTGGGCTGCAGGGCTCACTCCACACTGCACCAGCACCAGCCCTGCACGTGCTGACAGCAGGTAGCTCTGTGGCCCCAGGCTCCAGGTACACAGAGGGAGGGGGGGAAGGAAAGGAAGGGCATATATGCAACCTGGATGAATTATATCCACATGTGGTGAAAGT
Organism: Trachypithecus francoisi; assembly: GCF_009764315.1. Classification (NCBI taxonomy): domain Eukaryota; kingdom Metazoa; phylum Chordata; class Mammalia; order Primates; family Cercopithecidae; genus Trachypithecus; species Trachypithecus francoisi. The sequence continues at coordinate 79,973,323 of NW_022681462.1, forward strand.
AGGCTTGTTCAAACAGTGGGTTGCAAAATCCATTTCGTGGGTTCTGAGCAGCATTAAAATAAAGTGAAATAAAATCAGAGTGCACTGTATGTGGCACTTTTGTTTTAGTTATATATACTGGATTCAAATGTAAAATATCTTGTGGATTGTGGTTAAAAAAAAAAAAAAAAGGCTGGAAGCCATGAGTATAAGGAAAGGGAGGCGCCTACTACATGCCAGATATCATGCTACTTGTTTTCATGTGTATTATTTTATATTTACTCCTTCTAACAGGCCTACTACCAGGCAGGTGATTCTATTTTTGCCAAAAATAAATCTATGATCAGAGATGGAAAGTAAGTTTTCTTTTCTTTTCTTTTTTGAGATTAAGGTCTCTCTCTCTGCACTCTGTCACCCAGGCTGGAGTGTGGTGGTGCGATGTTGGCTCACTGCAGCCTTGACCTCCAAGGTTCAAGTGATCCTCCTGCCTCAGCCTCCCGAGTAGCTAGGACTACAGGAGTGCACCACCACGCCCAGCTAATTAATTTTTTTTTTTTTTTGTAGAGATGGGGTTTCACTATGTTACGGGTCTCACTATGTTGCCTAGGCTGGTCTCAAACTCCTGAGTCAAGTGATCCTCCTGCCTCAGTCTTCTAAAGTTCTGAAATTATAGGTGTGAGCCACCATGCCTGGCCCAAAGTAACTTTTCTAAGATCACACAGCTAATAGGTGGCAATGCTAGTTAGGAATCCAGAGCTGTCTGACTCCAAAGGGCACATTCTTCCCATGCCACCACGATTTCCAGTGGAAAGTGTACTGTCCACTGAGTCGGGAGCCTTGGGTTCTGTCCCTGGCTCTGCCATATAATGGTGAATCACTGCTCTGTTTTCTCATCTATGCAGTAAGGTAGTAAGATAAATAATTTCTAAAATTTTTTGATTTCATGCTCTCTCCCATCCCAAACCTCATTGTGGCAGTATTTTAGTCTCCCCCATTAAACCTTTCCTAGAGTTGCCAATAGCTCAGTAATGAATTTCGAGGGCTACTTACTGCCAATCCCCATTGCACCTACATTTGTTCTACAAAACCCCCTAAATGGCCCTGTCTCTGGTAGCTCTGTGTGTCTGCAGGTATTGACTGGTGCTGTTAGCTCTTATCTTGGGACCTGCATTGTGTAGCTTTTCAGCAGGATTATGACTGTGATGACAAGAGACCAAAGGGATGACCTCGACCTCCCTCTCGTGGGCCCATGCGGTTCTTGGAAGGGCTGGGGCATCCTAATGAAGAATGAAGGCTACTCCGAGTGTCTGGGGAAGGAAAAGAAGTGCAAGAAGGAGGGTACGTGCAGTCCACCCAGGTGACGTGTGAGGGACCACAAATGTTCTCCAAATAACGAGCCCCAGAAGAGCAAAGGAAGCCCAGAAGGTTCCTGTAACATACAGATCATCTTACAACTCCCTAGGGTTGCTGAGGAGTGGTATCTCTGTGAAGTGCTGTCACGGGGAGGTGTCACCATCCCGCACAGTCAAACTGCGGACTTGGCGTGGGGAGCCTGAGCTGTGATTCTAGCTCTGCTTGTCTCTGCTGTGCCACTTTGGAGAAGCCACTTTACCGCCCTGTACCCCAGAGATGCCTCATCTGCAAAGTGAGGGGATGGTTTCTGAGGTCACTGCTCGGTCTAATATACCATTATCCATTACTATTATTTCTGCTTTGGTATTAATCCAGCCACTTTAGCCAGAGACAGTTTCTTAAGTGGAAGCAGTAATGTAACAAATGACCTCTCCCGGTGCTTTGCTGGAGGGGTTCCTTCAAAAGCCTCCATAAGCATCATCAGAGGTGTTGCACAGGTCTGAGCCGTCTATCTCCCCTTTGTCTCCAGATCTGACTTAGGACCCCAAGAATGCTGGCCAATATCCATCCTGCTTATGGTCCTTCCACCCTTCAAATCAGCAGACAACTAAACATTCACACATTCATGGGCCACTCCTGTGCTAGTCATGGGCTGGTTCCTGCAGGGGTAAGGGGCTGCATTTGGGCAGGGCCCTGGCCCTCAGGGCACACACAGTCGCTTGACTCCCAGAGCAGAGAGAGCTGCATGCTAACCCTGGATGAGAGAGGGGAGCTCTGCTTTCACAGCCACAGGCTGAGCCCTCCTTGGCCTGCCCCTTCTTACTGCTATTGCTTTGGAAGAACCGGAGCGAACTGCCTGCCTTGGGCTGGCTTTCTTTTCTGCTCAGAGCTATGTGGGGGCATTATCCAGCAGGCCAGACGTCTAGCCCCTTTAATGACAATAATGATAATTTACATTTATACAAGGCCTTTCATCGGGGGATTTTAATTGTATCACAAACAGTAATTAATTCCCCTTTGCGAGTCTGGCAGCCAGCTAAGCAGGAGCCCCTTTACTCTGCAGGTCAGGGGTGCTTTCCTGGGCCTGCAACATGCTGGGGGTCTCCCACCTACCGGACACCTCCCTATCCTCAAGGCCTGGCCTAAGCGTCGGGGCCTGGGGCCGCCCACTACAGTCCATGACTGTTTGTCCTGCCCTTGAAGCTCCAAACATCAATTGCTGAGCCACTCATTTGGTGCTAACCAGAGAACCTTGCTATTGGGCGAGACCTCAGGATCTTGTCCAAGGCAGTAGCACTTCTGCGGGGTGATCCTCTGCCGCTGCCAGAATACCTTTCATGCTGGAGCGCGCGTTGCTTAAAGGCATCTCTAAGAGTTACAGGGTTCATCTCTCTACGGAACTGGAATCTGTCCCCTCGAAACTTCTGCCCATGGGTGCCAGCTCTGCTCTCTGGAATGAAGCAATCCTACATAACTGTCTGGGGTTGCTGGTTGATGTTTCTGGTACGTAAGTTGTCTACTTCTGTGGTCACCCTTGGGTGGAGCTTGGTGGCTTACACTTCACTGAAGTTCAGGGACACCTGTCAACTGAGTGGTAGGGGCAGCCGGAAGCTCCATCACTGGGGAGTGCCGAGCTTTCAATGCAGCACTTCAGACTACTCTGCCCCAGTCTCACTGGTATAAACACTGGAGGCTTCTGAGTTCATTTCACTGGGGCTGCACCTCAGTGACACAGAAGTACCCTCATTTTCTGTTGAATGACTGAATGAACAGCTTTCCTTCCTAAGGATCTATTATTCTTAAGTTCATGCAACCACTGTCAATTTTTGGAGACCAAGTCAGACAATAATTGATTTAGTTTTTTTCTTTTTTTAAACTCACTTTATCAGAATAAATATTTGGTGCTAAACTTGAGAAATAGAAGCATCAATGCTGAGCTAGGAACTGACCCAGGGCAAGGAACTCCACAATCCTCCTCCTCTCCAAGGAGTGAGAGGCAAGGGTGGGGCAGAGGGGCAAATGAAATCCTTTGCTAAGTTTATTTTTAAAAAGCTAGATCTTCTGGGGAAACCAACACTCCCTAGAGTGATTTCTGGGTCCCTGCTGGTTTGCTTTTTGCCTGAAAAGACACCGGCCCTCCCTCTGCCAAGAGCACATTGTTTGAGTGAGATTTTTCTCACAGTGGCTTACCATGGAAGGAATTTCGAGCATGCATTAAAGGCTGTTGTTTTCCTAAAACCTGCGCAGTATGAACAAGAGGTTTGGCTAGTGGTGACACAGCCTCATTCTGCTTAGATTTCACACAATTCCTATCTGCCTAGAATTGGGGTGAGCATTTTTGGCTTGGGTTTGGCCTGGATCGTAGATCTGGGGGATGCTTGGGAAAAGAAACATGGGTTAGAGATGGAGCCTCCTGGTGTCATTCTGTGGCAAGGAGAACACGTGGCAATCATTCCCTATCTGATTAAGTGGGAAGAACATGGATTTTGGAGTAAGAGAAAACTGAATTCAAATGTGGATCTATTACTTACTAGCGGTGTGTCTGGAAAAGCCCCCGAGTCTCTGTTTCTCTCCAGTGACCCCACAGTAGTTGTTACGAGGCAACAGTGCCAGGCACATGGTAAGAACTCAAGCCTTGGTTTCCTTCCTGCCCAGCCCTCCACTGCCATCACATAGCTACAGACACACACACACTGACAACCTCCTGTTTCATGTTAACTCATCAAACAGTTACTGAACAGCTCTTATTAACAAGGGCCTGGATCTCCTGGGGACACTCTCCAACTAGTGTCTGGTACCAATAGGTATGTATGCAAAGTGAATTAACTAACTTGATATTTGCTATTTTATAGTTTATAATGTGCTTTCAAAATAAGCTCATTTTAATCCAAGCAACAATTATGTGTATGGAATCGATCCCATTATTCTACTCCCCCTATATACATGAAGGAACAGGCTTGGAGAGGAGTAACTTGCTCAAGGCCAGGCACATGATAAAGGCAGAACAGGACTTGGAAGCTGCAAGCCTGTGTTCTGAAAACAGCACACTGCTAGCCCTGGAGGGTGTTCCTGCCTTCTGCAGCCACTGAGGGCTAAGGCTGAGGAGGAAGGGCACGGCTCTGGGTGCACCCGGGTTCCACTAGAAGGCACCCCACTGAGTGACGCTGCCAACCTCTGCCTGGCCACAGCAGGCTGCAGCTAAATGTGAGGACATCACCATGGGCCCGGCGACGTGGAGTAGTAAGTTTCTGAAACTGGAGACATTTGCCAGCAGTCAAGTTTCTTTCTCTCAGGCCCTGGGCTCCGGTCCTGCCCTGATGTGCACAGATGTTTCCAGGTTGACTTCACTGGGCTCCCACTGCCCTTCTCAGTGTGCATGACGGCACTGATACGCAGGTACTGTCCTTTACCTTCCCATCACATCCTTCTAGGTCACAGAGAAGAAGGGCTATGGGCGCCGGACTCTAACTGTTCCTTAGCAGGGTGCCCTGCACATGTCAGGGGCTCACAATAGGGACAAACTGCATTCCTTCTTGTTCCCGGTAGGCTCTTAAAACCAAGTAATGGGACAGGAAGCAGATATTGGTCCTGAGCTGTTGTCAGCTCACTGGCTCTTTCTTCCCACTCCTCTAGCCTCTGAGCTGCTGGGAACCGCTGACAGATGCGGAATTAAAAGGGTAGGACAGGAGTCTTTCAAAGTTTGCCCATATGGCTGGCCCAAATACGATTTCCAGCATGAACTGAGCGGTGGAAATCGGATCTGACCACAATGCTGCAGCACCCAGAGTTCATCACAGTCCTCTCCAAGCCTTTCTGACAACACTCCCTGCCAAGGGTGGGTGTCCCGAGGAATGCCGTCACTGCGCACACTGCGCAGCGGGGAACCCAGTGCCTCGGGAGTGAGGTCAGTTCCCCCACCGTGAGCCTGTCTGTTCTGGACCTCTGAGCACATTTCCCTGTGCTGCAAGTGTATGGCCTTTGAGGTTGAACCGTGTGGAAAATCATGTGCACTCCTGGAGCTGAGCTGAAGCCGGCAGGAGGAGCCAGGCCTTGGGCTCTCCTGCGTAAGCACCTGGCCTACAGCACAGCCTATGGCATCTGCGGCCAGAGGACCAACTCTCTGCTCCCAGCATGGGGCACCAATCTGTCAGCCCTGACTCCAGCCACACTTGCCTTGCAGTGCTGCTGAAGGGCACAGGGATGAAGAGGTGTGCTGGTGGCTAGCCTAGTCCGCTGTGTCCTCAAAGACCAAGGCCAAGCAGAGTTAACTTGCTGTTGCCCAGCTAGGCCCCTGAGGGGACCCCTCAGACTTCTAACATGCCAGGTACAAGGGGCGCAGGGGGCTGTGCATTTTTGGAAGTGCAGCTTCTGCCCCGCACAAAGGCATCAGGCCAAGAGAGCAAGTGGGGGCTGAAATTGAGCCTGTGCTCTGCATGCTAAGCTGTGTGCTCACCCAGGGACAGAGGCTCAGAGGGACAGCTTCTTCTTTACCTAAAGCTAACTCCACCAACCCAAAGTGGGAGCCTTTTCTTAGTTTGCACAAAGGTTCTTATTGGCCAAGGTGACCCTGAGAAGACCATTCAGTTCTGTGTGTGGGGTTCCCTATCGCATATCTGGTGCACTAACATGGGTATGGGGAACTTCACTGGATGCAAATTCTATAAAGTAGAACCTTGTTTGGATGATTTTGGGAGAAGAAAGTGAAGATTTCTTCCTTCCTAATTTGCATTTTAAAAGGCATCTTCAGAACCCATTCTTGTTCTCCTGGCCACAGCCTACTGCACTACCCCACCGCTTACAGTTAATCTTTTCCATCGCATTGCTTAGGCTCAGAAATGAAGGCATACCCAGACAGCCCGGGGTGAGGTGGAGTTTGGCAGCCCTACAGGTTCTCCAGGACAGCATTTGGCTCCCTTTCCTGCCATGTTTATCAAGCAGAAGAATCAGCATTCTCTTCCAGGCAAGTACAAATGCGTGTCCCACCTCAAACCATGCCACTGAATACAGTCAGACCTACACAGCTGGGATATCTTTTTTGCAAAACTGGTGGACACCATGCATAGCAGAGCCATTAGACCAATAAACAAATACAGACACACAGCAAAATAAACTCTGTAAAAATACAGCAAAATAAGCCCCGCCCTTTGTAAAGTTCAACAATCTCAAAGCATGCTTTGTTTTGCTAACTACTACAGGATGGAAAGAGGCCCTTTCCAGTTAGCCCCTATTCCAGGACCTCTTCCTAGTCAAGAATTGCCTCAAGTTCAAGAGCCATAGAATGCTGGATTTGAAAACCCTAGAGCTCATCTAGCTCAGGGATCAGCCAACTCTTCCTGTAAAGGACCAGATAATCAATATTTGCAGCTTCGCAGGCCATACCTGTCTTCTATTATAACAATTCAACTCTGGCCTTGGAGTGATAACAGCCAGAGATGATATGTAAATCAATGGGTGTGGCTGTGTTGCAATAAAACTTTATTTATAAAACCAGGCAGCTGGCTAGCTTTGCCCTCAGGCTGTTGTTTGCCCATCCATTATCTAGTCCAGCCTTTCCTCGTACAGAGGAAAAGAGATGGGGTCACTCCTTCACAGTCACAGGGCCATTTGGAGGTCCACCCAAGACCAAGACCTGACTTTCAAGGCTTGGTGGGAGGAACAGAGATACTACTGCCAGCCTCAGAGCCACCAAGGCAGAGGCCAAAATGGCTGCTTGGATAACGAGAGATTGACTAACATGTCTAAATTCACCAGAGAGGACCAAAAAGCAGGTGGAAAATCACAAGTTAAAATCTATCCACAGATTAAATCTACAGGTTAACATCAAATGGGACTGGAAAGACAACCTACATATCCAGCTCAGCCTGCAGAGATCTAACCATCGGTTACAGCCTCTAAGTGTATGCTGCTACTGTTCATTCATCAGTTAGACTCAGGCACAATCTTAAAATGTCTCTGGTGAAGAAAAGGCTGGGAAACAGGAACTGGAAAGTCACTGGCACTTGTCTGTGAACAATATGAGAAGAAAACAGCAAATTCATGTTTTCCAGTCAGCAGCTAGTCAAACCTCTAACAGTACGTAAGTGGTCAGAGAGGACAAGCCCTCTCATCCAGGGCTGAGAACAGGTTGTTTTGGCTGTCAAGCATTTTCAAAACAAGTTTTCTTGGTCTCATGACAGGTTGTGGCAAGAATAAGAAAATAAAAAGAGTGGAAGATCCCATGATCGCTGCCCTGGGCTTCCATGTGGGCTGGCCCTGCCTGCACAGTCAGGTTTGCCTTCAGTGTTCAGATAAAGCTGGTCTTAAGGTTAATACCACCTTGCCAGTGACACCATTGAACAAAGTGATTCCTCTAAGAACTCTCTGGCAGCCAGATAATTTTTCTAGTCTGGGAGGAATAGGTCAAAGTCACTCTTAAGCCCAAGGGTGCTATTCCGCTTGAACCTACGCCCTGCTTTGTTTTAATTTTTACCTCATGTTACGTGGATGAATTATTCCCCTGAAACCGAGGTGAAAAGGTATCTGCTCTGAACTGGATTTTTCCATCTCAACTGCAGGACACTTGGTCAGGGTGGGGCAAAGAAAGCAGTGAGGAGGCACTAATGGGGACAGCCATGAGTAGGCCGGTAGAGAAAGTGCCACTGGCTTCTAGCAGCAGTGGTCCTGCTCGCTTTTAGGAGACGAGGGTCAAAGCATAAAGCTGAGCATGGCAGTGCCGGAGGACACGCAGCCAAACGGGGGTCTGGGGGATACTCATCGGGCAATTCAGTGAAAATAACCAGAAATCAACCAACAAGGGTGCTGAGAATTCTCCGATCCCCTGAGCTATTATTGGAGAGCCCAAAGTAGTAGACAGACACCTAGATCTGAATTCAGACTCAAAATCTGTGACCTTGGGCAGATTTCTCCCTTGTTTCATTTCTAAAGTGAAGCAGCTGGATTATCTTTCTAGCTCCGATATCATGATCCTCAGATTGCCAGGGCACAGCGCACTGAGTCATTACCATCACGTGTGGATGGCTGTGTCAAGTCACTCACACACGTATCTCCCCACAAGGGACAACTCAAGTTCCCGCTGTGAGCGATGTTCCTGGAAGAAACCGGAAGAGGATGCTCTGCCCTGAGATGTGCTCGTATTCTATGAGACACGTTCTCAGACCACAAAGGCTGTCTTCATTCTACCGATTGTCTGTGGGAATGTTCTGAAGAAAGCAAAGAAAATCCCCCATAAAGCCTTTAAGTTGGAGGAGGGAAAGGCTGATGCATGTTCTTGCCCAGACAGAGGGGGCTGAGGATATGTGAAGGCTGGGGCAAGACATTCTTCCTTGCTTCACCCCCACCCCCACCCCTATTCCCACCCCCCACTCCCATTCCCACCCCCACCCCCACTCCAAAACATGCACAGTGGGACCCATCAGATTTGATGTCTCTGCTTAGGAAGTGATTGGAAGGCCCTGCTCAAAGTCTGTTGCGTGGAGCCTTTATCACCTGAGAGACAAGGCTAGCAGGCAGGTGAGCCTCCTTCCCCAAATATGGGGAACGGGTTTGTTCCAGCTGATTCCTGACCTGCCCCTCAGTACAGGATGCCTAGTTAAATCTGAATGTCAGATAAATGACTTTTTAGTATAAGTATGTCCTAAATACTGCATGGGGCATACTCACGCTAAATTATTTGTTGTTTATTTGAAATTTAAGTGTAACTGGACATGTTGCATTTTTAATTGCTAAATCTGGCAATTCTAACTGAAGATCCAGAGTGGGATCTCTAAAAGCCCTAGGCATTGAGGTGGCAAAGAAGGGGTGAAAGGACCCAAGCCAAATATTCCTTTACAGTGTTCCACGAGTGTGACCCCTAGTTTTTAACTGTGTTTATTAATATTTCCAAGGCCAAGAAGGATCTATTATGATTTACATATCAACACCACAGCAGATCATTATACCAATATGCAATCTGTAAACTTACAAAAAACCTGGTTGGGTGAGGTTGCTTATGCCTGTAATCCCTGCACTTTGTGAGGTTGACATGGGAGGATTGATTGAGCCCAGGAGTTAAAGACCAGCCTGGGCAATATAGTGAGACTCCATCTCTAAAAAAAAAAAAACAAATTAGCCCAGTGCTGTTGTATGGACCTGCAACCCTGGTTACTTGGGAGGCTGAGGTGGGAGGATCACTTGAGCCCAGGAGTTCAAGTCTGCAGTGAGCTATGATTGCACCACCGTACTCCAGCCTGGCAACACAGTGAGACCCTGTCTCTAAAAAGAAACAAAGAAACAAACAAACAACAAAACACAACACCACCACACACACAAAGAAATACCTTATTGCTTACAGAAAAAAAAAAGATAAAATGTTTTAGCATGGTGAACACCAACAATATGCCAGGCATTTTACAATCATTTCAGCATTTACACAATCCTCTGTGAGAAAGTCAAGGCCCACAGAGATTTAAAAACCAACCAACCGACCCACCCTACTAGAAAGTGGTTGAACAAGGACTTGAATTCCAGCCGGTCTGATTCCAGAGGGCATGTTCTCTGTACCCTGCATATCTCCTCTCCCCTCCCCTCCCCTCTCCTCTCATTCCTCCCTTCCTTCCCTCCCTTTCTTCCTCTTTCCTTCCTTCCTTTCCTTTTTTTCTTTCTTTTTCTTTCTCTCTCCCCTTCTCTCTCTTTCCTTTCTTTTCCCTCCCTCCCTCCCTTCCTTCTTTTCTCTTTTCTTTTCTTTTCTTTCCTGCCTTATCTACTGCTCTTGTCTTCAGCAGACACTGGCATACCTCCCGAAACCCCCATGCTTCCCATCTTCTGGGACTTTGTGCACTCTGTTTCCTCTGGAGGAGTGTCCTCCCCTCTCTGCACATCAAATCCTACCCAGCCTCCAATTTCAGCTTCCTAGGTCTCAGGAAACAGACATAACCTCTTCTCCTTGACTCCTAGTGCTCTTTCCCTGCACATTACCACCTTAAAGAGAAGAATCTATGTGCAATTCTCATCCCTCCTCTAGTTCACTGAAAGCAGGGACTGTATCTTACATATCACTTAACATCGTATCTAACACCTACTTTGAAATCAATAAACATTTGCTGAATGAATGAATGGGAAAAGTGATCTAGGCTAGTGATCTGGGCAAAATCTAATTAAATGTTAGCCACTACAAATCCACACTGGGGCATGCCAAACCTGAGTGTCAACCAAGGCAAACAGCCTAAACCCTGCGGTTCTAAACAGAGAGCTGAGCTTAGCTGCCTGGTAAATTTGGGATAACTCAGACCATTAATCTGAGGAAAAGAGGTGGTGCAGTATGAAACCAACCTAAAAGCTGGGAAAGCCAAGGTATATGCTCAGTTCCTACACTAAGTTACTCTGTGACCTTGAACACGTCACTTCCTTTTGCAGGGCCTCAACTTCATAATCTGTGAAACAGGTGTAATAGCAGGACCTAGCTCATAATCTGTGAAACAGGTGTAATAGCAGTACCTAGCTCATAATCTGTGAAACAGGTGTAATAGCAGTACCTAGCTCATAGGGTTGTTACGAGAATTACAGAAATTAAAAAACATAAAGCACTTAGAGCTATGCTGGTGTATTGTAATTATTCAATACATTTAAAAATTATTATTGTCTATAAGGCAATCAGGAGAGATTGGGTATCCCATCGTTTATTTTGAGAAAATATGTGGTCTTGCCTTTATATGCATGTTCCTGTAATGCTCACTTTTCTGGATACCTGGAATAATGACAGTTTAAGGCTTATCCAGTCCCCCAAATGATCAATAATGCAAAATTGGGGTTTTCTACATTTTGATTTTGACTGTTAGAAGAACTACATAGCTTCCCGCTTTGCCATTCGGACTGTACTCAGTCTACTGAGTAGTTAATGCCATGGACAGCCTCACTGTCAGAATGGAATCTCAAGCAGTGATGGACCATTCCAGAAATCAATCAGCAGGCTTTGAGTTGGTGCTCTTCAAAATGTATGTGTGTGTGTTAGTCTTCAGTGCTTTGTACATATGCTGTATATAGTGAGCTCTTACACGTTTGCTGAAGAGATTGAGCAGTAACTTAACTGCAGCTACACGCAAACTGTAGGCTTACTAGCTGCTTCTGGATCAACTTGAGGAAACCACTGTTCTGCCCAATTCTCACAATCATGGCTGCTGTAAAGCCTGTTCTTCCGAGGGCCAAGGCCCTGCCCACCCATGGCACACAAGGAGACAAACTACTTTTTTTCCTCAGAAGTGACTTTGGATTACAGACTACCCTAGCTCACCCTCACCCCACTTCTGCTTTCTTGGCATAGATTTTCCACTAGGCATGACTAAGTGCCAGGGGTTCTGTCTGTCCGGGAAAATAGGAGTCACTGGAATTTTCTGTCCCCTTCTCAATGTGCAGCCTCCCTGCTGCTTTGGAGGCAGCAGTAAAGTGATGTCTTTCCTTTGGCGTGTTCCATTACAATACTCCTTCTTCTCTTTTGCCCATAGACGCTAGTAATAAGTTTGGCCACAGGAGCATGTTACCTTCTCTTAAAAGTACTTGGTTTTTAGACTCTCAGCAGAGCTATTGCTGCTCACAAACACCCTGGGTTTTCCCCATGGACACAGAGGCCTTCAGCCTCCTGGGTGAGCCACTAGGAAGAAGGTGCCCATGTCAGGCCACTCCATGGTAGGTGGATGGGTACATGGTGCAGGCTAAACTCCTGCCCTTGACAGCTCTGTGCTGTTCCTGTGAGCAAGGGAGCAGCAAAGAGGGGAAAGGTAGGAGGTCAGAGGTGGCTTGGGCTGGGCTTTGGACCAGTAATCAGGGGCATAAGGTTCTAATCTTGGTACTGTATGCCTTGCACAAATTCTTCTAGGAAATGAAAATGATGAACTGAAAGTCAACTCTAGGCCAATCGCCCTGCTTAAAGGTCTATATCGATTATTTCATTGAATGTCTGTCACAATGGTTAACGTTTACCATATTTAGACCTGGCCGCACGACATGATCTCGAAGGTTCCTTCCACGTTCCATGTTCTGTGGCTGGCCCCCACTGTCACACTTAGCTTCCTATGGTGCATTCCTGCTTAGTCACCCAACTTATCTCTGCTGTTGGTTGTGGATTTTGCAGGACAGTGGAGTAGAGGTAACTGCCCCAGTGAGTTTTCTAAATTTTGGTTTTGATTTTTAGAAGAACTATATAACTTCCTGCTTTGCAATTCTGAGTTGTACTCAGTCTTCTGAGTAGTTAATGCCATGGATAGCCTCATTGTCAGAATGGAATCTCCAAGAGTGATAGACCATTCCAGAAATCAATCAGTAGGCTTTGAGTTGGGGCTCTTCAAAATATGTGTGTGTACGTGTGTGTGGTAGACTCCAGTGCTTTGCACATATTCTGTATATAGTGAGCTGGATGGTAGCTGCCTCCTATTTTTGCTCACCTCTGTAAATCCTCTGCTTTAATAAGGCATGAATCTAGTTCATTTTCACAGGTGGCCCTTGTTCTGAATGATCTGACAAAAGACAAGACAGAATCTTGTTTCTGCAGAAGCAAGGCCTCTGCTTGTCATTATGATATGCACACAATGGACAATCCTGACTGTTCGTTGATGCTTCCCTTTTTTCTAGAATTCATGCCTTAATGAGAAGTGAGAGAAACAAGCGGCTTGGCCCTCCTGCCTTGGCTGGACTCCACAACACACATGACAGCCCTGAGCAGCCCTGGCGGCACCTGTCAGAAACTAACACACACATCTGAACAGTCAAGCCTAATTCCCAAGAAGCTGTTTTAACTTGACATCTGAAAATGCATTGCATCTAGAATTATTTTACTGGGTGTGTGTTCAGGGCATATGTGTGCACGTTCTGCAACTGAAGTGTTCTATAAATATCAGATACGAGCTGTACAAAAAAGTATCACGTACATGATGTACTTAATTCCATTTAGTAATGTTTTCAATTTGTGTCTGACCTCTGGCAACAGAGATGGAAGTTTCTCAACATGAATAAAAAAGTATGCTCAGCTACCTTAAACAATTTTCACTTAAAATTCCAGAAATATATTAGAGCTTAGTGATTACCAGGTGGGTACTAGCCCAGTACTTTCAGAGGAGGGTACTGAAATCCAGAAAGGTGACGTGTCTTTCCCATGATTGCACAGGAAATTAATAATGGTCCCTAGATGAGACTCAGGTCACTTGACTCCCAGGCCATTATCCTTTGCTTTTTTTCTGACTTACTGTATGTTTCTTCCCGCAACTGTTCAAAAGGAACTCTGATTCCATTAATAGCGTATGTTCCTACTATGATTTATTAGAAATATCCCAAACCAGCTCCTCTACCCTTTCCTTTCTGACTCTATAGGGCATCTGTCTATTTTTCCAGGAAAGAGAATACGTGACCCTAACTCACAAGCAAGGAAGTCGCTGTCCTTGGTGATCCTAAACACTTCCCCAGTGGCTGGCGGGGTAATTGGAACCCAAGCCTGAACACTCAATTGTTCCTGAACGGGCACAACTAAGTTAATTTTCCTGACAAAGATGTGCTGACCTTCCAGTTGCTCTTTTTTTTTTTTTTTTAATTTTTAATTTTTGAGACAGGGTCTTGCTCTGTCACCCTGGCAGAAGTGCAGTGGCATGATCTTGGTTCACTGCAAGCTCTGCCTCCGTGGTTCAAGTGATTCTCCTGCCTCAGTCTCCTGAGTAGCTGGGATTACAGGCGTCCACCATCATGCCTGGCTAATTTTTGTATTTTTAGTAGAGACGGGGTTTCACCATGTAGCCCAGGCTGGTCTTGAATTCCTGACCTAAGGTGATCCACCTGCCTCGGCCTCCCAAAGTACTGGGATTACAGGCGTGAGTGACCACGCCCAGCCCACTTACTCTTTCTGTGTGACTATCCTGATAAGCGGAGTTCAGCGTAGCTTCTTCTGGCTCGTGTGACTGAAGCCAGAACAAAAGCCCTAACTGTTTTCCACTGAGAAAGTAGGATGAACAGGGGGTGCAGTCTTTAAAACAGCTCTCAGAGAAGCTTCCAGGGGAACCAAAGGAATACAGATGGAGGGCCTAGGAAGAGATGGCCTGAGGGGACCTGCAGAAGGGATTTACCTGCTGCCCCTCCCCCAGGGGAGCCAGGAGGCTCAGCTGGGCTGTAAACACTCCGTGCCTGGTGCAGCCTGGTCTGCACAGGCTGAGAGGATGGTGAGTAGCTTCCTCTGGGATGAGGGCCGTATTAGCAGTAATTGATGGCCAGGCTTTTTAATGGAGCTTATCATTTCACTGCAACAGATGTCAGGTTCTAATAAATAACACGTTCTCACTGACCTACGCAATTTGGAGAGGATGCCTGGATGTCAGGCAGAGCTCGATTCCTCCCCATCTCTGTTGCTCTCTCTTCTGTAAGGAAAAACAAACCAAACCCCTTTAAGATACTTTTCAAAGGGATTCTCTTTGAGAGTTCAAGGATCCAATAATTCCATGTTATTTAGATGATTTGCTTTTCTCTTCACAGCTCTAGTTCTAAACCCCATGAGGAAAAGGCCCAGGAGGGACTGGTGAGCTTGCTCATGCGGGAACCCAGTCCAGAGTAGCTGGGACTACAGGCGCCCGCACCACGCCTGGCTAATTTTTTTGTATTTTTAGTAGAGATGGAGTTTCACTGTGTTAGCCAGGATGGTCTCAATCTCCTGACCTCCTGATCTGCCCACCTCAGCCTCCCAAAGTGTTGGGATTACAGGTGTGAGCCTTTTTTAATTTTTTTAAAGTAATGTTTGGTTTTACGTAGACTAAGCAACGATGGAATTGGAATTTTTGCACTTTTCAGCTGGTTGTGCTGGTACCAAGAAGACACAACCACAGGGGATGACAGTCCATTAATGGGGTGGCCTTAAACTTTGGGAGCTAGCCAAGTCACCAAGGTTAAGGGACTGTTTACTGAGGTACATATGATGGTATCAATATTGACTCTGTTTTTAATTTAAAAATCTCCGGTTTTCTCTAGGGATGTTGCTGCTGATAGCTAAAAATGATCAAATTCTTACCATATACTAGACCTTATGCTGGACAATTCACTGACATTATCCCATGTAGTAGGCAGAATTCTAACATGACCCCCAAGATTCTCCATCCTCTGTGTAATCCCCAGGATTGTGAATATGATGGATTTCATTCTGGTAAACAGGTTTTGTTATATGGCACAGATGACTTTAAGATGGGTAGCCCTTAAATCTGTGACTAGCAGAAGAGACATGAAGGCAGATATTCAGAATATAAGAGGGATCTGATGCACCACTACTGGCTTGAAAATGGAGGAGACCACACGGCAGAGGACGCACGCAGCCTCTAGTTGCTGAGGGTGGTCTCCAGTTGACGGTGGCAAGGTAACAGGGGCCTCAGTCCTACAACCACAAGGAACTGAACTCTGCCAACATACTGAAAGAGCCTGAAGGAGAAGCGTAAGCTTCAGGGGTGAGATCGCAGCCCCAGACAAAGCCTTGATTTTAGTTGCCTAAAACCCTGAACCGAGAACCCAGGCATCTTGTGCGGGACTCCTAACCCACAGAAACTGTGAGATTAATAATTAGGGGTGTTTTAAAAGAGTTAATTTATGATAATTTTAAAATTAGCAACACAGAAAACCATACACCCCAGGTGATACCCATCATAACCCTCTGAAGTAGGCTTCACCATTTGATAGACAAGGAAACAAAGACTCAGGGAAATTAGGAATTTGCCCAAAGTCACAGAGCCTGTGAGTGGCAGAGACAGGTTTAAACCCAGCTATGTCTTGACTTTATGGTCAGTGCTCTTCATTGCCTCATGCATTTCCTCTCTGTATGAGGAGAGAGCCTCAGACACATGGTAAAAAGAGTATGGAACTGTTTCTGTCTGCCTGGGTGTGGATGTGCAGAAGGGTCAGAGGACCTATGTTTTTGTTTTGGTTTTAAATGGTGAAAAGGTATATATTTAGAATTAACTAGCTGGGTTCAGTTTAGATGATCCCAATATGCCTTGTTCTCTCCATCAGGCCTGATCAGGGTGTTGGCTTTGGCCACATCAGTGTCACTGAGCTTCTTCACAGCCTGTTTGATCTGGTGCTTGTGGGTTTTGACATCCACAATGGACCCAAGTTGTGTTGTTGTCTTCTATCTTCTTCACGGCTGACTCAGTGCTTGGGGAACCTGATGATGAATTACTGCTCAAGCTTGCTTCTCCTGGGAGTGCTTTTCCAAGGATATTTCAGCTGCCTCCAGAGCCACACTGTCTTGGGCCACCGGAAGGTGGGTCATGTGTGGATCAGATCTTCTTTTTGTGGCTGTGGACATCTTTAAGCACTGCCTTCCTGGCCTTCAAAGCGTTTGCTTTGGATTCAGCTTTGGGAGGGCAAGAACTTCTTTTTTCACTTTTGGTGCCATCATGTGAAAATGAGGACCTATGTTGAACCCTCATTCCTCTAGAAGCCAGCTGTGTGCCCTTGGGCAAGTCAATTAATCACTCTGAGCCTCAGTTTTTGTAATCTGTATGAGGCGTACTAAGAATTTCTGCATTACAACCCTTGAAGGGCTGCAGTTGATGATCCCATAAAAGTGTGTGAGGGCCACTGTGAAAGAAGTCCACAGGGCAGATAGAGGCACCTGGATGTCATGTAGGTATCATTTTCTTTTCTTGATGACTGCCAATTTCAATATCCTCTGCCTATAAGTTGGATATAATCACTTTGATGGCTTGTTTGGAAGTCATTTTAAATAGTTTTTTTTTTGGAGAGGAAATGATTCTTTATTACATTTATTGAAAAACTACAGAATAAGATGGAATGTAATTTTTTTTCTTGAATTCTTTAAAAGGTAGTTGACTATTAAAAGCCAAGGTAATAACAACGTATTGTGGAATTCATAAAATACGAAGACTGAAAGTGTGTGAATATGATAGCACAAAGGTAAATAGAAGGTATACAGATGACTACACTGTTTATACAGGAAGCATTATAATATTAATTCATGGTAGGCTGTGATAAGTTAAGGGTGTATTTTTAGTGTATAAATGACTAAAATACACAAGGAAATATAGCTAACACACCAACAGAAGAGAAAATGGTAAACTAAAAAATACTTGAATATACTGAAAGAATACAGGAAGAAAAGAACAGTGGAATAAAAAACCCCCCAAACCGAAAATACGAATAGCAAGACTGTAGGGCTTAAACCCAGTAAGCTTATTATTTATATTACATGTATAAATAAACGAAATACTCCAGTTAAGGCCAGGTGCGGTGGCTCATGCCTGTAAGCCCAGCATTTTGGGAGGCCAAGGTTGGTGGATCACTTGAGGTCAGGAGTTTGAGACCAGCCTGGCCAATATGGCAAAACCCCGTCTCTACTAAAAATACAAAAAATAGCCAGGTGTGGTGGTGTGTGCCTATAGTCCCAGCTACTCGGGAGGCTGAGGCAGCAGAATCACTTGAACCCGGGAGGCGGAGGTTGCAGTGAGCCAAGATCAAAACACTGCACTCTGGCCTGGGTGACAGAATAAGACTCTGTCTCAAAAAAAAAAAAAAAAAAGGCCGGGCACAGTGGCTCATTCATGCATCTAATCCCAGTACTTTGGGTGGTCGAGGCAGGTGGATCACGAGGTTAGGAGTTCGAGACCAGCCTGGCCAACATGGTGAAACCCCGTCTCTACTAAAAATACAAAAATTAGCCAGGTGATAGTGGCGTGAGCCTGTAATCCCGGCTAATCAGGAGGCTGAGGCAAGGGAATTGCTTGAACCCAGGAGGCGGAGGTTGCCATGAGTGGAGGTTGTGTTGAGCCGAGGTCACGCCACTGCATTCCAGTCTGGGCGACAGAGTGAGACTCCATCTCAAAAAAAAAAAAAAAAAAAAAAAAAAAGAAATACACCAATTAAAAGGTAGACATGTTAAGACTAGATTAAAAAACCCAAGGTCTACAAAAGGTTTTCTTCAAATATAAAGACACAGATAGGATAAAGAAAGGATGAAAAAAATATATACCATGCAAAAAATACACAGAAGAAAGCTGGTGTAACAATTTTAATATCAAATGAAGCAGATTTCAAGTCAAAGAATAATGCCAGAAATAAAGAGTCATCTCATAATGATAGAAGGACCAATTTATTAAGAAGACCTAACAATTCTAAATATGTATCTAAAAATAAACCTTTAAGATATAAAAAGCAAAAATTAGCAGAACTAAGGGGAGAAACAGACAAATCCAAAACCCCACAGGTGAAAATGTTAATACCTCATTTTAATAACTGATATAATAGACATAAAAAACCAGTAAAGAGCTAAAAGATTTGAATAACACTAACAAGTAATTTAACTTAGTTAATGTATATATAGAACACTATACTCCAAAACTGCAGGACACACATTCTTTTCAGGTTTACATGGAATATTTATCAAGATAGACCACATGCTGGTCTACAAAACAATTCTCAACAAATTCCAAAGGCTTGAAATCATACAGGTTATGATCTCTGACCAAAATCAAATTAAATTATAAATCAATAACAATAAGATATTTAGAAAAATCTTTCTAAACACTTGAACTTCAAGAAGCACAATTATAAATAACCCATGGTTCAAGAAGAAATCACAAGGGAAATCAGAAAATATTTCTAATAAAATAATAATGAAAAACAACATACAAAACTTTGTGGAATGCAGCTTAAGCAATCCGTAGAGAGTAATTTTACATTAAAAAAATAAAAAGGATTAAAATCAGTGACCTAAGCTTCTACTCTAAGAAACTTGAAAAGGAAGACATTAGAAACCATGTACTGCCAATCACTTTGACAACTTAGACATGATGGATCAATTTCTTATTTAAAAACCTAGCTTGCTAAAATGAACACAAGAAGAAATACAACAATCTGAATATCCCTGCATTTAGTAAAGACACTAAGTATTTTTCGCACAAAGGAAACCCTACCAAACATTTGGAAAGAAATAATACTAAATCTGCACAAACTCTTTCAGAAAACAAGGGAAGAAGGAATACTTTCCAGTTTATTTAATGAAGCCAGCATAGTACTGATACCAAAGACCTGACAAGGACGAACATGAGAAAAGAAATTTTAGACCAATATTATTCATAAATGTAGATGTAAAAATCTTAAAATTTTAGCAAATCAAATTTAATAATATAAAAAAGGATAAAATCGTGACTGAGAAGGGTTTATCTTTGGAATGCAAGGTTGGTTCAACAAGCAAAAACTAAATAATGTAATTCACACTAACAGAATAAAGAAAAAGCACACGATTATGTCAATGTCAAAAGATGCAGCAAAAGCAATCTATAGAATTCAACACCCATTCACGATAAAAAAAAAAAACCTCTTAGCAAAGTAGTAACACAAGAATTTCTTTAATCTGATAAAGACATCTATGTAAAACCTCAACATCAACCTTAATAGAGAAACATACAGCTAGATTCTGCTCTTATCACTACGTAAAAATTGTACTGGAGATCCTATTCAGTGCAAGTAGGTGGAAAAAGAAATAGAAAAACATAAAGATTGGAAAGAAAGAAGTAAAGCTGTTAGCATAAGGGGTGACTATTTATGTAAGAAATTATAGGCTGGGTGTGGTGGCTCATGCCTGTAATCCTAGCACTTTGGGAGGTCAAGGCAAGTGGATTGCCAGAGCTCAGAGTTTGACACCAGCCTGGGCAACATGGTAAAACTCCGTCTCTACTAAAAAAAAAAATACAAAAAATTAGCCTGGTGTGGCAGCGTGTGCCTGTAGTCCCAGCCACTCAGGAGGCTGAGGCAGGAGAATTGCTAGAACCTGGGAGGCGGAGGTTGCAGTGGGCCAAGATCACGCCACTGCACTCCAGACTGGGTGACAGAGTGAGACTCCGTCTCCAAAAAAAGAAAAAAGAAATGATAAGAAATCTATAAAAAAACTATTAGACTTTAGTAGTAATAAGTGAATTTAGCAATGTCACAGGACGCCATGTCAATATAGAAAAATCATTTGTATTCCTATATACCAGCAACAAACAACTAGAAAATATTTTTTAATTTTATGTTTGTATTTTTATATATTTATAAGTATTTTATATTTATATTTTTATATAATTTACAATAAAAGCAAAAACAGGTAGAGCGCAGTGGCTCATGCCTGTAATGCTGGCACTTCGGGAGGCCGAGGCAGGTGGATTGCTTGAGGCCAGGACTTCGAGACCAGCCTGGCCAACATGCCGAAACCCTGTCTGTACTAAAAATACAAAAATCAGCTGGGCATAATGGCTCACGCCTGTAATCCCAGCACTTTGGGAGGCTGAGGTAGGTGGATCACCTGAAGTCAGGAGTTTGAAACCAGCCTGGCCAACATGGTGAAACCCCATCTCTACTAAAAATACAAAAACTAGACGGGCGTGGTGGTGGGCGCCTGAAATCCCAGCTACTAGGGAGGCTGAGGCAGGACAATTTCTTGAACCTGGGAGTTAGAGGTTGTGGTAGGCCAAGATCGTGCCATTGCACTCCAGCCTGGGTGACAAGAGCAAAACTCTGTCTCAAAAAAATAAAATATAAAAATACAAAAATTAGCTGGGCGTGGTGGCACATGTCTGTAGTCCTGGGTACTCGGGAGGCTGAGGCACAAGAATCTCTTGAATCTGGGAGGCGGAGTTTGCAGTGAGCCAAGATTGTGCCACGGTACTCCAGCCTGGGCAACAGAGCAAGACTCTGTCTCAAAAAAAGGGAAAACATGTAAAAATATTTCAAGACTTCTACATCGAAATATTTTAAAAATTTCTGAGAAACTAAAACCATGTTCATTGATTCCGTATTATAAAAGATTCAGTATTATAAAAATGTCAATTCTTCCCTTGTTGATCAGCAGGCTTTTATGGGGGGTGGTGGGGTGGGGAGAGGTGAGAATTGGCAAGCTAATTCTAAAAGATATATGAAAATAAAAAATAAATAAATTCTGTTCTTTATGAAAAAAAAAGATATATGAAAATGCAAAGGACCTAGAAAAGCCAAAACAATCTTTAAAAAGAACAAGCTTGGATACCTTTCCTGATTTCAAGAAATATTGGTATACAAACCTATCAATGGAACAGAATAGAGTATCCAGAAATAGATCCACTCAGATGTGGTCAGTTGCCTTTTGACAAAGATGTAAAGGTAATTCAATAGGGAAATAAAAGTATTTTCAACAAATGGTGTTGTAATATCTGGATACATATGAACAAAAAATTAACCTTGGCATCTACCTCATATCACATACAAAAACTAATCTGAGATGGATCACAGGCCTATGTGCCAAAACAAAAGCTTCCAGAAGACAACACAGGAGAATTTCTTCATGATCTTCTAGTAGGCTAATAATTTTGAGTACACAAAGAGCATTAACAAAAAAAAAAAAAACAGATTTCATTAAAAAGATGAAGATTTCTTCATCTCATCAAAAGACACTCTTAAGAAAATGAAATGGGCCAGGAATAGTGGCTCACGCCTGTAATCCCAAGACTTTGGGAGGCCATGGCAGGAGGATCAAGGATCACTTGAGCCCAGGGTTCAAGACCAGCCTGGGCGACATAGTGAAACCTTGTCTCTCTTAAAAAAAGGAAAAATAAAATGAAATGGCAAGTCACAGATTGAGAGATGATACTCATAATAAATATATCTGACAAATATATAAAGAAACTCGTATATACAACTCATTAATAAAATGACTAACAACCAAATTAAAAATAGGCAAGATTTGAACAGATATTTCATGAAAGAAGATAAACCAATAAGCATATGCCAAGATGCTCAACATCATTCATCACCAGGAAATGTAAATTAAAAATATGAGATATGACTTGACTGACAATACGAAGTGTTGGTGAGAATGTGAAGCAACTGGAACCCTGGCATATTGCTGATGGGAGGGTACACTGATACCACTTTAAAAAAGCTTGTCACCTTCTTATAAAGTTAATCACATATGTACTCCCACTCCCAGGTATTTACCTGAAGAAAGGAAAACATACGTCTATAAAAAGGCTTGGTCATAGCAGCTCTATTAATAAAATCCCCAACTTGGAAACAACACAAATATCTACACATGGGTGAATGGATGAATACATTAGGCTATATTCATATAATGGACTATTACTCAGCAGTAAAAAAGAAATGCCGTAACAGATAAATAAATAAATAAATAATAAATAAATATATATATATATATAATATATATATATATATTTTTTTTTTTTTTTTTTGAGACAGAGTCTCACTCTGTCACCCAGGTTGGAGTGCAGTGGTGCGATCTCGGCTCACTGCAACCTCTGCCTCCTGGGTTCCACAGATTCTCCTGCTTCAGCCTCCGGAGTAGCTGGGATTACAGGTGTGTGCCACTATGCCCAGCTAATTTTTGTATTTTTAGTAGAGATGGGGTTTTGCCATGTTGGCCAGATTGTTCTCAAACTTCCTATCTCAGGCGATCTGTCCGCTTCAGTCCCCCCAAAGTGCTGGGATTAGAGACGTGAGCTACCGCGCCCAGCCACCATAACAGATAAATCTTAAACAGTTATGTTGAATGAAATGAATATAAATTTCATTGATCTGTATTATTTCAATATACAAGAAAAAAACAAACAACCCCATCAAAAAGTCGGGAAAGGATATGAACAGACATTTCTCAAAAGAAGACATCCATACAGCCAACAGACACATGAAAAAATGCTCATCATCACTCGCCATCAGAGAAATGCAAATCAAAACCACAATGAGATACCATCTCACACCAGTTAGAATGGCAATCATTAAGAAGTCAGGAAACAACAGGTGTTGGAGAGGATGTGGAGAAACAGGAACACTTTTACACTGTTGGTGGGATTGTAAACTAGTTCAACCATTATGGAAAACAGTATGGCGATTCCTCAAGGATCTAGAACTAGATGTACCATACGACCCAGCCATCCCACTACTGGGTATATACCCAAAGGATTATAAATTACTCTACTACAAAGACACATGCACACGTATGTTTATTGCGGCACTATTCACAATAGCAAAGACTTGGAATCAACCCAAATGTCCATCTGTGACAGACTGGATTAAGAAAATGTGGCACATACACACCATGGAATACTATGCAGCCATAAAAAAGGATGAGTTTGCGTCCTTTGTAGGGACATGGATGCAGCTGGAAACCATCATTCTTAGCAAACTATCACAAGAAGAGAAAACCAAACACCACATGTTCTCACTCATAGGTGGGAACTGAACAATGAGATCACTTGGACTCGGGAAGGGGAACATCACACACTGGGGCCTATCATGGGGAGGGGGGAGGAGGGAGGGATTGCATTGGGGAGTTATACATGATATAAACGTTTTGCACATGTGCCCTAGAACTTAAAAGTATAATAAAAAAAAAAAAAAAAAAAAGAAGTATCTAAAAGGAAAAAATAAGACATGGTGATACAGAACAATAGTTGCCTTGAGGGTGAAGAGACTATTTGGAAAGAGGTTATAAGGTAACTTTGTCAAAACTTTTCAAAAGATATGCTTAAAACCTGTCCAATCCATTGTATGTGAATTATACTGCAATTTTTAAAAAAGATACATATGCAAAGCCATTTCCTTCAAAGTACTCATGGTTTGGTTAAGGAAACAAAACATATATGAAGATGTGCAGAACTAAAAGATAATACCAAAGAGATTCCAAAGCAGTATGTGATTAGAGTCAAAGGAGACTGGGAGGAGGGGAGAGAGCTGCCGGCAAAGTAGAGAGGATGGGAAAACCCACATGGGAGGTTGGATATGTGTCTATTTGAGGGGGCAGAAAGAGGGTGGGAGGAAAGGCGTGAGCAAAGGCACTGAGTTACACAGCAGAAGCTAAAACCCATGGTCTTCCACGTGTTAACTTGTTGGCCTTTCATAGCAAGTTCATCCAACAGGGAGTACAGTCCTGTTTTAGGAATGAGGTTCAGAGAGGTTAAGAGCTCTGCCCAAGACCACAGAGCTTGCAGGATTAGACTTTACAATAGCAACTGGGGCATGCATGACCCCAAAGCCTGTGCTCACCCGGTAAATGGTGTTTCACTTGTGAGGGACAGAATCTGCTGGACAGCCATGAGAAAGAAAGAAGCACATGTGGTGTGGTAGGAAAAGCCCTGGTCAGTGCCAGGAAGTGTCCTTTCTGAGGTTACATTGTTTAGAATTTTGCTCTACAGGAGGGAATAAACAGCTGATTCCACTCAAAAGGCTCCACTGCTGTTCATAAACCATGAGAGTGTTTATGTCATGGGCAGAGCTCCCCAAGTGAATTATAGCCTTTTACACACTGTGTACATACAGTATTTTCACAGGACAAAGAAACAGGGTATGGAAGGAATGCTACAGTTGACCCTCCTCTCTTTCCACCCTTTGTCTTCAACCTTCTCCACCAATCTCAAGACTATACTGCAGGACAGTGCTTTCATGGTGTTTATCTGGCTTTCTGACATAGCCCAGGGAAGTTACTCAGTTCAGTTGAAGAATGGAAACTAAACTATTTCTTCCTGCTAGCACGAGCTGCTGGCTTTCTCTTTTATTATATTTAAAATGGATCCATCTTCGCTACAGTAGAAAGCAGATTTTTTAAACATTACTTCAGATGTTTTCTTTAGACTGGTGTTAACATAAAGCAAATGTCTCTTGAAACTCTGAACCAATCTGTTAAGATAAACAGGCTTCACTTACGATATTCCTATACTGAAATCATGGGCTTGTGGTCTGCAACTTCTTAAAGATTCAATTCATACTTGCTAAAATGTCTACTTAGGAAAAACACATGCACACACACACACACATACACACATACTAAGATATCTTTGCCATGGAAACCACAAAGACACATCTGGTTCAGACTCCACAGCACATACCACAAATAGTGCCCATCTTCTAAGGGCAGATCCTACGTATACACAGGGAAAGCCCAGAAAATTAAATGATATCAATACTTCAAGCATAAAACATACTTTATAATTCCTTTTTTCCATTGTATTTCAAGATATGTAAGTCTTAATCATTGTTACTTGTTACATTTGCATATGCTTGTTTTTGTCCTTAATGGGATTGCAGACTTGGGTGCCATAGATAAAAAGAGAAAATAAAGGGAAAGAAGAAGGCAATTGAAGTTTCAGATAACAACTCTGGATTCTGTGTATAAATCTGAGGCAGTCTGGGTTTCTAGAAGAAGTCACTGTCATTATTTAAGAGTCTCAGGCTGGGCGCGGTGGCTCACACCTGTAATCCTAGCACTTTGGGAGGCTGAGGCGGGCAGATCACCTGAGGTCAGGAGTTCCAGACCAGCCTGGCCAACATAGCAAAACCCCATCTCCACTAAAAATACAAAAATGAGTCGGGTATGGTGTCACGTGCCTGTAGTCGCAGCTACTCAGGAGGCTGAGGCAGGAGAATTGCTTGAACCTGGGAAGTGGAGGTTGCAGTGAGCCAAGACTCCTCAGCTGTACTCCAGCCTGGGCAACAGAGCAAGATTCTGTCTCAAAAAATAATAATAATAATAAAATGAAAAGTTCTCAAGCCTGCTATAAGTGAAGGTCTTGTACTACAGAAAAATATAGGTGAGGTCAGGAGGCCCCATGGAAGGGAATGGGGTCTCTCTGGGAGGGGGAGGCAAGAACAAGAAGTCCTACTAAGTTCTTGATTAGTCATGGCTAACCAAGAGCATTCCAGATCTGGAGGTCCAGGTTTTGTTGGTAGGTACTTTGAAACTGTCAGAAGTTTGTATGATAAAGGCTTTATCTCCCTTGCTGGGCTACAAATTCCATGAAGACAGGGACAATTTCTAATTTGTTTATCATTATATTCCTAGCATGGAGCACAATGCTTGTAACATGGTAGATGCTTAATAAATACTGGATGAGCAAATGAAGAGGATGCTTAATAGACAGTCTATATTTGTGTGATACTTTGGATCTGATCATCCTTCAGCTGGGATCACAGGTGTGAAGCATATGACTGTTCCAAGCGATAAAGTTATAACCACATGCCACTCTATGCTTTATTTTTGGAAACTGTGATTTTGATCCACTGCTTCTTCAGTCTAGGAGGCCATGGTTTATGAAGACTGATGTTCCAGACACCAAAGTCTTAAATATAAAAAACAATCAGCATATTTCTGTATTTACCTATTCTGTACGACTGAAGTGAGGCCTTCCACACTGAGAGGTTCATGAGCAATCGTTGTATCTCTAAGCTCCAAACTTTATGAAATCCTACTTCCATAGCTATTCTAATAGCCCTAAGCTATTTGTGTAGCTGTTTATTTGACCAAGAAATACACAGGTCCTACTCTGGGCAACGGCTGTGGTATACACTGCAGAGACACAACGAGGTATAGAATTCAGGGACATTCATTTCCATACCAAAGAGTAGCTACTGGCTCCAGGTGTTGACTACTAAGCAAAAATTCTGTTTGTTTACTGCCATCTGAAATTTTCCATTTTTTAAAAAAGTAGCTGCGAACATTTTCATCATTGATGCCATTTACCCACAACTCGAATTCCTGTTTAGTATTTATCCTCCAGTCTAAATAGAGAGGTCGTTTTCTGATAAATGCTACCTTCCATGAAAAAAAAAAAAAAAAAAGCTGTCATGGCTAATTTTAGAGACCAACAGAAACAGCAGAAAAAGGAACCACTTTCAGATGTAGATAAGCTTCTTCCTGATGAAGCTAGGAAGGGCCAAACAGTAAATCTTTTTGGTTTTCTAGGCCATCCAATCTCTGTTGCAACTACTCACTCTGCCATTGTAGCATTAAAACAGCCATAGATAATAAGTAAAGAAATGGGTGTTGCTGTGTTTCTATAAAGCTTTATTTACAAAAATATGCACAAGGCAGGATCTAGCCTGCAGGCGGTGGCTTGCCAACCCCTGGACTAGATGAACAAAATGCTCTTATCTGTAGGAAATAACGACAGATTCACTTACTTTGCTCTTTTGGCCATTTCATTTCCATCCCATCTGGGGCTGTACGGATAATTTTTTTGGGCCTGGGAGTAAAGCTGTCCGCTGTTGGTAAAGTGATAGACGGACTGAAATGTGAGAGTTGGCTGGTCTCGAGGGAAAAACAGAGGCAGGTCAACTGTGAAGACAGAAGAAAGAAAAAGAAAGTTAGAGCATAAACACATCTTATGATTTTTTTTTTTTACTAAATCCGAATGTTAGGTACAAAACTCTATTTGAACCACTAATACTGTTTGAGGCTTGGATGAAAGGTGTGGTGTATAGAAAGGGACCAAGAAATAAGTACAAGGTGACTTCTCTATCTTTGAGGAGTTTATAATATAGAGAGATAGATCACACACGGGTGAAAATGTCACCAATAGAAGGCATGACATGTAGGTGCTGTAAAAATGCTTTGAAATGGTCACAGAAGCTTAGGGAAGGATGCCTGGTCGCCTGCAACCATCTGACATTCCTGTCTAGCACTTCCCTGGATCAATACTCCATTGCAGAGTTCTCTTTCTATCTGTTTTAAGTGTCTATTATAGTATAAACTCTTCAAGGGTTGGGCAATGTCTTCCACATCTATAATTTGATGGAGGAAGCGGGACAGAGGCTGTTTTTCAAGAATGCATTTGGAGAAGGGGTAAAGAGTGCAGGTGATAATCTTTCTACTTGATAGGATATGGCAACCAGACTACCAGGAAAAATGAAGTTATCAGTCTACTTCCAATCAAGCAGTGAATTTTGATACTCAGCAGTTTCAATGTTTTCCATATGCATTCCCACACATATTTATATCTCCCAAATCAGTGGGAATTCCTTAATGGAACGTATAAGGGACTACTCTGAGCACTAAACATGTCTGCTGTGATAGTACAGGCTAATTTCAATCCTTGCTGTTAACATGTGTTATATGCTTTATCTTTTCATTTTGGGGTTAACTCAATTTTAAAAGTAAACTGACTTGTTATTAGTTGAGGCAAATCATCATTAAAAACACAGACTGTTTCAATAATACATTCTTTTTTTTTTTTTTTTTTTTTTTTTTTTTGAGACGGAGTCTCGCTCTGTCGCCCAGGCTGGAGTGCAGTGGCCGGATCTCAGCTCACTGCAAGCTCCGCCTCCCGGGTTTACGCCATTCTCTCGCCTCAGCCTCCCGAGTAGCTGGGACTGCAGGCGCCCGCCATCTCGCCCGGCTAATTTTTTGTATTTTTTTAGTAGAGACGGGGTTTCACAGTGTTAGCCAGGATGGTCTCGATCTCCTGACCTCGTGATCCGCCCGTCTCGGCCTCCCAAAGTGCTGGGATTACAGGCTTGAGCCACCGCGCCCGGCCCAATAACACATTCTTAAAGGTATATAGTGTACATGTGTGTGAATGTTATCCACTTCTAGGACAAAGAATAGGAACAGCATAAGAATAATAAGAAAAACAAGTATAGAATTTTCTAGATTTATAGGGTACCTTCTTTATACACTTTATCTAATTTGTAACTCAGAACTCCATGACAGAGATATTATCTTCAACATTTGCATTTAACAGGTGAGCAAACCTGAGACTCTAAGAGGTTTATTAACTTGCTCATGTCACAGCCAGGCAGGGGCAAGACTAAAATCTAGTCCCATGATTCAAACACTGGGCTCCTACTATGCCCCACACTGCCTTCTCCTGCTCCAAAGGACACTGGCCTAACCTGCTTACAACTCATTCACTATGTCACAATTTAGGAAGCTAAAGTTGTCATTGTGAAGGATGTATAAGGTTCATCTTTTTAGCTACATGAGGAAGATATATTTAAAAATACATACCAGATAATTAGGCCGGGCACAGTGGCTCACGCCTATCATCTCAGCACTTTGGGAGGCGGAGGTGGGTGGATTACTTGAGGTCAGGAGTTCAAGACCGGCCTGGCCAATAGGGTGAAACCCCATCTCTACTAAAAATACAAAAAGTAGCCGGATGTGTTGGCAGGCACCTATACTCCCAGCTACTTGGGAGGCTGAGGCAGGAGGATCACTTGAATCCAGGAGGCGGATGTTGCCATGAGCTGAGATCACACCACTGCACTCCAGCCTGGGTGACAGAGTGAGACTCCGTCTTAAAAATAAATAAATAAATAAATAAATAAATAAATAAACATACTAGATAATTATACATCTATCACTATTCTAGTCTGGGGTGACATTCAACTTGGACTAGGTACTCTCAGCACTCAGTATGATTTCTTGAAGGAAAACTTAGGTCCACAGCAGACTTTTAAGCAGAAGCCAAAAAACTCCCAAGAATCAAAAAAACATCCAGTTGGGAGGGCCTCTTAGACCTCTTAGTGCACTTGACTCTGATGATGTCTGACTCAGTGCTGCAGGGGGTTTCTACAGATGAATCACACGACAACCAGAGAAAAGGGCATGATTTTGAATGTACACTCTTTAGTCACATTTTTCAAGCACCACAATAGTGCGCTCTGAATACATGTCTGTTGGTGCCAAAGCAGAGATTTCATAATATATAGGAACAATACAAAAGACTGATTCAAATAAATAATTCAATTCAGAAATTGCTTTTGAGTCCCTGCATATTGCAAAGCATGATCTGTAACATTTTCAGTCACTCTGCACAAATACTGCTTTCTAAAATTAACTTTGTATCTTTTCTCATTACTACTTCCATTTCTTCTGATTAATATTTATTTATTTATTTATTTATTTTTGAGACAGTCTCTCGCTCTGTTGCCCAGGCTGGATGGAGTGCAATGGTGCCATCTCAGCTCACTGCAACCTCCGCCTCCTGGGTTCAGGCAATTCTCGTGCCTCAGTCTCCCAAGTAGCTGGGATTACAGGCACCTGCCACCACGTCCGGCTAATTTTTTATATTGTTAGTAGAGATCAAATTTCACCATGTTGGTCAGGCTGGTCTCGAACTCCTGACCTCAGATGATCCACCCACTTTGGCCTCCCAAAGTGCTGGGATTACAGGTGTGAACCACCGTGCCTCTTCTGATTAATTTTTAAAAATGGCCTATTCACAGCCGGGCGCGGTGGCTTACTCCTGTAATCCCAGCACTTTGGGAGGCTGAGGTGGGCAGATCACCTGAGGTCAGGAGTTCAAGACCAGCCCGGCCAACATGGTGAAACCCTGTCTATACTAAAAATACAAAAAATTAGCTGGGCATGGTGGTGCGTACCTGTAATCCCAGTTACTCAGGAGGCTGAGACAAGAGAATCTCTTCAACTCAGAAGGGAGAGGTTGCAGTGAGCCAAGATAGCACCACTAGACTCCAGCTTGGGCAGAAGAGAAAAATTCTGTCTCAAAAAAAAAAAAAAAAAAAAAAAAAAAGCCTATTCACATATACTTTGACTTCAGTTGTTTTATACTATGTACACTTTTGCAAATATAAAATTAGATTGAGATTAACCTCCAAAGCAATCATTACTGGCAGAAAGGTACCATGAGAGCTTCTCTACAAGAAAGCAATAACTTTAAACAGTAGAACTCAATGGCAATAATTTATAAATTTAAAGCAAATACAGTCATCACTCAGTATCCAAAGCAATGCAGATAATACCACAGGCTATGTGATTTTCAAGCTACTGGCTTTTTTTGGGGGGGTTTTGGAATGCCTTCTATTTTCATTCTTATTATTTTGTTTTGTAGAAAATGAGCTGCTGATATTAATATTTTAATATGCTAAAAATGATTTTTTCCCACCTATTTCGGAACCATCTTCTTTGACCCCCTAAATGCCCAGTTGGCATCAGAAATAATTCAAAATGTGAAGGAAATTTGTCTACCTGGCCAAGTGAGTTGTTCTGATTTTTAAAAAACAGCAGCAAGGTAATGTTGATATGCACCACAATCCCCAAAAAGCATTGATTACATGATTATTTCTCCATGGAGATTTGTCTAACAAAGTGTAATTGAAGCCAATATTAAAATTTGAATACTTTCTCAGTGCACACAGTAAATGTATTATCAGGGGAGCAGTAATGGTCAGAGTACCTCAGAGATAAAATCGGTAATTCACAGATGAGAAAATAAAAATTTAAAAATACAGTATCTTGCTCAACTTAACTAAGTTGTATCCTGTCTATATCAGTCAATGGTCAATAAAACGATGGCTTACTTTAAAATGTTCTATGCATAAGAATGAGTTAATAACTAAAATATTTATGAGAAATACTTTGCATTTTTCTGACAAGAATGACTTGAATGGTACAACTTAGTCAAGATTAAAAAAATTAAAACTTGCTTTCCTTATCCACAAATGTTTCTGTCACTTCACTTTTGCCTATAGGTTAACTCATGATTTTCCAATGCATAGTAAAATAATTACTTTAGGACTTCCAACAGCTAACTTGCTCGGAAGGAACCGCCCAGATTCCAAGGATTTGGGGCTCATAGTTTCAGCTATATAAAAATTGAATACTTTAACCATTTGCTTTCTTTCTTTTTTCTTTCTTTTTTTTTTTGAGATGGAGTGTCACTCTGTTGCCCAGGCTGGAGGGCAGTGGTGTGATCTTGGCTCACTGCAACCTCCACCTCCCAGGTTCAAGTGATTCTCTTGCCTCAGCCTCCCAAGTAGCTGGGATTACAGGCGCCTGCCATCATGCCCAGCTAATTTTTTGTATTTTTAGTAGAGATGGGGTTTCACCACGTTGGTCAGGCTGGTCTTGAACTCCTGACCTTGTGATTTGGCCACCTCAGCCTCCCAAAGTGCTGGGATTACAGGCGTGAACCACCATGCCTGGCCAGCCATTTGCTTTCTTAGAACCTACTAGGTCAGGTTTGATGCTTAGATCATCCCATTTGATTCAGTTACTTAGTGTTGGTATTATTTTGACAACTGCTTCCTATTTCCTTCTTCCCATATACAGAGACTAAATTTTGGCTGGCTTTTCATCCACAGAGGGGATGCTCTGCACTTGTTTAGTAGAATTTTAGTCACCATTTCTTTCTTCTCCTTTTTTTTTTTAATTTTTAAATTTTAAATTTTTTATTTTTAGAGATGAGGGTCTTGCCATGTTGTCCAGGCTGGTCTCAAACTGCTGGCCTCAAGTGATTCTCCCTCCTTGGTCTACCAAAGTGTTGGGATTACAGGCATGAGCCACTGCACTTGGTCTCAATAACTATTTCTGAAGCATTACTTTCTTCAACAACTTGCTGAAAGAAGTCACACCAAATGCTGCTTAATTCTACACAAACCAGGCAGTTCACAGGATGCATTCACAGGGCTCTGAAGCCCTGGGGGAGGGAGGCAGAATTAAGCTCTGCACCAGTTGCCTCACTCTGGGCAGTCATTGCAGTGATGGGTTCCACGGGTTACAGTCTCAGAGCTTGTGGTGCTCTCCAGACAACAGCCAACCGTGCGGCTTTGGGGGGAAGCCGAATGCACGATAAACTATGCTGCCTCTCTGTGAACTCTGGTGAGGTTCAGGTAGTGGCTGCAGTTCTACCTTCCCAAGCAAACACGCTTATGTGTCCCTAAATGCTCATCTTCTCACTAGAACACGACTCCAGTAAGGTGGTATCTCAGTTCTTAAGACTTTCTAGAAATTTCTCACTTCTCCAAACACCTCAACAAAGGAAAAACGAATAGCCAAAAGAAATGCCATACCATGCATCTGACTCCCAGGATAGCCTATCAGACACTCAACATTTCAGGCATAGTTCAACAAGTTTGATTATATGATTTCTCCAGAAAAAAAAAAAAGTATCTAATTATGGCAAAATGAGGACAAGGAACATTAATGGCAAGCAGTCACAATTCGCAGTCTAGCACAGAGGAAGAACAGAATAAATACAAGCAGGGTTAGGAGAACTGAAAGAATCCCAGTCTGGCCATCCAGTGTAGCAACAAAAAGCTCCATACATCCCAGCTGTCCCTTAAGCTATCACCATATAGTAAGTGATGTTCACCCCAATCTTGATAGCGGTGGCAGACAGTTTTGTTTGCCTACCTAACAGCCATTCTCCATCCTTCTTTCTTATGGGCAGAGCCTTCCTCTCACCCCAGAGTCTGACAGTGCTGGATGTCACTCTCTCAGCCTTCCATAAACCAAGACATGGAAATGTGACTCAGTTCTGCCAATAGCCCCTGATGGGAAGTGGGCTATAGGTCTTTTGAGAAATATTTTCCTCTCTGATTAAACATATGTGTAAAGAGAAGCCCCCTTCTCATTCTTGCCTTAGAGCTGATCATGTGAGGTCTTGAGGCTTGGAGTTGAGGTGCCCATCTTGTGACCATGAGGCAAAGTCAGCTTGTCATCAATGTGTGGCTGGATTCATCATCCCTGAACTACCCAGCTCTGGATTTCTTGTTATGTGAGACGATCGTTATGATTAAACCTCTTATAATAGGGTCTTCTGATATTTGCAGTCAAAGGCATCTAAGGAAACGTTATTTTCTGAAGCTTCTGTTCAAGAAGGCAAGATAACTGTATAATCTACCTACATATAATTGTATAATCTATTTCAGAAATATTTCCACCAAGCATGGTTAAGAAAGCATTCAAGGCATATAAATAGGAAAGTTTTGGTTGTCTGGAAAGTTCAGTTTTGCGGGACAGTTCGATCCTTGAAAATGCCAAACAAATGAGGGGTTAACCATAATTGCTTCCCTGGGAGTGACATCATCAAATATTTTCATCATTATTCACAAGTTGGCCATTGTTTCATTTCTTCAAACCTTCCAAACTATATAGTTCTGTGCTTTCCCTCGTGTTCCTGGGTCGGCAGGGAAGATACTCATAGATTCGCTTTGTGGTGGTGATGGTTATATTCCCATTTCCAGTCCTCTCAGGACGCTCCAGTTCCTTGAAGCCTCATTAGGAAACGTTTTAACCCCTTGTTGAATTGCTGTAAAGTCACTATCCAATGAGGATTCCATTTGAGGCTGATTCTTCCTGAGAGCAATCTGTACGCTTTTCATTCCCAGGCTATCTCCACAATGGGGGAAGACTGCCATGTATTTACTGTCCCACCCTGATCTTACTACCTACACACGAAACCTTTGAGACATGTGGATTCCAACCACTGGAAAATTAACACTACATATCCAAAATACTCACCTATAAGAAATATAAAAGTAACATTTTCCAATTCAGAAGTATCTATTCAAGGTATCTCCATTTATTATCACTACCTTTCACTTAAGTGACAAGAAAGACTAAATATCAACCAGATTTTGTTAAACGTGTTCTACTTTTCACTGGTTTAAGCTGGTTGTGATATAATCATGTAAACAAATTATCTTTGCTTTTTTTGTTTTTTGTTTATTTTTGGAGACAGAGTTTCACTCTTGTTGCCCAGGCTGGAGTGCAGTGGTGCGATCTCGGCTCACTGCAACCTCCACCTCCCAGATGCAAGTGATTCTCCTGCCTCAGCCTCCCGAGCAGCTAGGATTACAGGCATCCACAACCACACCTGGCTAATTTTTTGTATTTTAAGTAGAGACTGGGTTTCACAATGTTGCCCAGGCTGGTCTCGAACTCCTGACCTCAGGTGATCCACCCACCTTGGCCTCCCAAAGTGCTGGGATTATAGATTATAGAACCACTGTGCCCGGCCTATCTTTGAAGTTTCAATATTACTAAACCGAAGCTTGAAGTTTCTTAGATTTTTCTACATATGCTAAAAAATCATATGGAAAGAGCATGGTATGCCCTTGAGGTCAGATAAAGTGGGTTCAAATCTTGGCTACACCATTAATTAGTGATGACATCATAGCCAAAATATTTCACCCTTTGAATCCTGATTTTCTCATCTGTAAAATGAGGATAATAATTTCTATCTCACTGTGTTTGTTGAAAGAACTAAATAAAAACTGAACAGGTACTCAGTATGTGTTCATTTCTTTTCCCTACCACCCTTTCTTTAGGTGGTTTTTTCCTTCCATCTAGCTTTATACACTGTTTCGTATATGTGAAATTTCTGACAACTACAGCATACGTTTCAGGTTCTTAAATTTTAACTATTTTGATGAAAATCTTTCTAAACTTCATGTCTCAGTAAATATGATGTACTAAAAATAAATTAGCCTTTTTTGGATGACAGAGAACACATTAAAAAGTTATACACCATGGCTCAAGTGTTAAGGAAGATTTAGCTTACCATTTCACAAATGCCTCCTATCTAAGAGCCCGCATTCCCTAAACCTCATTTCTGAAAATGCACCTCAAGTGATTTTAATTCACTTCCCCAGGTGGGAATCACTGCAGAGAACGCTGAAGTCCTTAAGCGTAGGGGCTGTGAATTAGTTATTTTAGTATTTCTAGCACTTAGTACAACGCATGACACCCGAGAAACACTCAGTAAAGGCTCATATAAAACACTTGCAAATTAAAGCCTCAATGAACTTCCACTTCATGCCCATTTGATTGACAAACATTTTAAAACTGGAAAATACCCAAGTGTTGTCAAAGCTGTGGAACACAGGGAATTCCCACTTCCTGATGGTGATGATATCAATTGTTAAAACCCTTGTACAGTAACAGTGAAGGTGTACGAACTCCATGACACAGCAATTCCACTCTTAAGAAACTGCCGCATGTGTGTAAAAAGATCACAGGAGAAGGCCTGATGTCGTCCCACTTGTGATAACAAAAGCTGGAAACATCTTAAATGTCCATCAACAAGAGACTGGATAAATACATTGTGCATATTCTTTCACAGGAATACCTTACAGCAGTTTAAATGAGTGAGCTAGGGCTATGTGTGTCAACCTAGATGAATCTCAAGGACCAAATGTTCAGTGAAAAAAGCAAGCTGCAGATGAACACTGTTCAGTATATACTTACAAGGATCAAAAATGTGCACACATTACATAGTATTTAGGAATGTCTATGTAATTAAAGTATAAAGACATGCATGGGAAAGATATACACCAAATTAAGGGTAGTGGTTACCTCTGTGGGTGGGGAAAAGGGAGTGAGTGAAAGATGGGGATGCATTTTGGAGGGGCACTCAGGAGGCTTCAGCTGAACTGACAGTGTGCTATTTTCCTTTCCTCTCCTTTCCCTTCCTTTCCATTCCTTTCTTGTTTTCTTTTTTGAGACAGAGTCTCTCTGTCACACAGGCTAGAGTACAGTAGCGTGATCTCAGCTCACTGCAACCTCCACCTTCCAGGTTCAAACCATTCTCCTGCCTCAGCCTCCTGAGTAGTTGGGACTACAGGTGTGTGCCAGCACGCCTAGCTAATTTTTGTATTTTTTTGTAGAGATGGGGTTTCACCATGTTGGCCAGGCTGGTCTTGAACTCCTGACCTCAAGTGATCTGCCTGCCTTGACCTCCCAAAGTGTTGGGATTCCAGGCATGAGCCACTGCGCCCGGCCTGACAGTGTGCTATTTCTTTTTAAAAAAATTCACAAGCGATTACAGCAAATTATGAAGATTTGATTAAGGTGGGTACATGGGTATTTGTTTTCAGTCTTTATACACATGTGTATGCTTTACATATTTATAATTTTAAAAGTTTAAAAAAGCAAGACATTAATATTCACAGAAGCAGAAATCAGTATGATTCCATTTATATCAAGTTTAAAAATAGAAAAAATAAATGATATATTTGTATGGCCATATACTAAATGGTAAAGCTATTGAGAAAATCAAGGGGGCAGTTAACATAAAGTTCAGGGTAGTGGTTCCTTCTGGGAGAGACACCCATAGGATGTCTATGAGACTGGCACTATTCTATTTCTTAAGTTGAGTAGTGTTTATGAATCTTTAAAGTGTGTGGATATGTTTTACATCATCGTGTGTGTGTGTGTGTGCGTGTGTATAAACAGATAAATACTACTTTAAAAATGGGGACATTTATTAAAAAAACCTGAGGGTCAGGAAAACTGAATAGTCTTCAGAAAAAAAAAAACAAACCAAAAACAACCCACAGTGGGTAGAGTGCCAGGAAGAATGAGGGTGTCCATGCCCTTGAGCTCATGGTCTGGAAAAGGAGACCTGGCAAGGTCAAGAAGCAACTTCAGTTCAGCATGCTAAGACAATGGCAGAGGCACGCACGCAGTGTCATGCAGGGAGAAGGGCAACTGTCTGAGGTTACAGCTCTGCAGAAGAGATGGACTTTGAGTTGGTTCTAGAAGGTTACAAGTTGAATCAGAATTGGAGCCTGGGGAATACCTCATAGAATGGAAAAGACTCAATAAAGCATTTGATCTTTGTAAACATAATTCTTCACTTTTTATTTTGCTCTTTTGGTATCTCATATTCAATGTAGAAAAGTCATAACCTATCCCAGCATTTTGGGAGGCTGAGGTGGGTGGATCACCTGAGGTCAGGAGTTTCAGACCAGCCTGATGAACATGGTAAAATCCCATCTGTACTAAAAATACAAAAATTAGCCAGGCTTGGTGGTGGGTGCCTGAAATCCTAGCTACTCAGGAGGTCGAAGCATGAGAATCGCTTGAACCGGGGAGCGGGAGGTTGCAGTAAGGTGAGATCACACCATTGCACTCCAGCCTGGGTGACAAAGTGAGGCTGTCTCAAAAAAAGAAAGAAAGAAAGAAAGAAAGAAAGAAAAGCCATAACCTGTGCTATCTTACCAATGTTTCCCACTACTCTCCTGCCCATTGTATCTGTGAAGAGAAATAGGTGGCACAAAGACGAAGGAAGCAGATGCTGGTGTCAGGAAGCTCGCAGGCCAAGTCCTTCTCCCTGTCTGGAGGGCGCCCCTTGCTTTTCTGGGTTTATCTGGTTTTACTCTCATCAAAGTTCGGATGATCAGAAATGCCTCTTTTCTAGAACTCTGCATGCTTCCAACCTGCACTCCCAAGCAGGGCTCACTCAGGGTGAGTCCTCATGAGGACAAAGCATATCAGTGGCTGAGGCCAGGATGAAGGGGTCCTAAGTGCTTCTCTGTCCCTCTGCTTCATCCACTCTCTCATCCATCACACACTGAGTGAGCAGATTCTCTGTTCCAGGCTGCATGCTGGAACTGAGGGTCCACACTTCCTGGAGAGGGGCCGGGTGTGAACTCTGCATCTCCTGCCTGCTATGCCATCTGGGTTCTGTGCCCTCTGGATATACCTCCTACTTGGATCTTGGCCCCTTTGCTGCTCTGACATTCTCATTTCCTTAGGCCTGGCTCTGTGTTCATTCCCTTCAACCTGTTATTGCTTCCAACTCTGTGATGCAGTCCAAGTCCCGCCTTCTTCCAGGAAGCCTTCCTTGCATGCTCCATCTCTCAGTGATTTCTCTAGCCTCCATGTCCACATAATCCACTTCTCGGGGGATTGTTGACAATTTCAGTGTACTTATCTTTATGTTAGATCCCTACATGTGTGCCACTGGGTTAGACACACAGTAGGTAGTGGACGCATATTTAGTGACCAACTGGCATTGATTAGTGAGGAAATGGGGACTGTACTAGACATGTCCTAAGAAACATGCTTTTATGAGATGCAGAAAGAAATTGAGCAAGAGAGAACACCGTAAATAGCATTTAGTACTGTTTTAACTTCTATTTTTAAAAGAATTGAGTCACAATAAATAAACTCCTGGCCTGGGAGGATTAAAAAAGACATTTGGTTAAATTAAGGAAGAGTTTGATTAAAAGAATCCTTAAATAAATTACAATATATTCAAATGCAAAATCCTTAGCATTTATTGGGCAAAATCTTAAAAAAGTCATAAGCTTTTAATTTCAAAGAATTCATAGGCAATGTACCAAATGTAAATGATCAGAAGAAAAAGGACAAATGAGTTGTCTGTGATTAAAGTAAGGGGTCGGTTTAAATTCCTGTCTTGAAAAATTAGAACAAAGCAGTTAGATACAAATTTGGGAATACTGTGAATACCCCAATGCGAAGTATGACTAATGTGGCTTTAGGAAGAAAAAAAAAAAGTCCCTCAAATGAATCTAACTTTTTTCCCTGAAGGATCTAGTTATGACCTTTATATTCTAGAGAAAAAACATATATCCAAACTGACAAACATTCCCTGAGCACATACCATGGCCAGCTCTAGGGAAACCCAGCTGAGTAAGGCCAAGTCCTCCCCACAGTGTCAGCATGCCCTCAGCTCACTGTTCTCAGGAAAGGAGACGAGGATGAAGGTTATAACAGAGGTGTCAACCACCATGCAGTATGGGTGCAAAGATACTCCATCAAAGGGTTTCTCGGAGGCTTATTAGATGAGACTGCTTTGAGCAGGGCCTTGAAAAACAACTAGGATTTGGACAGGCAGTGGCAGTGGGAGGACTATGACTAGAAAGGCAGGGAGAGAAGCAAAAGAATCCAGGCAGAGGGAAAAGTATTAAGCAGTCACCGTAGAGGCCCAGCGAGGGAATGTGGGGGATCTGGGTAGACGGAATACAGGCTGGAGAACAGAAGCGGCGCAGAGGGGCTCTGGATAAAGCTGTCAAACTGTGGAGTGTTCTGAACACATAGCGAAGGACTGTGAATGTCTTTCTATGAGCAGTGTTACCCTTGAACATTTCTATGGAAAAAAGCCCACACCACTCATTCCAGTGTAGCAGACACTTTCCTATAATGCCCCCAGCACGGTATAATCCTCTAGAATGGAGAATGCCTTGGAAAGTATGATGTACAAATAAAAAATAAGGCCGGGCACAGTGGTTCACGCCTGTAATCCCAACACTTTGGGACGTCGAGGTGGGTGGATCATGAGGTCAGGAGTTCAAGACCAGCCTGGCCAACATGGTGAAACCCCGTCTCTAATAAAAATACAAAAATTAGCCGGGCGTGGTGGTGCCTGCCTGTAATCCCAGCTACTCAGGAGGCTGAGGCAAGAGAATCACTTGAACCCGGGAGGCAGAGGTTGCAGTGGGCCCCGAGATTGTACCACTGCACTCTAGCCTGGGGAACAGAATAAGACTCCGTCTCAAAAAAAAAAAAAAAAAGTTATTATTCATTAGTAGAAGGGTGTGACTATTTACTTCTCAGTATAAGAACCAATTCTTTACAAAACATCTCTTAAGACTTATCAGCTGGTGTGGTGGTTCATGCCTGTAATCCTAGCACTTTGGGAGCCTAGGCGGGAGGATCGCTTGAGCCCAGGAGTTTGAGATAAGCCTGGGCAACACAGCAAGATTCCGTTTCTGTTTTTTAAAAAAGGCTTATTTGCGGCCGGGCGTGGTGGCTCAAGCCTGTAATCCCAGCACTTTGGGAGGCCGAGACGGGCGGATCACAAGGTCAGGAGATCGAGACCATCCTGGCTAACACGGTGAAACCCCGTCTCTACTAAAAATACAAAAAACTAGCCGGGTGAGGTGGCGGGCGCCTGTAGTCCCAGCTACTCGGGAGGCTGAGGCAGGAGAATGGCGTGAACCCGGGAGGCGGAGCTTGCAGTGAGCTGAGATCTGGCCACTGCACTCCAGCCTGGGTGACAGAGCGAGACTCCATCTCAAAAAAAAAAAAAAAAAAAAAGGCTTATTTGCATGTCTTTTACGTTCAAGGGAGAGGCTGAGCGGAAGGCTTGATAATGGACTTCCTATGTGAAAAATCCAGAGAGTCAGGCCTGAAGTTTGGGATTGGGTGTAAGGCTGGCACAGGACACAGTTTAAATCAAATATCCAGCAGAAGGATTACATGTTTCCTCATAAGACTCGGTTAGAAGCACCGGTTACCATGTCATTCCCCCATGCAGAAACCTTCATTAACCTATTTTTATTTCAACATTATCCTTTCCAAGCAGTTTCCATGCTGGATTTATACCGTGCAGGGAAATTACAATTACAGGACAATGTCTGGCCCACTAGAATGCATGGAATGGGGATATTTTCCCCAGAAAGGTTCAAAAATCAGCCACTCAGTCTGCGAGATGGGTGGGGAACAGCTCATCTGGGTGCAGCCGAGTGTTGAGTGAGGAAGGCATGCGTACTGGAGGTGGGCAAGCTTTGGCAGGTGAACTGACCGCTGTGCTCCTCTTTTCCCATTCCTAAGACTAGAAAACACTTTAAGCTCAGGGTTGGAAACGAAACAGGTAAAGCACGCCATACAGAAAGTGCTCGATCAACAAGGACTGCAACCTAAAGGAACGTAAGGATGGGAGGGATTGTATACTGGGAAAAAACAGTGTTTGGAATTTGACGGATCTGGGCTTGATTCCTCCTTTACCAGTTGCTACCTGGGTGACCTCAGGCAACTGACTAAACTCTCTGAGTCTAGGTTTTCTCATCTTTAAAATGGGATAATACCTACCTTGCAAGGCTGCTGGATGGTTTACATGATATAATGAATATATGTGCAGAATACTTGGCACATAGCATGTCTTCATAAATGATACCTGTTATTACTCACTTTTCTCTTAGAAGCAATTAAAAC
This sequence comes from Trachypithecus francoisi, assembly GCF_009764315.1. NCBI lineage: Eukaryota > Metazoa > Chordata > Mammalia > Primates > Cercopithecidae > Trachypithecus > Trachypithecus francoisi. Next base: position 80,014,889 of record NW_022681462.1, read on the forward strand.
AGACAAACAAACCTGAGTCTATGTAATTTCTTTTTCTAGCCTGATTTCCAGCTGAGAAAATACAAACCAAGCTTTCAAAACAACTTTCAAAACAAGTTGAAAACTAAGCTTTCAACTTAGTTTTGTCCACCTATTTATTTGAGGTAAATTCAGAGAGTCCTTTGGAACTCTTCACTTCTAATTCTACAATCTTCTCCCATCAAATAAAAAAATCATAGCTCTAGAGAATCTATGGTCAAATGGGGCCCTGCAGCCAAACAGGACCACAGATCAGAAAAAAATCTGAACAGAGAGGAAAAAAATCTGAACAGAGAGGATGAAACCTCGGTCAGACAGTTTTCCTTTTTTTTTTTTTTTTTTTTTGTTGAGACGGAGTCTTGCTCTGTTGCCCAGGCTGGAGTGCAGTGGCCAGATCTCAGCTCACTGCAAGCTCCGCTTCCTGGGTTCACGCCATTCTCCTGCCTCAGCCTCCCCAGTAGCTGGGACTACATGCGCACGCCACCTTGCCCAGCTAATTTTTTGTATTTCTTAGTAGAGACGGGGTTTCACCGTGTTAGCCAGGATAGTCTCAATCCCCTGACCTTGTGATCTGCCCGCCTCGGCCTCCCAAAGTGCTGGGATTATAGGCGTGAGCCACCGCGCCTGGCCAGTTTTCCTTTTGTGCTTTGATCATGCGGTGCTCTCCCCATTCTCACTCTCATAGGTGCTTTCTTTAAGATAAGGGCTTTTTCTTTTTTTTGCTAACCAATTTATTTGTGAGTGGTTTTTTTTTTTTTTTTTTTTTTTTTTTAAAAAAGGACCAGCAGGCCGGGCGCGATGGCTCAAGCCTGTAATCCCAGCACTTTGGGAGGCCGAGACGGGCGGATCACGAGGTCAGGAGATCGAGACCATCCTGGCTAACACGGTGAAACCCCGTCTCTACTAAAAATACAAAAACTAGCCGGGCGAGGTGGCAGGCGCCTGTAGTCCCAGCTACTCGGGAGGCTGAGGCAGGAGAATGGCGTAAACCCGGGAGGCGAAGCTTGCAGTGAGCTGAGATCTGGCCATTGTACTCCAGTCTGGGTGACAGAGCGAGACTCTGCCTCAAAAAAAAAAAAAAAAAAAAAAAAGGACCAGCAATAAAATCAATCTTTGTATATTTAGGATTACCTCTTTGGCCTGTGAATTGTCCAGGTTTTTGTTTCGTTTTGTTGTTATTGTTTTCTGACTAGCTCCTTGGTCATTACTTCTTCTATAAGCATGGATGGAACAGGCAGCAGGGGAATGGAAATTAATATTCCTCTTTGAAAGCAATTCTGATTGGAAATTTCATTGGAGATAAAGGTATGATTGCTGCCTAAAAATTGCTGCCTCTAATTGTCATATTATTCTGAAATTTAACTAACTCAAAGAGAATAAACTGTGCAAACATAAGGTGATCATGTCGAGGCAAGCCCTTGACTTGAGTGAGTTGCCTGACTTGTACATCCAAATTTAAAGGAATAAGATACTTTTCAATCAAAGGTATTGAATCATTGTTAATCCTAAGAAAAGCATGCATTTTCACACTCAGTAAAATGCATTTCTGACAGCTGCGCTTTCCAGATAACTGGGGTTTGCTTTTGAAAGCTCTAAAACTTTTATTTTTCATTATTTTTGATTAACATCTCTGTAAAATGAACTTTACATTTACTTCTCCCCTATCCCTTTCTAAATGACTCAAAGTCAAACTTATGAATATCAATACTGATAGTGAGCCATACAATTGTGACATCGAGGCCTAATCAGATATGCCAGTCCCTAAGCTAAGTGTGGCCTGTATTTGCAGTTTCCTGGTTCCCTCCACATCTGCCTCCTGGACCCAGGCTATTAGGTTACTCTTCCTGTATTCTTACAATGTTAGTGTATCTATGTACCACAGACCTTCTCTAGGTAGTTAAACTGCAAGGGACTTGAAACAAACTAACAAATAAACAAACAAAACACAGAATGTTCCAAGGGACTTGGGAACCAGCCACCAAGTTTACTAGAAGGTGAGTGTCAGGCCTGAGAGTGAAATACAGAGAAGTGGTGACCCTCTTGAGTTACTTTGTCCTGGCTACCTTTTGACAAGAGTACTTAACAGGGTGTACTGTAGCTAAGTGAGACATTTACTTAAAAATCTCTGAGTCTTGTCACAACAGAGGACATACTTGCTAAAGCACAGTTCAGCAAAGAGCCCAGCAAATCAACTCTCCATTTGACAAATGAGATTATGCTATAGAGTGGTGAACTGCCTCAACTGCTTCAGCAGCCGCAGAGACAAGCCCAGGGTCTTGACTCCAAGTCCAGTGAGGTACATACACAGTACAAGGCCACTGCATTTAACACAGTACATCTCCCTGCAGGAACACAGTAACTGCCATTACAATAGCTGTACGACTTTGGGTTACTGATCATCTATGTTTGAAAGATCTCTTACTACAGATAATAGTTAGGCATGGGATTCTTTGTTTTGTTTTCATTCTAATAAATACTTTCTTTCTTTCTTTTTTTTTTTTTTTGGACAGAGTCTCGGAGTCTTGCTCTGTTGCCCAGGCTGGAGTGCAGTGGTACGATCTCGGCTCACTGCAACCTCCACCTCCCGGGTTTAAGCGATTCTCCTGCCTCAGCCTCCCAAGTAGCTGATATTACAGGTGCCCACCACCATGCCCAGCTAATTTTTTGTATTTTTAGTATACATGGGGTTTCACCATTTGGCCAGGCTGGCCCTGAACTCCTGACCTCGTGATTTGCCCGCCTCGGCCTCCCAAAGTACTGGGATTACAGGCATGAACCACGGTGCCTGGCTATAAATACTTTCTTAATGCTAAGAAAAAGGAGGAAAATCAGCATTTATGGAATACCTACAATGTGCTGGGTGCTTTCTGCCATATGATTCCCCCTCGCCCCTTTCTACTAGGAGTAAGCCTGCCCTGGGTCAAGCCAGAGAACTTGAAGCTGTGAGGAGATGGGGCCAGGATTCGACCCTGACTGCTGTGTCTGGAGTCCATGCTCTATCCACAGTGTTATAAATGTGATTTACCACTTGTTTCTGACGTTGTGGAAAGAGTTTCTGCTTGGGCATTCAGGCTCATCTACCATTTCAGCCAGGGGTTGCTATAGGCAAGCACGTCTCTGGCTGTTGATCAAGAAAGCACAAAAGTCTGAGAGACTGATATACACAGTCGTTTTGGACGGAAGGAGGAGTATGATGTCTGTCTTTCAGACCAAGTTAAGCTCAAGGGCATGATGATCTCAGACTTTTAAGAATTTTTATTTTTGATGTTTCCATATCCTTGTTTTCTTCCCTTTGGCTGGCAAAACATCTTACGGTCATATCTACGGGTTTTAATGGCATCTGACACTGTTGTTCACTTCTGTTCTTCTCCCAAGGTTTCCATAACACTGTATTGATCTGCTACTTTTCTTCCTTTTGAATTTTTTACTGCCTCTTTTTCTCCATCTGCTTAACACCCCCTCACTCCCAAAGTTCAGCCAGGCTTGGCACTCAGCGCTTCTTTTTCAGAAAGTCTCATTTGTCAATAACCTTTGAATACTTCAAAATCTCCATCTCCTTCCCTGACTGCTCACCTCTGCTCCAGTCTGGTCATTTCAGAGGCCTGGAGGATGTCCTCATATAAACTTTATGGGTCAAATATGTATCGTCTCATTTGTACCTTCAAGATGGGCATACCACCCCCCCCGCCCCCCATACACAGACAAGAACGCGGAAACTCAGGAACACAAAGGAGCTTGTTTAGAATTAGTTAGGTGACAGAGCTGGCCTTGAACTCAAGTCTTCAGATGTTAAACCCAGTGGCTCTGATGCCACAAGAATGTTTTGGTACTAATTGGGGAAGAATTATACTACATGTCCGAAATAAAAGTTACAACCTGCTCCCCATTCACCATCAGATTGGGTCTAATATTGTGCCAAATGCAAAACCTTTGAGTCACTTTGAGTCCTCTTCATTCTGCTGCTTCCATCTCTGGAAAGGCTCCCATTCTGAAGAGGACAGGACACTATCTTGCTGGGAGGAGACTGGTGGGGCTGGGGGGGGGGGGTCACATTTATTTCCACCGTGGATAAACAGAAATGGGAATGTATATTTTAAAAAATACTGACCTACTTTATACAGCAAAATATACTTTTGGTTAATCCTAAATACCAATTCACAATTCAGTAAGCTTTGTCTACCTCCAGGAATTATCCTTCTATCTGTCCTACACGTGGAGGCCGGTTTAATTACCTTAACTGTGCCCCTTGTCCTCATCCACAGGGACTATCCCAGGTCTCCTGGATAAAAATACAATCCTTGGCCAGGCGGAGTGGCTCACGCCTGTAATCCCAGCACTTTGGGAGGCTGAGGCGGGTGGATCACAAGATTAGGAGATCAAGACCATCCTGGCTAACTTGGTGAAACCCCGTCTCTACTAAAAATACAAAAAATCAGCTGGGCGTGGTGGCAGGTGCCTGTAGCCCCAGCTACTCGGGAGGTTGAGACAGGAGAATGGCGTGAACCCGGGAGGCGGAGCTTGCAGTGAGCCAAGATCATGCCACTGCACTCCAGCCTGGGTGACAGAGCGAGACTCCATCTAAAAAAAAAAAAAAAAAAAAAAATACAATCCTTGAATGCCGGTGGGGGCAGCCCAGGGAGGCCTAGGTCGCCTTTCCTTCTAAGGTGTGGTACAGCCCGTCAAACTCAGGTTAAAAGACTAGGGATTGAAAAGAGAAGTTGAAGTTCATATATACAGAGCATTTAAGGACAGATGAAAAAAATCAGATTAGAAATAAAAGACAAAGGAAAGTTCCAAAGGGCTTTAAAATAAAGTACCTTAACCCTGGTCACACTGCAGCAGAGCCTATGTGGACTCAACAGCTAACCCCTTCTCATTCAGCCTGCCTGCTGCTCTTACAATAAAACAGCTGCTCTCAGTGGCCCCCCGCCTTACTCATGACCCCTCACCAACACTCTGTGATGGAAATCTCTTTGTTTCTGGAGGTCAAATGGCTCATTCTAGATAAATTATTATTGGTTCCATGGAAAAACAGGTTTGGTTCTTTACACGTTCAACTTCCTAAGTCACCACTTGACTTTAGCTCAGAAAAACCTTAGCTCATAGAAGTGACATCTGCAAAGTAGTGCCCGAGTAGGCACCAGCATGGATCAGGAGGAGGGATGTATGAACCCCAGGTCTAGAGGAATCTTTTACTAAGGAGTGTCATATTTTTATATGCACACACATACACACACATCTGTATCTAACTATATCTGTGTATGTGTGTATGTATTTGGTTTAAAGAGCAGAGCAGTTTAAGACTTGTACAAAAAGAGAGTTGTTTGTCTGAAACTCAAAGAAGGTGACCATGAGCATTCTTGACCACGGAACTCTAGGCCACTGAGAGTTAGAGCAACTTTTAGCATGGCAAAGAATGACCTGTGTGATTTTTAATTACTTAAAAATCAGTTATGAGGCTGGGAACAGTGGCTCACACCTATAATCCCAGCACTTTGGGAGGCTAAAGCAGGAGGATTGCTTGAGCCCAGGGAGTTTGAGACTAGCCTGGGCAACATGGCGAGATTCCATCTCTACAAAAATAAAAAAAAAATGTGCTGAGTGTGGTGGCCTGTGCCTGTAGTCCCAGCTCCTTGAGAGGCTGAGATGGGAGGATCACTTGAGCCCAGGAGGTCAAGGTTGCAGTGAGCTGTGTTCAAACCATTGCATTCTAGCCTGGGCAACAGATCAAGACTCCATCTCAAAAGAAAAAAGAAAATTAGTTATTATTTGACATAAGAGTAGGACCAAATGCATTCTTATAAGTCAAATAAGAAAGGGTATGTGAGTTTTTACATTTACTTAGAAAGCCTCTGCTGGGTGTGGTGGCTCATGCCTGTAATCCCAGCACTTTGGGAGGCCAAGGCGGGCGGATCACCTGAGGTTGGGAGTTCGAGATCAGCCTGACCAACATAGAGAAACCCCGTCTATAGTAAAAATACAAAATTAGTCAGTCGTGGTGGCGCATGCCTGTAATCCCAGCTACTCAGGAGGCTGAGGCAGGAGAATCGCTTGAATCCGGGAGGTGGAAGTAGTGGTGAGCTGAGATCGTGCCATTGCACTCCAGTCTGGGCAACAAGAGCGAAACTCCGGCTCAAAAAAAAAAAAAGTTTAGTTCCCCTGTCTGCACTAACCCTTATGGTAAGGAGTAAGGAGTTTGAATACAGAAGTTGGGGATTTTGAGATGAAGCAAAAATGAATTCTGCCTCAGAGGGTTCATCATTTGGGAAAGTCAGTAAACAAAATAATCCCAATACAGTACAAAAAGTGCTAAAACAGGAGGCTGCACAAAAGGATACTGAGATTCGGAGGAAGGACTGACTGGCTACTACTCAGGCTTTGTTTTGTTTCATACTGTGCCATTTTTATTTAGGAGATAATCAAAGTGGAGATAACAGAAAGCAGCTCGCAAGATGGATGGCCCTGCTTTGCTGATGTGCATCACTGCTGAACTGCCTGGAGGTTTCCAGCTGACAAGTTATCCAAAGATAACTCTAGGCTTCACCTCCCAAGCCGCCTATTCAACTGGTGGTGGCAGCGAAAGCAAAAGGCAAACCCCTCAGAGGCTCCAAGGGGCCACTCAGGCAGCGGAACCTCTTTGCTCAGAGGAAGGTGAACTCCACACCAAGGAATTCCAACCTCTCCTCCACTGGCTCCTTCCGGTCATGCTGAAGAGTCTCTCATCCTGTAAAGTAGCCTCTTGACTATCACCCCTACTAGCTATTGCCTATTTACTCTTCTCTTAATTCCCCAAATTCTCAAAAGAGGACAGGCTCACCTTCACTGTGAATGAATTCTGTGGCCCATTCACACCTGGCTTCCACCTACTCTAAAGCATGGGTGTTTCTCTTTCTACACCACCAATGGGCACCACTATTACCAAAGCAAATGCTTTTCATGCTCCTCTTCCTTGTCCCCTGCACCTCCCCAGATCCGGTCCTCTGCTGCCTTCGTGGTGCCTTCTCTCCTGGTTCTCATCTCACCCCTCTGCTGCTGATTGGTCTCCATTAGGAATCTTCTGCCCACCGCCAACCGCTGGCCTTTCCCAGATCTGTTTTCAGTCCCCTCATATCACAGATTCATCCTGTGTGAATTCCACTAGCTGAGTGGCTTCCACTGCCACCACTATGTGGGTCATGAAGCTTTAGTCTCACATTTTTGGCTACTTACTGAATATCTCCATCTGCTTATCACATAAACACCTCAAACTCAATATATTCAAACTCACTCACTTTCCTTCAGATTTTGGTACCCTTTTAAAATTTCCAGTGTTTCCTTAGCTACCCTAGCTAGTAATTATACGGTAATCTGCAATTCCTCCCTCTCCCTCACCTCCAAAATCCCAGTGCCCACCAGGTCCTTTTGATTCTACTCTGAAGTAGTTCTAGAATCTCTCCTCTTCCTCCCTATTCCCACTGTTTTAGTACCTCATATTATCTTGCCTGAACCAGTTTCCCAAGTGGTTTATCAAACCCCAGCTTCTTCCCGCTTGAATTCATCCTCCCCTCTGCCACTGGACTTACAGTATGATAGAGATAATGCTCCATCCCTGTTCAAAATCCTCCCAAAGCTCTCCATCAGTAATAGGTTATATTTTGAACAAGGTATATAAAAGGGTCTTTATAACTAGGTGCATTTCTTTCCTGCCTCATCTCCTCATTACTCCCTTAACTCACTTATCCTGAAAATCAGATTTTATGAATTATTCCCAATATTTGGAATGGATTGCATCAGCCCACGAATACACTGTTCTCTCTGCCTTGGACATCCTTTCCTCTTTATCTACTGAGCAGATTTCTAATTGCACTTCAAGACTGAGCTCCAGGACATATGTGTAAAACCCCTCCAAAGGAATTTCTCCGACTGTGTTATGGCATTTTCCATGCAGTGTTTGCATGCCTGTCTCCCTTACCCGAGTACAAACTCCTTAGTGTAGCTATCCATTTCTGTGGCCACACGGCTTAACCCAGGGCTTGGTCCACAGTAGAAACTCAAATGTCTGCTGAGTTGACTTGAAGGCACACAAGGCTTTTCTCCTGAACAATAGGACCAGACTTTAACCTCTGCACGCCCGAACGCTCTTGGTAATAGTGCTACAGATATAGCAGGTGAGGAACAGAACAGTCAGCTGGTTATGGAGGCAACCGCGAAGCACCAGAAGTGGTTGAAAGCGGCTGTGAAAGGGCAGGCATGGGGCAGGGTACTCTTGCTTTTCATTATACATCTTTGTGAAGTATTTGCTTTTGCAACCATGTTCATGTTTCTTTGGCAAATACAATAAACAAAATTCTTTGTTGGTTATGAATAATCTATTGATGTGTCTGCAAACTACAAGGTACCACTTTCCGTATATTTAAAAGGACAGGTTATGGTCCGGGCACGGTGGCTCATGCCTGTAATCCCAGCACTTTGGGAGGACGAGGCGGGTGGATCACTTGAGGTCAGGAGTTCCAGACCAGTCTGGCCAACATGGTGAAACCTTGTCTGCACTAAAAATACAAAAATTAGCCAGGTGTGGTGGCGCACGCCTGTAGTCCCAACTACTTGGGAAGCTGAGGCAGGATAATCGCTTGAACCCAGGAGGCAGAGGTTGCAGTGAGCTGAGATCAGCCCACTGCACTCCAGCCTGGATGACAGAGCCAGACTCCATCTAAAAATAAATAAATAAATGGACAGGTTACGTTTTGAGGGCTTAACTCCAAGTAGGCTATGTCATCAGTGTGTGTCAGTGACGAGGGAGATATCCAAGCATGAGGCTGCACAGGGAGGGCACTAGGCCAGCAGAGCCCTGTGCCTCAGAACAAAGCAGTGGCCCTGCACAGAGAACATGCACTCACTCTGCTGTCTGCTAATGTGTAAAGATAATGCTCATCATTATCATGAGATACTGTAGGAAAACATGAGAATACTGTAGGAAAATATGATTTTATTCCTTCTAACCCCTGACATAGGTAAAGTGTGAAGGAGATGAAGCCTTTGCAAGCTATTTCTGCCAGCTTATGAAAACTAGAATTTTAATATTTTAGGCTGAAGATTTTCATATATACAAACACATATATGCACATGCATTTGGTTAAAGGAAGTGGGCCTTAGTGCTGGGGCATCTAAGTGTAGAAAGGGTAAGGCTGAGTTTTCTATTGAGGACAACTTAGTACTTGGGTTGTGAGCCAAACATGAAGAAGGTGGGCACTGTGATGTGTACCAGCAGGCTGAATGGGCATGTTACCCAGCGGGGATCACAGATAGATTCTTTCAAAGTCCAGAGATGAAGATAAATCAGTCTTTGCTAAAAACATCCCACGGCTGTGCGTTACAAAGGCATATTTTGCTTCAGTATGTAATTTCCTCACTACTTAACTATAAAAGTGTATCAGAATTGAATTCTAGGGCTTTTTCTAAATGAGAGCTGAGTCACAGGTACCTCAGTGCTGTGTCTGCACACTCAAGTGGATGACTCACATCTGTAAAATTCTGAGAGAAAGTACCAACCGACCCCTTGCTTAGTCATCTTTTGCATGGATGCTGGGTTCATGAGCTCTGTAAACTATAATGAGCGATCTAGCCTTTTACCATCTCTTTATTCTTTTCTAAACAGTACAAATTACATCTCTAAAAATAACTTCATCTACGCAAGTGAGTCACTTCAACCTAACAAGCTTCCACAAGTTACTCAGCTAAATTGTAATATTTACTGTGAAGGTACAAATCTTATTGTCATATTAGCTCCATTTTTTTTTTTTTTGAGATAAAAATTTGGTAGACTTGGAAAAGGGAGGAGAGTTTCAGCAAATGTTTTAAAAAACATATGATTGACTCCTAACCTCTCACATGGGCAGGGTTGTGATGGGGCTGGAGGAAGGAATTCTTTGAAAACTATTTCTAACAGCGCATGAAAATCAGAATTTTAATATTTCAGGCTGTAGCTTAATCAAAGACTCTGCACTTTTCTTCACGCGAGCCCATGCGTACACTGTCCTCTCTGTGGGATGTTTATTGGCTGGCTGTTGGAAGAGATATATCAGTAATTCTATTTGCTTTAAAATCCTGATCTGTGAATTTATGACATATTTGATGAGAGACCCAGCCACACGAATACATGCACATGTATTAAATACTAATCTTTGCTCTTCCAGGAGCTGATCACTCACCACGCCCTGAATTCTCTAGACACACAACTAAGCTTTGGTACTCCACCCGTTTACTGTGTAGCTTTCCAACCCCGAGGCCTGCGGGCTGGTCTTTAGCTTGCCTTTCCGGGCCTGGCATTGTCAGCTCTCAGCAGCCCCACCCCAGTCCTGTCCCAGTTAGGCAACAGGTCCGATGGAGGCAAGAGCAGGTTACCTGCATGAGGCTTATACCTTCATAACCTAGGCAGCAATACTGACGTATCAAAGCACTGCTAATCTACACTCTGACTTTAGTCAGAGCGGACTAGAAGGATTTCTCATTCATGTTTGGCCAGGAATGAAATTGCTAATACCAACAGGCTTAGAAAGTTTCCACTGCTGTTTCAGCTTCTCCTTTAAGAGATCAGATCCGTTGGCTTCATCCAAATGGCCATGTGAACAACCTTTCCCTGTGCATGGGGGTGCTTTAGAAGAGGAAAATGAAATCACTGGTCCATCTGAAAATTCCCCAGGAAATGGGCTGCAAAGCCTACTTCCTGACTCCAAGGAGGGCAGAGGCTGAGTCATCTAATCCCTCCCGACTAGTATTCACTTGACTTGCACCAAGTAGGTCAGCTGGAGTCGCCTGAATTCTGCTCTCCGTCCTTGTGAGCAGCCACCCCCCGCAGTGGAGCTACTGGAGCATGCTGGGTCTGGTCTCTCCTGCAAGGTCTTCACTCAGCCTCAGCCCACAAAGTTGATGTTATGTAATCTCTCTAAGCTTTTCTTTTCTCATTTGCAAAATGGGGAGAGTCACACCGTCTACCTCTCAGGGCTGTGACAATGAAAAGAGACACTGTAAATGCAAGTGCTGTATAGACTTCAAGGTGCTCTGAATCACTCAGCTCTCCCATTTCAGCAAGTGATTACTGAGCTGTTGTCTAGTGCCTAACACCGGGCAAGGCGCTGTGCATAATAAAGAGTTAAAACATGGTTTAGAAGCCTGGGCAACATGGCAAAACCTTGTCTCTACTAAAAATACAAAAAATTAGCTGGGCATGGTGGCGTGCACCTGTAGTCCCAGCTACTGGCGTCGGGGGTTGAGGTGGGAGGATTGCCTGAGTCCAGGAGGTTAAGGCTGCAGTGAGCCCAGATCGTATCACTGCATTCCAGTACTGGCAACAGAATGAGATTCTGTCTCAAAAAACAAAACAAAACATGGTTTAGACTTAGTCCTGGACCTCCATAAGCAAATTAAGCAGAATAATGAAGCAAATACGTATGACAGTTAAGGAACCGTTCAAGATAATAGATCTCATAATTACGTTATTTGGATCAAGTGTTATTCAGGTGAGAGTGCTCAGGTTAGAGAGTGAAGCTGAAGACAGCTTTTAAGAAATGGTGCAAGAAAGATGAGGAGGTCAAGGAGAGAAGAAGGGTCAACAAAGAGGCCAAGGCTGAGTGGGAGAGAAAGCCGGATGGGGAAGGTGAGCCTGTCTACGGGGGGAGGCCGCCAGATAAAGGTGATGTCTTGAAATGATTAATGCGGTGGCAGGGCACAAGAGCCACAGACAAACCAGCTGGCCAGTGAGCTAGTCCCGGGGGTGACAGGTTATAAGCAAGGGTGAAGGCATGGGAGTGGCAAACACAGGAATGAGTAACACCTTGCATTTCTATAGCACATGACGCCTTCCCCTTTGCTTTCATGTGATTTAATCCTCACAAACCTCTGTGAGCTAGGCAGGGTAAGTGTCAATCCCATTTCACAGACGAGGAAGCTGAATCTCAGAGCCAGTGCGTGGTGAGGCTGAGAAGTTAACCCAGTTTCCTGAGATGGGTGCTCCTTTGACTGCCTGTGTAGCCTCCACATTTGATGGGCAGGAGATTTACCCATGAAGCTGTTTTATTTCTTTATTTTTTTTGGAGACAGTCTTGCTCTGCTGCCCAGGCTGGAGTTCAGGGGTATAATCTCAGCTCACTGCAACCTCCGCCTCCCAGGTTCAAACAATTCTCGTACCTCAGCCTCCCAAGAAGCTGGGACTACAGGTCTGTGCCACTACATGAAGCTAATTTTTGTATTTTTAGTAAGATGTGGTTTCACTATGTTGGCCAGGCTGGTCTTGAACTCCTGACCTCAAGTGATCCTCCCGCCTCGGCCTCCCTAAGTGCTGGGATTACAGGCATGAGCCACCATGCCTGGCCTGAAGCTGTTTTATTAAAACCACACAAGTTCAGCAATCAATCCTCCCTAACCCCTTTCAGATTAACAGTGGAGCAGGGACAGGAGAGAAGAGGAGAAAGGCAGGAGGTGCTCAGGCCTCGGAATCTGCCAAGGCTCTCAGGGGTTCTGAGGTAGTCAGGGCAGGAACCACTGCACGACACTGCACTGTACAACGCGGTACCTAAATGGTTAAGAAGGAGAAAAGAGAAGGGCAAATGAGACATCATTCCAAGGGTTGGAGCCTCAGTTCATAGAACCTGGTCCTGCCATCAAAAGCTGGGTGAAGCAGAAGATGTTCAGTCCGTGGAATTGGGTGAGAACTGTGCCCTAAATGGGGATGTCGTATCAGCTCCATGTGCCTGTGCTAGCTCTTATTTTTACCCTTTACGGCCAGAGTAAGAAAGTTCCATGGCATTCCAGAAGACTGTCTGTGAGCAGTGTGGCAATGGATGACTTCCTGCACTTGCCCTCCTCCAGTGAGGATGGGTTCTGCTGGGCTCTTCAGCCTCTCCATCTCCCAAACTCATATCCCTCCACATGCCGTCCCAGCCGAGTCAGTCCCCAGTTCAATGGCCTCTCTGTGAAGCCTTCCCCAGCTCCCTTAGGCAGAGGCAGGTGCTCCCTTCTGATTCCCACAGAACCCTCAGAAGTCCCTATCCCACTGTGGGCTTTCTTGGTCTCACAAACTTCCCTGCCAGGCAATGGGCAGCTTGACCACAGGCACCATCTTGCATTATCCTGTACCTCCAGGATGGGACAGGCTCAATAACTGTTGGTTAATGTAGAGCCCCGCTGAGTCTTCAGTCAAACTGAAAAAGTTCTGTCCAATTCTCGACTTTCTGCTATGCTCCCACTACTCTTTGGAGCAAAAGTGAGCTTCACAGAAGTCTGAAGTCACCTTCATTTAACTGTTTTGAATTACACCAAGGTCTGACTCCTTGAGTTGAGCCAGTTTGCATTCCTCTTATCTTGCAGCCTTTGCCTAAGCAATAGGCTATCTCTTCTGTTATGTGGGATTCCATTACTACTCTACTTTCCTCCCCAAAGCTACAAGTTTTAAAGGATTTTGCCTAAAGGATCATTTTCCCATGAGATGTCCAAATTATTAAAGCCAGCAATCACATTTCTAAACCTCACACAAAAAAATTGATATTTGATTTAGCTTTTACAACTTTTCCACATATAAGTGTTTGATATCTATTCATCTTTTGAATTAAAGCTTTGAACATATTATGGTCACAGACCTTCATTGCTGCTTTTGTGAATAGTAAGCTGGTCTAAATCCCAGAAGGAATCTTTTGTCTCCTGTTCATCATACCCAGCCTCCAAAGTGGAATCTTAAAACCACCTCCTCTTGGATGCTTTCCCAAAAGAATTCTCCCAATTCTCTACCAGTCAACATAACTCTCCTTCCCTTCCCCTTTCAAAATGTATTTGTATCTACCACATCTCTCCACACATGCCAACTGAAAGTTAATGTCCTTGAAGATAGGAACCACCTCTACATTCCACCATGTGTCTAGAACTGACGGAGTGATCATCTGGGATAATTAAACATTACTGATTGGTATAAATGTCACGAGCTAAGGGTAATTACCAAGCTTGAGCATAAATGCATACACAAAATGAAACTGAAACTTGAGAACTCGTTTTAAATGTAGCATTTTGAAACTGATATGCAGAGTCTTTCCGTATTATATCATATTGTTAACCTGCCTGGTTGGCCCTTTCCCTTTTAACTGGTGACTCCAAAAAGGATGATTTGGGGTGATACATGCCTTCTGTATTTATCCAAAACCCTTTTCAAAATCATGAGACCGTCTCTGGTTTAATATGTCAATGGAATATTCACTGTAAAGGGCATGGATATTTAAGAGGCTTGTTTCCTTCACAATGTGTTGACAGAACTCTCAAAATTTCTTTCTTTGAAAAAGAAAACTAGAAATTATTTGAAGGCTGTGACAGAGTCATGTCACTGGAATTGGAAGCACAGCTGTCCCTGTGAGGGCCCAGGTCATGAGGAGAGGAAATCATGTTGGTTCACTGACTGGGCGGGGAATCCTTGAAGGAACAAATCCAGGGTGCAGCAGGAAGTTGCCTGGGTGGCAGATAGTGGCTCTTGTCCAGCATGAGGCCTAACCAAATCAAACACACCCGACCACCTTGCATTTACAAAAATCTCCTCTATTTGGGATGCTGGGTGAAAATCCTAAGACCTTAGGCCTGTGTGCTTCTGAAGAAGTCCATATATGCAAAGCAGCTGCCTCTTTTTTTCTCAAACATTGCCAAACACCTTAGGCGTCCCACTGAGATCTAGCTATGTGCTTATGGACAACTATCTTCCAAACTGGGAAGAACCAAATAAGATACTCTATATCCTTTTGTTTCTCCGAGGCTCTGGAACATAATCTGTACACGTTAACTCGGTGTGCCTGCATCTCATGTAGACCTGCCTCCTGAATCCCAGGGAAGAGGGCAAGATCATATCAGTATAAGGATCGAGAAACACTAGCATTACATCATTGTGTGAGTAAGATAAAGCAAGGCAGAACAGAAAGAGCTGCATTTGAATTTGGACATTTGAGACCTGGTTTAAATTTGGTTCTGCATTTACCACCTATGGGATCTTAGGCAAGTTACTAAACCTCTCTGCTATAGAATGGCAATCATGACTTTTATGTTGCAGTGTTTCATAAATAACAACTATTAGTGTGACCTAGATTCAGGGTTGAGGCTCTTTTGTAGAAACAGCAGAAGATAGCAACAGACTGAAGGAATAGTCATGCCATCTGGGTGAACAGCAGGTCAACTCTTGGTTCAGGAAAGACGAAGGTGGTATGTGGTTCAGGTATAGTCAAATACACGACCAATAGCAGCAGCAGCCATAACTCTCTCCAAAACATAAAGACCACACAGAGTGTCCACATAGGTGCCAGACACCACTACTCAAAGAGCTTGTTCCCAGGCTTGCTCCTTTTTAAAGAGATAATTTAATTTTAAGTTTCATGAGGGGCCAGGCAAAGTGGCTCGTGCCTGTAATACCAGCACTTTGGGAGGCTGTGGCAGGATGAACGCTTGAAGCCAGGAGTTTGAGACCAGTCTGCGCAACAAAGTACAACCCTGTCTCTACAAAAAATAAACAATTAGCTAGGTGTGCTGTTACGTGCCTGTAACCAGAGCCACTCAGGAGACTGAGGCAGGAGGATGGCTGGACCCTAGGAGTTTGAGGTGGCAGTGAGCTATGATCGCACCACTATACTCCAACCTGAGTGAAAGAGCAAGACCCTGTCCCTTAAAAAAAAAATTCATGAGGGAGGGACCACGTCTTATTCATGTACCTGATAGAGTGCTTGGCCCAACAGGTGTTCAATAAAATAATTTCTAATAAAATTATAATAATAGGCTTAACCCTGTTTCTCAGCATAGAGTAAAGGAAATAGAACACAGGCTATAACTAATGTCAAGGCAATATCCCTTTCAGCATTTTCCCAATATGTATAGTTGGCCAAGTACTACTAAGTACTATTAGTCAAATACTATTAGAGCCCCTGATGTCATTGTCAATGTAAAAAAAAAAAAAAATGACAAGAAAAAATCCAAAATATCTCAAGATTATTTCTATTGAATAGCCTCAGTTTGTTTTTAATCTTTCCACAGCCCATGTTCACATCTGTGGCCTCCCTTTTATGGGCTCTGGAGCTGTAAATCTGAAAGAAGACAGATAAGGTAGAAACCTTGTTAAACAAAATCCCCATCAAAATGACAGACATTCAAACAGGAGTGGCCTGCCTTTATCTCCAGTTACCACCCAGTCTGTTTCCCTTTTACAAAAGGTTTGCTGTATGAGAAGGGAACATTTTACCCAGGAGACCGAAAGTCACTCCCAGCTAGGCATTTCCCAAAGGAGTTGTACTATATGTTCCACAGTGCGGCTGCTGAGCTAACTATCTGGGTTGCAGTAAAATGTCTTGATTTTTATCCATGGTTGGACAGATTGAGTTTTCTGATAACCCCAGTCCATTTCCCTAGAAATGCAGGTATGTATCCATATGCTGACTCATTCCGGGTGCAGAGAGCACAGAGTCTCTACAGTGGGTGGAGACTGCAAAGGTGAATACTTCCAAGATGGAAAGGAGAAGGGGGAAGGGAGAGAACAAGAAAAAACAACCGAGAGGAGTGTTCTGGATTGATTATTTACAGACAGTTTGCCAGCAACAGATAAGGGATAGATCACGGCTGGCAACCATTACTGGGGTGGTTTCTTTGGGTCTTTCATTTTAAGATAAAAGAGATTTGACATGTTTATTAAGTAATGTGGTTACCCTGGAAGCTGGGCATGTACTTCTAGTGATAACTGTATAGCAATTACTTCTGTTGGTTACAAGCTTCAGCTTTTGTTTGCTGAAATGTTAGATTTGGTTATATCTTTGTAGGTATGAGATACTTTTAAAGGGATAGTGTTTAGTAAATTTAAATATGTAAAATTTGCCTTTTATTGGCAAGGATCACAATAACAGCTTTGTAGGATTTCTCCGCAGGCAAATCATCTCTACATGGACATCAAAACTTCACACTAAGATTCTGAAGATGATTGAGTCAATGGATGAGTATAACTAACTTTTGGAAACTTCAAGGCAATTTTAAGGAAACTGCAGGAGGACCAGAAAGGATCAGAAAGGATCAAGAGCAGAGAACCAGGGCTGATCCAAACAATGAGGGCCGGCATTTGTGATCTTGGGAGGAGCCATCCCAGTGTGGGTCAACTCCACAGCATTAGGAAGACCAATTCATCAGAATTACCTTTTCAAGAAATGGATCTGTTCCTTGTCACATTCTTAGAATAAAGACTTATCTTTATTACTACTAATTATAATGTTTTGGTTCTTTCTTTTACAAATGATGCAATATGTGATACATACCAAAGAATACTTGTAATACACACTTAAGGTCTGAACCATAGCGGAAAAACAGAACATGACTGAATCTACGCTCCCTCTCAGAACAAAGACATGAGCCACAAGCTGAAGCGACCTTGCCATCCCTTCCTCTCTGTTGTGTCCCTGCCTCTCTCTCCAGAGATAATCACTGTCCTAAAATGACTGTTTATCACTCCTTCATTTTTGTTTGTTTTTTAGAGACTGGGTCTTGATAGGCTAGACTCAATTTCCAGGCTCAAGGTACCCTCTTGTCTCAGCCTGCCAAGTAGCTGGGACTATAGGCATGTGCCACTGTGGCCAGGACACCTTCACTTTTTTAGAAACATGGCTTTAATGCAGATTTCTATATCCCTAATAAATAAATGGACAAACTGTCTGGTTTTGCTTGTTTTTCAGCTCTTTATATAAAAATTCTACCGTGTGTCTCCTGGAACTTGCTTTTTTCAGTCAATATTAGGGTTCTAAGATTTCATCTTTACTGTCTATAGATAGTTTGTCATTTTCACAGTTGTATAATAATGTAAACTTGACACTATTTATCCATTCCTCTGTCAGTGAACCTTTGGGTTTTTGGGTTTCTTCTAGTTTCAACCCCAACTAGAGACACTGCCATGATTATTCTTGAACATGTGCTCACCAGCAATTCTTCCTTTTCCTCCTACGCATAGCCAAACAAATTTTGCAGCCTTCCTGCAGTGAGGTAGAGCCAAATGACTAAATTCTGTGTGTTGGAGAGATAAATGCCACTTCTGGGCCTGAACCCTATGGCCCCTCCCATGCTGGCCTGAAGAAGAGGGTGCAGTGGAGGATGCTGAGGCCACAGGAAATGGTGGAGCCACTAGAGAGAGAAGCTGGTCCCAGAACGTCTGTGAGAAGCAGAGTCCTCCTTTCATCCATAATGACCACCACTGAACTGACAGCACAGGAAATATACCTTTACTGTGTTAGCCACAGAGACTGGGGGTTGCTTGTTATAGGTGTCAGACTTTCCTGATAAAACCTCCATTTCAAAATACATTAAAAGTGTGTGTGTGTGTGTGTGTGTGTGTGTGTGTGTGTGTGTGTGTCTAGTCAGTGTAAATGAAGCAAGAGCTGGGCCTGGGGGTAGGCTCTGCCTCATGCATTTATGGGGGAGTGAGGGAGTTGTGGAGATAAAAGGCACCAGGAGGGATCTCCTAGTGGAGCTGTTCTGCCTCTTGATTGCGTCAATGTCAGTATCCTATCCTGGTTGCTGATATTGTACTACAGTTGTATAAGATGATACCATTGGGAGAAAGTGGGTGAAGGGTACACAGGATCTTTGTATTCTTTCTTTCTTTTTCGTTTCTTTTCTTTTTTTTTTTTTGAGACAGAGTTTCACTTTTGTCGCCCAGGCTGGAGTACAGGGGCGCAATCTGGTCTCACTACAACCTCTGCCTCCCGGGTTCAAGCGATTCTCCTGTCTCAGCCTCCCAAGTAGCCGGGATTACAGGTGCCTGTCACCACGCCCAGATAATTTTGTATTTTTAGTAGAAATGGGGTTTTACCATGTTGACCAGGCTGGTCTCGAACTTGTGACCTCAAGTGATCCACCCGCCTTGGCCTCCCAAAATGCTGGGATTACAGGCATGAGCCACTGCACCTGGCCTTTTGTATCATTTCTTACACCTACATGTAAATCCACAATTATCCCAAAATAAAAAGTTTTAACAACCATGAAAGACTTATATGGTAAATACGGAGAAGTATTAACAAAACTATGGAAGGCAGTTCCTCCCTTGTTTTTGGAACACATAAATAAAGTGGCTTCAGGTACAGAGGACAGCCCTTAGACGCAGGTGTGTGAAAATGCCAACCTTTTACCCTTGGTTTCCTCACCTTAAACACAAGGACAATACCTATCCTACCAACTTCATGGGATTTGGGGAAGATCAAATTAATTACGATGATAAATGGGCAAGTACTTTGAAGTGCTATAAGATCTTATTACTAACATCGGAGAGACAATTCTAATAACACTTTGGGAATGACAGAGGATACTATCAATCCACTTACATTTATGAGTGAAGAAGAGCTGCAAAGCTGCAGGTGCTGAGCCTTTGTATTAACTCAGTGACCAAGATGGAGGGGAGGTTAAGAATTGCACATCCATGGCAATAAAATATCAAAAGCACTTGTTGCAGGTGCAGATAGGGTGTGTAACACGCTACTTTTCATGTCAGAAAGAAGAAAGGTGGCTGGGTACGGTGGCTCACGCCTGTAATCCCGACACTTTGGGAGACCCAGGCAAGCAGATAATCTGAGGTCAGGTGTTTAAGACCAGCTTGGCCAACATGGCAAACCCCATCTCTACTAAAAATACAAAAAAATTAGCCGAGCGTGGTGGTGCGGGCCTTTAATCTCAGTGACTTGGGAGGCTGAGGCATGAGAATCGCTTGAACCCAGGAGGTGGAGGTTGCAGTGGGCCAAGATAGTGCCACTGCTCTCCAGCCTGGGCAACAGAGTGAGTCTCCAACTTAAAAAAAAAAAAAAATAGAAGAAGAAGAAAAGTAAGAATATGTACTTATATTTATTTTATTTACATAAAGAAACTCTGAAAGGCCTAATTAAAAAAACTAACACAAGTGAGGAGAACAACAAGGCAGATTGGGAACAGGTGGGGATGGGACTTTGCCTATTGTGTATTTAAAAAATTAGGTGAATATACTGCAGATTCAAACCTTAAAATAAAAAAAATTATTAGATACATTCTTAGAGAGGGTCCCTATATTTTGTACATGGGGTGGGGAGGGGCAACTACTTTTTGTTTTTCTCAAAGCCTTAGTTCCAAGAGTATAGAAATTAGCTGAGTATTATCACTAGAGTGTACATGTGTATGTGCATGTGTGTATATGAAGAGGACTGTACATGGTGGAGAATTCTGGTCAAGCCTTACCTCCTTCCCATCCCCCAAAGCTGGCAATGCCCAGGAGTCATGGAGGACCACTGGAGCAGCTCCTCTTGCTTTTCAGCTTTCTGCCCCTTAGGCCATTTTGTTTAAGAACGTCAATTGATTTAATTGTCTTTTTTTTTTTTTTTTGAGACAGAGTCTTGCTCTGTCACCCAGGCTGGAGTGCAATGGTCTGATCTCGGCTCACTGCAACCTCCGCCTCCTGGGTTCAAGTGATTCTCTTGCCTCAGCTACCCGAGTAGCTGTGATTATGGGCGTGCGCCACCATGCCCGGCTAATTTTTGTAGAGATGGGGTTTCACCATGTTGGCTAGGCTGGTCTTGAACTCCTGACCTCAGATGATCCTCCTGCCTCAGCCTCCCAAAGTGCTGGGATTACAGACGTGAGCCACCACGCCCGGCCTAACTGTGTCTTATATAGGGAGACTGAGGCTGATCTAACACACTTTATAGGGCAAAACTAGATCAGAATTAGAAGCCACGGTCCTTACTCCCACTCCTTCCCTGTGCCCACTGGTCAGAACATCCTTGGGTCAAATGTGGATTGAAAAACTAATGCTATCTCTGAGTAGCAAAGTTAAGTCTGGGTTGTTTCAAAGGACTTTCTAGTTGTTAAAAGAATCAGACTTGAAAAGCTGAAATCAAGAAGCAATTCTTTCAGATTGTGTTGGTTTTCTGTAGCCCCCATGACCTCTGGAATAATGGAAACAATGAATGATGTTGGGGTAAACTGTCTTTGAACATTAGCATGTAAAGTCTTTGTGTTTACTCTCTGTGGAGTCCACTGAGTCTGCAATCTTAGGCTGTTCACCTCCCAGAAAAATGGGTCTTTTGAAGTATTTTGTCCCCTTGGTTAGCGGCCAACTCAGCATGTTTTCATCTTCTTGTAAATACAGTGTTCAAGCACCATCTCATCCAAATGGGTTCTACCTTCTCATTGACTGGTTGTGGTGGAACAGTATGAACTGAGGGTTTTGGCCCACTCCATTCTTCTAACATAAAACAAAGGCTATGCCATTTGGACATGCTTTTGTTGCGACCACAATTCATTTCTGAGGTCTCAATCAAACAAAAGCTCAAGGATAAACTTTGCAAATTCTTTTTAATTTGTCTGACATAGGAGACAGTTTATAATACATATGAGGTTTCCAAACATATAGCCAAATAAAAAATGAGAAATATTAGCTTAGTCAAAGATATTTTTTTTTTTTTAAAGACAGGGAATCTGTGTATATAAGACTGTGAGTTCCTCTAGAAAAGGAATATCCCATTCAGCCCTATATCTTTAGTATCCAGTATGGTATCTGGCATAAAGAATTTGCTTACTTTCAGCTCTTACCTGGGAGTATAAAAAAGGCAAACCCCATCTCTACAAATGTTAAGTCCTATAAACTAAATAAGATTCCATGTTTAACCTGAGAGCCTAGCTGGAAAGACTAGTATGGAACTAAACTTATATCTTTATTGGAAAACAAAGCTGAAACGAGACAATGGTTTAGAGCAGAAATTGATGGGTGGTTGGCATTTAAAAATCTGAATGTAATTGCTAGTTCTCTGGCCTCAATCACACTGACGGATTCCTTTTGGCAATTATCTTCACTAGGCTTGCCTGTATGCAAAGTTTCTGATTACTGGCAGGTACTATGGTTTCCCTGGAGACAGGGGAATTGTTAATCCACCTTTTCAACACTGGGAGAGTTCAAAAGACTCATAGTACAAAGAGAAAGTTCCACAGTTGGGAGCATCAGAGGTAACAGTGGGGAGCCCCATAGCACCTCATTTGCAGAAAGGAACTAGAAATTAGGATCCCTACCCACCACGTGCTCTGAGGTTGGAATTCTGACCATATACATGTGTAGGGTCTGGTAGCTGTTACAGAAGAGACAGTACAGTTGTACTGTGCCCCCCAACTCCTTTCAAATCATGCCACTTACCCAGAAAGTGGTACTATTTTATGGCACACTAGGAAAATGGGTAAGGCTGGCACAGGTCACTCACTGTGTGCTCCGGCTCCCCCAAGGACTGAAGAGGTCAGCAGCCTTCAACAGCCTATCTGTAACCTATCCCTAACCCATCAGTGTGCCCCAGCATATGGACTGGGAAGCTTTAGTAAACTGCTTAGAACAAGAGATCTGGAATCAGATGGTCTTGGTTCAAATGCTCTGTCCTTCAGCTACTAGCTATGGGACTTCCGGCAAGTTACCCTATCTCTAGGTGCTTTTTGTAAAATGGGGGTAACAAGTAGCCCAACCTCACAGGGCTATTGAGAGACTTATATGGAATTATTGTATTTAGCACAGTACTTTGCATATAGTGAATACTCAATAAATTATATTATTTATGCATAACAATGGTATTATTATTAACACTAATAGTCCCCTCCCCTCTCCTCCTCTCCTTCCTTTTCTTTCTTTTTTTTTGTTTTGAGACAGTGTCTTGCTGTTACCTCAAATAAGTGGAATCATATCATATTTTTTCTTTTGTGAGATAAATTGCTTCACCTTTCACCTACCGGAGGGCAAGGGTTCAGGTTTCCCCAAAGGTCGTTCTCAGTTTAGACGTTACTCCCCAAAGCCTCTCTCAGTACATCCTAGGTCGGGTCATCTCAGGAATTTGGATCACCTCTTTGGGAGGAAAAGTGTATCAAAAAGGTTTCGAGTTCCAGGCCACTTCCTGTCCAGTGTGACATGTGACTGAACAAAAGAGTTCAGTCAGGCCAAACAGTTCAGCACCATCTGGACTGGGGACAACCAGCGGTTTGCAGGTTGGAATGGACTCTAGGTTAAGCTGGTGAGAGCCTCCACCACACCTTTGTTCTATGTGAATGTTCTCTCATTTATTCTTTAACTGGATGTCCACAGGCTCCTAAAACTCATTATATCCCTAATGGAGCTCAACATCTCCAAATCTGTTCCTGCTAAAGTAATCCCTGCCTCAGATGATGGCATCATCAGCTACCTAGATGCCTAAAAAAGAAATCTGGGGATGATCTTATTTCTTTTCTGTCCCTCATCTTCTACTTGGGATCAATCACAAAGTTTTTCGAGTTCTAATATGTTTCTTAAACATTTTTCTTCCCCTCTATCCCTACTATGACTCCCCTAGTTCAGGTCTAATCTTCTTTTGCCTAGACTGTCTTTTTAGGTCCCTGGTCTCCATCCCAAATCATCTTTTACGTAATACCAGAAAAGTCTATTTTTATAAAAGCAAATATTAGCTACTTTTCTGCTGAGTGCTCTTCAATAACTCCTTGCTATCCTCAGGATAAAGTCACATTTGTCAGCCTGCTAGGCAATGCTCTCTGTGTTCTGCCCTCTGACTGCCTCTTTAGCTTAATCTCTTACTACTTCTTGGGATCCACTAAACATTTAGGAGATTGGAAACCACTCTCAGTTCCTCACTTCCACTCTAAGATTTCTTCCCTCCATGCGTTTGTTTACGCCAGGCCCTCTGTTTGGAATGATCTTGTGGCCCTCCTCCTTTGCTGTGTTGGGTGACCCTTCACTGTATCCTCACAACATCTGGTGTATGCCTAGATATGCACTGTAAGTAATATTTCATTGTTACTTTCATATGTTCATTTTCCCCACTAGATTGTGAGCTATTTCAGAGCAGGTATCTTTCATCTTGGTATCCCTGAGTCTTGACAGCACCGGAACCAAAGCAGGTGCTCAATACATGATGACCAAAGGGATAAATCAATACACACATGAATAAAGTATTTCACAGGTCAGGTCTGGAGGCCACTGGAAGGGAGGGAAGGGAAGGGGAGGAGAGGGGAGGGGAAAAGGAGGGGAGGGGAGAGGAGAGAAAGGAACGGAAGAAGGAAGGAAGGACAAAACTCACACTGGAAAGGAAAAAGTAAAACTGTCATCTGCAGATGACATGATCATGTACATAAAAATTCTAAGGAATTTACTAAAGGTCAATACACAAAAGCCAATTATATTTCTATGTATTAACAATGAGCAATTTGAAAATGAAAATTTTTAGTCTGGGTGCAGTGGCTCACGCCTGCAATCCCAGTACTTTGGGAGACTGAGGTGGGTGGATCACTTGAGGTCAGGAGTTTGAGACCAGGCTGGCCAACATGGTGAAACCCTGTCTCTACTAAAAATACAAAAATTAGCTGGGTGTGGTGGTGTGCGCCTGTAGTCCCAGCTACTCGGGAGGCTGAGGCAGGCGAATTGCTTGAACCTGGGAGGCGGAGATTGCAGTGAGCCAAGATCCCACCACTGCACTCTAGCCTGGGTGACAGAGTGAGACTCCAACTCAAAAAATAAAAAAGAAAAAAGAAAAAGTAATTAGCCAGGCATAGCGGTGCATGCCTGCAGTCCCAGCTGTTCAGGAGGCTGAAGTGGGAGGAACACTTGAGCCTGGGAGGTAGAGGCTGCAGTGAGCCTGATGGTACCACTGCACTCCAGCCTGGGTGACAGAGCGAGAATCCGTCTCAAAAAGAAAAAAAAAAATTAGCTAGGCATGGTGGTGAATGCCTGCAGTCCCAGCTGCTCAGGAGGCTGAAGTGGGAGGAACACTTGAGCCTGGGAGGTAGAGGCTGCAATGAGCCTGATGGTGCCACTGCACTCCAGCCTGGGCGACAGAGCAAGACCCTGTCTCAAAAAAAAGAAAAGAAGAAAGAAAAAGACTTAAACAGATGCTTCACAAATTAACTTATCTGAATGGCAGATAAGCATAGGAAAAGATGCTCAACATCACTAGTCATTAGGGAATTACAAATTGAAGCCACAATGAGATACTATTATATATCCTATAATGGCTAAACTTAAAAAGAATGACAATATCAAGAGTTGGAAAGAATGTGGAAAAATTAAACTCTCACACACTGTCAGAGAAAATGTAAAAAGTGACAGTCATTTGGAAAATAGCACGGCAGCACATTACTGAGTTAAAATACGTTTACCATAGGGCCCAGCATTTCCACTTCTACATTTTTACCCAAGAGAAATAAAAGCATATGTCCATACAAAGACTTGCACTTCAATTATGTTCAAGGAGAACTATTCTTTCTTTCCTTTTCTTTTTATTTTATTTATTTATTTATTTATTTGAGACATAGTCTCGCTCTGTTGCCCAGGCTGAAGTGCAGTGGTGCGATCTCAGCTCACTGCAACCTGCCCTCCCGGGTTCAGGCGTTTCTTCTGCCTCAGCCTCCTGAGTAGCTGGGATTACAAGTGCCTGCTGCCACGCCAGACTAATTTTTGTATTTTTAGTAGAGATGGGGTTTCACCATGTTGGCCAGGCTAGTCTCAAATTCCTGACCTCAAGTGATCCGCCCACCTCAGCCTCCCAAAGTGCTGGGATTACAGGCGTGAGTCACCATGCCAGGCTTCTTTTCTTTCTCTTTTTCTTTTACTCTGTAACCCAGGCTGGAGTGCAGAGGTACGAACAAGGCTTACTGCAGCCCTGATCTCCTGGGCTCAACCAATCCTCCCACCTCAGCCTTCTGAGTAGCTGGGACTACAGGTGCATTCACCACACTGGGCTAATTTTTAAATTTTTTTGTAGAGAAAGGGTCTTGGAATGTTGCTCAGGCTGGTCTTGAACTCCTGGCCTCAAGTAATCCTCCCACCTCAGCTTCCCAAAGCACTGGGATTACAGGCCTGAGCCACCGAGTCTGGCCTAGCATTATTCTTAATAACTAAAACTTGGCAACAAATAAAATGTTCAGCATCTGGTAAATGCATAAACAATGGAATGAAAAAATGAAATACTACTCAGCAATAAATGAGAACAAAACATTGACACACACAACACCGTGGATGGATCTCAAAAACATTACACTAAGTAAAAGAAATTGAATACAAAATAGAATAAACTAGAGGAACAGAAAGTGGTCAGCGGCTACCTGGGGCTGGAAGTCAGGGGAGGAGACCAACTGCAAAGCCTTACAAGGACTTTTTTTTTTTTTTTTGAAGCGGAGTCTCGCTCTGTTGCCCAGGCTGGAGTGCAGTGGCGCCATCTCGGCTCACTGCAAGCTCCGCCTTCCGGGTTCACGCCATTCTCCTGCCTCAGTCTCCCGAGTAGCTGGGGCTACAGGTGCCCGCCACCTCGCCCGGCTAATTTTTTGTATTTTCGGTAGAGACGGGGTTTCACCGTGTTAGCCAGGATGGTCTTGATCTCCTGACCTCGTGATCCACCCATCTTGGCCTCCTAAAGTGCTGGGATTACAGGCGTGAGCCACCGCGCCCGGCCACAAGGACACTTTTTAATGTAATAGAAAATGTTATTTGTCTTGATTGTGGGGCTAGATCTATGCCTGTATATGGTTGCCAAAATGTAAGCATTCCTTAAAATGGTGAATTTTACCATATGTAAATTGTACCTCAAAAAAGATGGGAAAATGTACTCTATGAACTCATGAAAGTCGAATCTGTGCAGTTGGTCAGTACACAATCTGCAAATGGAAAAGTCATTAAACCTCAAATCAGGGCATTATTTTCTGTTATTTTCCTTATGCTGAACATTAGTCAGTACTTCAGGCCAGTACTGAGATGCCAACAGTCCGATACTGGACACGTATTGCTGTAAAGCACTTACCTGTCCAGGCTGGGCGTGGTGTCTCACGCCTGTAATCCCAGCACTTTGGGAGGCCGAGGCAGGTGGATCACATGAGGTCAGGATTTCGAGACCAGCCTGATCAACATGGTGAAACCCCGTCTCTACTAAAAATACAAAAATTAGCTGGGTGTGTGTGTTGGTGCGTGCCTGTAATCCCAGCTACTTGGGAGGCTGAGGCAAGAGAATTGCTTGAGCCCAGAAGACAGAGGCTGCAGTGAGCTGAGATCGTGCCATTGCACTCCAGCCTAGGTGACAGAGTGAGACTCCATCTCAAAAAAAAAAAAAAAAAAAAAAGTGAGTCATTCAAACATATGAAAAATACTTAATTGAATTTTAAGAAACTTCATTTCTAGTCCTATTCTTCCACTAATATCATGCATGACCTTGGGCCACGTACTCAGCCAATACCTCAGTAAATGATAAGAGTTTTCAGAGATTCTCAATCTGAGGTCCATGCATCTCTCTTCACTGCCCCTGAAAGCGTCCTTGGATTCAGGGCATCTGGGAATTTGGATGGTAAAATGTGTATCTTCACACATTTTCTTTACATAAACATGTATCTTTGTTTTTACAACCTTTAACTGAAATTTAGCATTTCCTTCAATTATGAATATAGGCAACAATCTGCAATGGCTTTAGCAGTAATAACTTTGATAGAAATCACAGGTATTTTTATACTAAATTGTAAGTGTTGCCCATATCTCAAAATATTATTTATATTTATCATTATTTCAAAATTATGGTGGTTATTAGATTTGCTACTGGATATTATTATTTAATGTGTTAACAAAGAAGCTATGTATCTGCTAAAGAAGTGATATTTCTGATTATAGATACATCTCTATATCATAACTTTTTAAAGACTTGATAACAGGTTCCATATAATCGGTTTCCTTTTCAGCACAGTATATTTTATTTTAGGCGAAATACCTTGCTCTACAGAACGGATCCATAGAATTCACCAAAGGAATCTTTTACACACAGACACACACACACACACACACACACACACACCACACACACACAAACTGTTTAAAACTTCTTAGCTAGGCCAGGCATGGTGGCACACACCTGTAATCTCAGCACTGTGGGAGGCTGAGGTGGGTGGATCACTTCAGCTCAGAAATTTAAGACCAACCTGGGGAACATGGTGAGACTCTGTCTCTACAAAAAATACAAAAATTAGCTGAGTGTGGTGGTGAACACCTGTAATCCCAGGTACTCTGGAGGCTGAGGTGGGAGGATTACTTGGGCCTGGGAGGCCGAGGCTACAGTGAGCCAAGATCACGCCACTACACTCCAACCTGGGTGAGCAAGTGAGACCATGTCACAAAAATATAAAAAACAAACAAACAAACAAAAACTTCTGAGTTAGATGGCCTCTAACCGTTCATTCTAGTGCTAAGAATTCTATTAAAAACTAGTATAAAGACTGGATGGCAGCTGGGTGCCGTGGCTTATACCTGTAATCCCAGCACTTTGGGAGGCCAAGGCGGGCGGATCACTTGAGGTCAGGAGTTCAAGACCAGCTTGGCCAACATGGTGAAACCCTATCTCTGCTAAAAATACAAAAATTAGCTGGGCATGATGGTGCAAGTCTGTCATCCCAGCTACTTGAGAGGCTGAGTCAGGAGAATCACTTGAACCCAGAAGGCGGAAGTTGCAGTGAGCCAAGATTGCACCACTGCACTCGGGCCTGGGTGACAAAGTGAGACACCATCTTAAAAAAAAAAAAAAAAGAATGGCTCAGATTCTAAATGAAATAACTAAAAACACTTTTTCTCTTCTTTTCTAAAGAAAGGCTTTCAAGATTCATGGACTCTTACTTGTTCCTATCCTGATTTGAACAAAGCAAGTGCTAAAAAAAACCCACGTTTGAGACAAACGGGGAAATCTGAACACAAACTGGGTATTAGGTGATATCAATTAATTAGATGTCATAATATTACCGTCAATACATCTTTTTTAAAAAGTCCTTATCTGGTCTGGGTGCCGTGGTTCATGCATGTAATCCCAGGACTTTGGGAGGCTGAGGTGGGAGGTTCACTAGAGGCCAGAAGTTTGAGACCAGCCTGGGCAACATAGTGAGACTCTGTCTCTATGAAAAATTTTTTTAAAAATTAGCTGGGCATGGTGGTGTGAGCCTAGTCCCAGCTACTCTGGAGGCCAAGGTGGGAGGTCCCTGAGTTCAGGAGTTTGAGGCTGCAGTGGGCTAGATGATCACTCTACTGCACGTTGGCCTGGTCTACAGAGCAAGACTCTGTCTCAAAAAAAAAAAAAAAAAAAAAAAAAAAATCCTTACCTGTTAGAGATACATAGTGAGGTATTTATAGGTAAAATGATATTTCCTTTGCATCAAAATATGCAGGAAAATAAAAAGTTAAAAAGGAGGCAGGATGGAAGAAACAAGGTATTCAAACTGCGTTATGGGTGATAGTGGTTCACTATATTTTTCTTTCTACTTTCATTTTGTTTGAAATTTCTACAATTTTTTTTAAAAAAATTAATAGGTTCTCAGGACAGATCCAACCCACAGAAATGTCTGGATTGTACTCAGTTTAAAAAAACAAAAATGGGCTGGGCGTGGGCATGCTGGCTCATGCCTGTAATCCCAGCACTTTGGGAGGTTGAGGTGGGAGGATCACCTGAGGTCAGGAGTTTGAGACCAGCCTGGCCAACATGGTGAAACACCGTCTCTACTAAAAATACAAAAATTATTCGGGCATGGTGGCATGTGCCTGTAGTCCCAGCTACTTGGGCGGCTGAGGCAGGAGAATCGCTTGAATCTGGGAGGCAGGACTGGAGTGAGCCGAGATCAACAATGAAGAGGATAGAAAGGAGTGTGCAGTTTCCCACAGTTCCTACTCCTCCAACCGTCTTAGAACCTGGGCTACTCCCATATCTAAATCACCTCTTCCTCAGGAGGCACTTGACCTTGTAGGTTAACATGAACTTTGTATGACAAACCATTATAATTGACCACATTCACTATGTCTAAACAGGTTAAAGCACATTTTTGGTAATCAGTAGCTCTTTCATTCCTTAATAAGCGCTTAGTTTTGTTCTTTCAATGGCCAGAAGTGAATCCCTACCTTAAGACAGTAGTTTGTGCCACAGGACAGGGGATTATAAGTGAACAACCTGTTACCTCCACTGAGGAACAACTCCAGCTTCATGCCCCGTTGCCTTCAGATCAGTAATGTCTTTGCTGAGACATGCACTCCGTTCCTGAGAGATGAGAGAGTCTCCACATCTCTCTGACCTGTGCATGGCTGCAGACATTGACCCTCTGCTCTTGTTCTTGGGGCTAAGAGGGTCTCTGTGAAGCTCTAAAGGCTTTTGAAATTTATCACACATACTTGGGGATACTGTCAAACGATTATCTGAAACAGTATAGTAATGCAGTTTAGCACATGGGATCTAGAATCTGTTCCTGGGTTTAAACACTAGCTCTGTCATTTAATCTTGCTGTGCCAGTTTTGTTATTTGTAAAATGGGTTATTCTGGCAATTAACCTCAGAAAGATGTTCTGCAGATTAAAGAACATAACATATGCAAAGTACTGAGAACGGTGTCTAGAGCATGGTATACACTCCACACATTTTTTTTTTTTTTGAGACAAAGTCTTGCTCTGTCACCCAGGCTGGAGTGCAGTAGTACCTGTTCCCAATCTGCCCTGTTGTTCTCCTCACTTGTGTTAGTTTTTTTAATTAGGCCTTTCAGAGTTTCTTTATGTAAATAAAATAAATATAAGTACATATTCTTACTTTTCTTCTTCTTCTATTTTTTTTTTTTTAAGTTGGAGACTCACTCTATTGCCCAGGCTGGAGAGCAGTGGCACTATCTTGGCTCACTGCAGCCTCCACTTCCTGGGTTCAAGCGATTCTCATGCCTCAATCTCCCAAGTAGCTGGGATTACAGGCACGGGCCACCACACCTGGCTATGTTTTTTTTTTTTTTTTTTTTAGTAGAGACAGGGTTTCACCATGTCGGCCAAGTCTTGAACTCCCGACCTCAGGTGATCCATCTGCCTTGGCCACCCAAAGTGCCAGGATTATGGGCATGAGCCACCGCACCCAGGCTTCACTCCATACCTATGAACTGTTATGACTATTATTTTCAACTACAGCAGAAGCTCTGCACCAAAATATAATAATGCCCATGCTTCAACAATGTCAACAGTACTTTAATATTAATTCTAAGAAAAGGTTACACTGAACTAGATCAATAACATAAGAGCTACTCTGTAAACAGCTTCCTTTCTTTCACTGGGTAAGATGACTTCTTGAGTTATAGTTGTTAATTTCAAAGCATGTCAAAAATCACTGAGAAGTCAAAATTGCTAATTTTTCCAGACCTTTCTTTGTCAGACACACTTGCTTTAGCAATTACTTAATCCAATAATTACAACTGAAAAGACTCATACAACGTATACAAGAGAGTACAGGGGAAAAATTCATTGCATGATTGTGCGAGTGATTTACAACCTTCTTCCTTCAAAGAAATCCTTTAAGGTCATTAAAAGGGATCATGTAATTTTAAGGTATTATAATGAAGACAATATTCCCAGTGAAGATTAATCCAGTAAATTATCAAACTAGTGTCAGAAATTACAAAACAGGCTTTCTGGAAGTAAACTCTAAAGATGAAACAGAAGTTTCAATTTGAGTCAAAATAGTGACAGTGGTTGCTGAAGGACTGGAACTCTCTGAATTGTAAACCGGGTGAAGGGTGTGCTTCTGTGTATAATCAAGATGAAAACCACTTTGCCTAGTAGAGCTAACCATTTTCAAGGAAGTCTTAGTATAAAAATTAACCAAAATGTAAAAGTATCTAAAGGACTCAATAGTTCTTATAATTAAAGCAAAAAGACATTTAGTAAATTTTCTTTTATCTTTTTCCATATTCTTTTATCATTTAGAACAATATTAGAGAACTGATTGGTTTGATATTTTGTTGATAATTAATTTTAGTTCCTGTTGTTTTGATAGTTTTTTTTTCTTTCTTTTTTTTGAGATGGAGTTTTACTCCTCTTGCCCAGGGTGGAGCGCAATGGTACATTCTCGGCTCACTGCAACCTCCGCCTCCTGGGTTCAAGCGATTCTCCTATCTCAGCCTCCCAAGAAGCTGAGATTAAGGTGCCACCACGCTTGGCTAATTTTTGTATTTTTAGTAGAGACAAGGTTTCACCATGTTGCCCAGGCTGATCTTGAACTCCTGACCTCAGGTGATCCACTCGCCTTGGCCTTCCAAAGTGCTGGGATTACAGGTGTGAGTCACTGCACCTGGCCTGATAGTTATTAATACTAGAAATGATAAATTAAACTAAGAATCTTTATGTCTGATATGAGGTAAACATGGTAATTCTAAAATAATATTACACTTTTTATAGACTTGACTTGAAACAAATTCTAACACATAGCATTGTGGTTTTTAATTTTAATTATTTTACTGATTCTGATTTGCTCTTCAAATATATTCCTTTATATAAAGATGCGATCTGTATCCAAAAAAGTAAGCAAGTTTTGAGCAACATCACAGTTTTGGTTTTACCGATTTATGTAGTAGCCATCTTGTTTGCTGCGTGCTAAATATTCTACAACAAAACACTGTTTCTGTAGCGGGGAGAAGAAAGTCTACCTTGCTTTGCTCAGGAACTCAGTGGCTGCTACTATGACAGCTTTGTGTTTTAGTGGTGAGGTGACAGTGCGACAGCAATGCAAATAATTTCCTTGGTTATACTAGGAATTGGAGAGCCTGACAAAATCAGAGCTTGGCAGAAGCATTTGTAGCAATAAACAGAAGCTTCTCATTTTTACTTAAAATTTCAAAAGCTGTCCTGATTTCTAATTTATTGGCCTTGATTACAGGCCTATAAGGAAATAATTATTTAAATGACTAACAGAATTAGTCTGAAGTTGTTGATTTCCTCTGGCTTTAAAAAAAAAAAAGTCTTACCAGAAACTGTGTTCTCTGAAAAACAAAATAACTGTTTTCCATACTTAATGTCAACTTAAAACCAATGAATGAACAAATGAACAAATAGATAAAGACAAATACAGAAAGAATAATACGAAGACATCTGTGCGAACATTAGTCATTTAAAATAAAGAAAAAAATCAGAGTAAGAACCCTTATCATTCATTAGATTGAATAAACACTGCCACCCCGGCCCTAATCCATTATAACAGCTATGAAATGGAGGAACACAGTAATCAAAGCCTTGCAAAGATACACTGGAAATAATGTGCAGGGCAAAACCCAAAGAAAACTTTTTTTCTCTTTTAAAAATATAAGACTGTGGCTGGGCGTGGTGGCTCACGCCTGTAATCCCAGCACTTTGGAAGACCATGGTAGGTAGATCACGAGGTCAGGAGATCGAGACCATCCTGGCTAACACGGCAACACCCTGTCTCTACTAAAAATACAAAAACTTAGCCGGGAGTGGTGGCACACATGCCTGTAATCCTAGCTTCTCGGGAGGCTGAGGCAGGAGAATATCTTGAATGCGGGAGATGGAGGTTGCTGTGAGCTGAGATCGCGCCATCGCGCCACTGCACTCCAGCCTGGGTGACAGAGCAAGACCCCGTCTCAAAAAAGAAAAAAAAGAAAAAAAAATGATTGTTTATAGCAATGACAGAAAAAGCTATATTGTTGTGTTTATATTATAACATATACAGATGTAATATATATGACAATTAATGGAACAAATAAGCGGGAGGAAAAGGAGCAATGCTGTTGTATTTTACCAGAATGAAGGCATTATTAATCTTAAGGCAATTATGTTAAAGATGCATATTGTAATCTCTAGAATAAATCACTAAGACAGTAACTTAACATTAGGTAGCTAAAAAAAAAAGTCAACAAATGCCCTTCCCCTTACTCACTGTGTTCCAGCCAGGCCTGCTTAAGCAGAGCTCGTCACTGCCTCAGGGCTCAGGGCTTTTGCACAGGGACTCCTTTCCCTGGAATCGCCTTCCTTGGCTGTCTGAATCACTGCTAAGGTCTCAGCTGAAATGTCACCTTCTATAGGAGGTCTTCTCTACCATCGTCACAGCAACTCCTTCTTATTCTCTATTCATAGCCTTTACTTTGTTCCATCATGCTATTTGTCACCGTCTGAATTTATATATTTGTTAAGTTTACATCTTTATTGTCTGTTTCTCTCATTAGACTTCGTTAACAAAGAAAAGAAGCTGGGTGTGGTGGCTCATGCCTGTAATCCCATCACTTTGGGAGGCTGAGGCAGGTGGATCCCTTGAGCCCCAGATGTTTGAGACCAGCCTGAGAAACAGCAAAACCTCGTCCCTACATAAAATTAGCTGGGTATGGTGGCGCATATGTATAGTTCCAGCTACTTGGGAGGCCGAGGTGGGAGGATCACCTGAGCGCAGGAAGTTGAGGCTACAGTGAGCCATGACTGCACCACTGTGCTCCAGAGAGGGAGAAAAAAGACCTCCTCCAGAGCGAGACATGTAACACATGAGGCTCTCATATAACTGTGTCTTGCATAAAGTAGACAAGTCATAAAATATTTGTTTTAAAAATGCCTACCATTGTACTTCACCTTGATCTAATCTTTTTTCTCATCAACTAGACAAGAAGTTGGCAAACTTCTGTGAAGGGTCAAATATTTTAGGCCTTGCAAACCATACACTGTCTCTGCTGCATATTCTTCTGCTTGTGTTTTCTAACAATCCCTTTAAAATGTAAAAGCTACCCTTAGGGCAGGGCGCTGTAGCGCACGCCTATAATCCCAGCACTTTGGGAGGCCTAGGTGGGTGGACTGCTCGAGGCCAGGAGTTCAAGATCAGCCCTGGTAACATGGTGAAACTCCATCTCTACTAAAAATACAAAAATTAGCCGGGCTTGGTGGCGCATGCCTGTAGTCCCAGCTACTTGGGAGGCTGAGGCAGAAGAATCGCTTGAACTCAGGTGGCAGAGGCTGCAGTGAGCCAAGATCACACTACTGCACTCCAGCCTGGGCGACAGAGTGAGACGCTGTTTAAAAAAAAAAGCTATCCTTAGCTCAAGGGCCCTATAAAAACAGGCTGACATGGGATTTGGCCCGCAGGCTGTAGTTTTCCAATTTCTGTGCTATATTACTATAAGTATCTTCAGGTCAACTCTGAGTTATGTACTTATATCCCCTAATACCTTGCATAGTACTGAGCATGCAGTAGGTTCTTAGTAAACTCAGAACTCAGATAAGTTGGAGGTAGAGGAAAACAAGAGAAAAAAGTGGTCAAATTTGGTCTAACAGGAATTTTACCAGGGAGACAAGGCCTACAGTCCAGGCTGAATGACTCAAAGGGTCATTTACCAAAGATGTATAGGTAATGTAAAAAGACAGCTTGTCATACAGTCACATATCTCAACACTCAATTGTCTCCCCTTCCAAGCAGCAACTCTGCTCCCACAGACAGCTGCCTCCTCGTGTGTCTACTTACAGTGCAGCTGACTGGGACCCACGAAAAAAAGCATGTAGTTTTTCCCCAGAGCATTTTTTTTGTTCTGTTACTTCACCTGGCTATCTGGTTCTCTTCTCATGCTGCATTCTGAAAAGCTACTAGCAGATCAGGTGCGGTGGCTCACGCCTGTAATCCCAGCACTTTGGGAGGCCGAGGCAGGTGGATCACCTGAGGTCAGGAGTTTGAGACCATCCTGGCCAACATGGAGAAACCCCGTCTCTACTAAAATTACAAAATTAGCCAGGCTTGGTGGCGCATGCCTGTAATCACAGCTACTCGGGAGGCTGAGGCAGGAGAATCGCTTGAACCCGGGAGATGGAGGTTGCAGTGAGCCCAGATCCTGCCATTCCACTCCAGCCTGGGCAGCAAGAGCAAAACTCCCTCTCAAAGAAAAAAAGAAAATAAACAAAAGCAACTAGCTTAAAGGTAACATCTACCTCCCGAGGTAAGCATAATTTGGCAAATATGGAATTGCCTATATAACTGCTATGAAAAATTCTTAGATGATGGCCAGGAAAGTTTCCTAAAAATAGTTTCTGGATGGGAGCAAGTTTCTGATCCTGCTACAGTTCCAAGATTTGAGACATGCTGAAAATGAATGATGTAAGGAAGGAATAAGTGGATGGAAATGCTCCGTGGACACAGTCATGGCCACAGTCCCCACTCCTGGAACTGCCAGAATGCTAGGATGTTGCTGTACCTCCTGAGAGATCCCAGAATCTGTGCAATGCTTTTCCTTAAGGCAATCTGCTTTTTCAAACTCTGGCAAAGTCTGAGGTCAGAGTTGTCTGTCTCAAGAGAAGTGCCTCTTTCCTCTAGCATCCAAAATGCACCTAATTATTGCCAGGCGCTGTCCTATCAATAGCAATCTTCCTGGGCCCGGGGAGAATAGGGAGGAAGGGGAGAACAGAGGTGATATTTCATGTCCTGCTGGGTCTTCAACCTCCATGAAGCAGTAGAGGCAGCCACAGGGGAATGGCTCTATTTCCAGGCACTTCCTTCCTCCTTTTCACCTCTTGAAATCTCAGAATAATTCACTGCAATGTTCTTTGTTAAGTCTCTGCCACCTCATATTCCCCTCCCCAACTTCATGGAAAGGGAAAAAAGGAACAAGTGGTCCCTTGGGCATTGTAACCAAGCCAGCAGATGCTTCCAAAGGAAGGTAAGTGTCAGATGTTTAACTGCATGACTAAGTAAAACACATTATCTAACCAAGCTTCACTCTGAGGTAGCAAGTCCTATATTTTAGATAAGAAAAAAGGAAATGGGTGAAAATAATTTATTTAAAGACAGGCTGCGAGTGAGTGATG
Source organism: Trachypithecus francoisi (assembly GCF_009764315.1). Lineage (NCBI taxonomy): Eukaryota > Metazoa > Chordata > Mammalia > Primates > Cercopithecidae > Trachypithecus > Trachypithecus francoisi. The sequence goes on from NW_022681462.1 coordinate 80,051,498, forward strand.
GAGCAGGAAACAGCATCAAAGTTCCTTGATTCACAGGCAGGGTCTTATCTGCCAGAAGAGCCAAGAGCGTGGCAGTGACGCTAGGAGACAGGGAGCAAACAGCAGGGGGAGAACAGGAATAAGAGCCCCAGGAAACACTTTGGAAAGAGTCAATTAAACAACTCCCAAGGTTCTGGGTAGCTGTTCTAATGAGTGCCTGGGGGTTCTATGTTTCTGAAGAAGGTAATTCAAAATGAAATGAAAAGATGACTTTGGGACTCAATTCTGCATGTCTGATTTGGAAAAGCTAAGATAGAAAGGCGGAGAAGGAGCTGTAAGAAATACTGAACACATGGTACCAAGGAGAAAATATTCTGTGGGGAATAGACCTTCAAAAGCCACAGCAATAGCTACAATACTGAATGTACTGACAAAAGAGTTGGCAGGAGCTGAGAGGTGAATGTTCTTTTATCCCTGACCATCATTGCAAGTGACAATTTCTTCTTGCTAGCAACCACCAGAATAGTCATCTTTGAGCTGCATGTGGAAAACATAGGTTATAACTGAGCAATGCCATGAAATATATTTTCCCCTTTATTCTGATATGATTTGACATCAACAGAAAGTACAACCACAGCTAGGAGACCAAAGATTCAGGAAAAAGACTTGGGCTATTATGTCACTTTGAGATGAAGGAACTGATTGAAGCATTCATCTTAGTGTTTGCAATTGTCCTGCTGTGATGGAGTTGTCCACAGCCACTCAGGAGGCATGAGACCGTCACCACCATCATTTGCGGTAAGGCCCAGGTCCCTCTTGAGCTGGGTTAGGATAATCACACCAGACAACTTTCCCAAGTCACAAGAGATATTAATAAATTAAGGAAGCAATCAAGATCTGCCGCTGGGTCATCAGGTTAGAGAAAGAATCACTGGGACCCAAGTGGTAAGGTAAAGTGAATACAGCAAATAGATTTCACAAAGGAATGAAGCCTCAGAATGCCAAACCAAAGCACGGATATATAAGGTCAGAATCAAAAGTGGTGGCTGCAGTACCAGTGTTTGGCTCAGATTAGCAGGGCCATCGAAGACAGTGAGCAAAGAGGAGACTGCCAGGAGGCCTTGATTGTGGGGCTTCCCCCTGACCTGGCCCCACACTGTAGGTTATGGTGGTGACAAGGTGCATGACAGCTTGAAAAGTGTGGTTGTTGGGCAACACCTAAAGGCAGAGGGGCCCATCTCCTTAAAACTGTGGCCTGCGCTCAGTGATCTCCATGTGAATTTTACCAAGATAAGGTTTTACTTAGAAGTCTTCTTCTGGCCGGGCGCGGTGGCTCAAGCCTATAATCCCAGCACTTTGGGAGGCCGAGACGGGTGGATCACAAGGTCAGGAGATCGAGACCATCCTGGCTAACATGGTGAAACCCCGTCTCTACTAAAAAAAATTCAAAAAACTAGCCGGGCGAGGTGGCGGCGCCTGTAGTCCCAGCTACTCGGGAGGCTGAGGCAGGAGAATGGCATGAACCTGGGAGGCGGAGCTTGCAGTGAGCTGATATCCGGCCACTGCACTCCAGCCCGGGCGACAGAGCAAGACTCCGTCTCAAAAAAAAAAAAAAAGAAAAAAAAAGAAGTCTTCTTCTTCCTGCCACTATGGATGTTTTATTGGTTTCTTCCCTTACTATCTATTGGTGCGCAATCAGGTAGAAAAATGAACTGAAGAACTATTTTAACCAAAGCAAATCACAAGGAAGAAGGTAAATCTGCTGCAGAAGAAAAATCCCTTGAAGTCTGTATCTTTATACGGTCTGATGCCTTTCGCTAAATACAGCTGAAGTTATTCCTCCTGCAGTAGTTTATTGAGGCATAGGGTCAGTTCTAAAAGCCATGGGTTTGAGTGAAGTCAATTCAAACCCACTGCTTTTCTCTAACTCGAGCTGGGAAAGCTGGCTCCTTTGCCTTGGCCTGAAGACTGAACATTGTACGTACCAAATTACTACAGAATGAAGGTCTCAGTTGACTTGCAACTTGAACCTGACTCCATGGGTCACTGGTTCTCACATAATTAAGAAACAAAAAGACTCTAAATTATTTATCAAGAGAAAGCTGGGTCGATGCTTATGGATTGATGGATTAATATGTGACAACAACCATTAAGTATGCCTACTATGCAGAAGAACATGAAGAAATGATGCTTGGGATACATGAAAACATTGCCCCATCTTTAAGTTATGTATTACATTTTATCAAAGTTGCAGACTTTTCATTGAATAAGGATGATAACCAAATGGTCACAGCAGGTATGTTTCTAATAATCCCAAAAGTCTTGAGGCCTGATACTGAAAACACAATGTGAAACAGAAATCTGTTTAGGGTAGGGTTTCTCTAGCTTGGCAATACTGACATTTTGCGTTCAATAATTTTTTTTTTTTTCTTTTTGTGAGAGGCTGTCCTGTGCATTGTAGAATGTTTAGTTGCATCGCTGACCTCTACCCATTAGATGCCAGTAACAAATCCCCACCCCCTCAGTCATAACAATCAAAAATGTCTCCAGGCATTGCCAAACATCCCCTGAGGTGCAAAATCACTCCAGTGGTTGAGAACCACTGGTCTAGAGATGTTTTCTCTTTAATATCCCACAATAAATATATATATGCTACAGTAAAAGGAACTGAGACAGGACACAAAAGGTTCTAGTACTGATGATTACATGTGGTTTCCGACATTTAAAAATGGATGCTGACATGCTGACAGCAAAAGGATACTCACTGTGTACAAGAAAACAAAAATCTTTCCACATCAGCAGCAGAGTGAGTTTTGTAAAGCCTTCTGCATCATATTCCACGACACCTCTAAGTAATACAAACATACACACACAAACAAAAAAAAAACCCTCATAAAAATAAGGTATAAAAGCAATAAAACCAAGTAAAGAATATATTCGTGAAGTCAGGGTTATTGACTCTGAGACGGGTTTAAGGCAAGTGAAGATTAAAGCAGGAAGGGTCTAGGGTTTGGAATGACAGTATCTAGGTTTAAGTCACAGCTTTGCCACTGACTATCTACTATGACCTCAGGCAAATCACTTAACCTTTGCAGCCTTAGTTTCCTTACCTGCAAAACAAGCATAAAAATATTTGCAAAATTCATTACAGGGTTGTGAAAAACAAATAAGATAAATCATAAAATACTACACAAATGTTAGTTATTACATTAATTATGAGTAGAAGGACATATTAAGAAATCAAGTCAGCAATGACACTATAATGCCAAATGTCAGCATACTACCTGTGCAGTGATTGTTAAGTCTGACTTTCACTGGGCACCACACAGTAATATGCAATGACAGCATTAGTAAATTTAGTATTATATATTACTTTTCTTCTTGAGTTGGGTTAGGGTAATCACACCAGACAACTGTGTCCCCTTTCACTGTGTTCCCCTGTCCTCCCCACTGGGCTCAAGGCAAAATAGCAACATTAGATGGGCGAATGCTGGATTCAGGAAGGGAGACGCATATTTCATGTGTCAAAAGAGAACATCCCCTGACCTCCAAAGGGGCCAGGTGCAATTCTGTAGGCTCATCTCATCCATTTCCCTTAAGAGCTGAGCACCTGGAGGATGTCGCCATCATGGGACAATACTAACCACACTAAGGACAGATATAATTTTCTTTCCCATCCATACAAGGAGGACTCTGATGTCCTTAGAGATGCGATATCCCTGACCAAACCAGGCCAATCAGATCACTGATATTGATGCCTTCCCAGTTTAAGTTGGAAGGAACAGTTACACTCCTTGTAAAGGTAAAAGAACTAAGATACTGAAGGGTAAGTGATCTGCTAAAAAATGGTTGGTATATCATTCCAATCTTAAGTTGATAATTCTTTAGTTTATATTTCTATGAATTTATTTATTTATTTATTTATTTATTTATTTATTTATTTATTTTTGAGACAGAGTCTCAACCTATTGCCCAGGCTGGAGTGCAGTGCTGCAATCTTGGCTCACTGCAACCTCCACCTGCCAGGTTCAGGTAATTCTCCTGCCTTAGCCTCCTGAATAGCTGGGATTACAGGCGCCTGCCACTATGCCTGGCTAATTTTTTTTTAATTTTTAATTTTTTTGAGACGGAGTCTAGCTCTGTTGCCCAGGCTGGAGTGCAGTGGCATGATCTCGGCTCACTGCAACCTCCATCTCCCGGGTTCAAGTGATTCTCCTGCCTCAGCCTCCCAAGTAGCTGGGATTACAGGTGCCCGCCACCACGCCCAGCTAATTTTTGTATTTTCAGTAGAGATGGGGTTTCACTGTGTTGGCCAGGCTGGTCTCAAACTCCTAACCTCATGATCCACTCACCTTGGCCTCCCAAAGTGCTGGGATTAGAAAAGAAGCATGAGCCGCTGCGCCCAGCCTAAGTTTTCTAATTTTTAGTAGAGACAGGGTTTTGCCATGTTGGCCAGGCTAGTCTCGAACTCCTGACCTCAGGTGATCCGCCCACCTTGGCCTCCCAAAGTGCTGGGATTACACGCGTGAGCCACTGTGCCTGGCCTCTCTATGAATTTATAATTAGCCCAATAATGTTATAGTGCTGATATCAATACTTTTCAGATCCTGCATCCCATAGGCAAAGACAAGTATGTAATCCATTTTAGCATATTACTGTACTACATGCATAATAAAACATACAGAAAAAAGTATATTTAAAAAGTGAGATTTGGGCCGGGCGCGGTGGCTCAAGCCTGTAATCCCAGCACTTTGGGAGGCCGAGACGGGCGGATCACGAGGTCAGGAGATCGAGACCATCCTGGCTAATACGGTGAAACCCTGTCTCTACTTAAAAATACAAAAAACTAGCCGGGCGACGAGGCGGGCGCCTGTAGTCCCAGCTACTAGGGAGGCTGAGGCAGGAGAATGGCGTAAACCCGGGAGGCGGAGCTTGCAGTGAGCTGAGATCCAGCCACTGCACTCCAGCCTGGGTGGCAGAGCAAGACTCCGTCTCAAAAAAAAAAAAAAAAAAAAAAAAAAGTGAGATTTGAAAGCAAATGTAAATGTAGTTTTCCTATTTTTCTTGTACTCCAATAGAGTGAGCTGTGCAACTTTTGCGGTGTGTGTACTCCATTTTGGAGGCCACTGTGCTAGCTTCTTCATGTCCAATTATATATACTAAAGACAATCTTACTTAAAAATAAGAAGATCAGTGGTATTATTTATTAACCACTATTTGTATCAAAAGTACTTTCTCAAAATGTTCACAAACAAAGCTGAAAAAATCTTAAGTATTAAGGACTCATGTGAGAGACAGTCATACTGTTTGGTTATTGACACTTCTATTTTGGAGAAATGAAAAATTCCATTATGGGAATGAGAAAAATGTCTTAAAATTGGTTTGAGGAGTCAGAAATTTTCTTATATCCCAGAGGGTGACAAATCATTTTCTTGGTTTCATCTTCTCTTCCCTATTCCTAATTTCCTTTTATCCTAATTTCCTTATTTAAAATTTTAATTTTGTATTACTAGATATATTTATATATTTATAAGCCTTCTGTGGAATAAGGTGGGCTATCATCAGACCTCTAAAACCCTTAGTGCCTACTTCCCCACAACAGGTAGAATGTTCCACCTTCTAAAGATCGTGAGGAAAACGCATTCCCTGTCCCACTGAGCAAAGCCCAAGGAGAAGCTTGATCGGGCCTCTGACTGACTTAAGGAAACAGGGCTGCAGGGCAGCATGGCCACAGGCAGCCAGAAGGAAAGGGCAAAGGCACAGGGATGGAGCAGCCAGAGGCGCCCATGGTGTCACAGGCTTCCTTCTCCTCTCTCGGTGCTTGCTTTCAACTCCTAACCTTGAGTGCGAGCCACAGCTTTTGCATCGAATGCTGGATTTCCTCCCCAGATCTGTGTGGCACTGTTGGCAGTGCAGTCCTATCAGGAGGCCTGAGTCCTGGGGAAATGGGGTTCCTGCCCTGGCTCCACTTCTAGGGGTGTGACTTCCACTGGGTTACTGAACTTACCACAATTTCAGAGCTTCTTCCACTAAATGTGTCAGTGATGCCTGCCTGGTTCACCCCATGGCTACTGTGAGGGCACGGAGGTAAAAAGTGCTATGCCAATTGTAGAGAGTTCTACAACAAGTGACTGTCACCACCATTACTACTGTTGTGTTCAGGGCTGTCCAGGCTGCTGCTCTAGGGAAGATATTTGATTCTACTATTTGCCAAAGAATACTGAAGGGGGGGGAAAAAAAGGGATCCTGGGAGCTTTGGTATAAACAGCATACCAAAAAGGATCAAAGTAGCATTAAAAAGGTATCATGTGAGGCCGGGTGTGGTGGCTCACACCTGTAATCCCAGCACTTTGGGAGGCTGAGGTAGGCGGATCACGAGGTCAGGAATTTGAGACCGGTCTGGACAACATGGTGAAACCCCATCTCTACTAAAAATACAAAAATTAGCCAGTGTGGTGGCCCATGCCTATAATCCCAGCTACTCAGGAGACTGAGGCAGGAGAATCGCTTGAACTCGGTAAGTGGAGGTTGCAGTGAGCCAAGATCGTATCATTACATTCCAGCCTGGGTGACAGAGCGAGACTCTGTCTCAAAAAAAAAAAAAAAAAAAAAGCATCATGTGTAAGAAGTAATTGCTATTTTCTCAATCAAGCCCCATGTTGAGGTCATCAGAAAGCGAGGGCATCACTGGTATATCGTTCAAACAGGGCAGAACTTACGTGCCAAAGTGACTGAGGAAAGCAGCAATATACTCTCTTCTTTTGTGATACCCTTGAATCACGTACTGCACCTGGAATAGAAACCCAAAGCTGAGAAGTAGAGTGGGAAGCTTCTACACACTTTATTATAAGAAATTACAAAGATTCAGAGAAGCAGAAAGAATAGTAAAGTGAACACCGGTATTCCCACTACCTACATTCAACAACTATGACTACTGTGCCTACTTGCTTCCTCCAGCCATCCATCTGCCTATCAACCTATCAATCAACACTTCAAAGGAAATGAGAGACATCATGACAGTTCACTCCTAAATATTTCAGTATGCATCTCTAAAAAATAAAACTTTCTTCTACATAACCACAATACCATTATCGTACCCAACAAATTGAGCAATCAGTCTCTGAATTCATCTAGTCCATTTTCAAAATGTCCTAATTGTCCCCAAAATGTTTATTTTCATTTTTTTAATTCAAAAGAATTAAAATAAATTTTTTTTTTTTTTTTTTTTTGAGACAGAGTCTCGCTCTTGTTGCCCAGGCTGGAGTGCAATGGCGCTATCTCAGCTCACTGCAACTCTACCTCCCCGGGTTCAAGTGATTCTCCTCCCTCAGCCTCCCAAGTAGCTGGGATTATAGGAGTCCGCCACTATGCCCTGCTAATTTTTGTATTTTTAGTAGAGACGAGGTTTCATTATGTTGGCCAGGCTGGTCTCGAACTCCTGACTTCAGATGATCAGCCCGCTTCGGCCTCCCAAAATGCGAGGATTACAGGTGTGAGCCATTGAGTCTGGCCCAAAATGTTTTTTAAAAAGCAATGTATGATTAAGGATCATTTGTTTTTAATGCCTTTTAAGTTTCTAAATCTATAATAAATAGTACCTCCTTGAGTGTGTGTATGTGTGTGTGCCTGCATGCACATATATGACACTGATTTTTCAAATAAATTGGGCTATGTCCAGATGCGGAATCTCACGCATGTAATCCCAGTACTTTGGGAGTCTGAGGCAGGAGGATTACTTGAGGCCAGGAATTCAAGATCAGCCTCAGCAACACAGCCAGACCTCATCTCAACAAAAAATAAAAGAAATTAGCTGGGTATGGTGATATGCACCTATAGCCCTAGCTACTCAGGAGGCTGAGGCAGGAGGAATGCTTGAGCTCAGGAGTTCAAAGCTGCACTGAGCTTAGATGGCACCACTGCACCCCAGCCTGGGCCACCTCATCTCTTTAAAAGAGCAAGACCTTATCTCTTAAAAAAAAAAAAAAAAAAAAAAAGGGCAGAAAGAAAAGAAATTGGGCTAGCAGTCTTATAGAATGTCTCAATTCTGTTTTATTCCTTTTTCCTTTACTCTCTGCATTTCCAATAAATTAGAAATTAGAGCTAAAGGGTGATTAGGTCCAGTTTGAACATTTTTGGCAAGAAAACTTCCTAGATGATACTGGGCCTGATCACTTGGCGAAGGTGACGATAGCCAGACCACTCCGCTGGAAGGGAATGCTCCCTCTGCCACAGTGAACAGTCTATGGACCTACCCTCTGAAGTGTGGGAAGACCTCGTTTCCCATCAACCTTTCACCTAATGGCTTTAGTATTTATTGGAGATCCTTGTCTGAATCAATGATTTCATTAGGGACTGCAAAATGATGATTTTTGAATCCCATCATTCCTTTTGCATATATCAGCTGACATTCTCTGTGAAGAGCTGTCTCTCATCAAATGGGGTTATTTGCTTATCTTTTTTTTTTTTTTTTTTTTTTTTTGAGACAGAGTCTCGCTCTGTCGCCCAGGCTGGAGTGCAGTGGCCGGATCTCAGCTCACTGCAAGCTCCGCCTCCCGGGTTTACGCCATTCTCCTGCCTCAGCCTCCCGAGTAGCTGGGACTACAGGCGCCTGCCACCTCGCCCGGCTAGTTTTTCGTATTTTTTAGTAGAGACGGGGTTTCACCATGTTAGTCAGGATGGTCTCGATCTCCTGACCTCGTGATCCGCCCGTCTCGGCCTCCCAAAGTGCTGGGATTACAGGCTTGAGCCACCGCGCCCGGCCATTTGCTTATCTTGAGCTCCTATTAAAAAAGGCAGAATAATGCTTCTCTCATTTTAAAATTCTAATATTCAGAGTAAGGAGTATTACAATAGGAGATTTTATTTTGCTTTGCCTTTTTATATTTCCTCATTATCACCCAATGACAGTTTCTATAAAAAAATTGTGCACTCATTAAGCTAGGCATCTGAAAGTTATTCATTTGCCCACCAGCTTCTAACATGAAAACACATTCCTTATAATGTTCACGGTGGCTGGAAGAAACAGTGGGAAGGAGAGACCCCCAAAATTGTTTATATTGGCTATAGCCACACTGAGTTTCCACGGATAACAAAAGCTCAAGATAAAGTGCTTGAAATAACCTTGACACAATTGGTACCGATAGCCATGTTGTACCCTTTAAATGTAAAACAATTCTATTTATATAAAAGGGGTTTGTGTCAATTTATAAAAACAGTGCTTACTTTGCAGGCTTAATGCAGGATCAGAAATGTTATTTTGGGAAAAGAAAAGCAGATGATAAGTTTGCTTAAGTGGCTTTGTTTAAAAAGGGGATGAAAACAGTTCTGTATACTTCATTTTAAAAACAGAAAACCATTTTAACAGAAACCCACAACAAAACTGGCTATAAAGATAGATTCCAATATAATTATGGAAATTCATTTGAAGAGATTGTTTCTAAAAGCAGCCCATACTGTCCTCATTTGTAGCAAACAGAAGAACACCAATTTCAAAAGACAAGTAAAATTAATGAAAGAAACCAGATAAGAAAAATGGACTGATTCTTACATTTCTGGGAAAACGGTGTTATAATTTTTTTGAGGAAAATGTATGACTAGAAATTAATCTCAGTTGGAGAGCTTTAAAAAGGCTTTTCTTCTCTGTTCTAGAAGACCAAATTTGCATTTTTCTCTATAATTCTGGGACACAGATTTGAAGGCAGTGCAAAGCCCCAGAATGTAAATAAGAATTCTGTCCTCCAATCAGTTTTGCAGGAGGGCAAGAGGCTGGGGAAATGTGGTCTGATGAGAAGCAACCCCTGCATGAGAGTTAAAGCCTGGAATCTGTGCCCGGCCCACAGACGGCGGAGTTGCTAGATTTTAGTTTCTCTGACACTTGAAAAATAATACTGAAGCTCTTGAAAGATTATTGTACTTTTAAACTATTTTCTATATAGAAGTGAGCTATCTTTTGAATGAAAGAGACAAACAAAAGATCTATTTTTCCAAGCCAATGTGAACAAGTCAACAGGAGCAAAGAAAACTGCACTCTGGCAACTAAACAAACTGAGTCACAGTCTATGTGGGAGAAGAAAGACAGTCAGCATTGCTTGTGCATCAGTATCGCTAGTTTTCAGCCAAATATACTAGCTGGACATTAACAAGTATATTCTTACACTTTTTGGAAACATCTAACAATAACCATTAGACTCAGCTACTTGCTAATGTAATGGCTCATTCATGTAGCTAAGAGAAGCTTTAGGTCATCTGACTGAGTATAAGACCAGCTGACTGGCTGGGCGCGGTGGCTCACACCTGTAATCCCAGCACTCCGGGAGGCTGAGGTAGGCAGATCACCTGAGGTCAGGAGTTCGAGACCAGCCTGGCCAACATGGTGAACCCTCATCTCTACTAAAAATACAAAAATTAGCCAGGCGTGGTGGAGGGTGCCTGTCATCCCAGCTACTCAGGAGGCTGAGGCAGGAGAATCGCTTGAACCCGGGAGGCGGAGATTGCGGTGAGCCGAGATCGTGCCACTACATTCCAGCCTGGGCGACAGAGTGAGACTCCATCTCAAAAAAAAAAAAAAAAAACACCAGCTGACTCGGGAATCTTGCCCCTAGGCGCAGGACACTAGTGAACTGCTCCCAGGTATGACGAGAAGAATCAAAGGCTGACTATTAAAAAGTAAAGTACAGAAATGCAGAGAGAGATGAAGGCAGTTTTAAACAATTACTGTGATCTCAACTACTGCCAAGCACAAGCACAAGCACACATGCATGCATGCACGCATTGGATAATTGGGAAGCAATGGGGTTCCAAAGTTTTAAAGTTTAAGAAGGTGCAAGAACTGGCAAAAACTGGGTAAAGGAAATTCAAGAAAGACGTGACTTAAATCCCAGACATAAAGTTAAGAGATGAAGATAAGACTGGAACAGGAGGTCAGAATCCTTAGAAAAGGAAGAAGGAGGGCAAAGAAACAGAGAGAGAAATAGATTAACTGTAATTCACAGTAGGAAGGGCAGGTGTTAGATAGAGGCTGAAACTGAGCAGACGGTCTGAGAAGGATGGATGGAGCATGCACGATGATTCTGGGTACGTGGTGGACTGGAGGAAGAAATCTCACAAGAGGGATGAGTTGGGGACTTGCTTTTACCTTGTTGGTGAGCAGGTGGCATACTTGAGGAACGTAATCAATGAGACATCCTCCTCCTGGAAAAGCTGGGATATGAAGAGCCGAGGAGCCTCCAAGTGCGCTGAAAGGACAAGAGTACAACGGACACTTCTCTTAGGGCTTAAGCAACTTAAGAAGTGTTACCCCCAAGCAGACTCGGCTTCTCTCATCAAAGTCTGGCCACCGACTGCCTAGGTTAATGATGATGGGTATATGGGCTTCACTTTATGATTACATTTCTGTATTTTAATTCATTTTAATAAATTAGCATGTTTGCATTATACATCATTGATAACACGCAACAGTACAAATTAGAAAATTTTGATTGGCATGGGATGCGTAAATGTCTTACCAACACCAATGGGCTGTAGGTATTACTGAAACATACACTTTCATACTCTTCATTATGCCCAATTCTTTGCTGGGCACAGGTAAGTTATTCACTGAACACTGAAACTGAACTAAAATGAATTGCTGCAACACTGTAACAGAGTTCTCAAGAGACTAATTCTACAGCTTATCGGCCATTATCTTGTATTTCTTTTTTTTTTTTTTTTTTTGAGGCGGAGTCTCGCTCTGTCGCCCGGACTGGAGTGCAGTGGCCGGATCTCAGCTCACTGCAAGCTCTGCCTCCCGGGTTTACGCCATTCTCCTGCCTCAGCCTCCCGAGTAGCTGGGACTACAGGCGCCCGCCACCTCGCCCGGCTAGTTTTTGTATTTTTAGTAGAGACGGAGTTTCACCGTGTTAGCCAGGATGGTCTCGATCTCCTGACCTCGTGATCCGCCCGTCTCGGCCTCCAAAAATGCTGCTGGGATTACAGGCTTGAGCCACCGCGCCCGGCCATTGTATTTCAAAAGGTATACAAGAAGGTGCAGTCAATAATCACTGATCCAAATAGTAAGATACAATGTTGATTCAGAAATAATTTCCAGATCTTTCAGAAATTCCTTTTTTCTGGCCAGGCGCGGTGGCTCACGACTGTAATCCCAGCACTTTGGGAGGCTGAGGTGGGGGGATCACCTGAGGTCAGGAGTTCGAGACCAGTCTGGCCAACATGACGAAACCCGGTCTCTACTAAAAATACAAAGATTAGCTGGGCGTGTGGTGGTGGGCACCTGTAATCCCAGCTACTCAGGAGGCTGAGGCATGAGAATCGCTTGAACCTGGGAGGCGGAGGTTGCAGAGAGCCAAGATCACACCACTGCACTACAGCCTGGGTGATACAGCGAGACTCAGTCTCAAAAGAAAAAAAAAAAAATTCTTTTTTTCACTTTAAATTAACCAGCACACAATTATTAAAAGAAATTGTTCAGAACTTTAAAGCATACATTTCATTTATCACCCTTAATCTTCACTTCATCTTCTTTCCTATGCTCCCTTTCCTTTTGCCTAAGTTTGTTTTTCTTTTCTTAATTTCATTTTAATGCATATACTTCTATAAGTCCCCTAAACCCTCTCTGTAATACGATGGGATATTTTAAAAAATCCCTAAAATCCCTTAATGTTGTGATTACTTCTTAATGTTGTGATTATTTATTTATAATGTTGGATTATTATCCAAGACCCCACAGTTACAAGGTTGTAAGCGGAAGAAAAATGTGTGACAATAACTGCCTAGAAAATAATTTCTTTTTTTTTTTTCTTATTTTTTTTTGAGACCCAGTCTCGCTCAGTCGCCCAGGCTGGAGTGCAGTGACGCGATCTTGGCTCACTGCAAGCTCTGCCTCCCGGGTTCATGCTATTTTCCTGTCTCAGCCTCCCGAGTAGCTGGGACTACAGGCGCCCGCCGCCACACCCGGTGATTTTTTTGCATTTTTAGTAGAGATGGGCTTTCACCGTGTTAGCCAGGATGGTCTCAATCTCCTGACCTTGTGATCCGCCCGCCTTGGCCTCCCAAAGTGCTGGGATTACAGGCGTGAGCCACCGCCCCTAGCTAGAAAATCATTTCTAAAGCGCTCAGGGCAGCCAGGTGCAGTGTACACGGCTCACGACTATAATCCCAGCACTTTGGGAGGCTGAGGTTGGCAAATCACTTGAGTCCAGGAGTTCGAGATCAGCTTGGACAACATAGGAAGACTTCATCTCTACAAAAAATTTTAAAAATTAGCCTGGCATGGTGGTGCACATCTGTAGCCTTAGCTACTCAGGAAACTGAGGTGGGAGGATCACTTGAGCCTGGAGGCAGAGGTTGCAGTGAGCCAAGATCATGCCTCTGTACCCTAGCCTGGGCGACAGAGTGAGACCCCGTCTCAACAAACAAACAAACAAACCAAGAAAGAGTTCAGGGCACTTTGATTCAGTGTAGGGTTTGTGATACAGGGAGTATGTATGTGAATGTGCATATACATGTATAAAACACTACTAAAAGGACTACAAACCCATCCTCTCTCCCTATTGACAACAGATTTCTGAAATTAATTTTCCTGGTAAAAATAAATTGAGTGGGGCCAGGCATGGTGGCTCACACCCGTAATCCCAACACTTTGGGAGGCCGAGGTGGGTGGATCACAAGGTCAAGAGATCAAGACCATCCTGGCCAACATGGTGAAACCCTGTCTCTACTAGAAATACAAAAATTAGCTGAGCGTGGTAGCAGGCCCCTATAATCCCAGCTACTCGGAAGGCTGAGGCAGGAGAATCGCTTGAACCCAAGGAGGTGGAGGCTGCAGTGAGCCGAGATCGAGCCACCGCACTCCAGCCCGGGCGACAAAAGTGAGACTCCATCTCAAAATAAATTAATAAATGAATTTTGTGTTTGCTCATGCAAATAAAAAGTCTAAATGAACAAAATCTCAAGTGACACAAGGAAGTCAGTGTGGAGTGGAAATACTCAATATTGATTTTTTCTACTCAGATGTTACCTAAAAGCACAACTCTGACAGCTGAGAAAATTATAAGACAGTGTTTGACTAAGTATGATATTAATGAATCATCTGCATTCTGCAACTGCCTAGAATCAGCAAGGCCATCATTTCCTTTTGCTACGCTTAGAGTAGGCATTAGATTAGATTTAGCCTAAACTCTGAAGACGACTACGAAAATTCCTGTGACTTCCTATAAACCAGAGGAAGGCTTTTTGTCTCCTCTTTTTGTATGCACAAATAACACAGAAGGCACACATCTAACCAGAAGGTTCTAATGATTTCATTAGGACAGAAAGCTGATTAAGAAAAAAATAATCCATAGTGCAAGAAAAATAAATACAATATTTATGTCCTGTAGCTACTGGTTGAATATCTGTATAGCAGAGAATGACAAGATCCAAGCTACTCATAGCTCACTTGGACGAACAATCCTTGGCATAATAAAATTCCAAAAAAGAAAATAATTTGGACACTTCCCTGGAGTTGACAGTAACAGGCTTTGAATTATATAAAATATTACAGTCATTAAATTATATACAAGGAAGGAAAACAGTCTGAGTAATCCTTTAAACTTGAAACTGTCTCCCTCTGTCTGTTTGGATTGTGCCATTCTGAAATACAGTCGTTAGACAAAAATTACCTGTAATGATGGAGAAAAGCAGAGGTGGGAAGAGCTCCAAAGGCAAGGTGTTCTGCTGCCAGGCCCATGTGTCTGCACCCTGCTTTGGTCACTACCAAGAACTAACACATGTTGCTAGGTGCTTTATCATATTATCTAATTAAATGCTCTCTATAGTTCAAAGAGATGGGAAGTTATCATTGTAATTTCACATGTGAAAAAATTGAGGCTCAGAGAACAGAAAATACTGCCTAGGTTCACACAATTAGACAAAGGTAAAACCAAGATCTGAACACAGGTTTGCCTGTCACCAGAGTCTAGGCTGTTTCTGCTGATATATGTTACCTCCCTGAGAGGAGGGGGATTTTTAATTATGAAAGACTACTGTGATGTACAGCTCATCTCCATTTACAATTTCCCACACAGCAGCAAGGCCTGGCTTACTGATGGAAAGAAACAGCGGATCTGGCTATCAGTGGGCCAGGCCAGCATCCCAGTATGATGAGGGGCTCCACAGGCTTCAGACTGTCACCAAAGTAGACACTGTGATGTACGGCTCATCTCCATTTACAATTTCCCACACAGCAGCAAGGCAGGATCTCCTCTTAATTTTGTTAATATCTCAGTACTCTCCCACCCCAACCATCAAACAATCAGATTCACTTGATCTCAAATGTGACGGACCAGCCACTCTGGCAGGTCTGATTCTGAATGACTTGGTTGGCTGTCCGAGGTGAGCCTCAGCAAGTGTAAGGCACTTTAGGCACTATGAAAGATAGTTTTAACTGAGAGTTTATTTTTTAAAGGACGTCATTTCACCCTTTATTTAACTCAGTAGTTTCTTAGCTTGCAAGGGTCCAAAATCTATATCCAGTGTCGCACACTGATAAGTGCTGCTGATTCATGTATAAATATCCGCCTCATGGGTAAATATTTAACAGGCTTGCTATAGCCTGAATGCTGCCCTGATCATGCTGAATAAACTAAGTCAAGTGCCATGAAATAAAGGGTCATTATGTTTTTAGACGGTGCAAGATGGTGGTAAGGCCTTGTGATCTCTAATTCTTTAATATTCATGAATCAAAAAATATTGGGCTGAGCATGTACAACAGGAAACTCACCCTGTGCAGACTCCAGGGCTCACTGTCTATACTGAATGTATTAATACTAGTCTTTTCCATGCAAATGAAACTCATAGAGTCCTTTGTGAACTTCGGTCTGTCTGCAAATTATCACATCTCTAATATAGTCATGAGCCACACACAACATTTCAGTTAATGATGGACCCCATATGTGATAGTGGTCCCATAAGATTATAATACCGTATGCTTACTGTTCCTTTCCTATGTTTAGATATGTTTAGATACACAAATACTTACCATTGTGTTACAACTGCCTATAGGATTCAGTACAGGAACATGCTGTGTACGTCTGTAGCCCAGAAGCAATAGGCTCACCAGATAGCCTAGGCATGTAGTAGGCTGTCTATCTAGGTTTGGGTTGGTACATTCTATGATGTTTGCACAATGACAATACTGCCTCAACGACACATTTCTCAGAACGTGTCCTGGCCATGAAGCAATGCATGACTGCACTAAAGACTTAACTTGGCTGCAACGTGATAGCATAAATAAATTGTTTTTATTTTGACATAGAAAAATGCAGGGAGTCAGCCAGTCTGAAAGCTTGACTTGGGACAATGGGGTTTTGATTCTGATCCATTATGAAACAGCAACTCCCTTTCCTCCCACGTGGGGTTTTACCTTACTGGTCAAGTAAAATGAGCAAAACATAATTTAGACTGGAGAAAATCAGAAGAGCTAGTGATTCGCAATCATAATTCTTGCTTCTGTCAAGTTTTATTTCTTTAGTTCTACTCAACTTTCTCATCAGTTCAGTGGAATAGCACCACTCTCAAAGAGACCTGGCCAGGCACAGTGGCTTGGGCCTGTAATCCCAGCACTTTGGGAGGCTGAGGCAGGATGACTGCTCCAGGCCAGGAGTTTGAGACCAGCCTGGGCAACATAGCGAGATCCCATCTCTAAACAAATTAAAAATTAGCAGGCATGATCATATGTGCCTATAGTCCCAGCTACTCAGGAGCCTGAGGCAAGAGGATCACTTGAGGCCAGGAGTTGGAGGTTGCAATGTGCCATGCTTACACCACTGCACTCTAGCCTGGATGACTGAGTGGGACTCTGTCTCTTAAAAAAAAAAAAAAAAAAAAAAGACATCTCTCTCAAAGCATTAGAATGGTCAGAGTACCCATTAGAGTTACATTAACACAAAAATAGCACCAGGCGCTCTATGAGAGACGTTACTCTAAAAGTCTTCTCTGTCCAAGGGTCATGACAAGGCATTGTCAGAGACATTTGGGTCAGCCTTGGCATCCTGCTTTTGCCCCTGAATTGGGTTCTGAGGGAGAGGAAGTTGACCTGGCTGCCTCCTCCACAGTATGATTCAGGGGCTGTTGGAAGTTGAAGCATGGAAAGGGGAACATCCAGGATGATAAAAACAAGCAGCCTGTAGCCTCCAAGCTAAGAGAAATCCTGAGGCAATGTGTGCTGCCTTCAATCCAATTCAACAAACACTAACTGTATGCCTAACTATGTCTAAGGACTTGAGTTTCCCATTCTGAACACAAGACTAAGGTACCAATGATAAGTCCTTCCAAAGTAGAGGAATGCCAGGGACCTCAAGAATCTGGGGCACTCTGTAATACCAGATTATGTTTCCTGGTGGCCTGCCAGGAGAGCCATTACCATGAAACAACTCACTGTTATTTATTGAGTTCCCACCTTTGCCAGACACTCTACTGGGCACTTCATGATCTCTAAACCTCACAACAACCCTGCCAAGTAGACCTAATTAGCCCCATTTACAGATGAGGAAACTGACATCTAAGAGTCTAAGTATCTTATCCAAGATCACCCAGCAAGTAAGTTGCAGAGGTGGGATTGAACCCAGGTCTTTCTGGTTCCAAAGCCTATGTCCTTTTTCATTAGGAATTCTTTCACAGAAAGATGAAGTAGAATTTTAAAAAGTCTACTCCCTACCAATATACTGAAATAGTAGAATAAGTGATTAAAATTGTCTTCAAAGCTTTTATACATAAAATTAATCACCTTGTCCATCTCACTTTTTATCATCTTAGAGGTATCACATGTCACAACAAAGTAACATGGTGGGACTAAAAAAAAATCATTCATAGTTCTGAAAACCCAGAAGAACATAAATATTAAATTAAGGAGAGGCTCTAGTTTTGTTTTCTCATTTTCTTTTCTTCTTCTTCTTCTTTTTTCTTTTTCCTGAGACAGGATCTTGCTCTGTTGTCATGCGGGGGCGTGATCATGGCTCACTGCAGCCTCAACTTCCCAGGCCCAGGTGATCCTCCCAGCTCAGCCTCCCGTGTAGCTGGGATCACAGATGTGTGCCATCATGCCTGGCTAATTTTTTTGTATTTTTAGTAGGGAAGGAGTTTCACTATGTTGTCCAGGCTGGTCTCGAACTCCTAGGCTCCAGTGATCTGCTGCCTCGGCCTCCCAAAGTGCTGGGATTACAGGCGTGAGCCATCACGCCCGGCCTTGTTTTGTTTTGTAGCTAAATTTTTTTTCTAGCAAAGCATTTTCTAGACCTATTATTAGCTCTCAACTCATTTTACAGATTCAACTTTGAGCCATCTCAAGAGTGTCAGTCCTTCAGTTAAACAAAATCAGGGTGTAATTCAATATGGAGAAAATTTCAATGAGTACAATAGGACAAGAAAATAAGACAGGAGATCAGAAAGATGAGTTAAGTATATCAGTGGAAGAAAATCTGGGTATTCACACGGAATCAGAGGCTCATGGAAGCATCAGTTCAGGCCTGGCTGTATTACATTTGTGACTAATGTAATATTTCTACTAAACACACTTCATATCGTCAGTAAGAACTCTGTGAGAGTACTGTATTCCATTTTTTGTTTCTCACTTTTAAAGGGACATATAAAAATGGAAATGTTGAGACAATGACAACTATGCTTAAGCACTCAGAAAACGTTCCTCCTTGGAGCAAAGTCTAAAAAAGTTGAAACTGCTAAGTTAAATAACTTAAAAAAATACGGCATTATTAAATAGAGTAATTAAAAATATGGGCCAGGCATGGTGGCTCACGCCTGTAATCCCAGCACTCTGGGAGGACAAGGCAGGGGGACCACTTGAGATCAGGAGTTTGAGACCAGCCTGGCCAATACGGTGAAACCCCGTCTCTACTAAAAATACAAAAACTAGCCAGGTGTGCTACACCTGTAGTCCCAGCTACTTGGGAGGCTGAGGCAGAAGAATCACTTGAACTTGGGAGGCAGAGGTTGCAGTGAGTTGAGATTGCACCACTGCACTCCAGCCTGGGTGACAGAGTGAGACTCTGTCTCAAAAAAAAAAAAAAAAAAAAGGCCTACTACTATACAGATAATTTTGATCAGCTGTTCTTTGATTAGGTACAGTATAAATGAGAAGAGTTTAAGAGGCATTAAGAGGAATTTGGTTGGTAAATTAATTCTCCACAGAACAGAGTAGTGAATAATAAATCCATTTACTCAGCACTAATGCATCATGTCCTGTATCAGGTGCTTTTCCTCTATGATATCATCTATTCTTCATATCAACCTCCAAGAGAAGTGTTATCCCATCTTACAGATGAGAGCACGGGAACTTCAGAGAAGCTATAGAACCTCTCTAAGGTCACAGAGGCGGTGAATGACAAAGAGGCATCGAACCCCAGTGGGGTCTCTCTCACCTAAATCTACCCCACTCTTAGGTCTCTGGTTATCACTTTTGTGAATTCTATGTCCTTATCTGCATCCATGACATCTGGTTCCACATGTGACTTGGGTGTTTCAGTAGATGCCTGGGCTGACCAAGTCCTTGAGGGTGTTTACAGGAATATTTATTAAACTTACTTTGGTACCTGAACTGAAGTGATTAGTTCAGGGCCAGAGGACTTGATGGACACTTTCCAGTAGAAAGAAGGTGGAATGGCGGGGCGCGGTGGCTCAAGCCTGTAATCCCAGCACTTTGGGAGGCCGAGACGGGCGGATCACGAGGTCAGGAGATCGAGACCATCCTGGCTAACACGATGAAACCCCGTCTCTACTAAAAATACAAAAACTAGCCAGGTGTGCTACACCTGTAGTCCCAGCTACTTGGGAGGCTGAGGCAGAAGAATCACTTGAACTTGGGAGGCAGAGGTTGCAGTGAGTTGAGATTGCACCACTGCACTCCAGCCTGGGTGACAGAGTGAGACTCTGTCTCAAAAAAAAAAAAAAAAAAAAGGCCTACTACTATACAGATAATTTTGATCAGCTGTTCTTTGATTAGGTACAGTATAAATGAGAAGAGTTTAAGAGGCATTAAGAGGAATTTGGTTGGTAAATTAATTCTCCACAGAACAGAGTAGTGAATAATAAATCCATTTACTCAGCACTAATGCATCATGTCCTGTATCAGGTGCTTTTCCTCTATGATATCATCTATTCTTCATATCAACCTCCAAGAGAAGTGTTATCCCATCTTACAGATGAGAGCACGGGAACTTCAGAGAAGCTATAGAACCTCTCTAAGGTCACAGAGGCGGTGAATGACAAAGAGGCATCGAACCCCAGTGGGGTCTCTCTCACCTAAATCTACCCCACTCTTAGGTCTCTGGTTATCACTTTTGTGAATTCTATGTCCTTATCTGCATCCATGACATCTGGTTCCACATGTGACTTGGGTGTTTCAGTAGATGCCTGGGCTGACCAAGTCCTTGAGGGTGTTTACAGGAATATTTATTAAACTTACTTTGGTACCTGAACTGAAGTGATTAGTTCAGGGCCAGAGGACTTGATGGACACTTTCCAGTAGAAAGAAGGTGGAATGGCGGGGCGCGGTGGCTCAAGCCTGTAATCCCAGCACTTTGGGAGGCCGAGACGGGCGGATCACGAGGTCAGGAGATCGAGACCATCCTGGCTAACACGATGAAACCCCGTCTCTACTAAAAATACAAAAAACTAGCCGGGCGAGGTGGCGGGCGCCTGTAGTCCCAGCTACTCCGGAGGCTGAGGCAGGAGAATGGCGTGAACCCGGGAGGCGGAGCTTGCAGTGAGCTGAGATCCGGCCACTGCACTCCAGCCCAGGTGACAGAGCGAGACTCCGTCTCAAAAAAAAAAAAAAAAAAAAAAAGAAAGAAGGTGGAATGCAAGCAAATAACTTTACTTTTAAAAAATATGAAAGGGCCGGGCGCGGTGGCTCAAGCCTGTAATCCCAGCACTTTGGGAGGCCGAGACGGGCGGATCACGAGGTCAGGAGATCGAGACCATCCTGGCTAACACGGTGAAACCCCGTCTCTACTAAAATATACAAAAAATTAGCCGGGCGAGATGGTGGGCGCCTGTAGTCCCAGCTACTCGGGAGGCTGAGGCGAGAGAATGGCGTAAACCCGGGAGGCGGAGCTTGCAGTGAGCTGAGATCCGGCCACGGCACTCCAGCCTGGGCGACAGAGCGAGACTCCGTCTCAAAAAAAAAAAAAATAAAATAAAAATAAAAATAAAAATAAAAAATATGAAAGATGAGACTATTTTAATTGCAAACAGAGTATGTCTAATGGCATGAACACTAACCAAGTCTTTGTTCAGAAATGCGTTTTGTAAGTTTGTTAACGTCTCAAACAAGCCTTTAAGGGGGCAGTAATCTTAACAGATGTCCACCATCAGGATTTTGTTAGCATGTGGAAAAGCATTTTAAGGAAGCCCCCCAAAACAATAATGGACTTAGCAGATGTTGTTCTACTAAGAGTTGGTATGAACTACTTCTAATGATGCCCAGTCACTCAAGACACGAAAAGGGTAAGGGGAAGAAAAGTTTTTTTTCTCTTGTTGCATCTTGATTCCTGGCGTGAACCCTGGAGGCGGAGCTTGCAGTGAGCCGTGATCGCGCCACTGCACTCCATCCTGGGCAACAGAGCGAGACTCCGTCTCAAAAAAAAAAAAAAGAATAATCTGGAGGGAGGATGGGAGGGCTTGTTAAAAACTCAGATACCCAGATCCCACCCCAAAGAAGGCAATTTACTAGGTTTATTCAGCAGGTTGGAGTTTGAAAAAATACACCACAGTTTGAAAAAATACTGCTCTAGACCTCACGCAATGATGCACAGCCAGGGCTGGAATGGGAAGGGGTGTGGTCAATGAAAATGTGCCTCCTATCCCCGTGGCATCAGGTCAGTGACTACTTGCACTGTGGACAACAGGAAGGTAAGGAAAACACAGATCTGCTCTTAAGGTCTAGTATGGGAGATAAGACATTTATGGAAACAACCAGAAAAAAGGTGGTTTCCGCTAGATGTATACATGGGTAAAATGAGTGTGGTTATATTCAGGTAAACAGAAGGCAAGGCAAGGAAGCAGTCAAATAAAAACTGAGGCTGGAAGTCAGGAGGACACAGACACTACTTAACAAGGCAGGGCAATGGATCTGAGGCCAGGATCTCAATGTGGACAGCAGACCACGTGTCCTGGACTGCACTGAGCAGCTTTTTGCCCATTGAGAAAGGCATATTTCATATTTCAGGCTGCCCAGGGTGCCTACTGGTAAGGGGTATCTACCTAGAGAGGAAGCAAGAACAGGGATAGATCCTGATGCAATGCCAATGGTGAACTGCAAAGGAAAGAAAATGTGAGGTTAAAAAAATAAAAGTTCTGTTTAGTCGTAAAGTGAGAGATGTTCTGGAGATTAAAAAATAAAATCTGGGCTTTGAGATTGAATCTCAGCCAGGTTCACTGCTGAAATTTCTCCTTTAAACTAACAAATTCTAAATGTATCTGTCTGGCTCAGGCCTTTCTTGAACTCAGAACTTGTATAGCCAACTGCCCTCTCACCACTGCCACAGGTTAAAAATGCATCTCAAACTTAACCTGCTCCCAAGCAAACCTGCCCCCGAAACCTACTGCTCCCATATCCATCTCATCTCAGAGAATGGCAGCTTCTATCTCTTGGTTCCCAGACCAAAAACCTCCATCATTGCTGACTCCTTTCTCTCACACCCCATAGTCAATCGGCCTGGCTGGCTTAAGAGACACTCACTGAGAGCAGGGCTCAGAACCTACCAGAACTTCTCATTGGGGTTGAAACTTCCCTGGATAAACTGGGGTGATTTCCACCTCAGGGTACTGGCCCAGTTCTCCTGCTGCTCCCTCTGCCTGGAACTCTCTTCCCAGCCATCTGCGGGCGGGCTTCCTCATCTGCTTCAGGTCTTACTCAAATGTCAGCTTTCTGAACCATCTATTTAACATAGCCCCCTTCCATCTCTGGTACTTGGTCTTCTGTGATGTTGTTTTCTCCGTGGCATAAGACATTCTACATGTATTCATTCATCATCTCCCCCCATGAGTCCTCACTAGAATATAAGCTCCTCCAGAATGAGGATCTGTCTCTGCTTTGTTCACTTTTATAACCTCATTATTCTTGGCAAGAATAATGCCAAGCATATCAGGAACTTAATAAATATTTGTAGTATTAAAGTCCAATTAATATAAAAAAAGATATGGAAGTCAAATTTCTAAATGAACATTAAAAGCCAATAAATGCATATATCTTTATGGAAATAGTCATCATGGAAAAGAACAGTTTAACGGTCTTGGAAAGGGATTGGCAAACTTTTTCGATAAAAGGCCAGGTAGTAAATATTGTCATCTTTGCATCCATAATGCCTGTATTGCAGTTACTTAGCTCTCCTGCTGAAGTGCAAAAGCAGCCACAGATAATATGTAAATGAATGAGCATGGCTGTGTTTCAACAAAATTTTGTTTATGGATACTAAAATTCGAGTTTTGTGTAATTTTTACGAGTCATGAAACATTATTATTTAAATATTTTTCTAACCATTTAAAAATGTAAAAGTCATTCTCAGCTGTGGGTTGGATTTGGCCAGGAGGTTTTAGTTTGCTGACTCTTGATCTAGGATTATAGGAATATCTGACAGTTCTACAGATGCTGAAACTAGGAAAAGTATCCAGGAAGAAATACAGGCAAACTCCACCTCCCTGATTAGATTATTAGCAAAAATGAAGAGGCCCTTTGGTCAAACTTCTTAGAAGCTATATTCCATCGGCAGGTAAACCACAAGAATTAGATTTTTTCAGGCAAGGGTGAGGTGAACATTAGGCAGTCCGTGGACTGTGGGAGTTCTCACAATGATACTAGATTGCAACTGTGCAAGAGGGAGCTATTTATATGATTTTGAACGAAGCTTGAGGCATATTCTGGTGCTTTTTAACTTCTATGTTAGGTGAAATAGCTGCCTACAAAAGCCTTCCTCCCACCCAAAATACTAGCTGTTAGTTGGTGACTGATCCTCAGAAATATTAACATGAATCATATATGCTCTTTTCACAGTGCAAAAAGAGATAATTTTAACACTCAGAAAATGTCATAAACCACACAATAGAGAAGCTATCCAGCCTTCAAATTGTAAATAAATAAAATCCTGTTCCTGCATGGAAGCCGCTTCCTCCTTTCGATTCTGATGCTTCCTCCTTTGGATTCTGATGGCTGCAGGGCTGGCTGGTGTTAACCGTATTCAGACTGATGCTGAAGGGAGACTTTGCTCTCCATCCTTCTCCCCTGCGGCCCACCCTTGTTAGCCCGACTGTCTTTGGGAACCCATAGCACTCGGCCTTGCCTTTTTCTGGTTGCTGCTCTTCTCACCTATAGGCAGCTTGTGGCTTCCTTGTCTCTACCGTCATCAGCCTGGGTTGGCTTACGTGGCACCAGCTGAGAGCAGGGCTCAGTCTTTACCCAGGCTTCAGCAAAGAACTCCTGAGTTAAATTTCTTCTTCCTACTTGGAGAAACAGGTATTTTTGTCTTTGATCCCTAAGCTCTGTTTTCTTGTTACTAAATAGTTCACTCCCTATCCACCCCTCCTTTTTTTGCAACTTCATCATTTTTCCACATTGCACCGTTTGGCACAGGAGAAGGAAAGAACCACATCAAATAAAGGAATGCAACCACAAAAGCTGCCTTGAGAAACAGGGCCCCAGATTTTTTTTTTTTTTTTTTTTTTTGTGTCAATTTACCGTTTTTGGACTTGTTCTCCCATAATCAAATCCTCCCTATCGTGCTAACAGTGTGGTGGTGTGTCAAAACATTGGAATTCTGCTTCAATCAGCAACCCAGAGCTTAATAGGAAAATGAAGCAACAAAATGTTGCTCTTACTGTTAACCTTAGGCTAGGCCTGTCCTTAGGATGGGGACTGTTTGCTTCTTTATGGTAAATGGGCCAAACGTTCAGTTTTGTGAGAGCTTACATTGTCAGCAGAGGCCCACAGCAGTGTCGTGAGCATCATTCAGGCACGCTTCTAAAGCAAGAGGGACAGTCACTTCAAATACCGCAAACTGAAGCACGAAGCATCCCACAATTTAGTAAGCCAGAGAAGAGTTCAGACTAAATTTGTTTGCAAAAATTTTAAAGACACATTCATTTTACTGGCAGCAAGTCAAAGGTCTGGCTCTATGACACTCATGTCTGCAGTTATCACAAAAGGGCTTTTGTGAAATTAAAGTGGTTGTTTTGTTTCTTGTTTTTAAATTTAAAACATGTGCAATATGTAAACCATTTAGGGACACCAATAAGGTGCCACAATTCCAAACCAAAACATTTGCAAGTCACTACTCTATGTCCTCAGGGAGTATGTGATATAGTTAATGTTTCTAATATTCATCATCAATGAAAACATCCATTACAGGTAGAGAATTTTCAATTTAGCGATTTTTAAATCTTTTGTGATTAACTTGGTAAACTAAACTGTTTGAAGGTAAGTATTTTTGTTGTTTTGGTTTGGTTTACATGGAGTCGCGTGCCACTTTGGTTAATGTTGGAAATAGCCTCTTCTTCAACATCAGCCAACATCTTGCATATACAGACAGCGAGTAGAACTGTATCTGTCCCTGAACACTGAAGTAGTGTGACCTCCCTTCAGAGATTTCTCCTGGGGAGAGAGGAAGGGGTGGGAGGAGAAATACCTTTTCTCCCACCTTGTTCTAGCATAGCATATTGGAATTTCAGGTTGGAGAAATGTGTTATTTGAAAAGAAAGAAAAAAGCTCACAGCTGGTTCTGATATGGACTAAAAGGACAGATTGTCCAACTGCCCCACTCCTGAGAAATGCTGTTTCAACCATACAGAAGGAGTCTTCTGTCCTTAGAAGTTAAAGACCTTAGTTAATAGGTAAAGTTGCTGCTCTTCTAAGTTTGGCAAAATTCAGCCTGGCCCCAGTTCTGCCTGGAAGAGCCAAGTCACTGGTGTCATTCCAGTTGCCCACTGATCTTCCTGTCCCCTCTTGAGCCCCCTACTCTCACTGCCACCATAGCTGCCCAATAAGCAGAGAGTATGACTAAGTCAAGGTGGTGAACAATGAAGGGAAGAATGGCAGAGCTAGTATAAGGGGCCGCAGGCAGGTGCTTGCTTACAAGGACCCCCTCTCCTCCCCATTCTGCTGATGCGGCTCAGGTGCCAAGCCCGGGTACCTGGCCCTGGTGGCAGCTACTGCCCAGGAAATGTCCACAAAGGTGAGCATGGGGAGCAGGACATAGACACGGGATGGGGCACTGTTACCCTCTGCAGTGTGCTCCCCAAACCAGCTGGAAAGCAGGAGGAGCCATTTGCTGGAGCAGAACGGGAAGAGGGAATTGAGGAGGCAATAAGTATAGTTAGTATTTTAACAAAAATAAGATATATTCAGTAGATTGCTATCATTTCAAAAACATTTGATCTAACTAAATATATTGTTTACTTAGTAACAGGGAAGTGGGAGTTCACTTCTGTTAATATCCATCTGTGCAAAACTAGGAATCTATTTCTGAATAACATAATTTATTTACCTGGTATCTTTTACTTTTAAAAAATATCCACTAATTTAAATACTATTTTTAGCCAATTCTCTAAAACAGATGATTCAAAACAGCCACAACAGTAACAAGGGCCCACACTTCCCTAGACAGAGTGTGGGGCAGGCCTGCGGGGAAGCAGGGCCAGGGCGCCTCATGGTCCAGGTTGCCTAGAACTCAGGGGAACCTGTACTGAGGCACCTGATAACTCCAGAAGGTGGATGTGTTTTCTTTCCTTAAACCAGTGACACAAGACACAACAGAAAGGGAAACGATTAGTCAGGAAGAGAAGGGGTTCTGGGAACTGTAGACAAGGACAATGCCAATTTAACTGGCCAAATATAATTGAGGTTGGCTTAATAACTTTTTCAGAAACCACTTTCTTGGTTGCTTGAGAATTTGGATTGCTGCTGTTTTCTTAAGCCTCCAAAACCAAAACACTAAACATGTACTAATAGAGCAGTATTAATAGCATAGAGGGGAATATAAACATGACTTATGAGAAAAGTTGTACGGCCGACCCATAGCTATTATCGCCTGCCCCTGCAGGATGTGAAGGTATCAGTACTGCATCCATGGCATCAATGGGCCCAAAGTAGTTTCACTCAGACTCACGTGGAATCACATGTTGAATATTCATAGCTTCACTTCTGGAAGCTATGAGTGTTTTACCCTATATGGCAAATGGGACTTCAGTGAGATGTGATAAAGGTTAAGGACCCTGACATGAGATTATCTTGAATTCTCTGGTTGGGCTCTCCATCAATCTAGGCCTCTTGGTGTAAGGATTCAGTTCAAGACACTCTTCACTCTCAGGATTCCTGGCACTCTCCAGAAATGACACTTCTACAGAACCCCGTGTAGGCACTTAGAGTCTTAGAGCAGAGGGCAGGGGAGGATTTACAACTTCTGGGCCATCCGGCAAGCCCTGAGCATCAGTACGCAAGGTCCACCACAGAGCTTCCGGCCATTCAGTGGGGCCCCAGGTTCGCATCAGCACCTCCCTTTCCCAATCAGACCGAGATTGCTTCTCAATACAGTCTGGGGCTAACTCAGGACAACTCATTTTTCTGGATGTTTCCTCATTTCCTTAGGAACCAACTTGGGATCAGAGTCACTCTGGAGCAAGGCGAGCCCTTAAGTTTGCTCCCATCACTTCCTGAAACTGTTAAGCTGCAGACATGCTCATTGCCTGAACAACAAACACGCTGGGCGCGGTGGCTCACACCTGTAATCCCAGCACTCTGGGAGGCCGAGGCGGGCAGATCACGTGGTCAGGAGATCGAGACCATCCTGGCTAACATGGTGAAACCCCGTCTCTACTAAAAAAATACAAAAAGTTAGCTGGGCGTGGTGGCAGGTGCCTGTAGTCCCAGCTACTCGGGAGGCTGAGGCAGGAGAACGGCTTGAACCCGGGAGGTGGAGCTTGCAGTGAGCCGAGATAGCACCACTGCACCCCAGCCTGGGCAACAGAGTGAGACTTGGTCTCAAAACAAAAACAAAAACAAAAAAACACACCAACCCAACTCTAGACTCGAAATAGAGATGGGGCATATTCTGAGTGACTTCTGCCTCCTAGGCCCGGGAAGGACTGAAGACAAACATTGGAGAGAATAAACGACAAGTTCATATGAGTAGAACCAAATCACAAATGTAAACGACAAATTTCAATCAACAACAGGGAAGTTGAACACATTATAGCAGTCTTCCAGTGGAGTACCATACAGCCACCAGGAAGACAGCAGCCTTCAGGTTCTGATGGCCACTTAAAAAATACATTCATCATTTCCATTGAGACAAATGGCCATGATACACTGGATAGGAAAAATGCAAGTTGCAGAATAGTATGTAATGTGTCACACATATTTTGTGGCTAAATTAAAGCAACAACAACAACAACAACTAAATAAATAAATACCCCAAACTGATTTAATAGGGCAACATTGCAAACATACTAAATCGACGTACTTCGTGTTTCTCAGTAAATCGTGTTTCTCCCCTGCACTTTCACCGAGGCTAAAACTTGAGGCCTACCGTCCCAAGGAAGAGGGTGGCACCACCCAAGTCAGAGAAATACCAGCACAGGGAAGAAGAGGGTTGTGGCACCAGATGAGCACATCCCTCAGACAGGAACAGAAAGAAGCAAAAGCAGAAAGGGGAGAAATTCAGAGGGAACAGGGCCTGCCTGATGTCCCAGAGGTTTTCCTTGGGTGTCGGTGGAGGGAGAGACAGGAAAAAAGGGAAAGAGAGAGAGAAGCAGTGGTGGTAAAAGGAGAGACACCAAGGTTAACTGAGGGAAATCCAAGGGAAGAGTTTTTTACTCCACTTCCCATTTGGGAATCGGCGAGATCATCTTGCAGAGGAAGGGAAAATTACAGTAAGACACATGATCACATTGCGCTTTGTATAGTTTTCTTTTATCTTTTTTTTTGACAGGGTCTTTGTCTGTCACCCAGACTGGAGTGCAGTGGCACCATCACAGCTCACTGCAGCCTTGACCTCCGGGGCTCAAGTGATCCTCCCACCTCAGCCTCCTGAGTAGCTGGGACTACAAGCACATGCCATCACGTCTGGCTAATTTTTGTATTTTTTTGTTGAGGCAAGGTCTTCCTATGTTGCCCAGGCTGGTCTCAAACTCCTGGGATTAAGCAGACTACTTGCCTTGGCCTCCCAAAGTGCTGTGATTACAGGTGTGACCCACCACACCCAGTTGTATCCTTGTTTTTTTTTGTTGTTGTTGGTATTGGAAAGTTAACTGACACATACTACTTTTGTAACATGAGAGACAGAGACAGAGACAGACATAGAGATGGAGAGAGAGAGAGAGAGGTACTAAGGTATGTAAGAACATAGTTTGATTGTGAAGTTGAGCTTTTTTAATTCCCAAGGACTATGGAACTCTGTTATTGATCTAAAATCTACTATTATTTAGAAGAACATTAATAACAGATAACACATAATGAACATTTTCCATGAGCCAGGCATTATATTAAGAGCTTCTTTTATTTATCTTTATTTAACCCTTAAAAAAGGCCTGTAAGGTTGATATATTGTACAAATAGCAGTAAGGCTTTGGGAGGTTCAGTAACTGACACAAAAGAACTCATCCAGTAAATGGTGGACACTGGACTGAACCAGGCCATCCAATTTCTGAACCCACACATTCCACCACTGCGCCACACACTGCCTCCCACCACAGACCAGCTGGGCTTCAACAATCAGTTCGTTTTGCTGGTGTGTATCACACTGCAAGATCCAATCTTATCACACAAACTTGTTTGGTACAAAAGGAAGAAACAGTGACTAGCGAGTGAAAGCACATCATCAGAAACAGGTCCAGCTGCTGAGACAAGTGAGGGACAAAATTCAGGAAACAGGAGCACACAGTCACAACTCATTCAGTATCATTTTTCTCACCAGCCCTGATTTTTCTCCCTGAAGTCCCTGCAGCCAGCAGCAGCACAGCTTCATTTTGCAGCGGGGACACTTGAGCATTAAACCCTACGTGCTTGCTTGGCTCCGCAACGGCTCAAGCGACCTTCAAGCACCGTTTCTGAGGCTCTGTTACTACAACATCATCTCCTCAGCCCCCACTCTTGATTACAAGCCTATTTCTTTTAACTAAACATAAAGCAATTTCTCACTGAAGTTTCTTTGCTTGTAATCCTCTACCCGATTTTTTTTTTTTTTTTTTCTGATTAAATAGAAATAAGTAAGCTCCTAACACAAGCCTTGGACACAGGTAGGCATTTGTGGTAGGCAGAATGATGGCTCCCCAAAGCTGCCAAACCCTCATTTCTGGAAGCTATGAATTTTTTACCCTACATGGCTAAAGGAACTTTGGTGAGATGTAATAAAGGCTAAGGACCCTGACATGAGGAGATTGTCGTGAATTATCTAGTTGGGCTCTCAATCTATCTAGACATGAGTCCTTAAAAGTAGAAGAGGAAAATAGGAGAGTGAGCCAGAAAAATACGATGATAGAAGAGGCAGGAAAAACTTGAAGCATGAGAGGGACTGGACCTGCCAAAGCTGGCTTGAAGGAGGAAAGGGGCCATGAGCCAAATAAGGTCAGCAGCCTCTAGAAGCTCAACTGACCTTCGCAAAGGACCAGATCTCAGTTCCGCAACTGCAAGGGACTGAACTCTCTCAACAACCTGAAACAGTAAGGAAACAGATTCTCCACTAGAGTCTCCAGAAAGGAATGCGGCCCACTAGCACCTTGACTGTAGCCGCAGGAGCTCTGCACTGGACTTCCGATCTACAGAAGTGTAAGATAATCAATTAGCATGGGTTTAAGCTGCTAAATTTGTGGTAATCTGTTACAGCGACACTAGAAATCTAATATAGCATTCAAAATACAACTGTTTTTTGATGGAAACATGATGAAATGAGGCTTTGTTTATGCAGCAAAATAAATAATGACAGTAATGGTGCGTGTCCCATTGAATAAAACAGAATCAATAAATCCCCTCTGATACACATATGTTAATGGATAAATAAATAAACGAGGAAAGCCCTTTACAGTAGAAAGCCAACTAATAAATGTAGAAAGAAAGATGCAGCTGGAGAATCATCAATGGCTGTCAAAACTAGTGGGTGAAAGTCTGAGGAAGACATTTACATAGTCTCAATACATCACTCCACAGAGTTCTTATTAAAGAGAAAACTAGTAACATTAGAGTGCAGAAACCACAGAGACACCACCTTAACCAGGTGATCAAAGTCAACATCACCAATCCTGGGACAAACTGACATCATGCGACTTTTGATATGCTCTCCTCAGGACAGACACATCATGTCACACATATAAATCCGATTATGAGGAAGCATCAAATGAACCCAAATGAAAGAACAAAATGACCGATATGTACTCTTCAAAAATGTCAAGGTCAAGAAAGATAAAGATTGAGAAACTGTTCCGGATTTAAAAAAATAAAAGAGACATGACAGCTAAAGGCAATCTGTGATCTGGCTTGGATCCTGGACCAGGGTAAAAAATAGCTAACAGGGTTATTACTAAAACAACTGACAAAATTAGAATCTGGACTGTGGATAAGGTAATAGTACTGTGTCAATGATACACTGTCTGACTTGGTAACTGCACTGTGGTTATATAAGAGAATGTCCATGTTCTTAAGAAATACATTCTGAAACATTTAGGGGTGAAGTACACCGTGGCCCCAACTTACTCTCAAATAGTTTAGGAAAAAAATGAGCAGATACAAAAATATAAATACGTAGAGAGAATGATAAGGCAAAATGGGGCAAAGTATAAACAATTAGGGAATCTGTGTAAAAGGAGTAAGACAGTTCCTTGTTCTATTCTTGCAACTTTTTCTCTTTTAAGTTTAAATATCAACATAAAAAGTTACACAAAAATCCTTGTAAACCATCCTTTAAATTTTTATGTTAATTTTAGATCCACTGTTATATGATACAGAGAATTTCAAAGAAAGAAAATGTGAGTTCAATGAGTTTAATTTTCTTGAACACAGTATGTAACTGGCTAGGTGATTTTTTTCAATTAATGCTGTTAATATGCGATAATACCTTGCACACAGTAGGCAAGCAATAAATACCTACAGACTGAATATCAAGCAATTTACTTCTAGTAGGAAAGTCAGCATCCCAGGTAAAAGCATGGAGATATATGGCATGATATGACATAAAATCCTAACAAAAATTAACCTGAAGTGTGAATGAACCAGAAAAATGAGGTGGTTAAGCACCCTTGCTCTGAAATTGGACTGGCAATGTAGATTTGAAATTCAGTTTCATCACTTAGTATACTGCCTTTGGGGCAAGGTGTTTAAAATATCCCTAAGCCTCAGTTTGCTTATCTCTGAAATGGGGATAATAATAAGGTTCGCAGGGCTACTGCAAAAATGAAAGAATCACTCTCCAAGTGGTCCCTTCCTTACAGTGCAACTGGATATTCAGAAATGCTCTTGTTGAACAAACTGACACATATAGTACTTTTCAGTATAGATTATTCCTCACATATAAAATGCCTCTGACCATTATTTCTACCCAGCCATATCCACAGTCTTCCAAAGCACTTAAATCAGTGCCAATTCATGAAATCTTTCTTGACCATTATGATATTAAATCACTCTATGACTCATTCATTCAACAAATATTAATAGATATGACAGTAAACAAGACATTGCCATACCCTACTGTCATAGAAATTATATGCTAATAAGAGACAATGCAATAATAATATAAGAAAGAAACAGAAATATCACAATGTCAAAGAGCATGACAACGGATGAGGGCAGACGGCAGGTGGCAACTTTAGGGCAATCGGGGAAAGTCTCTCTGTGGAAATAAATTTAAACTGAGACTCAAATGATAAAGTGGAGCCAAACATGAAAAGAGGTAGAGAAATGACCTTCTGGCAGAGGGAATGTGAAGTACAAAAGCCCTGAGGTGGAAACGAGGCTGAAGTGTTTGAACACAGAAAGGGGCCAGTGTGGCCCAAGTGGTGGGTGTTGGGGAGGTGGGAGAAGAAAGAGTCAAATGTCCATGAAAAGGCCAGATTATAAAGGACAGGGTAAGTTACTGGGGTTTTATTCTATGTCCATGATAGGGTTTTATAATTGTTTCTTTCTTCTTATGGTGAATATTTCATGGGCTTCTATGAGCTCTGTACACAATAGGTGCTTAATAAATACTTGTGATAGAAGAGAAAACCAAACACCGCATGTTCTCACTCATAGGTGGGAACTGAACAATGAGATCACTTGGACTCGGGAAGGGGAACATCACACACTGGGGCCTATCATGGGGAGGGGGGAGGGGGGAGGGATTGCATTGGGGAGTTATACATGATATAAATGATGAATTGATGGGTGCTGACGAGTTAATGGGTGCAGCACACCAACATGGCACAAATATACATATGTAACAAACCTGCACGTTATGCACATGTACCCTAGAACTTAAAGTATAATAAAAAAAAATAAAATAAAATAAATAAATACTTGTGATTGTATGAGGTAGAAAATAAGCTAGGATGGAAATGGAGCCAACACTGTATGATATTGGATGATGGCTTCTGTCACTAACATGTACACATGTTCCATCAACCTGAACTTCAGATCAATAGGTCTGTTATACTGCATGAAAACAGAGTTGTCATGGTAACTCTAATTAGATGGTTTTCATTTCAAGGAAGATGAACTAAATACTGCACTTACAGGCTGGTTTGGTTCTCTAAAATACCTGCAAAAATTGCAACCCTCTACAAGTTGGAACATTTAGTACCAGGAGTACCCAATTTACCAACAAAAGGGGTCACTAGAGTTGGCTTATTTGTTAGAAGTTTGCAGAATGCATTTTCCTCTAGAAATAATATTGTAAAGGTGGCTAGGTTCTTAGGACAACACATGCAAGCTTCTTAAAAATTCATAAAGTGGCAGAAATACTATACACTTGCACTGAGAAAATAATAGAAATAAGTTCTTTTAAAATATAACCATTAAACAAAAATTAAGTCAGAGTTTTTAACTTATCATGACGCTGTTATTTGAAGACAATAAAGTTTAATTAGAAGAAAATTAAGAGAGAAGTGGAAAATGTAGTGAAGACTCTATTAAATAATTCCAGGCACCATCAAGGCTTTTAGAGGTTAATGTCATTAATTTAAAAATTAGTATTACTTTGCATTCAGGTGTCTGAGAGAGAGCTTAGTCAAGATCACGGTCCTTTTTGGCTCAGAAACAGGAGAGTAAAACATGAGGAGGGGCTACCTGAGGTTCCTCAAGGAAATGGAAAACATTAAAGGGAAAGCTGGCTTAAAATACAGTTACAGGGTAACTATGAAAACTTGAAAAAGTAAAATGAGGGAGAAAGGGAAGGAGGAACTCCCATGAGAGCAGAAAATAGCAGAGGGGTAGAAACCAGTTCACCTATGACAGCTTGATTATTACCTAAAAAACAGGGAGTGAGAAAGAGAGAGGGAAAGGGGTAGGAGAGAGAAAGAGAAAATAAATGACAAAGGGAAGGAGTGGAAGGGTAAAAACCAAAGACTGACTGGTCTTGGATGGGTGCAAAGAGAAAAAAGTTTTCATTCATTTATTCAAACAATGAGACATTTGAAAATTAAATGGCACATTCCTCTAAAATGAATTATGTACTTCATATGACCCCGTGTCATCCCAAATGCCCAGCAGAATGCTGTGAATGTAAGAGAGTTTAATAAATTATTAAACATATCAGTGCTGCATCAACAACAGCTAACACATATTAAATGCCCATTATGTATGAAGCATCTTACATACATTATCTCATTTAATCTTCACAACATTAGATGGTTCTTAGCCCTATTTTAAAGTTGAGGAAACTGAGGCTTAGACAAGTTAAAGACTTTGCTTAAGGTCCCACATAACCAGTAAATTATAAAGGCCACATTAGAACAAAGTCTGGTTCCAAACTGCACACTCCTAATCCCTTGCTCTCTACCTACCTCAATAAATATTACTAAGAAAGGAAAGAACTACAAAATCTAGAACCTTACACAAATCTATATATTGGATTAAATTGTACAAAGCTACACACACACACACATACACACACATAAATGCAGTGAAAAAGATGGTGAAAACTGAATAAGGTCTAGTCTAGTTAGCAGTATATAATCAATTCTGCTTGACATTCATCGATATAGAATTAACATACAATAATATGAATTCATATCCCAAATTGCTTTATCTGGAATCTTTCTCCTTTTATCATATTTAAGCACTGGCAATATGGGGCCTGCAAGGAGTGCATGGGGAGGGCAACAGTTACAGGAAAAATTTCACTTGCCAAATTGCATTAGCATTATCAGAAAAAGCATTTCACAAAATCCAACACAATTTGTGATTTAAAAAAAAAAACAACAAAAACTTCAGCAAACTAGGAATAGAGAGGAACTTACTCAAGTTGATAAAGAACATCAACAAAAATCTTACAGCATACATAATATTTAATGACAAAAAGACTAAATAAATGTTTCCCCACCTAGGACTGGGAAAAAGGCAAGAATGTCCGCTGTCACCACTCTCATTCAAAATGGTATTGGAAGTCTTAGCCAATGCAATAAGACAAGAAAAAAGGCATACATGCATCAGAAAGGAAAAAATAAAATGGTCCTTATTTGTATAAGACATGATTGTTTATGTAGAAAATTCCAAGGAATCTATAAAAACACTCACAGAACTATTCTCATGAACACAAGATCAACAAGGTTGTTGGACACAAAATCAACACACAAAAGTTAATTGTATTACTATATACCAGCAATGAACACATGGAAATCAAAATTAAAAATGCAGTATCATTTTTATTTGCTCTCAAAAAATAAAAAGAAATACCTAAACATAATGCAAATACAAACAGGCAGCACAAGAGACTTCTTTTGTGGTGATAGAACAATTCTGTATCATGATTGTGATTATGTTTTCACGAATCTATATATCAGATTAAATTGCACTAAGCTACACACACACATGCACACACATACACATACACACATGTGAATGCAGGTTAAAAAGATGATGAAAACTGACTAAGGTCTAGTCTAGTTAGCAGTAATATGCCAATGTCAATTTCCTGATTCTGATTATTACACGACAGTCATATAAAACACCACCAATGAGGGATCCAGGTGAAGGATGCATAAGACTCTTTGCACCATTTCTGCTAACTTCATGTCTTTATTTCAAAATAAAAAGTGTTTTTTTTTTTTTTTTTTTTTTTAAAGCAAGTTAAAGTTCTAGTAATGGATATTCTCCTTTAGAAAAAAAGTATTTTCTAGAGTACTTTTAAAAAACATAGAAAATCAAGTAAATTTCATCTCCTTGTTTCCTTTTACAGATAAAAAAAGTGGCTTTTTATATCTAAGCAATCGATGATAGAACCAAGCATGGGTTCCAAAAAAGGAAGAAACAACAATAAAAACTTAGAGTGCTTACATTAGAAATGTAAATAAACCAAAAATGTATTTTAATTCTGATGTTCCATGTCTATTACTATTTTTTAATCCTATAATATATATCTTAACTTCAACTTTTAAAAAAGAAATGGGATATAAGCATATTTTAATAAAGTAAAGCAAAATTTAAATAATTACTAGAAGTTAATTAGGCCTGATCTGGCAATAAATTAATTATATTCCTTATTAATATTATATACTCCCCCTTTTCTCAATATAATACAGCATTCCCCCCCTTGGTCTCACTAAATGCTCTATGTTACTCTATATTAAGTTATTGAAATTCCATTATTTCTAACAATTTGCATGTATGTCTCAAAAACAGTAGGGAAACGCCTCTATTTCTTATGCAAACTACCTCTGTAGATCAAGAAAGCTCCTATACAGTATCCACTGAGTTCTTAGTAGCTTCTTTAGTGTTCAGTTTCTTATCAGGTTCCCAAATAGACATCTCCATATAAAAGCTTAATTTTTTTTAAGTTTTCTTTTCTTTTTTTTTTTTTTTTTTTTTGGAGACAGGGTCTCGTTCTGTCACCCAGGTGGAGTGCAGTAGCACGATCTGGGCTCACAGCAACCTCCACGTCCTGGGCTCAAGTGATCCTCATACCTCAGCCTCCTGAGTAGCTGGGACCACAGGTGTGTGCCAACACACGCAGGTAATATTTGTATGTTTTTATTTGTAGAGACAGGGTCTCACTATGTTGCACAGGCTGGTCTCAAACTCCTGGCTGGGCTCAAATTATCCACCCACCTTGGCCTCCCAAAGTGCTGGGATTATAGGTGTGAGCCACTGCACCCAGCCATAAAAGATTAATAATTGCCTAGCACCTTTTGGTAAGCCTCTTGGGCTGTAGTTCAAATTAAAAGTTCTAAGAATTACAATACTCAGTAAGATTTTATGATTTCAGGAACACAGTTCTAATACTTCTCATTTTAACAGCATTGTCAATAACACTGCTAAGTGTCACCTGATATTGGACAATGTTTTCTAGAATAAAAATCTCTACTATTTTACATTAAAAATTGAACTACTATCATTTGCCCAAAAATGAAGGGGTCGGGAGCAGGCGATAAGGAAGGATTAGTTTCAAGGATAAAAAGAATATATACTTATCAATTGACCCTGGCCTTAAAAACTACTTTTAATGTTGATGCTAAAGATAAACTAGAAATATTATATTTTTAGAATACATGCTCCTATTATCTGATCAATGTAGGGAAAAAATTCCAAAGGACACAAGAAACTTAAAATATAATTATTTGGGACTTGATCTGATGAGGGAGAGGGTGAAAAAGAGGCTTCACTATATCTCTTTTATAATTACTAATATTTGAATCATGAGAATGTATTATGGATGAAAAAACCTAAATTAAAAAACAAGTGTGCAATTCCTCTAGAACAAAAGAATTGCTAGGAAAACAAAGCATAGCCCAATGAACCTAGAACCTAGAACAGTGCCTGGTGCATAGGAGGCACTCAAATGTTGAATAAATGAATGGCTGAAATGAAATTTGTAAAATGTTTATATTTCCTTTAAAAATGGCCAAAATGATGTGCAAATATCTGAAGCTATTCCAACTTAACAGGAAATACAGAGGATAGAATAAGTTAAATACCATCATGAGAAAGTAGGCAGATACTTCTAGAATATAGGACATTCTACTGGACAACTGATCTGGTTTCCTCAACAAGTCAATTTTATAGGAAAGAAAAATAGCAAAAGGGTGAGGAGGACTGTTCTAGATTAAGAGACTTATGGGAAAAAAAAAATCTAATGCTATAAATTATTTGAATCCTGATTTGAACAAACCAACCACTATAAAAAGACACTTGAGACAAATGAGGAAATATAAATGTATACTGAGTTAAATGGCAGTAAAGAATTACTGGTAATGGAGGCGGAGCTTGCAGTGAGCTGAGATCCGGCCACTGCACACCAGCCTGGGTGACAGAGCGAGACTCCGTCTCAAAAAAAAAAAAAAAGAATTACTGGTAACTTTGTTATATATAAAATATCAGTATTGTGATACAAAATTTTTCCTTATTTTTTAAAGACATATGGGAATATTTTAAGTGAAATGGCAATGTCTGTGATTGGATTGAATATAATATTATAGGCCCCCTTCCAAAGAAAAAGAAAAGAAGGCTCACACCTGTAATGGCAGAACTTTGGGAGGCCAAGATGGGTGGATCACCTGAGGTCAGGAGTTCGAGAGCATCCTGGTGAACATGGTGAAACCCCGTCTCTACTAAAAATACAAAAAATTAGCTGGGCATGGTGGCAGACGCCTGTAATCCCAGCTACTCGGGAGGCTGAGGCAGGAGATTTGCTTGAACCCAGGAGGCAGAAGTTGCAGTGATCCGAGATCATGCCACTGTACTCCAGCCTGGGCGACAAGAACGAAACTCTTTCTCAAAAAAAAAAAAAAGATAATAAAGAAGGAACAATACATGGATAAGTATGACCAAATGTTGTTTAATATTCAGAATGACTATCTGGGGTCCATTATACTATGTTCTCTTGTTCTATGTATGCTTAAAAACTGTGAATCAAAAAATTAATTTTAAGTACCAACCTAACTCAACATAAAAGCAGCAGTTGATCTCTTGGAGTCTAGCGTTTTCAAAATCTAACTGATAGCTCTCTTTTTTGGGAACCAATGGGAAATCAGATGACAGATGAAATTCTGAGTCCCTTCTGATTTTGGCAACTATTTGCTCGGGGAATACGAACTCATTTTAATGATCCAAGAAAAGTATATGATACACTTAAAGAATCAAATCATATAGATCGCATTCTGAAATCAGATTTAAAATATTTGAATTGTCTTTACCACTGGCCTTTACTTGCATAAGGAATTAAGAGTTAACACTGGGATGAAATAACTTTATTTTTCTGTTCCAAAATTTCTGTTAAGTGTTCTGCTCAAATGTTTAAAATGTTTTGTTTCGAAGAAATATAATCATTTCAAGAAATCTGCCCTGAGGAAACACCCTTACCCACTATTCTTTTGGAGATTCATTTTTAAGGGACTGACCAAAAGCATTTCATGACAGCTTTGCTACTGTACTTCAGTTTCATGGAACACCTAATCCAGGACCTTCCGTTGGCACTCTTTGGAGGAGGGAGGCTTGTTTGCCCTTGCTTTTCGTTTCTCTTGCATTGTATAATGCTTTCTCTTTTAAGGGGAAAAACAGAAAATGATTCTTTTATCATTGAAAACCAAAATCCCTGGAGCACATGCTTTTGGCATCTTTCTCTTAAGCTGTGAAGGTGAAATACTATATCCTGGTACCACCTTTGCCAAATGAAAGACTCTAAGGCCTTTTTTAATACTTAGCTCAACCATCACCGTACCTCGATGAAAACTCTACAGCCTAGCCTTTCAGGAAGTTACAAGCACTCTCTTCTATTCTTCTGGTACACCACACTCAAAACTTGCAGTAGTGTAGCATAGGTTAGCACTTTGTATGTTGTTTTCCCTCCCTAGATTGTGAGCAGCTCACGGGCACAAACGTGTCTTTCCTATTTATTCTCCAAGTTATAGGACCAGGATCCATCGCAGGCACATAATAGGTACTGAATACCTTATAAATTAATAAAAAGCAGGAGAGCAGGGAGAACCAGGGAGAACAGGCCTTCCCTTGCAGGCTGTTCTTTTTCAAGAGGCCAAGTACTGAAAAGATGAAGAAAGATGTAAGGGAAGCCGCAGTGCCAGTGAGCCATATATAAGCCCAGGGATTTCTACATTCAAGGAAGGAAGTGCAAAAAGAATGGAGAGTTCCTCTTTTAGACACAATGGGAATGGAATCACAGGTTAACAATTAGAACAGTTAAGGGTGTGTGAGTAAGGTACCTAATTATACCTAGACCTTTGCTTTCTTTTTTTAAGATTTCTCTCTATATTAATTATTTAAAACATTTTAATCTAATCTTAGAGTTTAAGATTATTTTACTAAATAATTTTATTTCCAAATAGGAAAAATCTCCTAGAATCTTCCTCCCAGGTAAAACATGTCTATATCTCAATCCCTGGGACTGAATTATATAGCATCATCAACAAAACCACTGTCTTCTAATGGCAGGAAACTAACTGCAGGCCAAATATGTAAGAAAAAACATACAGTCTTTAGTACTGGCCCCGAGGAATAAAGAACGCTCAACGGCTGGATGAGTGTCTGACACATGGGTGTCCAGTGAATGCATGCGGAATGGATGAGTAACACGACAACGAAACCGTACACTTCCAGCATATACGTCACAGTCTACTGATCCGGCAGGCCTCCCCTCTGCCCTCTCAGTTAGCAATGCTCATAATTCAGTGTCCAGAAATATAAAAATTATTACTGTTCCTTATCAAGGTAACCCTTTTACCTCAGGCCACACCTTCCACAGGGAATCTGAAGGTCAGGCTAAAGTCCAAAGTCTCTATTATCGCCAAAGTCCCCACCTCCAATTTGTGAGATGACAATCCTAGCAGATTGCTAATAGGTAATCATAACCTTCTCCACCTAGTGCAGCTACTATAGAAAACATGACCTCAGAGGTAAACCAAATAATCATCATCCCCACTCCACCTCCACTCTAAGGAAGAATCAGGAGCCTGAGAGAGATGTTGACTTCTGCTACGGACATACACTCCTAGCTTTTGCCCACCGTTAGCCAGTGAAGGGTCTCTAAGCTGCGGAAATGAGGAATGACAGCAACTGTGAATAAGTGAGCTGGTCATGAATATCAAAAGTTGTATTGTTGCAAATAATTTGCTAGGGACCCTCAGACCTAATTTAGCCTCACTGTACATTTCAGGCAACTGAGGCTCAGCCACATTAAAAGAGTTGCCTGAGAACACCAAGCCTGAAGGCAGAGTTGGGACTAGAACAACTTGCCCATGCTTCCAATTTCCAGGGAGAAAGAGCGTCAAGGAACAAAGAAGAAAGAGGGGTGAAACCTACAACTGTTCACCAGGGACTGGGGCATTTAGATACATGTCATAGGTTGCCATTCCATTTTCCCACCTGGCAACTCCAGAGCCCCTGCTCACCTAGGAAGATTTGTGAAATCCTATGTATGTACTCAGAGGCTACAACTGTTAGTAAGCTAGAACTGTTCAGGAACTTACATGATGATCTGAAAAATACAAGAAAAGTGTGAGCACTCACGCAGGTGTGCAAGAGAAAGGAAAGAAAAGAAAGGAAAGAAAGAGGAACGGAGGGAGGGAGGGAGGGAAGGAAGAAAGGAAGGAAACAAATTGTAGGAAAGGTACAATAAAGGAAGAATTTGCTTAGAGGCAGTGCCTCAGGGGACCCCTTCTGGATGTGGGAAAGAAGGGTCAGCAGGCAATCCTATCCGGCTGGGTTCTGATTCTAAGTTGTGCAAACTCAGGTTAGAATCTTTCTGCAAATAAACAACAACAAAAATTTTAGAGTTCTCCAAACCACTGTCCTACAGAACTTACAAATTAAACTCAACAATCTAGCTTTCTTTTTTCTTTTATATAGCAATATCCAGTTAGGAAACATTTCATAAACATAAACAGCCTGTTACAGACACAACATTTTGAGCTGGGATCCCTCTGTCCCACTCCAGGTCACTCTGACTGCAGCCAGGCTGTCCTGGACCTGCATTAGCCCTAGAAGACAGTACCAGGAGCTAACGACCTGCCTGAAAGTATCTTCCTATCACAGCTCAGTGAAATCTGCTACAGGTGATCGACCCCATTCTCAAAAGTGTGTGTGCATGCGTACACACATACATACACACACACACACACACACACACACAGCCTTTAATACCCTCCCCCTCACAATTCTTGATGAAATGCTTAAGAAATAAGTATTCTCTCTTTGTATGTATGTATTCTCTCTCTTTTTCTATTTGTGAAGGAAAGAAACAAAATGAAACAAAAATAAAAACAATAGCAAAACTTAGGGTCCTAATTCACAGAGAAGCACACCAGTAATTAACAGTGAACTAGACATACCTGTATTTTTTTTTTTTTTTTTTTTTGAAACGGAGTCTTGCTCTGTCGCCCAGGCTGGAGTGCAGTGGCCAGATCTCAGCTCACTGCAAGCTCCGCCTCCCGGGTTTATGCCATTCTCCTGCCTCAGCCTCCTGAGTAGCTGGGACTACAGGCGCCCGCCACCTCACCCGGCTAGTTTTTTGTATTTTTTAGTAGAGACGGGGTTTCACCATGTTAGCCAGGATGGTCTCGATCTCCTGACCTCGTGATCCGCCCGTCTCGGCCTCCCAAAGTGCTGGGATTACAGGCTTGAGCCACCGCGCCTGGCCGACATACCTGTATTTTTAAAAGAAGTGAAATTAGATCTGATTAACAGCCTACCCAATCAAACTTAAAATCCTTTGGGAGTATCCAGAAATAACCATCAAAATGTTCACAAAAATATTTATTTTAATCATATTCTCTGATTTAGCCTTACTTTTTTTTCCCCTCAAGTGACAACATTCAAAATGTTTACCTGTGTAAATCAAGTTAAACATTTCTTTGAGCACCTCCTATGACAAGGTCCTGGATTGATGCTATTCCTTGCTCAAGTTGGATGCTTTATTTTTATTTATTTTTTGAGACAGGGTGTTGCTGTCATCCTGGCTGGTGTGCAGTGGTGCAATCATGACTCACTGCGGCCTCCACTTCCCTGGGCTCACGTGATTTTCCCACCTCAGCCTCCTGAGTAGCTGGGACTATAGGTGCATGTCATCACTCCCAGCTAATGTTGTTGTCATTGTTTTACCTACAAACATCATCCTAGGACTTTTTTTTTTTTTTTTTTTTAAGTAGAGATGAGGTCTTGCTATGTTGCCCAGGCTGGTCTTGAAATCCTGAACTCAAGCAATTCTCCCACCTTGGCCTCCCAAAGTGCTGGCATTACAGGTGTGAGCTACCGCACCTGGCCTCAAGTTTGTTGCTTTAAATAATTTTTATAGTTTTATGTGACTTCTAATAGAGCAGCAGTTTTGTTTTCTAAGATATTTCATCCTTAAGTATTCAGGGAAGATACTAGTGTAGTGGTTAAGTCCTGAGACTTGGAGTCTGAACCATTGGCTTCAATTCCTATTCTGTCACTTGGTGAGATAGTAACAGTACCTATCTCACAGGGAGATTGTGATGATTAAATGAAATAATGCATGTAAATAACTGAATACTGTGCTTGGCACATAGCCAGCACTCAAAGAATGTCAGATGCTATTCTTTCCCTCTCCTCCTTCATAATAGCGGCAGCAGTAGTAGGGGGAGTAGTTGTTGTAATGGTACTGAACACTGGCAAGGGCTTGTAAGGTTAGTGGCAAATAATGTTGTAATAGTAGTAAACACTGGCAAAATCACACAGGTTCATAGGTAGGACTGGGGTTAAA
Organism: Trachypithecus francoisi; assembly: GCF_009764315.1. NCBI lineage: Eukaryota > Metazoa > Chordata > Mammalia > Primates > Cercopithecidae > Trachypithecus > Trachypithecus francoisi. The sequence continues at coordinate 80,095,366 of NW_022681462.1, forward strand.
TCCTAGTACTGCCATTTAATCAGGGCTGCTGCAGGCATATAAAGAACCTTTGTGCAAATTATAAAAGATGTCACCCCTGGAAGACAGATTATACACAGATGCCCCTTCCTCTGGATGGAGGAATCTGCCAAAGGAAAGACACAAGACTTGGCCAGAAGAGCAGCTGGGCAAGTGGAGCACTGTTGGGGTTTCAGCCTCTGCTCATCACCTCATCAGTCAGTATCATCATCACCACCATCAAGAACCCGGAAGAAAAACTAAGCCTCAGAAAAGGTATGGGCAATTGTGGTTAATATTTAATTCTCCATTCCTGATCACTCTAATATTCCCGAATTCTGTTTGTCTAATGGAGAGTCTTAGGCCATAGCTCGGATCATGGTACCCCCACTTTGCAGAAGTCTCCTGGCTCTCTACTTCTTGCTGAATTGCACACAAATTCCTCAGGCTGGCATTCAGGTTCCCAAGGGTACCTGTTTATTTTTGAGCTTTATTTCCTCTGTGGAAACCTGGCAGCTTTGCAAATAACTGTCCTATCCTTTCCTACCTTTGCTAGAATATAGGTACCACAAAAACACAGATTTTTGCCTATGTTGTTCAAATACATATTCCAAGAAGAGTGGTTGGTATATAGTGGGTGCTCAACAAATACTGGAAAATAAATGCATTTGCTCATTGTAGGCCCCTTTACCTGGAAACCCCTCCAGCCTTCAAGATTTTATCCTTCCTTCAATGTCAGTCCTATACAAAAGCCTTCCTAAGTCCCACTTGATTTTTCCATGGAATAATTTAAACAAGTGGAATAATTTGAACAAGCTAATTTGAAAAGCAAGCCAGCAACAGAATTTTTAATATTTTAAAAGCTGAAGTATTGATAAAAGCATTTACTCCTCTAGAACTAGCCAAATTATTCTAGTGCTCTTTAGGAGAAATAAATTTCTATTCATCCATTATTGCTGTAAGTCAGATATACATAAACATCATAGATTGCTAATGATTATTTAATTAAAACAAGCAAAATTACTTAGCTTTACTCCATACTCCACAGAAGGTTTGGGAGCTTAGATTTAAGACCATATTAATTTCATAGGAAGAGCTGCACTGAAGCTCAAATGGTGGGCTCTGGTATCAGACATACATTGTAAGGAACTTGGGCAAGTTAATCTCCTTGTGCTTTCTTCATCTGTAAAGTAGGGGTAATAATAGTACTTAAATTATTTTTTATTTTATTTTTATTTTTGAGATGGAGTCTTGTTCTGTTACCAGGCTGGAGCGCAGTGGCATGATCTCGGCTCACTGCAACCTCCGCCTCCCAGGTTCAAGCGACTCTTCTGCCTCAGCCTCCCGAGTAGCTGGAACCACAGGTGTATGCCACCATGCCCAGCTAATTTTTTTTTGTATTTTTAGTAGAGATGGAGTTTTACCATGTTGGCCAGGATGGTCTTGATCTCTTGACCTCGTGATTCGCCCGCCTTGGCCTCCCAAAGTGCTGGGATTTACAGGCATGAGCCACCACGCCCAGCCATACTTACTTACTTTATTAGTTAGGCTAGGTTAGGCAATGCTGCAGGAACAAATGCCCCTCTTTTCCAATATCAATGGTAGAGTGTCTCATTATGGCAATAAATCATGGAAAGTCAGCTACGTGCATGAATGACCATCTAGGGCAGTTGTCTTCAATGACCCAGTGATCCAAGTTGGCCAAAAAAAATAAAAAAGAAGGACAGCAGAATCTGATTTTAATAAGAAGCTTTTTTTTTTTTTTTTTTACCAAAGTTAAAAAAAACTTTTTTACTGAAAGTGACACTGTCAACTCTGCTCGTATATCACTGACAAGAATTAGTTACATGCAAGGTCCAGGCCCATATGGGAGGGCTGTGAGGTATTGTTTTCTATGTGTCCAGAATGGAGGAATATGAAATGTGATTTGGTGAATTCAAAATATTACTTCTGTCATAACTACCTGATAAGGTTGATGCCTAGATGGAATGAGATAATAAATGTAGAGCTCTTAGAACATACCTGATACATTGTAAGCACTCAATAAAGGTTTGCTAAAACTATAAGTCACAACCATTATATGGTAACACAAGATATTTATATTCAAAAATTTCCCACCGAGTGAAACTTCAGGCTGACTTAGAATTTAATGACCGATTTCTCTGCACTTATCTGGGCATTTGAAATGACCTTGTCCTAAGCGTGTTGAGAAAAGATAGGCCAAAGAGCCAGGATAGTCCCCACAAATGACTCCAGTGCTGGCGCAAACTGTGGGTAGCACAAACTGTGAGTAACTGTTGAGTCCCCTGCGCTTACACTTCTCCTGAAGGTTTGCAGAAAATGCACTCTGCAATACTGCTTCTGTTTCAGAGATCAGAATGGTTCTGGAATTCTCTGAGGTCTTGGCCTAAACATCACATTTTCATACCATCTACTGCCAGCCTCTAGCTTAATGCAAATACAAAATTACATTTTTCTGTAGAAAGCTCCAAAAATTTAAGTAGGATAAATAATAAGGATTTCTGTTCAAAGATGGACATTACAGACAAAATGAACAAACTGGTAACTTATAGGGAGAAGATAATAACAAAGACTCAAATAAAAGATTAGTACCAGAATACATAACTCCAACAAATAAGAAACAAATGTAAAAATGAGTTAAAAAAACAGAAGGGGAAGCTTAAATGGATAAAAGCAAATAAACAATGATCAGCCTACCAGTAATCAGAGAAATACAAATTAAAGCAAGATATCGTAATGATTGGCAAAAATGATCAATTTGGGTAATACAAAGTATTGGCAAGGATGCAGGAGGACAAGCATTGGCAAGCGCTGCCAGTAGGATTCTAAACTGGCGCAGCCTTTCCGGAAGGGCAATCTTGCAGTGCGCTAAGGATGTTCACCCTGGCAAGCTAAGAAAACTGGGCTGCTTATTACCATGGGAATGGAAAGAAGAGTGTGGTGGATACCTGCTATGGAACCCCACACGGCAATCAGGTTCAACAACCTAAATGTAAAAGGAAAGCTCTTAAAAGCATAAAGTCAAGTGAATATAAGAAACAGAATGAGAGGCCGGGTGCGGTGGTTCAAGCCTGTAATCCCAGCACTTTGGGAGGCCGAGACGGGTGGATCACAAGGTCAGGAGATCGAGACCATCCTGGCTAACATGGTGAAACACCGTCTCTACTAAAAAATACAAAAAAAAAAAAAAAAAAAAACTAGCCAGGCGAGGTGGCGGGCGCCTGTAGTCCCAGCTACTCGGGAGGCTGAGGCAGGAGAATGGCATAAACCTGGGAGGCGGAGCTTGCAGTGAGCTGAGATCTGGCCACTGCACTCCAGCCCGGGCAATAGAGCAAGACTCCATCTCAAAAAAAAAAAAAAAAAAAAAAAAAAGAAACAGAATGAGAACCTTAGTACATCCCGTATGTAAATGAAAAACATCTCTTATGTAAAGGCCACAAAACAACCCACTATATTTTTACAGGCATACAAATAAGTAAGAACACTGTTAATGGGAATGGGAAGAGTGAAGAAAGATGGAAGATGAGAAAGTAAAAAGATGAAAACAAAAGCAGAGCCATGCACACACTGGTGGTGATGACAATGTGCTATCAACTAACCAGTATGATGAATTCAACTCTCTAACCCAAGGTGCCAGAGACACCCACTCTCACACAAAAAAAGTAGAAAACCACTTGAAGGAATTATTTGGTACTCATCCATGAGGGTCTTCCGAAAATTCATGATTGACGTATGTAGCTAAATGGAATAAAATAAGCTGTGGGATGATGGTGATCTGAATTGAGTTTTCTAACTACTAGAGAAGATCACAACTGTTTCTCAGCAGTAAAGTGAATCCTTTTCTTATAGAATTAATTGATACATGCTTTGAAATGGGAAACCCAGATCCTAAATACAAGGCCGAACATATTCAGAGAGGCCTAAAAGAAGTAAACTAAGTGAATTCATTATAAAGGTCAAAGTACAACCTTAGCTCACTCTGACACTTCATTTTGGCTTTATCAATTCTAGTACGTCTTAATGTGGCACATTCTTACCCTACACACAAGAGGGGACGTGCCCCAGAATGATTCATCAGTAGGAAGGCATTCTTTCTGTGGGGGGGTGTGAGGACACACGTGAGGTTAAGGTACAAAATCCATGTGGTGCTCTGCCCTAATCAACTGCACTAAAACATGGGAGGAATATTCCCTGCGATTGCAGCACTCAAGGCATAGATCCTTGTGGCAATGTTTTACAGCCTTTTTACACTGTACCACCTGTTGAAGATGTTTACTTGAGTCTTTGCTTTCTCTCTTTTTAAGTCTAAAGAAAGGATGAGAGTCCTGATTATTTGTATTCATAGGTTCCATTTCTTTTTCATATTTAAAGATACACTATGGACAAGTTAAATAATGCCATTTCCTCCCCCAGCTGCATGTGCTGAATGAACAAAAGCCCCAAATAAAACGTTCCCATCGCATAAACTAGAGCAACATTACTAAGTCCAACTTGGGTAAGTCCAATTTACCCAGCTGTTTCTGAGGCAACTAGATGCTGGAATTAAAGTAGATTTTTCTCTTCTTTGGGGAATTTCTTACTCAACATTATAGGAAAGTAGTCCTTGATAAAGCTATTGAGAAAAAGTAACATTTTAAATGGGAGGAAGAGAGAGAAGACAGAGAAGGGGAAGGGGCATGGGAGGGAAGCAGGAGGGGGAAGCTCCAGGAAAAGGGGACTCAATGGGATGTGGGAAGAGACAGGAAGGGAGATAGGCTGGGTTCAAAGTTGAGGACTACTAATAGAGCAAGACTAAAATAATCCAACATTAGGAACACAGTAAGTACCCCGGTCACAAATTTTATTCCATTAAGTAATGCTTAACCAAATCTTTCTGGCATCTTCTCTAGGATTTATTTTCACTCTCTGACCCAGTAGTGCTTTTCCATCTGGTCTCACAATCCTTATCAGAGTGGAAGTGTGAATTGCATCTAGAGATTGTTCTGGGATCTCTGAGCACTCCTGTTCTAAAAGCTTTTAACTTCCTCTGGCAAAGGATGCTCCTGACCTGCAGTTCCCAACTGTTCCCCTGGCCAGCTGGGCCCTGTGGCTCACCCCACATGATTCCTCAAATGACGGAACACCCGGCTCTGTGTCTGTACTGTGGCCTCAGTGATCTTTCACCATTCGGGGCTTCATCTCTGTTTCATGGCCTGGCTTCTATTAATCCTCCTGTGTCTTGCCAGAGGCTTTGTCTTCATTTTGCAACCTGTTCCTGCTGATGCACTGCAGTTTCTTGCCAGCGCCTTTATAAGTCTTAAGACTTAAGAAATCTCTGGCAAGAGGTTGTGGAGGCTTAGTTGAGGCTACGAAGTGGAGATGAGACTCCTGATACAGCCAAATGTTAAGAGTTTGGCCAAACTTGTTCTTTATTTTTTTCTTTCCTTTATATTAAAAAGCCACCTAAACACAACAGAAGAGCTTTTAAGCAAAATTAACAATGGTCTCTTGGTGACAACTAAGGCCACAAACAAAAGGTTTCTTCTTATGCATGCAGAGTATTAGGGCACCATGTAACACCTAGATCGGGTTCATACCCTCTTTGAGTGCGCACTGACTTCTCCAAAAATATCATCTCTCTTGGCATCCCACTTGAAGATCCATATATAAAAAAAGAAATATAAATATAAGTGTGTGTGTGTAAGGCAGCAAACAAATGTTGAGGAGATTGGGTCCACATTAGCCATATGGTATTTTTGTATAAAAACAATCATTATGTGGTATTAGGACCAAAGAAAATGAAATTCATATTCATTTCCAAAATCTGACAGCTTGTTTATTTCTGCTATCATGTGGCATACTAGAATTTATTTCCTTATAGTCAAATCCTAAAAAAAATTAGAAAACACTTTAATACAACACAATAATGTACTACTGTTTAAAAAATGGAACACAGGACACAGATCCTTGGTTATTACCAAAATTTCCTCCCCTTCCTTTCCCCATTAAAAAAACCATAGAGGCCGGGTATGGTGGCTCATGCCTGTAAACTCAGCACTTTGGGAGGCCGAGGCAGGAGGATCACTTGAGGTCAGGAGTTTGAGCCCAGCCAACATGGCAAAACCCTGTCTCTCTTAAAAATACAAAAAAAGTAGCCAGATGTGGTGGTGCGCACCTGTAGTCCCAGCTATGAGGGAGGGTGAAGCAGGAGAATCGCTTGAACCCAGGAGGCAGAGGTTGCAGTGGGCCAAGATTGCATTACTGCACTCCAGCCTGGGTGACAGAGAAAGACTCTGTCTCAAAACAAACAAACAAACCAACAAACAAAACAACCCCATAGAAACCTGGTAAACCAGTAAACAGTATAGAGCTTTCAATAAGAAAAGACAAACATTGTAGTGTTAAGTCTATTTTTGGGAAGGTTAAGGATGCTATCTATTGCTTGAATCTGATTGGCTGTTTCAGTCAAGTGAGCAAAAGGAAGTTATTTAAACCATTACTTATAGACGACAAAGCCGATTAATTGCTCCAGCAAACTCCCAGGCTGCCTACTAATATGCACTTTACCCCTCTGGCTAATTGAATGTATGCACAGTATGATTACAAATGGATAGGTCCTGGTCTTTTCTTCTCTCTGAAATGATATACTGCTTTTATTAACAGGGAGTGAAGAAGAGAGCTAATATTTATAGATGACATTATATTTCATTCACTTCTCTAACAAATTAGCTTTTGTAGCCTTCCATTAGTAGAGGGTAATAAGGCACAAACATGTATGGAGAGACACTTGGACTTAGTGAGATGCAAATGGTGAATGATGATCAGTGAAAAATGCATACAGGAGACTCAGCAGTGACTAATGAAGGGAAAGGAATTTAGTGAAGAGATACAATGTGCTGTCCTGGCTTCCCCTTCTTTTAGTGTTGTTCCCTGTCAACAGCCTAGAAGACAGGAAGGGTAGTTTTGGAAAGTTCATTCTAAACCTGCTACGTATGAAGAAGGCAAACAGGAATGAAAATGTGTATTATATTTCCCTAGAAGGCACATTTCACACATTTAGTAGAAAAGATACAACTGCTAACTGTGATTACAAGTTCACTTTCATCAACACATTCAAAATGAACAGGGGTTTCCTAATATTTACTTTATAAAATAACAGGTGTTAGGAACCGTCCAGCTCCACCCACTGAGTTGGTGGCAGTCCTAGATAAGGAACACTTGTTTAGGTCTTAGGGTCCAGGATGATTCATTCCATATCTGTCAACAATGGCTCCTAAAGTTTGGCCAGAAACTAATCAGTCTGCAGGTCCTTCAAACTGCCGACTGCTGCCCACCGCTGCCTTCCTAGAACCCAATCTATTGGCCCTGGATCACCACATGAGTTCGCTCTCTATTCCTCACTTGCCTTACTGTCAGCTAAAGGGTCAACACAACTCCTGAACTCTTCTTCAGCCTTAGCTTAGGATACTAGTGCCTAGTCAACCTCACCTCCTTAAGCTAATACCTAGTTTCAATCATATCTTCTGGGCCCTAATTATAGTCTAAACAAAATAACAATCATCCAGAAAATTTGAGTGCTTAGTATTTGCCAAGCACAATTCTAGGAGTGGGGTGGATAGTAATGAACAAAGTCATTTACGATTTTTTTTTTCTTTTTTTTTTTTTTGAGACGGAGTCTCGCTCTGTAGCCCGGGCTGGAGTGCAGTGGTGCAGTCTCGGCTCACCGCAAGCTCCGCCTCCCGGGTTCACACCATTCTCCCGCCTCAGCCTCCCAAGTAGCTGGGACTACAGGCGCCCGCCACCACGCCTGGCTAATTTTTTGTATTTTTAGCAGAGACCGGGTTTCACCGTGTTAGCCAGGATGGTCTTGATCTCTTGACCTCGTGATCTGCACACCTCGGCCTGCCAAAGTGTTGGGATAGTCATTTATGATTTTTTAAAATTTAGAAACAAAGACTGTCATCTGCTAGAAAAACCCACAGCCACTCAAACAGCAAATACAGGCTGCGAACAGGAAAAGCTAGGTGGCACTTACCTGTGCCAGCCTAGCCAAGAATATGCACGTAAAACATGCGGCTTGCTACAAGCACGTAATGAAAGAGCAAAGGATGTGTGTCGGCTAAGATGTCAACTCAGCATGCAATGTCACACACACCACCCTGCTTCAGGGATTATACCAACTGGCACAACGCTTCTAAAATCAATTGTTTGCCCTCGATGCTGACCCAGCAAAGGGATTAACACTGCATTATAAAAAGGAATTCAAGAAGTGCAAAAACAAGGCACTTAAAGATAGGCTGGGATAGATAGAACCATGGTAACAGGTACACAAATTCAAGCCAACAAACCAAAAATTCTAATAATCTTAGGTAAATTACCATACTCTTCATCCACATTGCCTGGCCTTCCTCCCTCAAGTTCAGAGTGAACCTGCTTTAGGTTTTTTATAGGTTTTGTGAGGACAGGTGGGGGCAGGGAAGGTGTTATCATTAGAATAGATTCTAAAGGTCGGGCGCAGTGGCTCATGCCCATAATCCCAGCACTTTAGGAGGCCGAGGCAGGCGGATCACGAGGTCAGGAGATCAAGACCATCCTGGCCAACATGGTGAAACCCAATCTTTACTAAAAAAATACAAAAAAATTAGCCAGGCATGGTGGCAGGCACCTGTAGTCCCAGCTACCTGGGAGTCTAAGCCAGGACAATGGGGTGAACCTGGGAGGCGAAGCTTGCAGTGAGCCGAGATTGCGCCACTGCACTCCAGCCTGGGTGACACAGTGAGTGAGACTCCGTCTCAAAAAAAAGAAGAAGAAAAAAAAAAAGAATACATTCTAAATACAGGTAAGGCATTAAAAAGTTCTCTTCTTTTTCCTTTCCTTTTTATTTTCCCCTCCCACTTGTATCCTGCAAGTCAAGACCGAAGACTGTTGATGTCACAGTGGGTCTCTGCTTACTTAAAGGGCTGAAGTAATACCGATATTAGTGAAAAATGTTTTGGCTAACTATACAATCTAATCTCTCAAGGGCAACATAGACCCAGGCTCAGGCTTCCCTGGTATTTAGTCACTGGAGCTAAATGCAAGGGGGAGAAGGTTGCACTGTAATCTCAGCACTTTAGGAGGCTGAGATGGGTGAATCATCTGAGGTTAGGAGTTCGAGACCAGCCTGGCCAACATGGCAAACTCCATCTCTACTAAAAATACAAAAATTAGCCAGGCATGGTGGTGTGTGCCTGTAATTCCAGCTAAATCACTTGAACCCAGGTGGCGGAGGTTGCAATGAGCTGAGATCGCACCACCATATTCTGGCCTGGGTATAGGTGGAATAAGACTCCATCTCAAAAACAAACAAACAAACAAACAAACAAACAAAAACTATATAAGTGGGAGGCTACGGCATGAGAATCGCTTGAACCTGGGAGGCAAGGTGCAGTGAGCCAAGATTGCGCCACTGCACTCCAGCCTGGGCGACAGAGCAAGACTCTATCAAAAAAAAAAAAAAAAAAAAGTCTACGTTGTAACCATACAACAAATTGTGAGGGAAATGCTGAAAATTACGGTTTCACTAGCCTATTTATAAGTAATAGTCACTATTTATTTGGAGAGGTTTCTATTTTCTTGGCAGAAAACAATGTAAACAAAGTCAGTTTGGTCGCCATAAGCTAAGATCTATCCAAGAAAATCTTGCCTAGAAAGAGGTCAGCAACCTTCTTAATCTTGAGGACCACCAACACGGCTTCACAAGGAACTCCGGGAGCTGCGAGCAGGAAGCCTTACCGCAGAGACAGTAAACTGGCAAGTCAGTCATGTCAATTTCCTGCTTAAAACTATAAGGGAACCAGATGGCTCCCTGCCGCTCTCACCACAGCTTACAAGGCCCCAACACCATCTGTCCTGGGAAACTTCCCCACTCCCCTCTCACTGACCAGCTTTCACACTCTGACTCCAGCCACACGAAGCTCTCCTCCATGCGTTCTGCACACGCTGTTCCTTTTGACTGGGACACTCCTGCCCGCTCTCGGAGTGGCTAACCCTTACTTATCCTCAGGTGTCCTTCCCCTGACCCCCCACATTTGGTTAGGGGGTCTTCCTCTCAGCTGCTCTCGAGCCCCTCATGCTTTTCCTCTCATAGCACCTGTCAAACTGCACCACAGCCTCCTGCTGAGACGTCAGCTTTCTCAGAGGCAGTGACTCATCTGTCTTCTTCCTTGTTTTATTTCTATTGCCTACAGGACCTGACACTTGCCAGGTACTTAGCAAGCATCTGTTGACTAAATGAATGGAACAAAATGAGAAAGCAAAGGAGGGAAAAGAAGAAGAGAGAAAAAACTGCTTTTGAAGGAGGAGGGTGGTGTGTTCATGGCCATAGTGTGATAAGTTTTAGTGACATCATCTGTTACAGAAGTTACATCACGACATAACTTCTTTTCCTTCTTGTAAATGGAAAAGATCATATACCTTTGGTTTTCTTGAGCAATGGATAAGCATTTTGGGATCCAGAGCAGGAGAACAACAGAAATAACAACTCCTTGTATTTTCATGCCACTTTCCAGCTTTTAAAGAGCAGTATGCTCTTGTATCAATTCTGAGGCAAGTGAGATAGGTGTTATTATGACTATCATTTTACACATGAGGAAACTGAGGCTTAGTGACACATGACTTGCTGAGGTCACATGTGTATTAAACATCACAGCCAGAGCCCCAGACCAGGCCTTCAGATCCCTCAGTGAAGGCAGAGTTGGACCCACTTAGCACGGTGCATAAATCCAGCACCTTGCCCTACCACCTGGGGCTCAAGAGTGTGGAGGTTCAAGAGTGCGGAGGTATTAGCCTCTATCTTGAACAAACTAAAATGTAATCAATCTAATTTTATAATGTGCCCAATTTATTCTCCATAGATACCATAAACAGAGCTATTTCTTTTTTTTTTTGAGACAGAGTTTTGCTCATGTCGCCCAGGCTGGAGTGCAATGGCATGATCTTGGCTCACTGCAATCTCCACCTCCTGGGTTCAAGTGATTCTCCTGCCCCAGCCTCCCGAGTAGTTGGGATTACAGGTGCCCGCCACCATGCCCAGCTACGTTTTTTGTATTTTAGTAGACATGGGGTTTACTGTGTTGGCCAGGCTGGTCTCGAACTCCTGACCTCAGGCGATTCACCCATCTCGGCCTCCCAAAGTGCTGTGATTACAGGTGTTAGCCACCGCGCCCAGCCAACAGAACTATTTTTTAAGAGCAATTTTCATGAAACAAATGCAAACTTAAGTAATAAAAAGGAGCTACAGGCTGGGCGCAGTGGCTCACGCCTGTAATTGCAGCACTTTGGAAGGCCCAGGTGGGAGGATCATGAGGTCAGGAGATCGAGACCATCCTGGCCAACATGGTGAAACCCTGTCTCTCTAAAATTACAAAATAATTAGCTGGACGTGGTGGTACGTGCCTGTAGTCCCAGCTACTCAGGAGGCTGAGGCAGGAGAATCACTTGAACCCGGGAGGCAGAGGTTGCAGTGAGCCAAGATCACGCCAAGGCACTCCAGCCTGGGCAACAGAGTGAGACTCCATTTCAAAAAAAAAAAGAGCTACAAACCCAGTCAAATGAATAAAGACCCATAAATTGTGACTGCATTACCTTCTCTGTTAAACGTTATATAGAATCTCCTGCCTACATCAATGGGACACTGAGCTCATGTTGAAAATAGCTCTTTGATTTCTGTCATCATGCAAATGAAAAATGGCCATGTAGGCAATCAATTCTTTTTTCTTTTTTTTAATAGTTTTGAGAAATAACTGATGTATAATTGCACATTTCAAATTTTAATGACTTTTGACACCTGAGAAACCACAATAAGGAAAATGGATGTATACAGCATCTTCCTAAGTTTCTCTTACTCTTGTAATCTCTCCATTCCATAACTACACTGCTCCTGTGCCCCAGGCAACCACTGTTCTGCTGTCATTATAATTTGCATTCACTAGAGTTTTATATAAATGTATACTTATTATTATGTAAATAGTACATCATGCAGCATGTACTCTTCTTTGCCTGGTTTCTTTCACTCAGCATAACTATTTTGACATTCATCCACTTTGTTGTACATACCAACAGTATACTCACTTTTATTGCTGGGTAGTATTCCATTGTAATGGATATCCCACTATTTGTTTACCCATTCCCTGTTGAGGGACATTTGGGTTGTTTCCACCTTTTGGCTATTATAAATAAAGCTGTTATGAACATTCATCTGCAAGTCTTTGTGTAGATGTATGCTTTCATTTATCCTGACTAAGTACCTACAGTAGAATGACTGGGTCATCTAGTAGGTGTATGCCTAACTTTGTAAGAAACTTACCAACTGTTTTTCAAAGTTAATGTATCATTTTATATTTCCATAAAAGTTCCAGTTCTACATCCTTGCCAATGCTTGTTTTGGTCAAACTTTCAAATTTTACCCATTCTAGTAGGTGTATAGTATTAATCTCATTGTGGCTTTAATTTACATTTCCCCAATGACTACATATTTGTTCAAATCTTTTGCCTAAATTTTATTGAGCTGTTTGTCTTCTTATTCCTAAGTTGTAACAGTTCTTTGTATACTCTGGATAACAGTTCTTTGTCATATGTATGTTTTGCTATTTTCTCCTCTTTGGGTCTGTTGGCTGGCTGTTTTATTTTGTAACCATGCCTTGAAGAGCAAACATTTTGATTTTGGTGAAGTGTAATGTATTGATTTTTCTTTTATATTTAATGTTCTTTTATGTATCATACTTAAGAAATTTTTGCTAAGCCCAAATTAACTAAGATTATTTTCCTATGTTCTCTCCCAGATATTTGTCATGCTTTGAATGTTTGTGTCTCTCCCAAATTCATATGTTGAAATTCTAACCCTCAGGTGATGGTATTAGTAAGCAGAACCTTTGGAAGGTGATTAGATCATGAGGGCTCTGCCCTCATGGGATTACAGTCCCCACTTTTTTTTTTTTTTTTTTTTTTTTGAGACAAGAGTTTTGCCTTGTTGCCCAGGCTGGAGTGCAATGGCGCCATTTCAGCTCACCACAACCTCTGCCTCCCCGGTTCAAGTGATTCTCCTACCTTAGCTTCCTGAGTAGCTAAGATTATAGGCATGCGTCACCACACCCAGCTAATTTTTGTATTTTTAGTAGAGACAGGGTTTCTCCATGTTGGTCAGGCTCGAACTCCTGACCTCAGGTGATCTGCCTGCCTTGGCCTCCCACCATGTGCTGGGATTACAGGTGTGAGCCACTGTACCTGGCCTAGAGCCCTTTTAAAAGAGACTACAGGGAGCTAGCCTCTCCTGCCATGTGAGGTTACAGTGAGAAGATAAAAGAAGTGAGTCTATGAAAGAAGTGAGTCCTCATCAGACACTCAATCTGCCAGTGCTTGTTTGGACTTCCCAGTCTCCAAAACTGTAGGAAATAAAGTTCTGTTTTTATAAGTTACTCAGTCTACAGTATTTTGTTATGATAGCCTGAATGAACTAAGATAATATCTATAATTTTAGCTCTTACACTTAGGTCTATAAATTCATTTTGAGTTAATGCTGTACATGCCATGGGGTAAGGACGGAGGCTCAACTTTTTGGTTATGGCTATCCAGTTGTTCTGGCATCATTTGTTGAAATGATTATCCTTTCTCTATTGAATTACCTGGGCAACTTGGTCAAAAACTGAATGTCTGTACATGGGTGGGTCTATTTCTGGATTCATTATCAAATTCAGTTTCATTTATCTATTTTTTTGTCTTCATGCCAACACCATACTGCTTTGATTATTGTAGCTTTACAGTAAGTGTTGAAATCAGGTATTGCAAGTCCTTCCTCCAACTTTGCTCTTCTTTTCAAAAGTTGTTTTGGCTATTCTTGGTCCTTGGTATTATACATACATTTTAGAACCAGCTTGTCAATCCCTAAAAAAGAAGTCTGCTGAGATTTTTGATTACTTAATCTGTAGATTTATTGATCAATGATTACTCTGGGAAGAACTGACATCTTAATACTGAGCCTTCTGGCCCGCTGACAATATATTTCTCCACTTATTTAGGTCTTCTTAAATTTATCTTTTACAGTCTTTGGTATATAGGTTTTGTACATCATTTGTTAAATGTATCCCTGAATACTTCATATTTTTGATGCTATTTTAAATGGTGTTTAATGGCCTATCCTTTGTTCAACAAATATTTTCTGTGCAACTACCATGTGCCAGGATCCAAAGATTCTAGTCCATGCTGATGTTTTCTCTTTTGCTTTCACCGCTAATTGCACCACAAAACTTAAATACTTTTTTATATGTTGCTGTATTCTTTAATTCTTTCTTGTACATGTCTTATCTACCCAACTAAATTGCAAGCCCTTTGGGAATGAAAACTATAATTTATATTTAAATTTGTAAGTCCATAATGCTTAGGGTATTGATAGGCAAACAGAAGAGACATCTTTTTTTTTTTTTTTTTTGAGAGGGAGTCTTGCTCTGTCGCCAGACTGGAGTGCAGCGGCACAATCTTGACTCACTGCAACCTCCGACTACTGGGTTCAAGTGATTCTCTTGCCTCAGCCTTCTGAGTAGCTGGGATTACAGGTGCGCACCACCATGCCCAGCTAATTTGTGTATTTTTAGTGGAGACAGGGTTTCACCATGTTGGCCAGGCTGGTCTCGAACTCCTGATCTCAGGAGATCCTACTGCCTCAGCCTCCCAAAGTGTTGGGATTACAGGCGTGAGCCACTGTGCCTGGCCAGAGAAATCCTTTTTTTAATGAAAAGACTCATAAAGTTAAGCAAATAAAACTTTGAGACTAGTCTGTGTTCAGTACTAACTTACAATTAAGCAGATAAAAACAATATTACATATGTGTTTGTTGTGTTCAACTGTAGCTTAGGGACTAAGGGGTTTCAAGGAGCTGTGGATTTGCTTCCTTGTCCCTCCGGAGCTCATGAGGAAGGAAAACACTGAAGAAACCATCCCCTATGTATCTAGATGGCAGAACCCAAAGAGCCCTGAGGCCTGTTGTTGGGAAAGCCTAACTCCAAAATGGCTCATGTCCATTTTCCATTTCAATCTCTGGCATGTGCAATTTTGACAAATATCTGTAAGCATCTGACTGAGTCTGTTTACAGGATACAGGCAGCTGTTTACAAGACATAGGCCAAATTTTACCCTTCAATATCCAAGAATTATTTTCAGTGATTTCAGGTCCATTATTGGGTTCTGACCCTATCCCCTTCTCAGTATAGTTTAAAAACATAACCAACTTGTTTCCAAGTCCTTAAAATGTAGGGTTCCCTCCCAAGCCTTCCCCCTGCCCCACCCCAGAGTAAATCAGTTTCAAATGTATTTATCACGAAGAATACAAGGTTGTTTAAGGAAGTAGTCAGTAGTGCTTTTTAAGTGGTGAGCCAAATAGAGGGTTGGGACTTTATGCCAATGTGTAGGTAGAATGGGGAAGGTGATACATGCTCAGAAATGACAGCATGGGAGCCTTTGGAGCAAATGAACGAGGCGGACATTGTGGTATGGATTATGCAGTGGCACATACCTCGGAGGCTGTCTAGTCTACAGATTAAAATTTCAAACTTGAGCTCAACCCCAAAGAATTCATAAATATCTATCGCCTGTGCCGGGGGAAAAATAGTTGAGTCCTTTTAAATGACAAAATTAGTAGAAAAGTATCTTTAAAAAATAATTCCAGGCCAGGTGCAGTGGCTCACACCTGTAATCCCAGCACTTTGGGAGGCTGAGGTGGGCGGATCACCTGAGGTCAGGAGTTCCAGACCAGTCTGGCCAACATAGTGAAACCCAGTCTCTACTAAAAACACAAAAATTAGCTGGGTGTGGTGGTGTGACCCTGTAATCCCAGCTACTTGGGCAGCTGAGGCAGGAGAATCGCTTGAACCTGGGAGGCGGAGGTTGCAGTAAGTCAAGATTGCGCCACTGCACTCCAGCCTGGGCCACAAGAGCGAGACTCCGTCTCGAAAAAAAAAAATTCTAAAGTTCTGTTTTAGAATGGTAATGACTATAATGTGTACGTCAGTGTGTTTCAATTCTGTTGGTAAAAGCCAGAGGACATTACCAAGTTTTTTAAGATTTCAGATAGAGACGCAAATTTCACACTGAAAGACTCAAAGCACAAAGAATCCCATCAACTGTTCCTGGGACTCTGCTTTGTCTTTACAGCATTCTGGCTGGGGGAACCGTATGTGGAAAGAGCTATACAACTCCTCCTGCACTCACTCAAGTGACAGTTCTGTGGATGTTAGAATCCACTCATGCAACAAATATGTGCCAGCACTGTGCAAGCCACTATAGTGCTACCCCAAACCGACATGGCTGCTGCCCTGAAGATGCTTTAGTGGCCATTCTCTATGGGTCTGTAGGAGCTTAATAGCTTCCCTTCTGCCACTTTCATAGGCAAGATTCAGGCTGAGTTGCAGAGGTGCTCATGAGACATAGAAAATAGGAATCAAGACTCACATACTATAGTTGCAGTAGCATGCACAATCAAAAACCTATGCCCCTATTATTAAAAATGTTGAATTTCAGCCAGGCGTGGTGGCTCATGCCTGTAATCCCAGCACTTTGGGAGGCCGAGGAGGGCGGATCACGAGGTCAGGAGATCGAAACCATCCTGGCTAACATGGTGAAACCCCATCTCTACTAATAATACAAAAAATTAGCTGGGCGTGGTGGTGGGCTCCTGTAGTCCCAGCTACTCGGGAGGCTGAGGCAGGAGAATGGTGTGAACCCGGGAGGTGGAGCTTGCAGTGAGCCGAGATCGCCGCCACTGCACTCCAGCCTGGGCAATAGAGCGAGACTCCATCTCAAAAAAATTTTTAAAAAAGTTGAATTTCTTGTGATCCATGATGTTACAATAGATAGCACAGGCTAATGGGACATACTGCCACTCTTCTTCACCACTGTTTCAATTGCCTTGCCTTGCTTCGCTTCTCTTCTCCATTTTCTCCTTCTTTCTTTCCTTTTCCTTTCCCTCTCTCTCACACACCCTCTCTTTCTCCCCTCTCTCTGTCTCTCTCTGTCTCTGTCTCTTTTTTGAGACAGGGTTTCACTTTGTCGCCTGAACTCCTGGGCTCAAGCAATGCTCCTGCCTCAGTCTCCTAAAGTGCTGGGATTATAGGGGTGAGCCACCATGCCCAGCCTTCTTTAGAATGTACTTCTCATCTTTCTTTTGCTCTCTATGTGGGTGATACCCTCTAAAGTGTAATATCCTCTAAAATGTTCCCATAAAGACAAAAAATTCTTACCACGTACTTGTGAATTTGATTTGAAACAATCCAGTGAGGGACACTGGGACTGGGAAGTGAGTGGGGGAGAGGGCTAACCACAGATAGAATGGGGACGATGGGTATCGAAGGTTCATTACACTGTTCTACTTTTTACATATTTTTTTATATTACTCATAATACTTAGAATAAAATAAATACATCAGGAAAAATTTTACCACATCAACATTATGCCCTGAAAATACGGTGGTTAAGCTAAGGTCGGAATTAACCATGAATCTGCAAACATAACAGAAATGCACTAATTTGCATTCATGAGTCACTGTGTTTTGAAATGAGGAAGTCATGTCTTCAACTCTCCTTCATTCCTCTTTAGCCATTCCCACACTAAATCCTACTTTGGTACTTACAAGTTGGGTATCCACTAGCTTTTAAAGAAAGAAATCAGTGATCTTACAGGTAAGATCAACTCTTTTAACAGGCATTTTAAACTGTCACATTTTAAAACAACTTTTATGAAAAAGACGTATTTAAAAGAGCACAAATTCCTGGGCTCAAGTGATCCTTAGCCTGTCAGTGGTCTTTTTAGACAGCCTGATGGAGTCTCATGGCACAAGAAGATTAAAAAATGTCTCTAATTTTCATAAATTTCTGCAATTCAAAAAAAGGAGCAAAAAAAAAATTCTTCAAATATTTGTGCAATGACAGAAATGTGGTGATCCAGGTAACTTGCTTTATTTTCTAAATAGTTCATCTCACTCTCCTTTAATGATAACTAAAACCTCGTGCACTGACGCTGACCCAGGGGATTACTTATACAAAAAAAATGCATCCAGATAAAAGTCTCAGTGAAAGGAACAGAACCCAAGGCCTAGTATATTTTCAGTATGACTCAAGTTTAGTATTGCAGGAATCCAAGTCAGCTCCAAAACTGTGCCCAAGGATGTTTCTGGCAGACATGCAATCTGGATCATCCATGAAGTTATTTAAAATTACTTGAGATGTTACCACGACAGATTTTAAAGATCAAAACACAGGTGTGTATCAGTGTTGCACAATTCTGCGGTAAGGGAGAACATGAGATCATTCCACCTAGAAACAGACCCAAACACAAACATCCACCTGGAGTTCAGGTGTATGGCTGTCTGCAGGCAGATGAATTTATCTCTGGAGTTTTGTTCTGCTATAAATAAGCTCAGATAAGAAATGGGGTTTTAATATATTAATGTTACTTTAAATTGGGTGGGTCTTTTTAGCTGACAAGCATCTTATGTACCTGTCTTTATGCTATTTTAACCTCTTCAAAGGCTTATTTTTCAATATAAATGGGTTATAGTCAGCATAGTTTAAATAGCCTTACTTATTCTTTTCAGCTTCAATAAACTTGTAAGAGTAACATAAAAGTTTCAGGATAGTCAAGGCACAAATCTTTTCCATTTCATTATAAACCAAGAAAAACATTATCGAGATAAAGTCTTAAGAAAATAAGTTACTTAATTAAAGCCATCTCATGAAGTAGTATACACATTTTATCTAATGATTCATTTAACATTAAATAGTTCCTATACATAAGGCAAAACAGACTAATTGTTTCATGAGTTTTAAAACTACCTGGGGAGAGAGAGACAGAGACAGACAGAGAGAGAGAGAGAGAGAGAGAGAGAGAGAGAGAGAGAGAGAAAGGGAGGGAGGGAGGGAGAGAGAGACACAAAGACAGAGACAGACAGAGACAAAGACGGACATGCATCTGGAAAATTGAACGATAGGAGGCAGTCCTAGTTCTTGAAGCCACAATGGTCCTGGATCTGTAGTTAAAGTTTTCACGGTAAACCAGAGATTTATTTTATTTACAAAAGAAGGCTAACAATAGTCAAAGTGTTACTGATCCATGTGAGCAAGTGCGTACTTATCTCCTATGCCCAAATGCAAACTTTCATTGTTCAACAAACTAGGAGTTAGTTTTGTGTGAATAAGAGCATGAAGAAAAGGGTTGTGTGTGTCTCTATGAGCAAATAACAACACTCCGACTCCCCGATGATAAGTCTACCCAAAGCAAATAAAAAACAACTATGGAAAGGAAAAGCACATACACAAACACAAACAGGACATGCATGTTGTATACCACCATTTGGTTAACAGATGTTGGTGTCTGCCCTCAGCTCTCACAAACAAATCAATGTACGTGTGTATGTGTGTGTGTGATCTTCAATCCAAAAGTAACATAAAATTCTGTGTGGCTGGTTCGACAGTGTGTCTGCGAAATCTATGTAAGAATTCTAACGGAGCAAACACCTGCTGAGCCTGTTTGGATACTGTCTGAACCAGTGATGGGGTCTATGATAAGGTGGCTGAGCTGGAGAATGTTCTTTTGTAAAGTAAGCCCAGGCACCATCATCTGTCCCACTGGGCAGCTACTGCTTGCTTACTTCAGGCCTCACTATTACATGACCTTCATTTACATTAAGGGAAGACATATATTTTGTAAATTTTTTTTTGGAGACAGAGTCTTGTTCTGTTGCCCAGGCTGGAGTGCAATGGCATGATCTCAGCTCACTGCAACCTCTGCCTCCCAGGTTCAAGCGATTCTCCTGCCTCAGCCTCCCAAGTAGCTGGGATTACAGGCACCTGCCATTATGCCCAGCTAATTTTTTTGTATTTTCAGTAGAGGTGGGGTTTCACCAAATTGGCTAGGCTGTTCTCAAACTTCTGACCTCAGGTGATCCACCCCACTCGGCCTCCCAAAGTGCTGGGATTACAGGTGTGAGCCACCAGGCCCGGCCATATTTTGTGAATTTTTCTAATTCATAGGGATGTTCTGGATTAATGGGAACCATTAATATGATATACTCAAGAAAAAAAACAAAGCACTCACTTTTGGGTCCTAAAGAATCAGGATCTGGTCCCTACTTTATTACTGACAATCTTCCCAACCCTAAGTCAGTAAGGGAACCCCCATGGACTTTGGTCTCCTATCTTGTAAAGTAAGTGGAAGGGTTGGACTAGATGTGTGCTTCCCAATCTTTTCAAGCACGAGGGACACTTGACACATCAAAACCTCTCTCAGACTGATCAAACAACAGCAGATATACTTTAAGAATCTGTGCAGTGAGAAAATATAATGACAAAAAGATACTTTGGATGCAGTAACAGTTGAAAATAAACTTCCAATTTATTAATTACAGCAGAGTCAACATTCGCTTTTACAGTTAATGGTACACAGATGTTAGATGTTATTTATTTAGTCTACAAACAACAGTTGGTGCACATATGAATTTGCAGTCTGCAGTAACTGCATAGCAGGTCCTCTTCTCAAGGCTGGGAACCCTGAATGACATACAGACACTCTAAAGCCTTTCTAGCACTGACCTGCCATAATTGTAGTCCTACCACCGCCACTATCTAGGCCGTGTGACTCTTGAACATGGGAGTATGTCTCTATTCCACAGTTTCCCACCTGTATGGGGAGTGGAGGTACCCTACTGATGTTTCATCACAGCACTGTGCAGCTATGATTCTGTGTGTGATACGTTTCAGCAGAAACCGTGAGACCCCAGGAGAGTGACTCTACCAAAATGTAACATAATCTCCCAACTCTTTTTGGTATCTTGGAAATGTTTCTATACAGACCCTGCAATATCTTCTTGCAGAAGAACTCCTGTCCCTGAGTGGGAGATCATCAGCTCTGACACATCCCTGCACACCCTCTTCCCCAAATAGAGAGATTCCTGGGGACAATCTCCTTGAGCCTGCTTAAGACACTCCAGTGAGTCTCTCAGAGTATAAGCCAATGTCCTTAGAGTGGCCCGTAATGCCCTACATGATCAGCACTATTGCTACCTCATCTTTCTCCCTGGCTCCATGGACACCTCTCCGCTTCACTCCACTCCAGCCACACTGGGATACTGATCCTTGATCACTCTCAGTAAGCTCCCACCCCAGGCCTTTGTGCTCACAGATTCTCTGCCCTGGAGAACTCTGCCCCCAGAAATCCTCATGGCTCACTCTGACACCTCCTTCTGCTCAAATGTCACTTTCTCAGTGAAGCTTTTCTCTTGCCATCCTATCCAAAATAGCTACCTCATCCTGCACTCCCACCCCAACCCCTACTCCCTCTCTTCCCTGTTTTATTTTTTCTTTTTTTAAATTTTTTTATTGGTGCATACAATTAGGTTGGTGCAGAAGTAATTTCAGCTTTTGCCATTGAAAGTAATGACAAAAACTACTAGTACTTTTGCACCAACCCAAATCTGTACTTTTAAAATGGGGTATATGTAATATTTTGTTACAAGCACAGAATGTGTAGTGATCAAAATCAGGGTATTTAGGGTATCTATCATCTTGAGTATTTATCATTTATGTGTACTGGGACATTTTAAGTCTTTTCTTCTAGGTATTTTGAAATATACAATACATTGTTAACAAGAGTACCCTTCTCTGCTATCAAACATTAGAATTTATTCCTTCTAACTATATGTTTGTACCCATTATTCTACTCTCTACCTCCATGAGATTAACTTTTTTAGCTCCCACATATAAGTGAGAACATGTGATATTTGTCTTTCTGTGCCTAGCCTGTTTCACTTAACACAGTGACCTACAGTTCCATGCTGCTGCATATGACAGAATTTCACTTTTTTTAATGGCCAAGTATTATTCTATTGTGTATATATACCACATGTTCTCCATCCAGTCATCCTTTGACAGACACTTAGGTTGATTCTATATCTTTCTTACTATAAATAGTACTGCAATTGTTTTTTCTGCTGCAATAAATATGGGGGTACAGGTATCTCTTTGATATACTTATCTCCTTTCCTTTGGATAAATACCCAGTAGTAGGACTGCTGGATCATGCGCAAGTTCTGTTTCCAGTTTTGCAAGAAGCTTCCATACTGTTTTCCATAATGGCTGTACTAATTTACATTCCTACCGACAGTGCATAAGGGTTCCCTTTTCTCTGCATCTTCACCAGACATCTGTTACTTTTTGTCTTTTTAGTAATTGCCATCCTACCTGGGATAAGATGCTATCTCATTGTAGCTTCGATTTTCATTTTCCTGATGATTAGTAACATTGAGCATTTTTTGTATACCTGTTGACAATTTGTATATCTTCTTTTGAAAAAGGTACATTCATGTCTTTGCCCACTTTTTAATGTGATTTTTTGTCTTTTTGCTGTTGTTTGAGTTCCTTGTATATTTTGGATATTAGTCCTTTGTCAGATGAATAGTTTGTAAATGTTTTCTTCCATTCAACAGATTGTCTCTTTACTCTGTTGATATGTTTCCTTTGTTGTGCAGAAGCTTTTTTATTTAATATAGTCCCATTTGTCTATTTTTGTTTTTGTTGCCTGTGCTTTTGAGGTCATAGACTTAAAATCTTCACCTAAACCGATGTCCTGTAGTGTTTTCTCTATGTTTTCTTCTAGTAGTTTTATAGCTTCAGGTCTTATGTTTAGTCTTCAATCCATTTTGAGTTGATTTTTGTATGTGACAAGAGATAGGGGTCTAGTTTCATTCTGTGGCATATGGAGATCCAGTTTTCTATGCACCATTTATTGAAGAGAATGTCCTTTCTGCAATGTATATTCTTGGTGGCTTTATCAAAAACCAGTTGGCTGTAGATACAAGGATTTAATTCTAGGTTCTTTATATTGTTCCATTGGTCTATGTGTCTCTTTTATACCAATACCATGCTGTTTTGATTACTATAGTCTCGTAATAGATTTCGCAGTTAGGTAGTGTGATGTCTTCAGCTTTGTTCTTTTTGCTCAGGATTCCTTTGGTTATTCAGCCTATTTTTTGGTTCCACATGAATTTTAGGATAGTTTTTTCTAATTCTGTGAAAAATGACATTGGTATTTTGATACAGATTATATTGAATCTGTGGATTGCTTTGAGCAGTATAGTCATTTTAACAATATTAATTCTTCTGATTCATGAGTGTAGGCTGTTTTTCAGTTTGCTTGTATCCTCTTCAATTTCTTTCATCAATGTTTTGTAGTTTTCATTGTAGAGGTCTTTCACCTCCTTGTTTAAATTTATTCCTAGGTATATTTTTGAAGTGATTATAAATGAGACTGCCTTCTTATTCTTTTCCTCAGCTACTTCATTATTGGTGTATAGAAACATTTTATTTTGTATGTTGATTTTGCATTCTGCAATGTTACTGAATTTGTTTACCATATTTAAGATTTTTTGGTGGAGTCTTTAGATTTTTCTAGATATAAGGTCATATTATCTGCAAAGAGGGACAATTTGACTTCCTCTTTTCTGATTTTTATGCCTTTATTTCTTTCTCTTGACTGACTGCTCTGGCTAGGACTTCCAGTACCATGTTGACTAGGACTGGGGAAAGTATGCATCCTTGTCTTGTTCTAGTTCTTAAAGGAAAGGCTTTCAGTTTTTCCCCATTCGGTAAGATATTAGCTATGGGTCATATATGGCCTTTATAATATTAAGATATGTTCTTGCAATGTCTGGTTGGTTGAGATTTCTATCATCAAGGAATGTTGAGTTTTATCAAATGCTTTTTCTGTATCTATTTAGAGGATGATACGGCTATTGTCCTTCATTCTGATGATGGCTATATTGTATCTATTGATTTGTGTATGTTGAACCATCCTTGCACATCTGGGATAAATCCCACTTAATCATGGTATATTATCTTTTTTGATGTGCTGTTGGGTTTGATTTGCTAGTGTTATGTCGGTGATTTTCATTTCTGTGTTCATCATTGGATTGCCATTTCCCTTTTTTGTTATATTCTTCTCTGGTTTTGGTATTAGGGTAATGCTGGCCTCATAGAATGAGTTAGGGGGAATTGCTTCCTCTTCAGTTTCTTGGAATAGTTTGAGAAGAAGTAATGTTATTTCTCCTTTATAAGTTTGGTAGAATTTGGCGGTAAAGCTATTCTGTCCTCAAGTTCTTTGTTGGGAGAGTTTTTATCACAAATCTTGTTGTTCATTATTCATCTGTTCAGGTTTTCTGTTTTTTTCCTGATTCAGTCTTGGTAGGTATGTAGGTGTCCAGGAATTTACCTATTTCCTCTAGGTTTTCCAATGTATTAGTGTATAGTTGCTCACAATAGAATCTGATGATCTTTTGTATTTCTATGGTATCAGTTGTAATGTCCTCTTTTTTGTTGTTGTTGTTGTTTCTGATTTGGGTTTTCTTTCTTTTTTCTTGCGTAGTCTAGCTGGGTTTTTTGTTGTTGTTGTTGTTCATCTTTTTTAAAAAAAACCTTGTTTTACTGATCCTTTGTATTTTTGTAGCCTCTTTTTTTATTTAGTTCTTTATTATCTCTTTCCTTCTACTAATTTTGGTCTGGTTTGTTCTTGCATTTCTAGTTCTTTGAGGCACATCATTAGATTGTTTATTTGAAATCTTTCTACTTTTTGATATAAGTATTTATTGCTATACACTTTCCTCTTAGCACTGCTTTTGCTGTATCTCATGTGGTGTGCTATGTTTTGATTTTTATTTGTTTCAAGAAATTTTGTGATTTCCTCCTTAATTTCTTCCTTGACTCACTGGTTGTTCAGGAGCATGTTATTTAATTTCCATGCATTTGTACAGTTTCTTAAGTTCTTCTTGTTTTTGATTTCTAGTTTTATTCCACTATAGTCTGAGATGATACTTGGTATAATTTCAATTTTTAGAAATTTGTTGAGACTTGTTTTGTGGCTTAACATATGGTCTATCCTGGAGAATGTTCCATGTGCTGATGAGAAGAATGTGTGTGTTTTCTGCAGCTGTCGGGTACAATATACCATAGATGTCTGTTAGGTCCACTTGGTTTAAATTCAATATGTCTTTGTTAATTTCTGTCTAGATAATATGTCTAATCCTGAGAGTGGGATGTTGAAGTCTCCAACTATTACTGCATTGGAGTCCATCTCTCCCTTTAGATCTAGTACTATTTGTCTTATAACTCTGGGTGCTCCAGTGTTGGGTGCATATATATTTAGAATTGTAATATTCTCTTGTGGAATTGATCCTTTTATTATTATTAATGACCTCCTTTATCTCTTCTTACTGTTTCTCACTTAAAGTCTGTTTTATCTGATATTAAGATAAGCACTCCTGCTTGCTTGCTATTGGCTTCCATTTGTGTGGAATATCTTTCTCCATCTCTTTATTTTCAGTCTATATATGTCTTCACAGGTGAAGTGAGTTTTTTTAGGCAGCATATAATTGGGTCATTCAGCCAGTCTGTATCTTTTCAGTAGAAAATTTAATCCACTTACATTTAAGATTATTATTGATATGAGAGGACTTATTCCTGTCATTTTGTTAAATTATTTTCTGGCTGTTTTGTATATCATTTGTTTCTTTCTCTATTATTGTTTATCATTGCAGTTTGGTGATTTTCTGTAGTGGTAACACTTGAGTCCTTTCTCTTCCTCATTTGTGTGTTTGCTTTACCAGTGAGTTTTACACTTTTGGGTGTTTTCATGATGATAGATATTGTCCTTTCACTTCCAGGTGTAGAGCCCTGGTAAGCATTTATTGTAGGGTGGGACAAATGGTGATGAATTTCCTCAGTTTCTGCTTGTCTAGGAAAGACTTTATGTCTCTTTCATTTGTAAAAGATAGCTTTGCTGAGCATAGCATACTTGGCTGACAGTTTTTTTTTTTTTTCTTTTTCTTTCAGTACTTTGAATAGGTCATTTCCTTCTGGCCTGTAAAGTTTCTGCTGAGAAATCTCTTGTTAGTCTGATGGGGGTTTCCTTATATGTGACTAGACACTTTTCTCTTGCTGTTTGTAGAATTTTCTGTCTTTGACTTTTGATAGTTTGACTATAATGTGCTGTGGGGAAGAACCTTTTTGGATTTTATCTGTTTGAGAATCTTTGAACTTCTTGTTATCTGAATGTCTAAATTTCTTGCTATACTTAGAAAGATTTCAGCTATTATTTCATTAAACAGGCTTTTCTATGCCTTTTGGGCTTCTCTTCACCTTCTGGAACACTCAAAATTTAAATTAGTCACTTTATGGTGTCCCATATGTCATATACACTTTGTTCATGTTTTAAAATCTCTTCTTCTTCTTCTTTTTTTTTTTTTTT
The DNA here is from genome assembly GCF_009764315.1 of Trachypithecus francoisi. NCBI lineage: Eukaryota > Metazoa > Chordata > Mammalia > Primates > Cercopithecidae > Trachypithecus > Trachypithecus francoisi. The sequence continues at coordinate 80,121,679 of NW_022681462.1, forward strand.
GTTCTGACTGGGTTATTTCAAAAGAGCTATCTTCAAGTTCTGAATTTTTTTCTTCTGCTTGATCTAGTCTACTGTTGAAGCTCATGAATAAATATTTTATTTCATTCATTGAATTCTTCCATTTCAGGATTTCCATTTGGTTCTTTTTTAGGATATCTGTCTCTTTGGTAAATTTCACATTCACATCCTGAATTGTTTTGCTGATTTCTTTGTATGGTTTAACTATGTTCTCTTATATCTCAGTGAGTTTTTTTTTTTTTTTTAGAGACGAAGTCTCACTGTGTTGCCCAGGCTGGAGTGCAGTGGTGCCATCTCAGCTCAATGCAACCTCTGCCTTCTGGGTTCAAGTGATTCTTAAGCCTCAGTCTCCCAAGCAGCTGGGACTACAGGTGTGCGCCACCATGCTCAGCTAATTTTTGTATTTTTAGTAGAGATAAAGTTTTGCCATGTTGGCCAGGCTGGTTTCAAACTCCTGACCTCAGGTGATCCACTCACTTCAGCCTCCCAAAGTGCTGGGATTACAGGCATGAGTCACCACACCTGGCCAGTGAGCTTCTTTAATATCATTATTTTTAGATTTTTCTGGCATTTCATAAATTTCTTTTCCATTAATATCTGTTGCCGGAGAAGTATTGTACTCCCTTAGAGGTGTCATATTTCCTTGCTTTTTCACATTTCATGTGTCTTTACGTTGATACTTGCACATTTGGTGCAAAAGTCACTTCTAATTTTTTGGATTGACTTTCGTAAGGTAAGATTTTTTCCTGAAGATGTATGTATGGTGTTAGTCGGTGAGAAAACTTTAACTTCGATTCTGGGTGCATGCAGTGGTGTAGTTTCTGTATGATTTCTTCAGCCGTAAACAGTGTCAGTGGTATTTGGATCTTCTCAGTGGCTTAGGCTGCAGTTGTTAGTAGAGGCTGTGATGAGGTTTTGTTGGGGATGGGAACACAAAATGAGCCAGTCTTCCGGCAGCAGTGGGCCAAGGGTACCTATCCTTGGGCCCCTGGGCAGTGTATGAGAGCACTGGTGTTAGTGAGACCAAGTGGGCCAATTCTTGGTTTCCAGGTGGCTTGCTCAGGTGCCAGCAGTGGCAGTGGTAGGCTGGAGTGTGGACAAAATCTCACACTCTTAGGCAGCATGCATAGCATGGATGATGGCTACAGCAGTGGTGGGACAACCCTGAGGCTCCCAAGTGGCATACACTTGTGTTAGCAGTGGCTACGACAAGCTGGGTGGTCCAATCCCCAGGCCTCTAGGTAGCACATGCAGGTGGGTGCTGGCTGTGATGGTGGCAGCAAGCTGTGTGGGCCATCTTCAAGTCCTTGGCAGGGATGCACAAATGCTGGCAGTGGGGGCAGGGTAGGATAATCCCCAAGACACTGGAAGGCATGCTTGGGTATTGGGAGGGTGTAGCAGTGCCAGGCTGATTGGGCATGTACTCAGGACCTCCTGTGGTGGGCATGGGTGCAGGCTATGGTGTGCAAGGTGGGGCGATCCTCAGGTCCCCACGTGGAGTGCTTGGGTGGTGGCAGCAGTGGTGATTATAAGCAGGGAAAGCCTGTCCTCAGGGTGTGTGCAAGTGCTCTGCAGCCCTGCAGGCGGTGGCAGAGCTGCTGTCAGTAGCAGCAGGTGCAGGTAGGTGGCTCTCAGGCTCTGGGGAGCATGAGCTTCGGTTCCTAATGGTGGCAGCTGTGGCAGCCGCTGCAGCAGTAGTGGGAAAAGTCAGTCCTCAGGGCACATGCAATTGCACTACAGCTCTGCTGCTAGTTGGGATGGGGGTTGCTATCAGTGGCAATAGCTTTAGGCAGGCAGGTTTTAGGCTCTGGGAAGCATGCATTTTGGCTTCCTTTGTCCTGAGGCAGATCTCCCTGGTACACTGCACTGCCTGTTTCCTGGGATACAGGATACTGTGTGCTGTAGCGCTGGGGCATCACACCACAGTAGCCATCCAGGTAGATGCATAGGGATGTCAGTGGGGCTTGAGAGATGTGGAGATGCAGGTGCTGTTAGGCCCTAGGAAAGGATGCCGTCTGGTGGTGGCTGGGCTCTCAAAATTGTACCATGCTACAGTTTCTTAGGACTCAGGGGATGCATGTGGGACCCAGTGTGAGTTCCCTCCTTGGAGCAATTCCCTAGCATGGTCTCAAGGCAGCTCCCCATGTTAGTCTGAGAGCCCCCGAGGGTCAAGAGGCTCTCCCATGGCTAGGATTGCAAGAGTCTGTGGTGGAAATGTGGACCCCAGGGGATCTCTTCCCCTTTCCCCACACTGAGGAGCCTGTCAGGGCTTCTAGCTGATCCCGGCTGTGCTTCCCTCTCCTTCCTTGCCTTGGGTGTTTCCTGCCACTTTTCTGTTGAATCCCAGTGTTCTCTCTTAGATTCTCTATTCAAAGTGTGATTATCTACTTGCTATTTTGGTTCCTCTTTGTGGAGGAGGCAAGTGCCGGATGCGTCTAGTCAGCCCTCTTGAAGTCTTGCTTTATTTTTCACCATATTTCTTTTATATATATATATACATACATATATTGCCCGCCTCCATAAGAATGGAATCTCCACGAGGACAGGTATTTTTGTCTGCTCTGTTCACTGCTGTATCACCTTTGTTTAATTAGTGAATGAATGGCCTTCCCAAAGGTTTAGAACATAGTCCTAGAGAAAGCTACATTTATGATTTCATTATGAAGACTAAGAGGAAAATTAAAACTATTCAGAGAAATGTGCTTCACAGACAGATAAACTAGCTCAGATTGGCTAGAAGGTACCATTCTAGTCAAAAGCAAGGGCTCTCATCCCTCAATAACTTTTTTTTTGTTTTGTTTTTCACCTGAATACCTGCATATATTTAGGGAATGTATGGTTAATCTTTATCTTGCCCTTCATCCTGCTAATTCTCTCAAACCTTATAAATCCTATTTATCAATCTTGTCTTTATTTTTTGTTTTCTCATGGATTATATCCAAGGTTTGAAAACGCAAAGGTCATGTACCAACCTGTAGTATCGAATGCTTTAAGCTGTCAGGACTTTTCACCAGCAATACAGAGCTGTCACTGATTTCTTGACAGTATACTATCAAATGATGAATTGATAAATCAAACAGAAAGGACAATATCACGTCAATCCAACATCTAGACCTAAGCTGAATCAAAAGTCTAAAAACAGCAAGGAAAGATCAGGGATGCCGTGGTCCCAGCATAAAGTCAGTCTGTGCATATTAAAGCCACATGCAGTGTGATCCTGAAGTCTTGCTCCCTGCTGCACTCAACGGCCTGGGAGCCAGATTACTGGCACCAAGCTGGGTCACTGCAGTTGCTTTTTCATGACTGCTAGTACACCTTCCAGTGCTCTGAACCACAGGACATCCCATGATTCTCATTTAAATAATTCCCTCCCTTCTCTCTCCCAGTGCTGTTTGGATATGGGGGAGCTGGCAGCCTACCTGGTCCTGAGCTGAAGTCTTGTGAGGCCTAAAAACTTGGACTACATGGTAAATTGTATGTACTAAATGGGGGAAAAGGTAAATAAAATCACTTATTTATATGTGGTTAGTCAGTTTTTGCCAAAAGTGAATTAGAGTCTTATCAGAAGTAAATGCTAACCTGTAGCAGAGCAACCCCTACAAGGCTAACTCAAGGGAGGTGTTATGAAAGGAATGTTTGTGTTACCTTCAAATTCCAATGTTAAAACCCTAATCCTCAATGTGATAATATTTAGAGATGGTACCTCTGGGATGTAATTAGCATTAGATAATGTTATGAGGATGGGTCCCTGGTTCAATGAGACTAGTGTCAAAACCAGACAGTTCACAAACTTTCTCTGCCAGAAGAGGACACGGCGAGAAGGCTGCCATCTGCAAGCCAGGAAGAGAGGCTGCACCAGAAATCAACCAGGCTGGCACAGTGATTTTGGATTTCTCAGCCTCTAGAACTGTGAGAAATCCATTTCTATTGTTTAAGCCACTCAGTCTATGGCATTTTGTTATGGCAGCCTGAGCTGACTAATACAAAAGGTTATAGATTTTTAAAGCTGCTTTACATTGTAAACTCCCAGAAAGCATATTTGGAATGCTCTGACACTTTGAACTTGATTTTTTTCTTCTACTCAACAAGAGGGTACAGGAACACTCGTTCATCCGCATTACACATATACGCACACCCACACCCACCCACGTGCATATACACACGGTACTCTGAGAACAGCCACACCTCGCTGAGACAAGGTTTTCTTCACAGGGAAACATAAGTTGATAGAAAGTGCAGCCCTAGGATACTTTGGGGAAAACAGACATGCCTGGGCAGAGTCCCGCAGCCCTGGACTTCCGACCCAGTCACTGTGTAGTGTACCTCCTGTCTGAAGAAGCCACAGACACAGGACAGGAAAGTAGATACATGCAGGATGGGATGTACTAGGGCCACATGGGGTAGGTAGAGGGCCACGAAACACACATACATCTTCCCTGCTCTGTAACCCTTCAGAGGAGATCCTCCAAACGCTCCTAAGAACCTGTCTTTGTTGCTTTGATGAGAAAAATTAACACAGTGAATATGGAACAATTAAACATAGGGAGGACAAAACTAGGTATATTATTGCAGATGATGTTCTTCAAAGTCCTAAATGAATGCACACATCTGATGATGCTACAGATCCAGAAAAAAAGGAATGATCAATTCTATTAAGGATAGTATGCTGGATTATACACACACACACACACACACACACACACACGCACTTCAAACAAAACAAAACACAGAAGGCACAGGTAATGTTTAGCAGGGTTCCATTTCCTGAGTTTCTCTGGCTTCCATTCCCTTTCAATCACATCCCTGAACTAAACTTTGAATAGCATATAACATATTAAGAAAGTCCTTTGTTCTAAAATTATACATACAAAGAAATTGAGTAGCCATTGTTTCTAAGCTGAGGGGAAGAAAATGAAATTAATCGTAAAATCTGAAGAACAAAAGGTTTTATCTACAAACTTCACTGACATGTCTCTTAACAATCACTGAAAATGTTCCAGGTGCTACCCATACCTAGGAGAGCTAGCCCACATATCCATGACATAATTTATTAATTAATATAGAGTTGGAAGGTACTCCATGCAAGGGGTAAATGAAAATCTCAACCACGAAAGTCCAATTAAAAACAGGCATACAGCACTAAACATGGAAAACAATCAGAACACAATGGATTTCCCTCCTTTCCCATGTCTTCAAGATAGTAAGAAAACAGGCTGCTTAAAAAATGCCTTTACTATGGGAAGATCTACTAGACAGGAAAGTAAGAAAGGACAGCACCTCCTCTCCACTGCCTAGCCAGAAGGGACTGATCCTCTCTTTATAGCAACCTTGTAAATGCACGCAGTGGTTGACCACCTCCAGTAGTGGGTCACTAACCATTCCTGAAGGTAGAGCATTCCAAAACAAAAAACATATGGGAAGTGCTTTGAAAGCTATCAAGTATTATCGGGATGTGAGAATCCCATCATCATCTTTCATCATTTGACAGACACGACTGTTAGAACAGTAGTCCTCAATGTATATACAAAGATATTTATCATTAGTTGTAGTAAGACAGAAAGTAAACTCATAGGTCCATCAGTAAGGATGATTAAACAACTGTTATAACGAACTAGTGAATCCGTATGCATTGATCCGGTACAATCTCCAAGATACATACATATATATTTTAAAAGGCAGACTGCAACATAGTATGTACAGCATGCTACCATCCACATGACAGAAAGGATATGTTCACATACCTTTGTGTATTCATGGAAGGACATGCATACATAACTGACTGCCTCTGGGAAGGGGAGCTGGAAGACGAGGGGACTGGAATTGGAGGAAATACACTCTGAATCATATATCCTTTTATACCGTGTTCTTAAACATATTTGTAAAAAATCTGTAGTCCTTTTATCCTATTTGATTTTTCTCTACTTTAAAAAATGTTGTAAGATGTAAGGGAGAAATGACTTTCTTGCAAAGTTAAATTCTTTTCCACTCTAGCTTCTCATGAATCTTTGTTTAATCTCTTAGAATGACAAAAGACAAAATAATAATAACAAAAAACCTTCTAATCCCCCTTTACAGCTATTTCTTTTATATGATTCTCTTACAGTTCATAAACATCTAAAAATAATTTCTTAAAAATGTGATACTATCAATCAAACATAAAGATATGGAGCATAGCTTTTAGCTATTTTAGGAGGAAATATTTCTTACATTTAATTGTTCTTTATTTTCAGTATTAATAGCTAAATTAATTACTTTAATGGCAATTGGTAGATGAAGTTAATATTCCTAGCTTTTTATATACACTAATTGTGATACTTTGACTCAGATTAAGTCTAAATATTGGCTCTATTCTTTAAAGCATTTAAATGACATTTTTCTAAATAGAAATTAGTAGACATTCATTACAGAAAGCTTGAAAAATAGAGAAAGCAAAGAGAAAAATTAAAACAATACATAATCATACCACTCCAGAGAAAACCACTATTAATTTTGATATACAGATTTCCTTTTTAATTTCCAGCACATGCATGTATATATCATTTATATAATCAGAATCAAGCTGTACATATTGTTTTTAAAGTCTGTTTTAATAAATTATCACCCTCACTTATCTTTTGTTTTATACATTTTGTGATTAAGATTATAAAACACGTTATTTAAAAAATTTCAAATTTTAATTTGTTTTTTCTTTTAATCTCTGACAAACGTTAACTGAAATAAAAAAATTAAAAATTTATTGTCCAAAATTCACGAGCTGAAATAAATCTTAAAAAAATTTAAATAAACTTTCAAATAAATGTTTTTTGAAAGTTTAAAGCATTTATATTTCTGAAGTGATTAAAGCTTAAAACTGTACTGGGACTTCTGGAATGCCCTGTATTATAAATATGATCCCAGGCTATGGTTTTTGTTTTGTTTTGTTTTTTTCCAATGACTAACAGGATTCTGTTATGCTGCTATACTGTAATATACTTATCTAATCCCTTATTACTGATTTTTTTTTTTTTTTTGAGACAGAGTCTTGCTTTGTCACCCAAGCTGGAGTACATTGGTACGATCACAGCTCACAGCAGGCTTGACCTCTTGGACTCAAGCGATTCTCCCGCCTTAGCCTCCCAGGGACTACAGGCACGCCCCACTATGCCTAGCTATTGTTTTTGTTTGTTTGTTTTAGTACAGATAAGCCTTGTTATGTTGCCCAGGCTGGTCTCAACTCCTGGGCTCAAGTGATCCTCCTACCTCAGCTGCCCAAAGTACTAGGATTACAGGTGTGAGTCACCCCACCCGGCCTGGATATTTATATTGCCTCTTTTAAGAGGTCACAAAGAACATAAAAATAGGGGAATAAATGCTTGTCAGGTAAAAACACTCCACTCAGGTTAGAATTACAATAATATACTGAAATCCTAGAGCAACAGGGATGTAAGTATTAAAGGTTTTTAACACATATTGTTAAATTATCTTCCAGAATGGCTAAACATTGCCACCAATATTGGCACTACTTAGAGTAAAACAAAAATGTCTTTAAAAATAAAAGTGATTGTTTTCCTCTTAACCAAAGACATTTACAATATTAAAGTAGTATGTTTCAGGCTTACTTTGTTACCACAGCTTGAAATAAATCTGCATGGTGTGGTTCAGAAGAGCTCTTTTACAAACTGACCCACAATCCTTACTGGAGTTTGAAGGAGATCAAGTTTTAAATAAGCCCATAATAGAATACAGTTAACCAAGTCTTTAACACCAGTAGTGGGATCAGACATATTGGAGCTAAGCTAAGTCTTCCCTCAGCTTGCTCAGAAGCTGCTTACAGGAGAAGAGGGCACAGGTGGCCAATGAGGGAATAAGTAGCAGGACTCAGCCCTTACCTACAATGTTGCTATCTTTCTGGAAGTTGGGTTGAATTAATTAATTGGGGAGCAGGAGTGAGACTAACTATCTGCTCCTTGGGGAAGTTACTGGATCTGTGCCTAGAAGGAACATGAAGGGAAAAAAACTGTGAAGACACTAATTAATCTTCCTGACGTTTTCAAGTCTGACTTGAAATCTTTCAACTTTTAGGCGGGTCTTCAAATCCATTTAAAATAGATGTTTCAGCGATGAGAAACCTGATCAGAATGAAGCTTTTGGCCCTCTAAGAATGATAAGCAAACTGCTGTCAACAACGCATTGGACAAAAAAGGTAATAAAGCACCTTGGGCCATAACCATTTCCTTTTTATATGCCCCTCGCCTTTCAAACCTCAAAAGGGAGGAGAATTTAGCATAAATGAAAGGAAAAAATTCATAGCCACTAGGAGTGATCGCAGCCCATACAAAGCAGACCCGGCAAGCTCCTATGATGTCACACCATGCCACACACAGACCTCCAGAAGAGGTAGGCTACGGCTTTCGAAAGTGCCAAATGTTCTCTCATTACGGTACGTGAGCCTATGAGAGACAGCCTTCCAAGAAAATCAGATCCTGGCTGAATTATTCAATTTGGACAACGGATATAACTTTTATACTAGCCAAAGAATAAAAAGAATATATTTTATGCATTCGACACAGGCAATTCTGGCCCTTTATAATAAAATGGTTCCACTGTGTGCTGGTGGACCCTTGTGAAAGGCAGCTTCTAAGTCTAGACCATGGGAACACCTTTTAGTTGAAGTGCTTTCCACTGGGCTCCTTGAGTTCCTCTGTAACAAAAAAGCCCTTGGGTAAGGTCCAAGAAAGTCTGTCCAGGTATTAGCAAAAATTCTCTTATTCAGATAAATAGAACTTGGCTCTGACATTTACTAGCTGTGTGGTCTTGAGAAAATTATTAACTTCTCTAAGCCTCTGTTTCTTCATCAGTAATGAGGAAGATATTAATGGTATTCACCTTATAGGAGTAGAAATACAGATTAAATGAGACAGTGCAGGAAAAACACTGAGCATCTGAACATCATGATTCTCTCAATTTTATAGGTAATATAGGTTAACTATTTTAGAATATACAGAGTAACCAAATCTTAGCCATCAAAGTGCTGCCTATCAAACAGACTTAGCAAACTGTGTTATTTACTTATTTTTATTTTTTATTGAGATGGAGTCTCGCTCTGTTGCCCAGGCTGGAGTGCAGTGGCATGATCTCGGCTCACTGCAACTTCTGCCTTCTGGGTTCAAGCGATTCTCCTGCCTCAGACTCCCTAGTAGCTGGAATTACAGGCACCCACCACAATGCCTGGCTAATTTTTGTAATTTTAGTAGAGACGGGGTTTCACCATGTTAGCCAGGCTGGTCTGGAACTCCTGACCTCAGGTGATCCTCCTGCCTTGGCCTCCCAAAGTGCTAGGATTACAGGCGTGAGCCACTGCTCCCAGCGCAAACTGCATTATTTAAAAATAACCCATTATTAAATGCAGATTTAGAAATAAATACATTTATGAAATCCTTAAGGATGCTTAAAAATGTTTTCCTTGATTATGCTACTTACAAATTTTCTCTGAAATTGTTTCACTACTCATTGGTTACCAAGTCCCTTCTTGAAGACAAAGGCAAACTTCAGTACCTATCTATATAACTAGTGACAGTGCAATCATTCAGTCCAAATGATTCATATGGAATTAGTCACACAATCAGAATGAAGAACATATGCATAAGTAAGATTCTATTAGCTGCAGAAAACTGTCAATTCCTGAAAAGTTTATCTTCTCCAGCATTCCAACCAAGAACCTTTTTCTCTTTTCACACTATAGTATCGGCAACTCATGGTTTTCACACCTACCAACATGTTAATACTAGAGCTATATCCAGTCTCAACCTCTTTCCAAGTCCCTAATCCTAAATTTCTAACTGTCTCTTAGATATCTCCCCCTGGATGTCCAGTAGGCATTTAAAACTCATCAGGGTCCTGGCAAGAAACAGATGGCACACTGAAAAGGGAGATGGAAGCAAGTCTGATGAAGGCATTCGTTATGAGGTTGTAAACAGGGTAAGGGAAATCAAAAAGACATCGAGAAGCACCCTAGCGCCGGCAACAAAGGAAAGGCGTTCCTTATCACTGGGACCAAACCAAAGATAACTGCAGTGTCAGGAGCAGGGCTCCCAATGGAGTTGTGGCCATAGCTAGAAGACTGCAAACACAGCCACACCAGTGCAAAGAAGGGAAGAAGCCAGGGGTAGGAGAAATATCCCTCCTCACTCTCCTTCCACTCTCCAATCTCTAGCTGTTGAACCCAATCAAAGGCCAGAAGGTAAGAAAATTCATTTTGATGCGGCCATCCAGGGCACATACCAAAGTGAAGCGGTCCAAATCCAGATTTACTAGTTCGGCATCCACCCCTCCTCCTACTCCCCCAAAATGTGTCCTTCCTGTGGTGTTCACTATTTTGGTTAATAGGATAACTCGCTAGAGTAGTTTTTGGTCATTCAACCTTATTATCATGACCTAGACCTCTGCAGCTCCTATTCTCCTACGGCAGCTCCTCCTACTTCAAGTTACTCTTCTCTCCAAGCCAGCACCCTCCATGGACTCTAGTTATCTTTACAAAACTTAAACCTCAGTGTACTCACCTCCTAGGGCTGCCATAACAAAGTACTACAGACTGGATGGCTTCAACCACAGAAATTGATTTTTCTCGCAACTGTAGAGGCTGGAAGTATAAGGAGTTAGCAGGGCTGGATTCTCTTGAGGCCTGCTTGGTTTGTAGGTGGTTGTTTTCTCCCTGTGTCTTCCCCCTGTGTGTATCTGTGTCCTAATTTCCTCTTATTATAAGGACATTGGTCATATTGGGTTAGGGCCCATTCTGATGACCTCATTCTAATTTAATTACATCTTAAAGGCCTTATCTCCAAATATAGTTATATTCTGAGGTACTAGGGGGTTAAGGCTTCAACATATGAATTTTGAGCAAACTTTACTTCCAAAGCATTTTCTCTGCTTAAAAGCCTTCACTGTGGCTGGGGGCAGTGGCTCATGCCTGTAATCACAGCATTATGGGAGGCTGAGGTGGGTGGATCACTTTGAGGCCAGGAGTTCAAGACCAGTCTGGCCAACATGGCAAAACCCCATCTCTACTAAAAATACAAACATTAGCTGGGTGTGGTGGCGCACACCTGTAATCCCAGCTACTCAGGAGGCTGAGGCAGGAGAATCCCTTGAACCCAGGAGGTGGAGGTTGCAGTGAGACAATATCATACCACTGCACTCCAGCCTAGGTGACAGAGCAAGGCTCTGTCTCAAAACAAACAAACAAACAAAAAAGCTTCAGTGCCCCTTCCCCCACCATTTTCTCTAAGACATACTCCAGATTTTTTTTTTTTTTTTGAGACGGAGTCTCGCTCTGTCGCCCAGGCTGGAGTGCAGTGGCCGGATCTCGGCTCACTGCAAGCTCCGCCTCCCGGGTTTACGCCATTCTCCTGCCTCAGCCTCCCGAGTAGCTGGGACTACAGGCGCCCGCCACCTCGCCCGGCTAGTTTTTTTTTTTGTATTTTTTAGTAAAGACGGGGTTTCACCATGTTAGCCAGGATGGTCTCGATCTCCTGACCTCGTGATCCGCCCGTCTCGGCCTCCCAAAGTGCTGGGATTACAGGCTTGAGCCACCACGCCCGGCCCATACTCCAGATTTTTAAACCTGGCATGCAAAATGACCTTAACAACTTGCCTACTCAACTTACTTTTCCAGCTTCACCTCTTGCATCTGCTGTTTTTGCATTCAGATATCAAGCTCCTCCAACCAATGATCATTTTACAACCATACTTTATACCTCACCTTTTTATATGCTGTTCTCTCTGTGTAGAATACTCTCACATGTCCAGTAATCTGTAAAGTTATTTTTGATGCCCGAGGCAGAGCCAATTACACCCTTCCTATTCCTCAAAGAAACTTGAACACCCTACTATTATACTATGTATCACCCTGAATTGCAATTAATTCTTTACGTCTTTCTCCCACAGTACACTGGCAATTCCTTGAAGGCAAGGACAATGTCTGTTTTTGCTTATCACTGATTCCTCTGCACCCAGAGCCATACCTGGGACACAGTAGGAGCTAAACAAATATTTCTTGAATGAAGGAAATGAAAAAATAAGTGAAAACATGAACAAACCAATAAAAGAGGAAACGGTTTAATTTCTCTTTTGATACCTAGTACAGTGGTATGGTACTCACCAAACTTAAGAATGTACTTAATAAATGATTGCTGCATAAAATCCTGACTGAAGCATACAGGAAAATCTGAAACCATGAAGGGATCTGGAGTTATTTACTTTAAGAAAAGTTATGGAAGCTGATTATCTCTGGGGTAAAAAGGAAATGGATTTTAAAAAGCCTATAAACTTCAGGGAAGAAGTGCCAAGATACATGTGACAAGGCAATCTGAGCTCCACTCAGATCCAAGAACAAAGGGTTCCTGGTTTAAGCTATGGAAGTATCTTTTCCAGAAAGCAGCTGGGCAGAATTTCCTCACACGAATAGCTCTTAATGTATGGGAAAAAGAAAAGAGCAAAACAAAACAAGCAAAGGCAGCAAAAGGGAATAATTAGTGTAAACAGTTTAGTTTTTTTTTTTTTTTTTTTAATGCATTGGACAAACTCCAAGAAGGGGAAAAAAAAATGTTGTGGGATAAACATCTGTTCACTCGGAACATGACAGAGCCCTTGACAGGCTCTGCGGCCTGTGTGTGTCCTTATGTGCCCGAGGTTTATATTTATGCTTCCACTGCTCAGACAGCCCACAGAGTGCCCCAGAAAAAGACCTATTCCAGGCCAGGATGCACTCCTCTAAGTCCATGTAGGGGTGCAGGGGCAACTCTCACTCGGTTGTGTTTGACACAACAAAAAACACACTGAAGGGAAGAAGAGCAAATACCAATTGCACATGTGGAACTGCCCTGCTCCACCTGCACTGGGTTCCATCGACACTGTATTTTATTGACTGCACGGAACGCACGGAAGTGACCAGACACCACACGTTTATGGGGATTAGCACTGTCTTTCCATCCCTATGATCCTTGGTATCAATATATTAAGTGCAACAAGTTGAAGGAGTGTCTTCTTGTGCCAGATGTGCCTTTTGCAATCAGTCACTGAGTGTAGGAGTTTCTAAGAAGAGAACTCCATGAGAAACCTCATCTTCAGTTTTCAGTACCACCTGAGAGTTTCTATCTTCCCAACTGAGTAGAGGTGCATAGCGGTGGGCCTAGAAATGAAGGCAGATGGAAATGATCTAGCAATCTGCAATGGGCAGTGCCCTGAGGGAAACACCCACAAGGGGTGGATGGCCTCAGTTCTCATCTCCATGATGCTAGATCACGTTACCTTAAGAGCCTTGGGCCATGAGAGTCCAATTCTGAGGCCTCTGACCCAGCTCCATCAGCCTAGCCGATCTTACACAAGTCTCACCCTTAGGAGCACATTGTGTTAAGATGGGGACAGACTGCCTCACCCTTATCTTTCTTCCTGGCTGGCTTCACAACTTCTCTTGCTTTATCATCCGATTTACTCCCTTTTCTCTTCCTAAGACCCACTGCTCTCAGTTTTTCGTTATTCTTATGGCATTCATGTCTAACTCTGACATTCTATTAAATATCTGGCGGGGGTGACTGACTTTTGCTTCTCTCCTAGACCTTTGTCCCCAGTACCATGTGTGTATTTTCTGTGACCTGCCTCAAGATGAGAAAAATGTTCTTTTTCTCCCCTTAGGCATGAAGCTCTCTGGGTCTCTAAAGTCTCCCTGATAGTCAGCTACTGACTTACTCCACATAATACAAGAGGTCACACTTAACAGAATTATTCTGAGAGTGGCCAGTTGGGGCTGTTAAGAAAACTAATTCTCAAGCTGATCCTGGCCCACCTGCTGACTTGACTGGAAGAAGCACTGGCACCCAGAGCTTCACACTCAGAAGAAGGTCATGGGGGAAGCAGGTTGGCTGCTGGCTGGGAGGCATCTGGGAGGAGTGAGGATTTCACCAGCTTGGCCACAAAAGATGACACCACCATCTTTTTTCGGGGGGCACCTCACTCTATCAGTCTACACACAGATATGTCTACACCCGCAATAAAAATGTTTACAAATAAAAATATTTGGTACCAGTTTTGATTTTCTACAGAATTGGGACTAAAAAACCAATTTATTCTTACACTTGTAGATTAAATGGTAACTCCACAGTTTAATTTTATCTGAAAGGGGAAAAAAAGCTGACATCTAGCAGTTAAACATGTCTTTGTCACTAGAGGCCTATGACACAAATCTCGATGATATTTTATGAGAACATGTATAGCTTTTCTCCACTTGTGGCTATAATTGCTGTTGGAGAAGCCCCAACATGTAAAGGTTGATGCTTCTGAATGTGCTGAAAGATGCTGGAACTAAACCATGCAGTGACAGCTATCAAAATGTCACCAATGCAGTGTCATATTCAGTCAAGATGCTTAAAAATTCAAATGTTCAACTAACACTGCTCTAGCTGTGCGAGGAAGAGGATTACCTGGCTAGTTGGTAGGGAAATGAAATGAGGTAATGTGCATAACAGTACTTAGGAAGAAGCCCTGTGCAGGGTTGGCCGAGCTAGGAAAAGCTATCATTCACTGACTCCATAGAGTAGTGCATGCCAGACACTAGTCTCATTACACATGTTTTAACTCAATTAATCTTCACAACTGTGAAGTAGACACTATCCTCATGCCTGGGTAAAAGGTGACAAAAAGGAGGCTAAGAGAATACCCAGCTACTCAGTATTGGAGGCTGGATTCAAATCCAGGTCTGTCTGACTTTGGAGTCTTTAACCGTTACTTAAGTTCTGGTTTCTCAAAAGCATCCTGCAGAAAGCTGTGTACATTTCAGGTGCTCTTTGTCTTTACTGTCCAGGTGTGAGGCATGCGCCTCAGGGCCCAGAGATGTACTCTCTTTACGTGGGCCTAAACACCCACTGGTATTTTAAAAAAGACAAAATACGGTATTTCAAGTTTCTAAATAATGTTTATTTAAACAATTACAACTCCTTGTTGCTTGCCCATAAATTTAAAAGGTTTCATTTGAAATCACTAGTATTTATTCTAGGAATCAGTAGTTGGTTTGAAGAGAAGGTTGCAGTAGCTAAAATTTAAATTTATACTAATTTAGGGCACAGGAAGCAGTATATAATATAGTGAATTATGTTTCAAATGGAAAACAAACAAAAGGATGTCCAAATGTTTCATTCTATATCTATCAGAGTTCATTTCTGTTGCTAAATAAAATAAAGATCTCAGCCCTCAGTTTACCCCAGCTGCAAAATGAAAATAGTACCTCACTCAACACATGAGTGATTAAATTAGCTGCAGCTGGGCCAGCTTGGCATTAAGTAACTGCTGTGCAAGACTTTTTGACCGCAAAAGAGCAAAGTGGAGGGGAACAAGTGCCAAAAAGGACACACCCACCCATTTGTGCTCCCTTTTGTATTAGGAATGCAGGGCCTCAGCATTGCCCAAGGGGTTTCAGGGTAAGATGCTGGACAGGTCTGCTAGGCAGCTCTGGCTAAACCTTGCTTGAAAAGTGGAAGAGTTTGGGTTCTAAGTAGCTCCAGAATAAAAGGAAGAAGGCTCTTTGAGACACTTCGGGAGTTTGAGCCAAACCAGAGACTCTGAAAATAGGGAAAGCAAACTGGAATTTCCTTGAAGGCCTATCTCTAATTTCTACTTTCTACCTACTCCCAACCCAACTCTTGCTCCCATCCCCACTCCCATTCCCCGCAGTCATCTGACTGGAAACTGGCTCAAGCTCTGAATGAGTCACTGGTTGACCCAAGCACCTAGACTCCTGGAGCCCCCCAGGAACCCTAGGAGCCACAGTGAAGCCTGGGGGTACAGGCAACTCAAAACGAGAATGTGCCAACTTCCCAAAAAAAGGCAATGGTTGGGCATGTGCTCTCTGCTCCACAATGGCATTCTTCAAATGCTTTATAAGCCACTTAAAAAGAAAACTGCCTACCCATAATTCCCTGAAGACGTCTGGCTGGTTTATGCAATTTCCCAGTTATGCATCTTTCCTGTTAAGGGAATCTGTTGGAAAGCTGGCTCTGCACAATTGGGAAACTTGGGACCATCATGATTAATCATTAATAAATTCACAGAGAACCTCGCCTCACGATTTAACTCTGCAGTAGTCTCCAGAAATTTGACTAAATGATGCTAAATATTTTTTAAAAGCATAGACAGTAGAAATCTTCCATGTACTTTCTGACAACTCTGACACAGACTACAAATTTCTGTACTTTCCAAACTCTCCCATGCATCCATCGTCTCTAACACCTACCAGACTGCATCCTTTGCCCATTTGCCCACACTCACTATTTCATTACTATTTCATTCCACCTACTCTTTATTTAAAACAAAACAAAACAAAACAAAACAAAAAAACCCCCAACAATTTATATGTTCCTTTCTACGTTCATTTAATTTAGTTTTCTGGATCCATGTGTATGCAGTATTTGCACATGCTAGATGCTAGTGCTAAAAAACAAAACAAAACAAAACATCAAATATTTAGGAAGCACCGCCCATGGGTTCAATTTCTTATTAGGAATAATGAAAGATAATACAAAAAAAGGCATATTTGTGTGATCGTGTGCACTGCACAAGCATATTAATGTGTGGGTAGTGATTGTCCATACGTGCACTTCTGGGAGCTCCCTTAAATTACTGCCTCTGTAACCTAACGCTGTGGCTGACTGAACAGAAGAAAATGTTCTCAACACAATGTATGATAAGATAAATTAATATATACTTGGATAGGTGTCCGAGGGGTCCGAGGGGGATTAGCTATCACATAACCATAAGCTAAGCTCCGTGCACGGGCCCAGCTAAAAAGAACGTACGAAAACCAATCATGGCCAGGCACAGTGGCTCATCCTGTAATCCCAGCACTTTGGGAGGCCGAGACGGGCGGATCACGAGGTCAGGAGATCAAGACCACCTGGCTAACACGGTGAAACCCCGTCTCTACTAAAAAAAATACAGAAAACTAGCCGGGCGAGGTGGCGGGCGCCTGTAGTCCCAGCTACTCGGGAGGCTGAGGCAGGAGAATGGCGTAAACCCGGGAGGCGGAGCTTGCAGTGAGCTGAGATCCGGCCACTGCACTCCAGCCTGGGCGACAGAGCGAAACTCCGTCTCAACAAAAAAAAAAAAAAAAAAACCCCCAACAATTTATATGTTCCTTTCTACGTTCATTTAATTAGTTTTCTGGATCCATGTGTATGCAGTATTTGCACATGCTAGATGCTAGTGCTAAAAAACAAAACAAAACAAAACAAAACATCAAATATTTAGGAAGCACCGCCCATGGGTTCAATTTCTTATTAGGAATAATGAAAGATAATACAAAAAAAGGCATATTTGTGTGATCGTGTGCACTGCACAAGCATATTAATGTGTGGGTAGTGATTGTCCATACGTGCACTTCTGGGAGCTCCCTTAAATTACTGCCTCTGTAACCTAACGCTGTGGCTGACTGAACAGAAGAAAATGTTCTCAACACAATGTATGATAAGATAAATTAATATATACTTGGATAGGTGTCCGAGGGGTCCGAGGGGGATTAGCTATCACATAACCATAAGCTAAGCTCCGTGCACGGGCCCAGCTAAAAAGAACGTACGAAAACCAATCATGGCCAGGCACAGTGGCTCATCCTGTAATCCCAGCACTTTGGGAGGCCGAGACGGGCGGATCACGAGGTCAGGAGATCAAGACCACCCTGGCTAACACGGTGAAACCCCGTCTCTACTAAAAAAAATACAGAAAACTAGCCGGGCGAGGTGGCGGGCGCCTGTAGTCCCAGCTACTCGGGAGGCTGAGGCAGGAGAATGGCGTAAACCCGGGAGGCGGAGCTTGCAGTGAGCTGAGATCCGGCCACTGCACTCCAGCCTGGGCGACAGAGCGAAACTCCGTCTCAACAACAACAAAAAAAAAAGACTAGCCTGAGCAACTTAGCGAGACCCCATCTCTACAAAAATAAAAATACTTAGCTGGGCATGGTAGTGCATGCCTGTAGTCCCGGCTACTTGGAAGGCTCAGGCAGGAGGATCACTTGAGCCCAGGAGTTTGTGGTTACAGCGAGCTATGATTGGCCCACTGCACTCTAGCCTGGGTGACAGAATTAGACTCTTTTTCTTAAAACAAACAAACAAAAACCCAATCATTTTCTGGGTTTCTTTCAGGATGTGAAACCCTTCCAGATTATTACCTTTTACCTAACCAAATTCTGGCAATTTTTTTTTTCGATGGGGATAGAGTTTCACTGTGTCGCCCAGGCTAGAGTATAGTGGTGCAGTCTCGGTTCACTGCAACCTCCGCCTCCTGGATTCAAGCAATTCTGCCTTAGCCTCCTGAGTCGCTGAGATTACAGGTGTGTGCTACCAAGCCCAGCTAATTTTTGTATTTTTAGTAAAGATGAGGTTTTGCCATGTTGGCCACGCTGGTATCCAACTCCTGACCTCAGGTGATCCACCTGCCTGGGTCTCCCAAAGTGCTGGGATTGCAGGTGTGAGCAACTGCATCCAGCCAATTCTGGCAATTTTTAAAACATCCATATTGGTCTACTCACAGTGCCCTAAAAATGCCAGGCACCCTTCTGCATTCATGCCTAGTTCACATGTCCCTTCTGTCTGGAATGCCCATCCTCTCCGTTACCTCCTGCAAAACTTCTATTCTTCCTTCAATGTCTTATTCAGATGTCACCCTTTCTTCAAGTCCTTCTTGGACTCCATAGCAGACAGAGCTCACGGCTCTTTCCACTGGGCTCCTATGGTTCTATGTGCACACCTCTATTACAGAATTCATCACACTCTCCAAGTTAGTTACTTCTGTGCCTGACTCTGCCAGTAGACTCTACTCTTCTTGAGTGTCGGACATCTTCAGTCTTATTCCATAACCTCCCACCCTGACTTAAAAAGTGTCAGTAGACTGTCTGACGTGTGATAGGCACTCAAATAAATGTTGGTTGAATGAATGAATAATGACATATTACACTAGTTCTTTAGAAACAAACAGAAACTCCTGAAATTGAAATCAGTGAATTTCCTCAGAATGCACGAATTTGAGATAAAATGTTTTATCCTTTAGCCATTTAAGTGAAAAGAGAACTTGTTGATGATAAAGTTCCAAAAAATGCTTTTCATACCAGTAAAATTTCCAGACATGCACTACAGCAGAATCAAGGCAGACAGACAGCTTAAACCACTGGCGATAACTTCAGAGAAAGAAAGGGCAAAGGCATTAATGAGAATGAACAAAAATTTCCTACTCTGCCAACTTAAAATCTCTTTTCAATTTAGAAAACCTCCCACAACTCCTATGCAAAAATTCAAAGTTTAAATCATGCAATAAACAACAATAATGCAGGCAAAAGCTGCATTAGGAAAGTAAGATCAATAAATGTAGTAGAAGTCTCAAGCTATGTTACATAGCCTTACTATAATGCTGAAAGAAGGAATTTGACTTCCACATAATGAAAGAGACAAACAGCAGAATGGTCCAAGAAATGGAGAATACAAATTCAAGCATGGATGTTGCCAATCCTAACAGATGAACATTCCAAGGAGCTCACACTGGCACCGAGATTTAGAATGGTGGCAGATAGTTCCACTCTGAAACCACTTTTGTTGCTGGTAGTTTTAGGGCTGCTTTGAGGCATAAACTGAGGAGCTACCTTATTACTACAACAGTGTGTATTTCAGTACTTTTTAACTTTCTTGTGTTGATGAAGTTATTCAAGTTGTCATTTTTGTTTTTCCTTTGGATCTGTCTTTTCTCCCTATGTGGGCTTCTTCATTCAGAGTTTATTAGTATAGTTTTACTATCTTGCTGATTTAAACCTGGTGTAAATATTTTGTTGTTTTTATTTTTGAATTTTTTAATTATTAGGTGAGGGTGAACAGTGTTCTACGTTTATTAGTTGTTTTATTTCTTCCTCTGTAAACTGAACGACACTGCTCTTTTACCTATTGAGATTTTAAGTGTTCTGATCAATTTAAATAGAAATGCTGTTAACTTTTTACTATATTTGTGATCAATATCATTCCAGTTTGTTTTTTAAATAGTTTTCATGTTATTTCTGACACAAAGAAGAAAAGCTCAGCTTGAATGCTTGGATAACTACTCATGATTCTATCATTAGTAGGTGGGACATCAGAGATTAGAACCCAGGCCTGCCTGACCCCACAGATCAGGTCCTTAAATAATTTGTTGGCCGGGCACAGTGGCTCACGCCTGTATTCCCAGCACTTTGGGAGGCCGAGGCTGGTGGATCATGAGGTCAGGAGATTGAGACCATCTTGGCCAACATGGTGAAATCCCATCTCTACTAAAAATATAAAAATTAGCTGGGCATGATGGCGCATGCCTGTAATCCCAGCTACTCGGGAGGCTGAGGCAAAAGAATCGCTTGAACCAAGGAGTCAGAGGTTGCAGTGAGCCGAGATCACGTCACTGCACTGCAGCCTGGCGACAGAGAGAGACTCCGTATCAAAAAAATAATAATAATTTGATGAACAGGATTAATACATTTGGGTCCAAACTTGATTGATGATATGCAGCCATCATTGAGGATTATCAGTTAATATATTTTGTATTTGACTTTGTTGAAGCTGTCTATTTTTGCTGATATCAAAGCTTGTTTATCCATAGCAGCCTGTCTGCCTTGACTCTGTTGTTTCATATATGCTAGGGGTGTAAAAATTAGCTAAGTTTGCCAGGGCAGTATAAAACAAAATGGCTGACTGCATTTTAAAAATGGGGTTTGGCTCTTCAGACTCCCCTTCTTTGAGTTCAGGGATCAAGGCCCTTTTCCAGGGTGTTGCTAGGAGTCTCACCTTTGGATAACTGAGGTTGTTCCAGGGCTGGTAATCTGACCTTCCTATAGTAGGCACCTGATAAACGTTTGTTGAAGATAATGAGATACTTTTCTTTAGTTTTCTAAATTGCCCAGGAAAAGCTTTCCCAGTCAAGATTAGAGACACAGCAATTTTCCACACACAGGGAAATAACTGGGAAATTATTTTCATAAGGAAAAAAGTCTTACAGTTTTCTGTAAATAAAAGAGTATCCTATTTTCATTCTCACAGAAGTCTAAAAATTACAGACCAATGCATTTGTTTTTCTAAAGAGACATATGTAATTCACTTTAAAGAAAAGTTGGCTATGAAAGAGATTTCTATCAATTAAATTGAATGGTGAATCATATTTTCCCATTAAGTTCCATTTAAAAATTTGTAATACAGAATCAAACTTGGCCTTCTCCTCAAAGATGTCCCTAGACTATGTATATTCATTTAAGGAAAAAGGCAGTTTTCTTTTTCAATTCAACCAATTAAAAATGCATATAAGTCACAAAATTAAAATTCCAAATAAGCCTTAAAATTCCGTATGTCTGCTTCATTGACAGTAGACCCTACTATAAAATAAGATAAGCCTTTTATGGTCTTTGCAATTAATTCTATAATCCTTTATCTCTTAAGGTAAATATTCCGTTCTAAAAGTCTTCTAAAATCAATTATTTTGTAGGATAACTCCTGATAGCTTATTTATAATGCTGGGGACAACTGCTCAGGAACTATTAATAACTTAGTATTCTTTAAATAGACTATGAAAAACTATAATTTACAAATATTTATAACTTGCTTATTCTGTGACTAATACCTGCCAGGCTTTGTAGTCAGCAGTGGGTATAGAACTATAAATAACATATAAATAATATATGGTCTCAAGAATCTCCCAATTAGTAGCAGAGAAAGGCAGAAAATTAATTTAAATTCAGTATCATAACAATTATTATTGAGCACAGACAGCCATGTAGAAACACAAAAAGGGGCATTCTTAACTGTCTGGTAGAAGGGTGCTAGGAAATGCTTCAATGAGGAGGTGACATTTGTGATGAATCTTGTGGGAGGAGTAGAAATTAACTAGGAAGATAAGATTACAAGCAGAGAAAAACAAAATAACCTTTCTCACACTAACTCTCTTAACTCTGGGCACACATACTCAGAAAAACATATCTGTTCTCACCCCAAAAATAAATTTACAATCATTGGAAAAAGAAGCATTACTAATAACCAGCATAATTTTATTAACAAATCTAATCAAATTACTCCACTTTTCTTCTCAGAGGAGGTGATCTAGTGAATAGAGGTAAATATTTTTCCTAAAATGTAGGTACCTCATGTTATGAATTATCCGTATATGCAACAATTAATTTCACACTTCCTCCTCATTTCCACCTCTGAGAATCCAAAAGGAAGCCCTCTAGAACAGCAACTGAGCTGCCTGTGGCTGATAGCCCCATCTGGTGGTTGGTATGGGGAACTGTGCAGTATAGGGTTCCCATCCTACTTTTCCCAGAAGGAAAGAAAACGCTGTTTTTCTCACTGTCTCTACTTTTCTCCTTATAGCTCGTTATCTCCAGCACCTGGCACTCGGCACACAAATATTTGTTTTTAGATTCCCAATAAATATTTATAGAACTGAGCTGTTTTGAATAAGAAATCATTAACACAAGGTTTTGTACAGGCTTTTCCATTTTTCCTAAGCACTTTTATATTTATTACCT
This sequence comes from Trachypithecus francoisi, assembly GCF_009764315.1. Classification (NCBI taxonomy): domain Eukaryota; kingdom Metazoa; phylum Chordata; class Mammalia; order Primates; family Cercopithecidae; genus Trachypithecus; species Trachypithecus francoisi. The sequence goes on from NW_022681462.1 coordinate 80,144,243, forward strand.
CAGCACTTTTAGCTCAGTCACCTTAGTATGAAGATGAAGAACAATATTGCATAAATCGTCAGGATTCTCATCTGCTTGCATTAAAATACGGTGTACTCTGTAAGGAGACGACCCTTCTCTATCGATCAATTATTTATGAATAAATGAATAAATTTCCTATCTTTTTCTCTCCAAATTCTTAATCTGGTACCTTAAGAACTGTTCTTCATTTTATTTGTAAGGCAAAAGCCACCATAAATCATCCATTTGAGTTGTGCTAGTTAAACATATCCTTGCAGCTGAGCAAACGGAGGGTAAAGATTGTGATAATGAAGAACTATCTACTTATACAGCTGTTGAAGTAGTTTTTAAAAAGAACTCAAATATTCCAGAAGTCTCCAAGTACTTTTTTCTTTATCTTTTAATTTATCCTGCCTTTTCTAAGGTGTTGACCTTCAAGATTTTTAAAAACTTCAATTTTATTTTTCTATAATGTTAAATTACTTAGGTTGCAAAGGTATTAGTTTACAGAAGCAAAAGAGAGAGAAGAGAGATATAGGAAGACTACAGATAAAGCAAATGGAAGAAAATTTAAAAGGTAGGAATAGCACAGAAATACTGTAGGATTCAAAATTTAATTTGAAAAAATAATACAAAAGAAAGAAAAGTGGGGAAAAATGGTGATATAAAACAGCGTCTGTGCAAGACTTCAACTGATTCTCAACTGTAAAGTGTATTCATATCATATATACTTGTTTAAGAAAAGACAAAAATAACACAAATAGACAAACTCTGTTAATAGTTACACTGTTGACGTATCTCCCATCCCCACATTCTCTGAGCCATTTTGAAGAAATCTTTTATTTAACCTTTTCTATTCTCAAGTATCTTGTCCTGTGAAACAAAAGGGTCTGACTATATGATTTTTAAGGCCTCTTCTAGCTAGAAGTTTGCTGCTGTTGCTGCTGTTTTGAACATTCTCTGAGCCTATGAATGATTTTTAAAAAATACATAAAGAAGGGCAAGGCAAGGAAAGGAAAATGAAGGCTCCAGAAGGAATATAAGATTTCATACACAGAAATGTTAGTAAGAAAAATGATGTTTTCCAGACAAACACCTCTACTTATTAAAGGCATTAATTAAAGTAACCAAATATGGCTATTTTCACTCAGGATATACCCTGCAATGCCAAAATAGCAACCACCTTACCACCACCACTCCCCTGTTCCCCTAAAATCAGAAACCACCTTACCACCACCACTCCCCTGTTCCCCTAAAATCAGAAATGCTTCCTTCGAAATATTCCTGTTTCTCCAAGTTGAATGTGTCATTATCCAAAAGAAGTCTCTAAGCTAAACTTCCATATTCAGCTTCAGGTTTTGAATTCATAAAATGAGGAACTGAACTGACCTCTCTTGCCAAGGTGTTGCACACTTTGTTTAATATGGCACTTGAAGGCCTTCAGTTTTAAGATACTTGAGAAGTACAAAGTATCATTATGTTAATTACTATTATTATAAGGCTCCAGAGCTTAGGTGAGCTATATGCTAATGTCTAATGTACTCAGTTGTAATCTGTGACCCAGGAAGGTGATTTCCAAGCATCACATGTCAGTCTGTCGTCCTTGTGTAACTCCAAAGAGCCACACACAATAGGCAGAAGCAGGCACAGCGACTTGGACTTTGATAAACATTGCTGGAGTCTAACTTTCTCGGCAACTCTGCTGAATACTAAGAAAAACATGACCCTACTCTTTCCACAAGGGTATTCTTTACAGAATTCAAATTAAGATAGACCACAGAAAAACCAAAAACTCAATTGTGCATGTCCTGGAGAAAATTAGGTAGTAACTCCTAAATAAATAAGTACTTAGCCAACTTCAAGACAGACATTCTTAAAGTTTAGTGTTTAGTGTGTGTTCAACTACCTATGAAGCTGGTGAAAATGCAGATTTCTGAGCCCCGCAAATTCTGATTTGGTAGTTCTGGCATGGGTTCAAGGAGTCTACACTCTTAACAAGTTCACAAGGCCGATGCAGGTGGTCCACTGACAACATTCTTGAGAAGCACTGCTTTGGGGTTCCAGGAAGCCTGCTAATAAAATAGCAAAATTCTGATCCAACACATTCAACAAAAATTTAGAGGTCTCAAAGACAGCAATACCAAGTGTAATGTAATGTATTAATTTTTACCACAGTTTCTATTAAGCAGCAACTTAAGAGGCTAAGATTTGGACTACTAATTCCAAAGTTTTGACGAAAGACAAGTTGAATTGAGAAAATGTTTCAAAAATGCAATGTCAAGAAATCTACATGTATATGAACAAAATAAGGCAGAAGAAAAGATTTTAGATAGCAAAAGTGGTTGTTATACATTTTGTATTTTCAAATACACCAACTAGCAGCTTAGAAAACAGACGTGGCAAACAATGGACCAATTTAATGCCTATTAAGTAAAATACATAAGTAAAAATAAGCCATTTATGAATAAGCCTCTGTTAAGGAGGAACAACATACCAGGAACAGGATCCGAAATCCTAATATGTCTTTGCATTCTTAAATGCTAAAGTCATGGGGGAGAAAAAAAAACAACTTGAAGTGAAATGCTATGAGGTGTTAATGTATCAAAGTGTTACTCACTAAGAATAACACACAAAACTGCTCGAGCGATTACCACAGGGTTTTATTACAGAGACAAATAGGGATATAAGAGATACAGCTTAAATGAAGAGGATGGCTTTGAAGAACAACAGAAGAACCATCTATCCACCCCCAGCCCCCAACTAAATTAAAGACTGAACCACTGGCAAGAAATAGCATACAAATTTCTATAAAACTCCTGGTATAATCACCAGCCAAATGAACTGGATCTGTACTTAGGGCTCAATGCCTAGTAGCTGATGACCATCCTTTAAGACTCAGCTCAAATTACACCTCTTCTGTGAAGCCTTCCCTTCCTTCACTCAGCAGGAGAAATGTGCTAGTGACTACAACATTGGCTTTAGTATTCAGGTATCGTACTATTTTTATAACCAAAATACCAGTATTTCTGTTGGTGTAGTAGCATGACTTCAGAGTGGGTGAGCAGCTTCATTCATCCTGAGCTCTCTCCAGTTCATCCCATGTGCCCATTCCTGTCTCCCCAGCCACTTAGCCCAGACATCTTCACAGTAAAACCTGGGAAGACTTCCAGCTCCTCCTTCCCATTATCAGCTCCTACAATTTCCCCTCCCTGCGCCAAACCCAAAAAAGGCTGAGGCTAGACTTGGAGGAGGAGAAAGGTCTCTTGAAGTTGAGGGAACTCTTTCCTGGGAAAGGGTTGGCCTAGAGAGAAATCAAAGCTGGTATTGAGGCCACCAGCAAGAGCTGAGAAGCTGCCAGAAGATAGCAGTGGCCCTGAAAACTCCACAGCCCTGTTGATCTGGTGTGGAAATTCTGCGAGGCCCAGGGCAGATGGGCTGTCGTCAAAGCTCTTAGAGGCACATGGCTCTTCATTCTCAATTGTTTAAGGCAAATTTGAAACCTTGAAGAGATAGATTGCTAAATATCAGGTGTGGCTCTTTGTGGGACAGAAAAGAGGTGCTATAGACAGACTTACAGCTTAAAGGCCTCAGGAAAGCATCCCCACCTGAGTTTATTCTTACATATTCTAACATGGTAGATTTAAATCATTCTTTGAAATAAAAACAGCCCGCTGCAGGACTAGGCTTATCACTTATTTACAGTGCCATGTGCATAATCCAGTCATCACCCCATGCAAACCTGCCCACTCTCTGGTGAGGTATCAGTGCTTACAAACAGTGGGGGAAAATCTGTGTGTGAAGACTACTGAAAGGGGTTGGATGCCTCAAGGAAGACCTGGAAACTCTCCTCTCTAAGAAAAGATTTGAATTGAATTTTCTATTTAGAGAAATCCAGAGGTAGATAGGTAGCAAATGCTAAAAATTTTAATTTTAAGAAAGGGACCAAATGTTATCAAAGCATTTTTAACTACCTTGCTCTAATTTATAGTTATTCTCATGTTCATGATGTATTAGTAATTAGTTTTAACTCACTACTGAAGAATTATCGTAGAAAAACTTCACTGTAGAGAGGGAAAGGATGCTTTTTTCTTTTCTTTCTTTCTTTCTTTTTTTTTTTTGAGATGGAGTTTTGCTCTTGTTGCCAAGGCTGAAGTGCAATGGCGTGATCTCGGCTCACTGCAACTTCTGCCTCCTGGTTGGTTTCAAGTGATTCTTCTGCCTCAGCCTTCTGGACAGCTGGGATTACAGGTGCCTGCAACAACACCTAGCTAATTTTTTGTATTTTTAGTAGAGATGGGGTTGTACCATGTTGGTCAGGCTGCTCTCGAACTCCTGACCTCAGGTGATCCACCCGCCTTGGCCTCACAAAGTGCTGGGACTACAGGCATGAGCCACCACACCCAGCCTCCTTTGTTCTTTTTTCCTAGGTATTCAATGCCTCAAGAGGAACTGGTCTGGCTGGCGCATGTAGGCATAAAACAGGTACCAAAAATCATCTTGAGTCAGCAAAAAGAGCTGCAGGTGTAGTGTCTGATAAATTAAAAACCTCATATATGCTTACTTTAGAACCTACAGAGTAAAGTCAAAAATGCTAAGTGTCTTTTAAGAGCCTCAGTGCACTTCACCCATCATTAACTACTATTGATAACCATCTTACCCACAAATCTGATTAGAACGCTGCCTTCTGGCCTCTTAATTTCCTTAAAAGAGTCAGAGCTGTGGGAGCTATTAACTCTAGGTTCCCTATCAAACTATCATTGGCAAGGACATTGAGTAGCAAGAAGCTTTTCATCATTCTCACATTTTTTTTTTTTTAAATAAATACATTTCTTTAAAGATAAAGAAAGAAACTGCAGTTGCTGGGAGGACCATCCAGTTCATTTCTCATGTTTTACAAGTGGAGGAACCCAAAGAAGTGAAGTGACTTACCAGCCTCGGGTCACCTGGCTAGAGTGAGAGGTAGAAACCAGGGCCAGAACACAGACCTCCTGACTTCACCAGCTGGCGCTCTTCCCCGGTCTCACAGTCTTTCCAAGAGAGAAGCACCGGTCTTTCCGAGTAGCCTTCCAGCTGCTCAGGAGAGGGTGATGTCTAAACTGGTCCTCCTTCAAGAGCCACGAAAATACTTACAGATTGTCCTATTTCGTATACCTTAGTTCCACTTAGTTACAAGTTCAAACTTCTATCAGAACATGTGTCAATAGCTCCATGATCTTCAGAGGAAAGACAAGGGACTGAGTTCTCTCCTTTCTGGCTGTTGCCAGGAAAAGGAGATGGCAGTACTCCAACTTTTTCCCCCTCCCCACTGTATCGCCATGTATCTAAGGCATTCTTTTCTTTGTTACTGTAAGATACCCTGCAAAGGGCAAGAGGAAGCCATGCGGGACAGCAGATAGATGAGACTTGGAATCAGAGAAGGTAATATTCCCTCTACTTTGCACTTGCAGGGTAGCTTGTCTGAACAATAGACAGACTTAGCTTGTCTGAACTAGAGTTTCTTCACTTGTAAAATGTAAAACATCGCCTACTCCACAAGGTTTTTGCAAGGATGAAATGAGATTCTATATGTAAAGCACCTAGTACAGTGTCTGGTTTGCATGAGCTCCTCAAAGAAATTAGTTTCCTTCTCTCTTCTACTGTTATGGTTAAGATTTGAGACAAGTAATTTAACCAGTTAGCCTCCCCTATATAATGGAAGATAATATATACTTCTGATGAAAAGACACTACATAAAACAAAATACGATTATTAACCATCAAGATTAATACCTGGAGGCACTAATTCAATGTATAAAATATGCAAAGGTACCAATTCACTAATAAATACACTATGGCAGGAGCTTGTCCCAAGATGCCAATTTGCTGAAGTAAGAGGTACATGCTAGGGCCAAAGTGCCAGGGACACCGACTAAAGCAGCCAGAGAGGGAAGGCTACTACTCTCCTAGAGATGTTCAGCACTGAGTAAAAATCCCAAGAGAGCTAACAAGCACCCATCAAGGAATAAGTAGAGCTAAAGGAAGTGGCAACCGTACAGGCATGTGGAGTGATACAGTAGAAAGAGCACAGGAAAACTGGGCCCTGGAAACCCTGTGTTCTACCTCCAGATCTGCTGTGAGTGGATGTGAGAGTTTGGCAAGTCCTTTAAAATGCCTGAGTATTCATTTTAACTCTGGAAAACAGAGATGACAATGCGGGCTCTATCTAGCTTGCAAAGAGAATGTGCCTTGTAAAGTAGAAAGCACAATATAAATGTTAAGTTAAATTACTATGATTGTGCAAACATACAAATATAGGAAATAAAAGACTAAACTAAGGAAGCCCCAAAGGGTGACAACAAGACAGGGGAATGAAGGCCATCACTCTGATTAGGACACCAGGTGAAGGTTCCAAGGAAGTAACACCGAGGAGCTGAGTCTTCGTACCCAGTACTCAGGGTGTAGACTACAATCCACTATACCAAGGGAATAGGGCAGTACTGGTTATAAACAGGCACCAAGAAACATTTAAGTTATACTCTGCTTAATTTCTTAAAAATACAATCAAAACACTACAATAATAATGCTGTTACCATTTCCATTCCTTGTCTTTGGAATAGTACAATGGGCTTAGCGTTCTGTCTTTACTGTGATGAGTGACATATTATATAACACGAAAATGCCTTGCTATTAATAAGGAACCTAGATCATGGGGCCATAAGCTTTTGTGGACTGGCCCCACACCCAGTTTAAGCTGGTCGGCTTTTCCTGCATGATACTGGGTCCACACAGACTACTTGGAGAGATGATCATTTATTGCAAGGACATTTGAAAACACGAGCAACAAAGGAAAGCACTTTGTGTGCACTGTGCTCACTCTGGCTCCAGCTCTCCTGGCTCTGGGATGCAGACTGGGTTTCATAAGCAAGGAGGAAAAGTTGCTTAGCACTGTTCCAGGTAACGATTCAGAAGTGAGTGACAGTACAGCTCTTGTTTGCCCTGCATGTCTGTTACAGAGAGATCTGACTTGACTTTCGGGCCCTCCTGGTATATGGACTTGTATTGGGTGAACTGAGCAGGTCCACTCTGCTGCGGCTGGATCACTGCTAGCTCCTGGCCCATCCTCCAACAAGGCGAGCTGTCCAACTGACAGCTACAAAAAAAGAAAGAAAAAGGGTTGGGTTCTGTCCCCCAAAATGTGGTTATGCATGTGGCAGGCACTATGGCTTGATGGGCTCCTTCAGTACATCCAGTTTCCTTGGTAACCCAACTATGTACTAAATGGTTTCCATGGCAAAACACGTTCCAGAGTCCAAATAACCAACCTACACATACAATTTGGAATGCAACTTATTAGTGGGGGGCTGCCTGAACTTGAAAAAACGCGTAAGCTTAATAAACAGTCCTGGTAACTTTATTGTGGCACCAAAGCACATGCCTCTGTGGAGCCCATTCAAAGGGCATCGTATCAGGGAAGGGGCCAGAAAGTGGGAGAGCCAAATCTAAAGTGTGCCAGACTGAGCGATGTGATACTGTTTCTGCGGTACACAGTATTCCAAGAGATGAGATCTTGATCTGAAAGTAATGGGCCAAACAACCACAGAATAAGGGTAAAGTATTTCTGGTATTCCTAGAAATCTCTCTAAGAAGTGAAATAAGATTCTCAACCTTGAACAAGGTGTTCAGTCTACAATTTGGAACTCAAAGGAAAAGAAGGTATTACCTTCCTTTTCAGTTCGAGTGATAATATCCCATTAGGGGGTGTATGAAATGTAGGGAGGTATATTAAGTGGTCTCAATCACTAAGGGGTCATTCATCCGGCAGACAAGGACCAGGGATGCCAGATGTCCTAGACTGCACTGGACCATATCACAAAACAAAATGAGTATAACATCCACGTTGAAACCTGTGTCCTATTACTAAAAGAATTTCCTAAAGGGAAAAATTACAAATTTTAAATGTATTTCTTGCTACTTGTCCTTTCTTCTTTAAAACAAAAAATTAAGGGGAGGGGAGCAAAAAAAAAATCTAAATAATGTTTTTAAAAGCTCTTAATCTGTTTAATGAGAGTTCTATCACAAAGATGTGAACTTAAGCAAATGATGTAAAAGAACATTAAAAATGATGTGTCAAAATGAAGAAGGAAGCCACGTGACTTTCTAACACAGGACAACACAGTGTGAACAGAGGCTCCATTCTTGGGCTTGGGAGAGTAAACCTGCCATGGCACCTACTGTAACCTTCGAGTTCAGAACCCTGTGGCCCAAAGTCAGGGACTACGTAGGCCTGCTTTTCACTCTGCAACTAACTTAGATTTTCTGTCTTACATGCCAGTAGTTAGTGATTATGTAGAGGGAAGCCATTAAGTGCAAAAATCCCTCATTTCAGATCTCCAGAAAGGCTACGGAATTTTAGGTCTGGGATGGGCAGATCCTCCAGACCCTACTCTGTTCTGCTCCTAGTCCAATTTCAGCTTTAGGTCAATCTCCTGTATTCAAAAAATTTCCCTTGTTCCCATACTCCCTTCAGGGGTCCTGAACACCTTTAAATCTGAACTGAACTGAAAAGTCCCATGTTAGCTTTTCTTAAAATTCCTAGAAATGGCTGAAAATTTTATACATGAGAGTTCTGGAGATTAAGATCCAAGTCAGGATCAGAATGGATTCGCTAGTGGGCTGAAGAACCCCTAGGCCTCCAGTTCTGACCAAAAGCCCAGTTCGGCCTTAAGATCCAAGAGACGGGGCAACATCCAGAGTCACTCAATAGTTGCAGCCACTCAGCATTCTACAGTGGCCCCACTGATGGTGCGTCTTTTCATACTTTATTTGCTACTCATGTTTCCTTGTCTGTGAACCATGTTCATGGTTTTTTGTTCACTGTCTATCAGATTTTTTGCCATTTTCTTAATTTTAAAGAGTTCTTTATTTTGGATATGAACCCTGTACCAATTATTTTAGGCTTATAATTTGTATTTTTAAATGCAATGAGAGTAAGAAATGGCAGTTTAGATCTTCTATTGGGGACATAAATGATCTAATGTAGGAAAATCTAATATGCACATGGAAAAACTTTAAAATATGATGAGGGTGGGAAGTAGACAAGGACTCTAGCCAAAAGGAACTTCAACAGGTGAGCTTAAGAATAGTCAAAGGATACCATCAAGAAAGTGAAAAGACAACACACAGAATGGGAGAAAATATTTGCAAATTATATATCTAATAAAGGTCTAGTATTCAGAATATATAAAGAACTCTTACAACTCAATAAGAAGAAAAATAAAGCAACTTAAAAATGGGCAAAAGTCTGAATAGGCATTTCACCTAAAGGATTTGAAAATATGTGTTTACACAAAAACTTATAACATGACTATTCATAGCAACATTATTCATAATAGTCAAAAAGTGGTAACAATCCTAATGTCTATTACCTGATGAATGGATAAATCAAATGTGGTATATGACATACTGGAGTATTATTCCACAATGAAAAGGAATGAAGTACTGATACATGCTAAAACATGGATGAACCTTGAAAACATTATGCTAAAAAGAAGAAATCAGTCACAAAAGACCACATAGTATATGATTCCACTTACATAAAATGTCCAAAATAGGCAGATCCGTAGAGATAGAAAGTAAATTAGTAATTGTGAAGGGCCGGAGGGTTGGGGGAAATTGGGAGTAACTGCAAAGGGTGTGGGATTTCTTTTCCGGGGTGAGGAAAATGTTCTAAAATTGATTGTGGTGATGGCTGCACAACTCTGGAATATACTGAAAACCACTGAACTGTACACTTTAAATGGGTGAGCTGTACATGAATTATAGCTCAATAAAACTGCTACTAACCAATAAATAAAAGAGTAGGCTGAGACAAAAAGTAGTGAAGGAAAGGGAAAGAATGACAGAATGCCTTAAACCCAGGGTGACAATTAATTTTAGTTTCTGTTACAGTGTATTTTCCTTTGGCCCTTAGTAGGTATCACCAAAAATGAGCAGAAAATGCAACTTGTAAAAGGCAGTGAAAGTCAGGAAAGAGAGGTAACATACAAAGCCAGGAGTCAGGCAAGGGGAGGCTGGAGCCAAACAGCTGAAAAATATAAGGGTCCAGATTTAAACAGCAAGGGCTGAGACAAAGGAGAAGAGATGAGTATTTACAGATATGAGCACATGCGGGGCATCCTCCCAGTTCTCTCTGTCTGTGCTTCGTCTTTCTCCTTTGTTTCAGTTCTGTCCAGCACTCTCTATAAGCCACACCACATTGGAAAGATCAGTGATTCTCAAGTGTTTGGTAAGTATATAAATCACTAAAAGTACTTATTTAGATTTTAAATCACAAATACTTTAGATTCAGAATGTGGGTGGCCCCAGAAATCCAATTTTAACCAAATCCTAACCTCATGTTGAGGCAGGTATTCTGAGGACCACACTGGGAGCACTGATGTGTGACCTCCATGGTCCAGAGGCCCCCCCAGGGAAGCAGTGGGTAGCATGTAAGACCAAGGACTTTGGGAGCTAACAGATCTGGGTTTGAATCCTGTTTGGCAATTGCCACACACTCATTGTTGACCTCTGACAGTTACTTAACATCTGTGTGCCTTAATATCTCCATGTGTCTTGAGAGCCAGTAATTCTGATCCCAAAGATCTATTGCGCAGATTGAATAAAACAATGTTTGCAACAGGTTCAGCACAGTGTCATCAGGGTGGTGACTTTTGGACTGCTCTTGTCTGTGATTCTTGTCCCTGGCCAGCATATCACTGTCATGGCCAGTGGACATCTCACTAAAAACTTCAGAGAAGGAGTCTATCTCAATAAAAACTTCAGAGAAGGAGTCTTAATTCAGGGTCAGTGGATCCCTAAAGCATTTGGGCGCATATATAAGGAAGTCCACGGATGTTCTGAAGAAAATGCAAATTTATCTGGGGGTAGAGAGGCTGTGGATGGTAACAGCTATCATGAAATTCTCAGGTTTGAGGTGGGGTTGTGACTCAAGCAAAGTCTAGAGCTGATCCCTGAGAGAAATATTTAGTCCCTCACTTCAGATATCTGTTTTTACATTTTCCTCACTAGGTTATCCTAAATGAATTCAGGTGACTGGTATTACCTAAGGTCCCTGTGCATAGTATCTAGAGGGAATTTCAAAAATTGGGGTCCCTGAACATTTTGAAAGAAGGATTCAGAAGAAGATGTTGATGTTGACGATGATGACAGTAATAGCAAGAAAAGCAACTTATAATACATCAGGTATTTACAATGTGCCTGGCACTATGCTAAACACTTAAACACATTCTCTCCTTTAATCCTGGCAAAGATTCCATGAGGGTTCTAGACAAAGAAACTGAGTTATACAGAAATTAAGTAACGTCCAGTAGTTCACACGACTCCAAAGTGGCAGCCAGGGCTCAAATCCAAATGTTACTGCCAAGGAGTGGTCTTAACCAGTGTGTGCTTTGCATTTCAGCAAAGACTTGATCATGATGGGAGGGGCAGGTGGGTCAGGATAGAAGGTAAAGAGGCTGTTGAGGGTGGAGATGAAATTCTACTTCTGAATGAACTATATTTATCTTCTGAGGATTAAGAATTTGGGCAAAAGGCAAAAGTGGGCTTTATGCCTGTTGGTCTTCGAAATATGTTAGTCTTTGGAACTAAAATGTTGGGGGGCCCTTCCAATAAGGCTACAAAAAGCAGCCCCCAAATGTAAACATGTAAAACTGCTCTGATCAACAAAGTCTGTGAGGAAACTGAGAACTGACTAGGAAATATTTATCTGTGGAATGGAAAGTAGCAAAAAGATCAAAAACACAAATGGAAAACCACACTTCATGGCACCAAGTAGAGGCTGTGGTCTTCCTTCCTGAGATTGAGAGAGGACAGGAGGTAGACAGTGAACTGGAGAGGTCTAAAGCAGGTTGGCTGTACAGCACATGTGGTATGTGAACACTGAAGGCTTTGAGTTTAGGGGGAAGACAAGAAGAGGATAATAACTGGAGAGTACTGCAGGACCCAATCTTTTATTTGTATCTCTAATTGTTGTGCATGACCTCGGCATGCACTAAAGGAAAACAATTCAATGTTGTGAATGATTGATTTTCTAAAGCTTAGTAGAGCTAAAAAAAATAGGCTCTTAAAGGTTCCTAAAGGACGGCAGGAGATTGGTGGCTCTCAACTAGGGATGATTTCACCACTACCCCCAAAGCCCCCACCCTTGCCCAGGGGATATGACAGACTTTGTTGATTGTCATGACTCAGGGTTAATGGGTGCTACTGACACCTAGTGTGTAGAGGCCACCTAGGGTTGGTGGGTGCTACTGACACCCATTGAGGGATGCTGCTAAACATCCGTCAATGAACAGGAGAGCCCCCCAACAAAGAATTATTATCTAGCCCAAAATAGTCTATAGTGCTGAAGTTGAGAAAACATGTGGTAGATGAGAGGGATTACAGCATAGTACTTCAGACAATTACCAAATGTTCAGCAGTCCTGCAAACAATAACATTCATCCTGCTGGAATATGGAATGGAGGTTCCATCAAAAAGTGTATATGTCATTAATAACTTTGTAAATATCTAGTAAATTTAGTCCAAGTTAATTATTTTAATTTTTAAAACAAAGTAATTTTAATTTTCTCATTAAAATGCCTAGATTCACCACCCACCCACCCCCCAAATTAAAACATTACCAATAGGGCTTCCCTTTGACCTCTACTGTTAATCTTGCTAGAGGCAAACTGCCTAGATTCAAATGCTGGTACTACCACTTGCTAGATATGTGACTCAGGCAAGTTTCTGACCCTCTCTCTGTTTTGTCATCATAAAACTGGGGCAATAGTGGCAACCAACCTCATAGGGTTGTTGTGAGAACTGAATGAGCTAACAGGTATAGAGCGCTTAACACATGTGACATGAGTGTTCATTGGTATTAGCCATTAGTAGTATCCAGCATCCGTATCCACATACATACATTTTCCTGTAGAAATAGCTAATATGGCTTTGATGTTTAGGGGTTTTTTTTTTCATTTTTTCAATTGTATATATTTAAGGTATACAACATGATGTTTTTCATATACATACACATAGTAAAATGATTACTATAGTAAAACAATATATTCATCACCTTCCATAGTTACTTGTGTGTGTGTGTGTGTATGTGTGTGTTAAAAGCACCTAAAATCTACTCTCTTAGCAAATTTTCAGTATACAATATAACATTATTAATTATAGTCCTTATGCTGTATATCCGATCTCTAGATTTATTCATCCTATATAACTGCAAGTTTGCATTCTTTGACCTACTTCTCCCTATTTTCCTACCTCTTCCCCACCCCTGGGACCCCTGTTGTACTCTCTGTTTCTATGTATTTGACATTTTGTTTAGATTCCACTGTAAGTGAGATCAGGCAATATTTTTCCTTCTATGTTTGGTTTATTTCACTTAGCATAATGTCTTCCAGGTTCATCTACATTTCCTTTATTAAGGCTGAATAATAGTCCATTTTTATATATATATATAAATTTCTTTATCCATTAATCTGTCAATGGACAATTAGGTTGTTTCCCTACTGATGACCATTTCAGTTGTTTCCACCATTTTCACCCTTAACATTAAATGACAGGGCCAAGTTTATCTATACTTTTAAGAAAGAGTTTCAAAAAAGTAAATGAACAATCTCTGGTGAACAACTCTACCGGGTGGAAATAACAAAGACCAATCACCACAATATCTATCTACACACAAATATTCTGAAGGGTTTTCATATTGAATGAACACAAAAATCTAAAATTTTAAAATATCATGCTCCATAATCTGTTTTTTTTTCCCAAGGAATAATATACGATGATATTACAGTCAATGAATCCCTAAAAGCTCTCAAAATAATTTCCTTTAGCTTTAAAACACATTAAATTGGTTGTGCTAAACTCTGACAAAGTTAAAGTTAGGAAAAAAGTACTAGGTCAGAGGAGGAAATGAAAACATGGAAGTGTTATCACCATTTGGTCATAAACTCCTTTTCTCAGAGAAACATGGCTATAAAAATCTGTTCCAGGATAAAAACTTGGCACAAAGAAACCCAATCTGACATCATACTTTTTAAAGATTGGGGTGGAGTAGGGAGGGGAGGGATTAAAAAGTGGGAGGGAAAGTTCTTTGCATGTAGGGAAAAAAGGTTGTCAGTAAAGTGAATTTTCTACTGATATATATATATAACTTCTTCAAATTCATGGTTTGGTTCAGCTGAAATTTGCCAAGGTAGATTTCAGGTTTTTTCAAAAATGACCTCTTTTATAGACAGTTGAAGCTGTCTATAAAAGATAATGTTCACAGACAGGAGGTTCATTCCCTGTTACAGTCCTATTTACAATATTATATTAACCCATCATTTGTTTTGTTTTAAACTAAAGCCTTCCCTATTCATTAAGTCATTAGTGTTGCTAGTGAAAGACAGCGTGTCTGAATTTTAACAAGTCTAGAAAAACTCTGATATGATCATTAGTCCCATTACGGGACTCAAAATCAGACATACTAGGATCAAATTATATGCTCTTTAATAAAACTTCACATAGTAAACTCTGAAAACATTGATGTTAGATTGTTCCTTCAACAACAACAATGTACAGAGCTCCACTTTATATATGAATTTTACACATGAAGAGCCTTAGTCACTGCCTACTTACACCAAACTTGTAATCAAGAACCATACTATTACTTTAGATACTAAATAATTACCCTTTAAAATCATGCTGTGGACATAATATAACATACCTCTTACAGCAAAGATGAAGTAGAACAACTTTATTTTTAAAATCCACCTGACATACCCCCCATCCACATTGATATTCTGCCCTGAAAACTAAGTAAATGATGCATTATTAATATAACAGACCAATCATTGATCATTGTCTAGACAGAAACATACTGATACGAGAAAATCGTGGAAAATCTGAGAGTCAGGGGCTCTGGAGGAACCAGTGCTGTGAGCTTAATGAGGTCACGGTCCTAACACAAGAGGAAAGCTCTGAAGTGTTGGTTTCAATACCCTAGAGCCTTGCTCCTTTTGGAGTTCTTCTGTCCCCACCATGAACTAAATTAGGAAACCTAGATGTTTATGTTGGGTGGGGAGGCATCAGAGTACGAGGGGGCTTCATGAATCTCTCATTGTGCAATTAATAGGGGTAAAAACTGCTTCCTAACATCATAATTATATTATGTTAGCTATCGAGAGCAAGAAAGAAGTTAAAGTGTGTTCTTATTTAAGCAAATATCAATAAATATGAACAACAGAATTCTTGGAAAAATGATCATTCATTATATATCCTTTATAACAAATGTTCCCAATCTGTTGGCCTCATGGCATCATGGGGGTTTAGGGTTGCTAGAACACGTTTACTACACGATCACACACCAACCATTGTTTGAAGACTGAATAAATGCTCTGTGTATGTGTACGTGTGTGATATATACACACATATGCTATATGTGTATGTTATGAACTGAATATTTATGCCCGGAAAATTCACATGTTGAAGCCCTAACCCCCAATAGGACAGTATTAGGAGGTGGGGCCTCTGGAAAGTGATTTGGTTTAGATCAGGTCATGAGGGTAGAGTCCCATGAAGGGATTAGTACTTTTATAAGAAAAAGAAGAGGTATGAGGGCTTCCACTCTACTGTGTGAGGATACAGCAAGAATGCGGCCATTTGCAAGCTAGGAAGAGGGTCATCACCAGACTCCAAATATATTAGCACCTTGATCTGAAATGTTTTAGCAACCACACTGTGAGAAATAAACTTCTACCATTTAAGCCATCCAGTCTATGATATTTTGTTATGGAAGGCCAAGCTAAGACAATGCATATGTATACATATGTGTATATACACACACATAGCTACATATATCTTTTATACACTTGTATTATATATGTGCATATATACATCTATATATGTATTCATCTTTCATATATATACTCATACTGTTGTGATTAAAAAACACAAGTATATTTAAAAGGCATTTTGAATTCATTTATTAAAATGAAATGCTACAAGTATTACTTCTATCTCTAGGAATCCATGAAATATTTTTGAAATGTATTTTTTACCCATAGTACAATTTACTCTTTGTGATATACAGCTCTATGGGTTTTGAGAAATGTGTAGAGTTACATATTTACCGTGACAACAGAGAATAATTCCATCATTCTAAACAAACTGCCTTGTCCTGCCTCTTTGTAGTCAAGCCCTTCTCCCATTCCCATATAAAAGGTTTTGACAGTAAAAAAAAGGTCCTCATCCTTGGAAGATATTGGAATAATGGGTCTCACAGTTTTGATGACCATCTGTTTTATAACCTGAAGCTGGCCAGGCGCGGTGGCTCAAGCCTGTAATCCCAGCACTTTGGGAGGCTGAGACGGGCGGATCACGAGGTCGGGAGATCGAGACCATCCTGGCTAATCCAGTGAAACCCCGTCTCTACTAAAAAATACAAAAAACTAGCCGGGCGTGGTGGCGGGCGCCTGTAGTCCCAGCTACTCAGGAGGCTGAGGCAGGAGAATGGCATAAACCCGGGAGGCGGGGCTTGCAGTGAGCTGAGATCCGGCCACTGCACTCCAGCCTGGGCGACAGAGTGAGACTCCGTCTCAAAAAAAAAAAAAAAAAACCCCAAAAAAACCTGAAGCTACCTTTTTTATACATTGGTTTCTACTTCCATCAAGTGTTTGACATAAAGGATTGAAGGGGAAAGTCACTGAAACAACAGGATAAGAGGAATTAAAGACTTAGAATTTAGACTTCAAGACAGTATGAAGAAATAAATGCTAGAACTTGATGATAGAAGAGATATAGGTAGAAAAAATATATATATGCCTGAGAGATGCAGGGAAAGCATTGAGTTGGATAAAGCTGATGAGTGATCATTTACGAGGAAAAGTAATAAACTGTGTATTACAAGGAAAAGTAATAAACTCTGTTTTTAAGCAAAAGAATGATAGATCAGATTTGTGTTTTCAGACAACCACTGTTTGTAATGTGGCAACTAGACTGAAGTGGGGAAAAAGGAGATGCAAGGAGACCAGTTACTATTCCTGTTGAGAGATGTCAGTAGCTCAGATAGTCATTGCAAAGAATAAAAGTTTAATATAAAGCCACAAGAACTAAAGGAAAACAGGAAAGTGTTTCAACAGCTACACAGCTAGAATATCTCTAGGATGTCACTCAGAGCACGTCTGTAATCCCAGTCAATCCTTGTAGAAAACTGGAATAATCAAGACACAATACAGAAAGACATCTAGCAATACGGCCAACTGGGTAAGCTAGAGTTACCCAGTTACAAAACACTGCAACAAAACACTAAGAGGTGTTGAATAACTTTTTTTTTTTGTTTTTTTTTTTGAGACGGAGTCTCGGTCTGTCACCAGGCTGGAGTGCAGTGGTGCAATCTCAGTCCACTGCAACCTCCGCCTCCCAGGTTCAAGCGATTCTCCTGCCTCAGCCTCCCAGCTAGTGATCCCCCGCCTCGGCCTCCCAAAGTGCTGGGATTACAGACATGAGCCATCGCGCCCAGTTGAATAAGAATTTTTAAACATAGTTGCGCTTCCTCCAAATTAAGAATAATTCCTATAGTACCTATCCCTGGTCCTACTGCCTATGGCTCAGGTATCTGGGGCACATGGCCCACAGCAGGCTGTGAGTGTGGTGGGCACTGAGGCTTCTCAGAGAGTATAAGATCATATGCAGTTTTCCTGCATGGTCTGTCCTGTAAAGAGGCATAAAGGCTGTTGTACCAAGGAAGTGAGAGGGATCAAGCTCTATTTTATTAAGATTAATCTAGCAAAGAATAAGATACCTAGAGGCTTGAAACAGGCTGGGGCAAGGGTGAGGAGATGCACATGAGAGATGACATACAAGGAGAATGAACTGGCAATTGATTAGATATGGGAAGCAATAGCAAGAGGTCAAAAATAGGATGCCTGGGTGTCATGGCTAGGGTCATTAGAAAGAGGGTAAAGCCATGAATGAAAATAAAGAATATGGGAGAAGTGTAGATTTAGGGGATGGGAAGACAGGAAGTGTTAGATGATAATTCATACTTTAAATATTAGATATGAAGATATAGTGACTATTCCAGTATGAGACAATATGGAAGACATTACAAATGCAGAACTGAACTGTAGAATATAGATTGTTAAATGAGGTTTAGGCATTGGCTACAGGGGAAGGTGTGTTACTCTCCAAACTATATTTAAACTTTTTATGCATATATATTTTTCTGGGGTGAAGTCTATGGCTCTCATTAGATCTTCAAAGAGGTCTGTGTCAATCTGCTATTCCTTTAAAAATAACTTTGGTTATTTTTAATCTCTGGTGTTGTACAGTTTCATTATGATATGTCTAGGTGTCAATTTCTTTTTATTTGGCCTGTTTGAGATTCACTGGGCTTTCTCAATCTGAGGGTTGATATCTTCCATCAGTTCTGGGACATCCTGGGGGCATTTTCCCTTCTACTTTCTAATTTCTTTGCTCGACATTTTTGTTAACTAGCACTTTGCATCTCAGACCTTCCACTGAGGAATGTTTTCCTACTTGTGAATAAATATAAATGAACAGCAACTGCATAAAACAGTAATGATCGGTGTGAAGAGCTTTGCTGTTAAGAGATAGTGTTAAACTGGAAATCATGAATTTCTCATCTTCACGGCAGAAAAAAAATCTGCACGAAACCCTTGAGATGTTTTGCAGAAAGGTGCTAGGCCTGATTTTTTAAATTAAGATATAGTATATCTTATAGCTTTAGACTAATTATTGTACTGTAGAGAAGAGTATAGCATTTAAGAGAAATAAGGCACAGAACTTCCCCAAGACTCAAAATAAATTTAAGACAGAACTTAAGGGTCAAACAAGTTTAAGAAACATGTACCAGTGAGATTTGAGTTATCACAGATTTATATACATCTTCTTTCTAAATGTGTATTTTCTGCCTAAAAAGGAAGCTAGATAAAAACACTGAGATATCACTAACTTAAGTGGCTAGGGAGGTGGGAGTTCTACACCAGAATGTTTCCAAAAATATGATATTTTGGGGCTGATTGATTTTCTCCCCCAACTAAATTCTGTTCTGGTTCTTTTTTGTAATATTTCAAAGCAAAGGCTGAGCTCTTGATCTTTTGGGAGGCACAGGCAAGACAGAAGGACAAACTCACTAATGAAAACTTGCTGAACTTACTTTTCAGAATTCCACTCTAAGTCACGAAGAACCCTTTTGGCCCTCCTCCCAGACTAGTAAAACGAACATCTCAAGTCCCTAGAGGATAAGACAGCTCTCTCTACCAAAATCAAATACATATCTTCTCCTGAGAGCTGGCTGCCTTAGCATACTCAGGACCATCTATTTATCAAAGGAGTAAAGAAAAAAACTCTCCAGGAGCACAATATTTATTATAGGATTATCTCACTGACTCAAGAAAACATGAGTAAGGTTAAATTAAACCATGTTTACTATTACATTCTATTACTTAAATCCTAACACAAAATCAGCCTAAGAGATCTGGAAGGTCTCTTTTTTGAGATGACTGATACAGATTTTTTTTTTAAGGCAAGAATTTTTTTCTTTAAAATCTATATCTGTTATACAATTTTTCTAATTGTTCTAAAAATCTTTTAAGCGTCTAAAATGAAAATTTTCCATTCTGTTGAGATATTAAATTTGGTGGTAAATAAAATCACATATACCAATATATTGAACTTGCTTACTGCTTTTAAAAAATGTATTTGATCCAACTTGTCTGAATTTAATATCCTTACTCACCCATAATTCTAAGTAGTAGTATTTTAATTTTCAGTTCCCCAAGTTTCCCTTTATCACAGCCCTTGTAGATTCCAGGCTGTCCAAATATTCCAGGAGACCATGTGTGCTGCCAGGCACGCTGTGGGGTGAAGGCAGGGGAGGGGAGGCTGGAGACGCCAACAGGACCATACGAGGTCACATAGGTCAAGGGGATCAAAGTCATATTCCACCTCCAGGATTCAGCTGATAAACCACTCTTATGAAATAGGGCTCCACCTCTCAGAAACATGAACAAGCGACCATAAAGGAAACTATCCTCCTGGCTAGCCACAAGGTACAACAACAAGAAATGACTGTGAAAACCCACTGCCTTAACATGTACATAGTGTCACAGCTTTCTGCCTCTCCAGCCAGACCTGTCAATGGAGACTGTGGTTACGCTTGGGCAGGGGCCTGGCTAGGGCCAGCTTGGCCAGAGATGGGCTGTGGCTCATCAGCCCTCAATTGATGGAAAAGAGACCCAGGCCTTAAAGAGTTTAGAGTCCAGGGAGGCAACACGACAAAGGAGGCACAAACACAGAGGGAAAAAGTGTGGTGCCATTGTGGAGGCAGGCAGTGGTGGTCAGGAAAAGTTCCATGGAGGAGGCGGTGACTGAGAAGATCTAAGAACATGAGCAGGACTTTAACAGACCCTGCGGGGGAGGTAAATAAATTCAATGTTCTGGTCTAAGGAGTAGCCTGAGCAAGGTATGGAAGTGAAAAAAACACAAGGTGTGTTCAGGAAATCACAAAATTCTCAGTTTGGCTGGACAACAGGATACATGTAGAGTCCAGCCTAGAGTGGAAAAGTGAGCAGGACTGTATCACAGACTCTGAATGCCAGATGGAGAGTTGTGCATTTACTTCGCTTGGCAACAGAGAGGCATTGAAGCTTCTCAGCAAGGACATTACAGGACTGGAATTTATTTCAGAAGGACAGTGACAGTTCCGCATGGATAAACTGAAATCGGAAGAAACTAGAAGTTAAGAGCCCCTCAGGACCCACGGCAACTGAAAGACTGAACTGGGTAATGACAGTAGGAATAAGAAGACTCACAGACATTGTGGAGAGTGGGTTTTTAGTCCAAAACAACCGGCTGGCTAACAGGGGCATGAGGTATGTTCAATGCCTTTAAGATGTACCACCTGGGCATCAAGAAGACATGAGTGTCATGAATAAAAATAGGCTGTAAAGAAGAAACATTACCTTATTGGAGGAATGATGAGTTTAGTTTCAGGCCCTTTGAATTTGAGGTGTCACCTGAACATACAGATAGACATGTCTATCTAGTGGTTAGAGAAACAGATCTGTAAGCAGGGAGAAAAGCTGGGATTAGAAATGGGGATCTGGGTGTCATCCACAAACAGGCAATGCCACAAAAGTATCTAGAGATGTTATCACAGGAAGCACAATTTAGCATAATTTAATGGGTTGAAAAAAGGAAGTAGAAGCAGTGAAGGAGACAAGGAAGGATCTAAAAACTCCAACTTACAGAAGAAAAAAGCTGTATTATAAAACACACGATAGGCATACTATCATGAGGATCAGATGGAATGGTAAAGTGAAAAGCAGTTTGAATATTTTAAAGTACTAAACAAATACATATCTGTTATTGTTACAGTACTGAATATTTAATCTCTAGAAAAGCCAGGCTTTCCATGATCTTCCAAAGCTCCTTCTCCATTAAGTCAAATGGAAATGTGATCTCCCACTCTCTTGACCTCTTATAGGACTTAGTAAGTATTTTCTCAAGGAGCACTAACTAAGCATCAACCATGGGCCAAGCACAACAATAGGGTCTTTCTCATCTACCTCCCGACTTGGAGTAGATGAAACGGAAACTTAGATTTATTCCTCTTCACAGAAGATGAAATGAAGCTCAAAGATGTTAACTTAAGCCAAGATTGCCAGCCAGTAAGTGAAGGAACAGGGGGCTTCTGATGCCATGTATTAATATGCCTTTTCTATTAAACCACAAGTCGCAACTTGCCGTATTTGTTCTTATCCCCTTACTATAAGGAAATTAAGGGGATGAGCCACATTTCATTTATGCTGACAGCCTCTGAAGCACCTAGCAAAGGGCCTCACACGTGGTCGATTCTCATTGGGTTTCTGTTGCCTGAAAGAACAAACATGCATATTGCAGGTACACAGGCCTCAATAATAGTGAGTGTTTGTGGGCTGGGAAGTTTTGAGTACTCATTTCCAAGGCAGATGTAACTTAACAAAAAGTTCTAAAAACAAATTCTGTACTTGTGAAAGATGCCACCTGGTCTGCCTCAGGGCTGAAGTCCTCTTTTTATGCACCGAGTGGGAACAGCACAGGGAATGAGGAAGCTGGTTGTCTTTAAACCACTCCCACAAAGTGGCTCAAGCCAAGAAAAGGGCCCATACCTTTTGGGGAAGAGTGCTATGCAGATTCTTACGCCCGTTTCACCTTTGGTTTCACTACCACAACTGCCAACAGTCTGGGGAAGAGGGAAAGGTAGGGCGTGTTTCGCGCCAGCTGTGATGATGTAACCTTAAAACTCACAGCTTTTCTGCCAGGAGAAAAAAAAGCAACTGGTTTAGAAACTGTTTTTTCCCCTTTTCTAATATTCAACTAAAATCTAATTTGCATCACTGACTACTAGCTTCTTTTTTTTTTTTGCATAGCTCACCACTGACTTTTTTCTTTTTTAAATTAACAGAACTTACTCATGTCTAATTCAACTGATCTGTTTTGGTTCCTTGGAAAACAAATGTATAGAGCCAGAAGTATGTTTATTTCATAAATGTCCCTTGTGCAAGAACACAAAGTTCTTCTCAGAAGCATTTACTCTGCAAGCCATAGAAATGCGCAGTGGGAGACCGGTAAACAATATGCATCTAAGCATTGTAAGGGCATGCAGCCATGTGCGGCAGGGCTGCCAGAGACGCCAAACAACTATTCCAGGACCCTGGGCAAACAGATTCAGAAGTGGGATCACATTTACATTTCGGAGTCTTCTACCAACGAATCTGACAGATGTTCCCTTTTGTCACATTTGTCTAATTTGTAGTCTTTTTAGGGTACAACAAATCAATATTTTTTCCTACATAGGATGACAAGACCCAAAAGTAGTCTTTTTCTTTTCCAATTGCTGGGAGTAGTTAACGTGAGTATAATATCTTTGCCTACTGCATGGACAAGCTGGGACAGAGGAACAGTCAGACTGGAATGGGGTTCCTCCCAGGTACACGATATTTCTCTATGCCCATGGAGGAGATGGTGGAAATGCAAGCCTTCTCTTGGTAATTTTTACCCAGTGTGGATAGGACTATTGGTCTCTCCTGAGCCTTTCCCTGTCAAATGTACTGCATGGGGCTTGGGACTTCCTAGAAAGAGCCATAGCAGAAGCCAAAAGGAGTACAAGCCTCAGCTGGGGCAAGAGTTTGACATCGGCTTTGGGCGGGTCCACATGGGATGCTTTTCCTATGACTCTTGAAAGAACTCTCCAAGTCTGAGTCTATAATCAATGCTTGGATAGCTAAGAGTTGACAAGATAGTATAAAACACAGAACACAAATGAGAGCTTAGCACACTATCCCATGACTATGGCCCTTTTGAAATGGCATTATGTCTGTTCTGTGCTCTGAACTCTGGAAGAATTAATCAAAAGTATTAATAACTTTAGCAAATATCTAAGTCCTTATAGAAGTCATACCCCAAGTTTATTTCTTTTATGTTAATCTTTCTCTAAAACCTCGTTTTGAAAACTTCTACTTAAAGATATAAGAATGTGGCCGGGTGCGGTGGCTCACGCCTGTAATCCCAGCACTTTGGGAGGCCAAGGCGGGCGGATCACGAGGTCAGAAGATAGAGACCATCCTGGCTAACATGGTGAAACCCCGTCTCTACTAAAAATACAAAAAATTAGCCAGGCATGGTGGCAGGTGCCTATAGTCCCAGCTGCTCGGGAGGCTGAGGCAGGAGAATGGCGTGAACCCGGGAGGTGGAGCTTGCAGAGATCACACCACTGCACTCCAGCCTGGGCGACAGAGCGAGACTCCGTCTCAAAAAAAAAAAAAATGATATAAGAATGTTTGGTAGTTTGTTTTGGTATTATAAACGTAGTTCTACCAAGTGAATTTGTATCAAGCAGGAAAAAAGTACAAGACCTTTCAGTGAGGCATTTTCCAATATTTTGGTGAGAACTGCTTATTCACCTAGAAGACTGCCAATTAGGCAACTGATAACTGTGTATTGCATTTATGCAAGGCATTAAAGAAAAGACTTGTCCTGTAGCTTGCAATTCAGCAAAAGATTATAAATAATCTGTATCACTAAATAAAGCTATGATGGGTAGATTATAATATAAATATAGATTATAAGATTAATATAAATTCAGTGTTACAAAGAGCTCTGGGGAAGGCTAGACTAACTGTCCTCAGGGAAAATGGTTGGTAGAGATGGCATTTGAATAAGGCCTTAGAAAAAGTATAGTATTTCAACAGGAAGAAGGGGTTAGAGAAGGGCCTTGGACATGGAAGGAGCAGCTTTAGCAAAGGCACAGAGGCAAGAGAGTGCTGGCAATGTAAGAAAACTTCAAGCGCTCAGGTCTGGCTGAAGGAAACAGTATATGAGGGGAAGTAACCGAAAAATGATCTAAAAGGGTATGCTGTGGAGAGTTCTTAACATAAAAAAGAAGAAGGAAAAAAAAGGGAGGAAGGACATGAGAAAGCTGGACTTTGGAGACAGGAAAAATGACTTTTAAAATATACCTTTCCCTAATCATTTCTCACACATTTTAGAGTTTTAGAGTGAGAATACTTTATTAGCAAGTTTATTTGCAAATTAGGTGTAGTAACTTCCAAGAAAAACAACCTAGCTGCTGGAACAAATGTTTTTCTGAGCTGGCAAACTATTGCCTGCAACTTAACTAATATATTCATATTGCCCACATCTTGCGATTGTTTCATTAACTCTTTTCTCATCACCAAAGCACCTTTGTAATTTAACTCATTAGTTACACAATGAGTGGCTACGCTAGAACTGGTACTTGCTCCCTTATTTACCCATCCTCTCTTTTTCTGCCCCAACTTATCCCTGCTAAACACTCACTTGTTCTTCTCCTATGAACTGGATCAATAATAATAACATTCATGGCTATTACTTGCTGAGTGTTTGCTATAGTGCCAGGCACTGTGATTAATGCTTTATAAACAGTATTAATATAATCCTGAAAACAACACTACGAAATAGGTGTTATTATGTCTATTTTATGACTGAGGAAACAAGCTCAGAGAAGTTACATTTTGTGCTAGCTGGTGAGCAGCAGGAACCAGGTTTAAACCAGATCTGCTTGACTCAGAGCCCGTGCCTTATGCCTACTGCCTCTGGTATCCACTGATCACTTACTAATATGGGTCAGTATTTTCAATTAAAAAAATAATAAAAGACTCTTTGGGGCCAGGCACTGTGGCTCATGCCTGTAATCCTAGCACTTTGGGGTGACGAAGCGGGCAGATCACTTGAGGTCAGGAGTTCAAGACCAGCTTGGCCAACATGGTAAAACTCTGTCTCTACTAAAAATACAAAAAATTAGCTGGATGTGGTGGCTTGTGCCTGTAGTCCCAGCTACTGGGGAGGCTGAAATCCGAGAATCACTTGAATCCAGAAGGTGGAGGTTGCAGTGAGCTGAGACTGCACCACTGCACTCCAGCCTGGATGACAGAGTGAGACTCTGTCTCAAAACAAACAAACAAACAAACAAAACAAAACAAAACAAAAAAAACCATTCTTTGGGAGGCCGAGGCAGGAGAATCACTTGAGCCCAGGAGTTTGAGACTAGCCTGGGCAATATAGCGAGACCCTGTCTCTACAAAAATAAAAATAAAAAAATTAGGCATGCATGGTGGCGCCTGGAGTCCTAGTCACTTGGGAGGCTGAGGTAGGAGGATCACTGGAGTCCAGGAGGTCGAGGCTGGTCATAAGCATGCCACTACACTCCAGCCTGAGTGACAGAGTGAGACGCTGTCTCAAAACAAAAATTAAACATTCAATGAGTGCCTGCTACTGTAAAATCCTGTTCTAGGTGCTGTGTCAGATATATATATATTAAAAAAGAGAATGCCTATAGATTATTGATGTTCATAAGCTCCCATACTTGAGTATAAACAGCTGTGTCATACTGGTTTTTAAGATGATGTGTCCATGATTTATAAATTAGAGCAACTAAGGTGGGAAGGCGTAAAAATGGCTCAGTGCTTTTACCAAGAATGCTAGATAGTGACCACATCTACTCACAGACAGAAATCAGTCAACTGTGACTAAATGACTCACAGAGAAGTTTAATAATACATTTCAATCAGAGTCTGTAAAAACTCTCTCTGCTGATGAAAAATCTGTCCTGTCAGAAGTTCCCAACCAAATCTGCTTATAATCCATTTTCAATGAACCGCAGCTTCCTTTGAAGTAGAATAAGCTACTAAAGCATTTCACCCACAATACGCACACCATGAATCCAGGCCTTACAAAATTCATTACTGATGAATAATGTTACTTGGTTAGAACACAAATGCGATATCAAACTACTTCTGCCATGTAGCCTGAATGTTATGTAAAATTATACACAGTTACTTCGATGCAGCAAAATAAAACATGTTATCTTTTTAAGTTATCTATTTTTAATATGAGCTTTACTAACTTCTGAGTCAGTTTTTGCTAAATATTTTAAAGATGTTTAGCAGCCCACTGTGGGCTACAACCATTCGAACTCCAGGGAACATCTGGAAGGAGTCCCAATTTTGGACTCAGTCTGTCTATTCTTTTCTCTCTACAAAGGTACAGTATTCATGTTACCAAAGGCACAATAACAGTTGCCAAAAGGGTGTAGCGGCAAGTACTAACTGCATTTACTCTGCAATTGAAACTCTTAATATGATGAATTTTTTAAGGAAACAAAAGTCAATGAAGAGAAATAAATGTAAGAGTTCAAGAGTGGCAAAAGAAAGAATGAGACATATTGGTTAGCCAGAAGTAGCACCAGGCTACCTAATGTTAATGACACTTACTGCTCAATTCGAGGTGACAAATACAGCTTGGGGTACACCTGGGTGGCTTCAGTGTCCTCAAAACTAACAGAGAGGAGGGCCACATCTTCTCCAGGGTCTTCATTTACATCCTTAAACAAGAAGTAAAAACACAACATCAGCACCTGTTCTCCTAACATCTTATTAGTGACAAGCTCACAGTCCATTGGCATTGAAGCCATGACGGTGAGTTACCCTTATTCCACTTTAGCTTAGCTGCTTAGCACATCCTTTCCACACACCTACCCACTCCTCTAAAGGGATGGATTTTAAACTTTCTGAGCAAAGCCCACCACAGCAAAGCGAAAGACCTCCACCTATCTCACTTGTTCCCACATTCGGGGGTAAGGGGCAAGTAGTGAACCTGGTGGTAACAAATAATTCAGCAAAAATATAATTAAGTTGCAGTAAACATATTACTATAAACATAATTTATATCCTAAAACATCAAAAAAATTAAAAATCCAGTAATTTTCTTACACCTACCTTGACAATATGTTGTAAGTTATTTAAATAGCAAAAATTCCCAGGAAACATATCACCATGAAGAGTATCACCATACAAGCAAATGACAAGGGGGTTAGGTACACATCTACTTTGGCAAAATAATAATGGATGATTCACATGCGAACCACAAGACATAGATATTTAAAAGTCTAGTTATAAGAACACTATAAGACAAAACATTGTTGATCCAAGTATGTACCAATAAACATTGTGAGGTTAACCAAATAACACACAATAAGCTAAACTGATCATGATAAAACTAAACTTACTGTAATTTATAATTAAAAAGCAAGAATAGCAGGAACTGAATATTATAACCAACTCAGGCCAATGCTGATGATACACTGATGAAGTGTCCTGAAGCAAAATTGTGGAATTTACAACTATGTGCATGTGCTTTATGATTATTGCCAAGCACCAAGTGTCTGCCAGACTTCTGAATAAAATACTGAATTAAAATAAATCTCGTAGCACACACTGATTTTAATTTGTGAATACCAAATTTTAATAACTCTTAATTTATTTTTGGTTGGTAGTGGCTCCAAGTCAAATATATAAATTTTAAACAATTAATTACTCAACACTTAATATGTGTTAAACACTTAACATCTTTCACTCATAGAGACTGGTAAGAATGGACCTATATTTCTGGATCAGTTCATAGGTCCTCAGGAGGTTTCAGCAGCCACACCAGCAGCAAGAGAGGGAGGGGTCACACCTAGACTTTAAGACTCACTACTCATGAGTTTGCCATTGTATCTTCAACCTCAGATACAATGTCTTTTGTCTGTCAGGCCACCCTTTCTTTTCTTTCATCCTGGGAAGTTGGCCATCACTCATCCTGCTCAACTCCAGAACCTTCAGTCTCCTTGCTCTGCATTCTCTTGTGCCTATAAGATGTATGAGTGTGACATGTATATACAGGGACAAGAACCACAAGTCTCTCCCATCCTAAAAAAGAAACATTTTTAAAGGAAAGGAAAGAATCTTGCTGAACTCTACAGAGTTCCTTGGATTCTCTCTCCTCTCTCTCCTCCCCTTCACAGACTGCTTGGAAGAGTTATCTACCCACTCTCTATTCCCTTCCCTTCCACTTATCCGTTAGCCCACAACAATAGCCTACTACTGACCCCACAAGTTCATGAAGACCGTTCCCACCAAGGGTAACCACTAAATACACCAAATGCTTCTCTGTTCTTTTCTTACTTGATGTCTAAACAATATTTGACATGGGTAACCACTTGCCTCTCCAAACTCTCTTTTCTTGCTGTTCTTTTCCTATCTCTTTGGCCACTTCCCTTTCCATTTTCTTTCTTTTTAAAAAAATTCTAGATTACAAAATTTAGGCTTGTCTTACCAAGTCAAACCATACAGAAGTTTATAAAGAAAAAGCTCTTTCACTCCTCCCTTGCCCCCCATTTTTCAAGGCAACCAATATTAACTGTGCGTGTAGGTAGCTTCAAACTACTTTCTTTATGCTCATAAAAAACATATACACAACACATTTGCATATAAACAGCTCTTTAACCTCCTGTTTTGTTTCCCCTAATGGAATCATATCGCTCCACCAACTACTTTTTAAATAGCCACATAATATTCCATGTCATGGATTTATTTTTTATTAAACCATTTCCTTAGCAACAAACTTTAGGTTGTTCACAATTCTTGGCCACTTGATAGTGCTGCAATAAATATTCTTTTGTGTGTGTATGTGTGTGTCAGTGTGTGTACATGTGTGTGTGCACATCTGTTAGTAGTGGGACTTGTATTTTTATTTTTTTTATTTTAATTTTTTTTTTTATTTTTTATTATTTTTTTTTGAGACGGAGTCTCGCTCTGTCGCCCAGGCTGGAGTGCAGTGGCCAGATCTCAGCTCACTGCAAGCTCTGCCTCCCGGGTTCACGCCATTCTCTTGCCTCAGCCTCCCGAGTAGCTGGGACCACAGGCGCCCACCACCTCGCCCGGCTAATTTTTTGGATTTTTAGTAGAGATGGGGTTTCACTGTGTTAGCCAGGATGGTCTCGATCTCCTGACCTTGTGATCCGCCCGTCTCGGCCTCCCAAAGTGCTGGGATTACAGGCTTGAGCCACTGCGCCCGGCCATATTTTTAAATAGAGAACTAAAACTGAGCTTGTTGGGTCAAACGTTATGAACATTTTACATTTCTAAAGAATTTGATAGATTATTTTCTAAAACTTTTGCAACAGGCTGGGCGCGCTGGCTCATGCCTGTAATCCCTCCCAGCACTTTGGGAGGCTGAGGTAGGTGGATTACCTGAGGTCAGGAGTTCGAGACCAGCCTGGCCAACATGGTAAACCCTGTCTCTACTAAAAACACAAAAATTAGCCAGGTGTGGTGGCGCATGCCTGTAATCCCAGCTACTCGGGAGGCTGAGGCAGGAGAATTGCTTGAGCCTGGGAGGCAGCTGCAGTGAGCCAAGATGGTGCCACTGCACTCCAGCCTGGCTGACAGAGCGAGACTCTGTCTCAAAAAAAAAAAAAAAATACAAACAAATTTAAAAAATTAAAAAAAAAATTGCAACAATTCACATTTGGACCTGTGACTTTGTATAAGCCTGCTTCCCCTCATCCTGAATCACTGGATAACACTGGCTGTTACCACTCTTTTTAACATCTGGAAAATGCTATCTCCACTTAGATTCAATGAATGAGGCTGAGCAACTTTTTACTTATTTACTGGTCATCTACATTTCTTTTGTAAATTTCCTAGTGAAATCCATTATCCATCTTGCTTTCAGGTTCTTAGTCTTTGTTGTTGTTGCTCATTGGGTTTCTTAACCTTTTTCTGTCACATGTGCTAAAACTATTTTCTCTTTTTGAGTTTTTACTTCATTTGAGGTCTCTTCTGCCATCACAGAAAATTTAGATTTTTGCAGAGCTAAATCTGGTCAATAACTCTAAGGTTCTGTAACTACTTCTCTAGTTTTTAATCTTATATTGTTATAATTTTATTTTTACATTGTAGATTTGCAATACCTCTGGAATATATTTTTAGGTGGCATGATATAAGAAGTATAGTTTTGTTTTGTCCTGTTCTGTTTCTGACTGGGTGAGGAGGGGGATAAGTGGGTAAGAGCAGGATCTTAGCACAGTATCTGGCATATGGAAACCACTCAATGTTAGCTGAATGAATAAATCAGTGAACAAATGAATGTTCATCCCTAACTTTTATTCTCTACACCTAGAGATTTTTCAGGAACCTACTTTACAAATATTTTTGTCACCAATGATGCCTAGAAACTAAATGCTGGCTCCCTGCTCCTGGCCTTGTTAATACATCAAGTCCTCCAAAACTAGTGACTTTAAAAGGAGAGCCCAGGTCAGAAGTCTGAGCTTTCTGATCACTTCTTGCTCTTTTATAGATGATAGAGTATTCAACTTTGAACTTTCCTTTCTGTAAAACGAGAATGAAAATTGTAAAAAATATGGCCAGGCACGGTGGCTCACGCCTGTAATCCCAGCACTTTGGGAGGCCGAGGCAGGTGCATCACGAGGTCAGGAAATCGAGACCATCCTGGCTAACACGGTGAAACCCCGTCTCTACTAAAAATACAAAAAAATTAGCCAGGCATGGTGGCGTGTGCCTGTAGTCCTAGCTACTTGGGAGGCTGAGGCAGGAAAATGGCGTGAACCCGGGAGGCAGAGCTTGCAGTGAGCCGAGATTGTGCCACTGCACTCCAGCCTGTGTGATAGAGCAAGACTCCATCTCAAAAAAAAAAAAAAAAAAGAAAAAAGAAAATTGTAAAAAATACTTAAGGTCTGCAACAAACAGAAACTACTCAATTGTATAATATGACTTTAAAACTCATCAAACATCTAAAACTAAGGCTAAAGCTGAGCTTGAAGACATTCATAGGAACGAATTCATTTTATGATCTAAGTGTAGAAGTAGCCCTATGTGAGTTAGATTGGTCAAAAAAGACAACTAAAAAAGAAATAACATTTACTTTCAGAAACCTTTCCCCAATAACTAAGATTTCTTATGTAGGGTCACGGCTAGAGGCTATGATCATGAATCACATAACTTTGCAAAAACACACTGCAAAGAACCAGGGGCCACCAAAATCCTTTTTAATTGGAGGCTTTATTCCATATGCCTATGGATAATTTATAATTATTTCCCTTTCTGACTTTTAAACTTTCAATTTCACTACTATTTCAATAAAGAGCGGAAATGCTTAGAGACAATCCTCCAAACAAACGGAATGACCCTGGTTTATATAATCAACACTTATCATCTGTCATCCTGAAAAAAGTACATAAAACATGAGTCTGAATATGAAACTAGTTATTTCCAGGAGTTCGTTGTATATGTTTTATTCCTGTTGGTATGGCACATGCGATTTCCCTGAAATGGTATTTGATTCCTAATGGATATCTAAGTTTGAATTTGAGTGCTTAAACAAGCCCATAGAATTCCAAAAATACAAATCCACGCAGTGCTGTTTCTAGTTTCTGCAACTTTAACAAGCATGTACACGTGTTCCCTCCCATCTGGGAAATTAGAAAAGAAGCTCCTGTACCATAGTTCTGAGAAGCTAACATTACGGATGATTACTGTAACCACTAATGGCAGCATTTGGAAAACAGGGGGTGGTTACAGCAAAGTAGGGGACATTTAAAAACGTACAAGTATACATTTTCAGGGCTCTCTATCTGCATCATTTGAAACTGCAAAAGAGTAAAATGGGAGGAAAGATACCGAATTTGATAAAGCTAAAGAAGAATATTGCTTCCCACTTTATAAAAGTCTGCCAGGCACTGACACACATACAGTGAAGTAATAATGGGCATGATACTCTGGTGAGATGTAACAGTGGGTCTGGCTCAGCACCTGATTAAAGCTAAAAGGAGTTCCTATGGCTTATAATGAATAGTCACTATAGGTGAGCTCCTGGCAGGCTGGGAGATTTTCCTGTTCATTTTTGCATCCCCAGTGTCTGGAACATAGTACATACAGAGCAACTGGTGGAAAAAACAGAATTAATGCAGAGATAACTAAAAGAATGAGTAAATGAATGAAATAAACCACCGAACTAGCTTTTCTAAACAGAGGAATATTTGGGTTCCAGGACGGATGTTATAAATGACGGAGTTAAGTGGAAAATGCTCTCAATAGGGAAGATTCTCAGTATTTATTTCTTTAATTCCTGAAGTCTATGCTTACTAAAGATTTTATTAAAAAACAAAAACAACAACAACAAAAAAAACTCAAGTCCGAACTATGTATTACCAAGGATACACCCATGAATAAGTGAAAATACTTCTGGTTAGATTATAATGGTTCATTTATATAACTATTCTCAATTGAGGCTCTTCGCAAATATCAAAAGAGTGTAGAAAACAACAACAATTAGCCTTGGAAATGAAAGTAAACCAAGTACAATTTATCATTATGCTCTACTCCTTTGATATGCTAATTATCACAGGTAACGATAGCAGTCATTAAACAAGTCCCTATATGTTGAGAACATTAGTGTCAATATAGGTACAAACTACCAATTAACTAATTGCTGAAAGACATTAGCTGAACCAGAAATACTGCAAATCACAGGTCACGTAACAGGACAGTAAAAAAGTCATTGTATTTCTCAATTCAAAAAGGCTTACAATAAAGTTATAACTGTTACTAGCAAAACCACTCAGGGGGTATAAATGGCTATACAGAAGCTATTACATAGTATGTCAAAAATCAAGTAAGTGCTTCTGTGTTTATTAGTTTATTGGCCTTGAACTCCTGGGCTCAAGTGATCCTCCTGCCTCAGCCTCCCAAGTAGCTGAGACTACAGGCATGAACTACCACACCCACCTAAGTAAGCACCATTTTAAAATGGTATTAAACTAGACTCAGAATTAAGTGTAATTCCTCAAGTAACCAAAAACTAGGTCTAGGTAACTACTTCATCACAAAAAAGTTATGAATTTTGTCGCCTACTCTGTCACCCAGGCTGGAGTGCAGTGGCGTGATCTCAGCTCACTGCAAGCTCCACCTCCCGAGTTCATGCCATTCTCCTGCCCCAGCCTCCCAAGTAGCTGGGACTACAGGTGCCTGCCACCACACCCAACTAATTTTTTTGTATTTTTATTAGATACGGGGGTTTCACCGTGTTAGCCAGGATGGTCTCGATCCCCTGATCTCGTAATCTACCCACCTCGGCCTCCGAAAGTGCTGGGATTACAGGCATGAGCCACTGCACCCGGTCAAGTTATGAGTTTTTGACAAACTATATGCAATTTGCAAAACAGAATCCTATTTTAAAATATACACAGTGAGGTTAGTATTTTAGAAGCTCTGATATCCATCAAATTACATAAATTTAGATATTTTAAATGATGTTTTTTCAAGTGGGAGAGAATAAGACTCTCTTAGGGTACTACCATTCATTCAAGCATTTAACAAAATAAATAAAACATATAGTATGTTACAAATGTTACAGAGAAAGTTAAAGCAGGGAAAGAACATAAGGAATGAGGAGGAAATGAAAGTTTAAAAGGGTGTTCAAAGTTGGCTTTATGGAGAATCAGCAGTGGCCTTTCATTACTTCACAGAGACTGAAGATAAAAAGTGCTCTTGACTTGCTACATTATATATCAGCATATGCAGCCCCAGCCAAAATTTGAATTTGGGTTCTACTGGCATAAAGACATCACAATGGGTTATGATAGGAATATGGCAGGAATGAAATAAAATCTAAGCAGAAGAGATAGTTAAGAAGAAGGAAAGTGATATATGTAAGACCTTGGTCCCACTGCTGAGAGGTCTCTGTCTCATAATGATACTGGTCATTTCAGTAATTAGGTTATTTCCTCTTCATAAATATACTGGGAAATGTACACATGCCAGGGAAAGCAGTATAGTCAGAAAGTAAAACAAATCCAAAAGTAAGGGAATACAGTTGAGCCAAACAGATGAGGAAAAGCAATAAATGGGTCCCCTGTGGCTAAACCTGGGGCTTTATTCCATGAAGAAGGATGTAGCAGCACTGGATTGGGGGTTCCAAAAGCCTAGTTACAGCCTATCTCCATCAAATACTGAGTTCTCGGTTAAAAATTATCTTGATATTTTGATATCCCTTATGAAGGCAGCATTTAGTAGAGTTACTTCTGATTTGGTTCCTCCAAATGAAAATGGGAGTAAAAATATTCTCCTCACCTAGTCCAGATAAAATGGGCCACTCTTTATACATTAGCAGAACTTGACTAACATCTCTGCATTTGCCATTCCCCTTCTTAAAAAGCTCTTTCTCTCCTTCTTTTCTTAATTGGTGTGGCTTTAAGTTTAACTCTGATTGTAAATTCCCTTGCTCCATTAAGATTCCTTTCAATTTCAATCTGATCTATGTCCTCCCTCGGTAGTTTTCCCCATGTTGCTTCATGAATTCCTCATGCTGTTTCAGCAATATATGTTTTATATTCCAAATAGATTGTGAATTTCTCGAGGGCAGGGTAGAGATCTCCTTCTTCCTACTAGGCCCAGTAATATCAGCTAACATTTATTCAGTGTTTACTCAATAGCCATTGGCTTCCAGCTGTATATGCATTATCTCTAATCTTTGTAACAACTGTGTAAGGTAGAAACTCTTTTCACTTGCAGATGAAGAAACTGAGGCTCAGAGAGATTAAATGGTGAAGATGAGTTTTGAACCTATGTATGCTGACTCAGACCCTAGACTCTTAATCCTGATATTATATTGTCTAGTATGCTATTGGACACAAAGAAGAGACTCAGCACCAGTGCTCAAAGAAATGTATAAAAAACGATCTTGTCTGCACCAGGCACACAGTGGATATTCAAAATAGGTTAAAAGTATATGCTTTATGTGTTTTAATGTCTGCTTTTAGAAAGTACAGAGCAAGAGATTAAAATTAACAAATGTATAAAGACTAAAGGCTATAGAAGTCACTGTGCCAAATTAAATGCATTCACCTGACATCTTTACATAGACTCAGTTAATTAAGGAAGGAGAATGGCTTCTCTGAGGACATCAGTGAGGACCATGGCATTCTAAGGTGGTAATATCAACCTTCCTGCAATAATGTACAGTTAGGGCCATTCTATGATTAACTAACTATATTCAGTGAAAATAAGAAGCACTGATTGTCAGGTCAGGAAAGGATAACTGCAATGTTCTTGAAATAGCTATTTCTTACAGGGTGAACCCAGGACACCAGGACAGAGCTGCTACCACCTGCCCATGTCTTCCAAAAGTGACATCTTGAGCTCATTACTACTAGATGTCATGATACAGAATAGGGTAAGTTTTTTTAAAAAAAATCTATCTTGCTTATTATTTTCGTTAACAAAGATGATTTCACTGCTCTTATTTATGCAGGAATATGCTTGTGAAGCTGTACTTATCCTTACTATATTGGTTATAGCTACTGTTTATAAAGCTAAATTAAACACACATCATACAAACAAACTTTAGGGAGGAAAATCCTGGCTCTTTTAAAATAATGATGATCAATATTTTGTTGGTCAAATATCGTCCCGTCAGTTATTATACCCAAAAGACACAGCCTTGAGAATCATCAGCTTTTGAATAGTCACATCATTAATCTAAAAGATGTGTGAAATGGAGCCCCTACTCTGGAGGCCAGAGAGGTTGGGTGAGGGGAAGCCTTTGTAGTATAGCCAGGTGCTCACTGGAAGCAAATGATGCTTCCTAGCTTCTGCCAACTTCTCTACTCATAAAAGTTTTTAGAGAAAGAATCTGGAGTGTGGAGTTTCCCCTGCTGCCCTAAGTGTGCTCTTAATGAGTTTGATATGCTTCCTCTGGGCTTACTTAAAGTATCAGTTTTTGCCAAGACAATCCTAAGCAAAAAGAACAAAGCTGGAGGCATCACACTACCTGACTTCAAACTATACTACAAGGCTACAGCAACCAAAACAGCATAGTACTGGTACCAAAACAGACATATAAACCAGTGGAGCAGAACAGAGACCTCTGAAATAACACCACACATCTACAACCATTTGGTCTTCAACAAACCTGACAAAAACACGTAATGGAGAAAGGATCTCCTATTCAGTATGGTGCTGGGAAAACAGGCTAGCCATATGCATAAAACTGAAACGGGACCCCTTCCTTACACCTTATACAAAAATTAACTCAAGATGGATTAACAACTTAAATGTAAAACCCAAAACCATAAAAACCCAAGAAGAAAACCTAGACAATACCATTCAGGACATATGGGCGAAGGCTTCATGACAAAAATGCAAAAGCAATTGCAACAAAAGCCAAAATTGACAAATGGGATCTAATTAAACTAAAGAGCTTCTCTACACAGCAAAAGAAAGTATTATCAGAGTGAACTGGTAACCTACAGAATGGGAGAAAATTTTTGAAATCTACCTATCTGACAAAGGGCTAATATCCAGAATTTACAAGGAACTTAAACATATTTACAAGAAAAAAACAAGCAACCCTATCAAAAAGTGGGCAAAGGATATGAACAGACATTTCTCAAAAGAAGGCATTTATGTGGCCAACAAACATATGAAAAAGAGCTCACTACTATCACTGGTCATCAGGGAAATGCAAATCAAAAACCACAATGAGTTACCACCTCATGCCAGTCAGAATGGCGATTATTAAGAAGTCAGGAAACAACAGATGCTGGTGAGGTTGTGGAGAAATAGGAATGCTTTACACTGTTGGTGGGAATGTAAATTAGTTCAACCATTGTGGAAGACAGCATGGCAATTCCTCAAGGATCTGGAACCAGAGATACCATTTGACCCAGTAATCCCATTACTGGGTATATACCCAAAGGAATACATATCATTCTACTATAAAGACACATGCAAATGTAGGTTTATTGCAGCACTATTTACAATTTTTGCAACTGTTTTACAAATCATATTGAACTACATCTTTGAGTTTCTCTGAGTTGTGACGTTATGCATTCCTACTGATAAAAACCTTGTGCCAGACTTTAATCCAAGAGCCCAACAAAACAAGTTCAAACAATATTGAGTTTTTATTTAAGCACATATGAAACAGACATTAATACCATTTACCACATCCTTAATATGTCTCCATAACTTAAAGAAAAGGTAGAAGAGGTATTCACCTAAATCGTTTAGATTGCTCTTTTAATGGATAGAAAGATTTAAAGTGGCAGTTGATATAGTGGACATCTGTGATATTGCTTGCCTGACACCCTCTCCTCTCTCAGGAAGCTCCTCTCTCTTCTAGGCCCCACCCCCAGGCCACAATTCATAGAGCCCCTCAAAGAGCTGCCTGCCCTAATCCCTGGGAACAGCTGATGGGTCTAGGTAAAGGCTGGTCCTTTCTTCAAGATTTGTGACTAAATGTAGGTCAGTCTCTGCAGATGCAGAAGAAATGGTGAGCTGCCATATTTCCCATATATAGAAGAAACCAGGCTGTGGTGGGACAGAATAAAGCCAACCTGCTGGGAGAAGTGCAGTCAATAGAGGACAAAGTCCAGGCAGCGTCCACACCCTTAGTTCCTGTGGGTCTTGGTGCAGCTGTGTCCCTGCTCTTACTGTGGTGTGACTATTCAATCTGCTCCTAGCTTTGGAAAGCTAATAAACTGCACTATATGCCTAAGCTGGTTTGAAGTGGTTTTCCTTCACTTATAACCAGCATTTTCTCTGGTAAATTATTAAACGAACACAGATGATATCACGGCAAATCAAAATCTACAAAATTAAGTGCTAAAAAGGGCTCTCATCTGTGGGTTATTTGAATACTTACTACACACTATGGAATGCTGGGCCTTCATCAGAACCTCAAAGGACTCTGAGGACACAGATAAGCTGCATGCCTCCTCATGTGCCAGAGGAAAGCTTTGCTAGAGCAATCTGCCTGCAGCACCAGGCTCTGGCTATAGCTAGGCTAGTTCTCTGGACTTGCTGCCTTTCATCTTGGTGAACTTAAAACAACACCGTAACACATCCTGGGCCTTAGAACACCTTGCACTCACTGCTCCTCTTCAATCGATGAAGGAAAAGGTATCAGAGGTGCCAATGCTAGAGGCAGAAAACCCATAGTAGTATGCCATTTGAATACATGAAATATTCTGCAAGTTTATCATGCAACTTAACAACTACACAAATACGATGATCTTCTAGCTACAGACAAAATTTTTGTCAAAGAGGTTACATGCTTTCATTTTTTTCCATATGACATGCTAAATGTGGGCATTTGGAGAAGCAAAAGGTTTACACAGCTTTTGCAAATGTATGTGGAAGTGCCCAGCAAGATCCAGGCATGAGGAAGGTGCTCAATAAGTTAGTTTCACTTCCCTTATTTCGTTCAGATTCTTGGTCTGATATCCTTTTCAAAACCATACTATTCTTCCTGCTATTAAAGCTACACCCTGTTCTCTCCTCTCCAGGTTGCTTTGAATTCTGGAGTTTAGAGATTCTTCCCAGGTGGTTCTGTGGGTGAAGACAGAAGGGAAAGCCACCCTAGAAACTAATAACACCTTTGTTCCCACCCACCCAGCCAGCAGGTCACTTGGCTCAGATTGTCTGTGCCCATGGCAACTAAGCAATTGGTTATTTCCAAGTTATTTCAGATACCTGGCACCACATGCTCATTAGCTGGAGACCATCACAAACCACAAGTGGTAGAGAATGGAGCCCACTAGAGACTCTCCCCGTGACGTGATCAGAGGTCTTTTGATTTGCATATTGTTATCTGTAGAACCTAAAGGGCAGCTTAGAGTTGAAAAAGAGAGGCCTGGAGCCATATTCCCCTGGAACTGTCTATGGGAAGGCCCTGTATAGAAAAGGAGCTCTGAGAACCAGTGTAAATGCCATATCTTTCTCCCAGCCTCAAAAGCCCTCCTCCATCTACAGTAGCCTGACATTTAAGCTCCTCCAAGGTGTCTTCCCAATTTCTTTCTTTCTTTTTTTTTTTTTTGAGACGGAGTTTCACTCTTGTCACCCAGGCTGGAGTGCAATGGTGTGATCTCAGCTCACTGCAACCTCCGCCTCCCAGGTTCAAGCGATTCTCCTGCCTCAGCCTCCCAAGTAACTGGGATTACAGGCATGCACCACCACGCCCAGCTTATTTTTGTATTTTTAGTAGAGACAGGGTTTCTCCATGTTGGTCAGGCTGGTCTCAAACTCTTAACCTCAGGTGATCCGCCTGCCTCGGCCTCCCAAAGTGCTGGGATTACAGTCAAGAGCCACCATGCCCAGCCTCCCAATTTCATTTTTCTGCCACCCTGTTGATACACCGTAACTACTGCAGGTTCCCATACTCCAAGTCATCACTCCATCAGGTCTCTGCTCTGCCACTCAATCCTGGATGCCTTCTCCCAGGCCTACATCCCCCAACCCCAAATCTCCAAATTGGACCTATTCTTATTTTTCAATTTATCTATTTATTTTTATTTTTTATTTTTTTGAGATGAGTCTTGCTGTGTCCACCAGGCTGGAGTGCAGTGGAACGATCTCGGCTCACTGTAAGCTCTGCCTCCCAGGTTCACGCCATTCTCCTGCCTCAGCCTCCCAAGTAGCTGGGATTATAGGCACCCGCCACCACACCCAGCTAATTTTTTGTATTTTTAGTAGAGATGGGGTTTCACCGTGTTAGCCAGGATGGTCTCAATCTCCTGACCTCGTGATCCGCCTGCCTCGGCCTCCCAAAGTGCTGGGATTACTGTGGACCTACTTTTTTAAGTTCAATTTAGAAGTCAAGACTTCCTTGATCCTACCAGCTCATGTAATGGTCTCTCCTTTAAAATCCTTCAGGTTTTTAGGTACACCCAAATATGATAGTATTTGATTGGTTTGTGTGTGTGTGTGTTTTTTTTTTTTTTTTTTTTTTTTTTGAGGCGGAGTCTCGCTCTGTCGCCCAGACTGGAGTGCTGCAAGCTCCGCCTCCCGGGTTCACGCCATTCTCCTGCCTCAGCCTCCCGAGTAGCTGGGACTACAGGCGCCCGCCACCTCGCCCGGCTAGTTTTTTGTATTTTTAGTAGAGACGGGGTTTCACCATGTTAGCCAGGATGGTCTCGATCTCCTGACCTCGTGATCCGCCGGTCTCGGCCTCCCAAAGTGCTGGGATTACAGGCTTGAGCCACCGCGCCCGGCCGTGTGTGTTTTAAAGTTATTTACATAAGTGTTATCATTTATCTGATTGGGTTCCTTAAGAGCAATGACTGTGTTTCATTCATTTTTGCATACAAAATGAATTAATACATTCATTTTGTATTTGTTTCATATTTTGTATTCAGTGTCTAGTATGGTGCTTACCACAAAAATAGGCTCCCAATAAATATCTGATAAACAAATGTATGCATGTGTATATGAAAGACCACATATGTTTGCCAGTAAATCACTGTTTCAAAACTGGGTTTCAAAAGCAGACATCCTTAGTAGACACAACAGAAATCTATTGAAATTACTAAATTGACTTTCCAATGTAAGCCAGTTGGTATAAGTTTGGGCAGAATAGGCCATTTCTCCCCAGGTTTAGATCATGCCCTGGAATAGGAGAAACTTTGGATCTGTACACTTAATTGAATGATCAAACCCTAGAGTGCAGAAAAACAAGAGCAATCTTTTTGCCATGTCTAACCATAATCTGATCTCCTAAAACGGAAGCTAATAAACTTCTAAACAACACATTATATGGTGTTCACTGAGTCAACACTCATGATTTGCCAACCATGTGTAAGGCAAGCACAATAAAGACAAACAAAAGGATTGTAAGAATCAGTCTCACCCCTCAAAGAGGTTAATATAAACACACGAAAATGAGAGAAGTTTCTTCCTTCTTCTTCAATAGGAGATCCTAAAAGGTAATACATGATTAATTATCAAGAGTCCTATGAGGAAAGGATGAAGAACTCCTCAGTTGTTTCTATGTATCGAGAAAGAATTCGTTAGACTCTTTTCTGACATTATGCTTTTAAAAGAAAAGAGATAAAGAAAGCCAGAGAGTATCCTGAGACTTTGCTAGAGTCGCTTATCAGCTGAAGGAGTTTTGGGGCTGAAACAATGGGGTTTTCTTTCTTTCTTTTTTTTTTTTTTTGAGACGGAGTCTTGCTCTGTCACCCAGGCTGGAGTGCAGTGGCCGGATCTCCGCTCACTGCAAGCTCCGCCTCCCGGGTTTACGCCATTCTCCTGCCTCAGCCTCCCAAGCAGCTGGGACTACAGGCGCCCACCACCTCGCCCGGCTAGTTTTTTGTATTTTTTAGTAGAGACAGGGTTTCACCGGGTTAGCCAGGATGGTCTCGATCTCCTGACCTCGTGATCCGCCCGTCTCGGCCTCCCAAAGTGCTGGGATTACAGGCTTGAGCCACTGCGCCCGGCCGACAATGGGGTTTTCTAAATATACAATCATGTCATCTGCAAAGAGAGGTAACTTGACTTCCTCTCTTCCTGTTTGAATACCCTTTATTTCTTTTTCTTGCCTGACTGCCCTGGCCAGAACTTTCATTACTATGTTGAATAGAAGTGGTGAGAGAGTGCATCCTTGTCTTGTGCCAGTTTTCAAAGGGAATGCTTCCAGCTTCTGCCCATTCAGTGTGATATTGGCTGTGAGTTTATCATAAACAGCTCTTATTATTTTGAAATACATTCCATCAATACCCAGTTTATTGCATGCAAAAATCACAAGCATTCCTATACACCAATAGTAAGCAAACAGAGAGTCAAATCATGAGTGAACTCCCATTCACAACTGCTACAAAGAGAATAAAATACCTAGGAATACAACTTACAAGGGATGTGAAGGATCCCTTCAAGGAGAACTACAAACCACTGCTCAAGGAAATAAGAGAGGACACAAACAAATGGAAAAACATTCCATGCTCATGGATAGGAAGTATCAGTATCGTAAAAATGGCCCTACTGCCCAAAGTAATTTATAGATTCAATGCTATTCCCATCAAGCTACAATTGACTTTCTTCACAGAATTAGAAAAAACTACTTTAAATTTCATATGGAACCAAAAAAGAGCCTGTATAGCCAAGACAATCCTAAGCAAAAGGAACAAAGCTGGAGGCATCATGCTACCTGACTTCAAATGACATTACAAGGCTACAGTAACCAAAACAGCATGGTACTGGTACCAAAATAGATATATAGACCAATGGAACAGAACAGAGGTCTCAGAAATAACACCACACATCTACAACCATCTGATCTTTGACAAACCTGACAAAAACAAGCAATTGGGAAAAGATTCCCTATTGCATGGTGTTGGGAAAACTGGCTATCCTTATGCAGAAAACTGAAACTGGACCCTTTCTTACACCTTATACAAAAATTAACTCAAGATGCAGTAAAGATTTAAATGTAACATCTAAAACCATAAAAACCCTAGAAGAAACCCTGGGCAATACCATTCAGGACATAGGCATGGACAAAGACTTCATGACTAAAGCGCCAAAAGCAATTGCACCAAAAGACAAATTTGACAAATGGGATCTAATTAAACTAAAGAGCTTCTGCACAGCAGAAGAAACTATCATCAGAGTGAACAGACAAACTACATAATGGGAGAAAATTTTTGCAATCTATCCATCTGACAAAGGGCTAATATCCAGAATCTACAAGGAACTCAAGCAAATTTACAAGAAAAAAACAAACAACCCCATCAAAAAGTGGGCAAAAGATATGAACAGACACTTTTCAAAAGAAGACATTTATGTGGCCAACAAACATATGAAAAAAGCTCATCATCACTGGTCATTAGAGAAATGCAAATCAAAACCACAATAAGATACCATCTCATACCAGTTAGAATGGCAATCATTAAAAAGTCAGGAAACAACAGATGCTGGCAAGGAGGTGGAGAAAATATGAACACTTTTACACTGTTGGTGGGAGTGTAAATTAGTTCAACCATTGTGGAAGACAGTGTGGTGATTCCTCAAGGATCTAGAACTAGAAATACCATATGACCCAACCATCCCATTACTAGGTATATACCCAAAGGATTATAAATCATGCTGCTATAAAGACACATGCACACATAGGTTTATTGCAGCACTATTCACAACAGCAAAGACTTGGAGCCGACCCAAATGCCCATTAATGATAGATACAGAAAATGTGGCACATATACACCACAGAATACTATCCAGTCATAAAAAAGGATGAGTTCATGTCCTTTGCAGGGACATGGATGATACTGGAAACCAACATTCTCAGCAAACTAACATGCGAACAGAAAACCAAACACCACATCTTCTCACTCATAAATGGAGTTGAACAATGAGAACACATGGACACAAGAAGGGGAACATCACACACCAGGGCCTGTCGGGGGTAGGGGGCTAGGGGAGGGATAGGATTAGGAGAAATACCTAATGTAGATGACAGGTTGATTGGTAGAGCAAACCAGTATGGCACATGTATACCTATGTAACAAACCTGCACATTCTGCACATGAACCCCAGAACTGAAAGTAAAAGAAAGAAAAAGGAAGGAAGGAAAGAAGGAAGGAAGGAAGGAAGGAAGGAAGGAAGGAAGGGAGGGAGGGAGGGAGGGAGGGACGGAGGGAGTAATGGGTACCCCAAGAAAAAGTATGAACATCTTCTAGAAGTGGTAAAAG
Source organism: Trachypithecus francoisi (assembly GCF_009764315.1). Taxonomy (NCBI): domain Eukaryota; kingdom Metazoa; phylum Chordata; class Mammalia; order Primates; family Cercopithecidae; genus Trachypithecus; species Trachypithecus francoisi. Next base: position 80,188,160 of record NW_022681462.1, read on the forward strand.
GTGAGGAAAGCGGCTCTGGCTTTCCCAGCCTGCATAATGCTAAATAGTAAGCTACGGATGTTTTTCAGTGGAAATCATTCTACCTTTCCAGTTTTCAGAACATCTAGTTCAAAATGCCTAGAGACAGGAGGACCCCCAAAGTGAGGGTGTAGCATGAATTTGTGAACCGTAGGCAGCTAAAGCCTGGATGAGTGGATGACTTCATTTAGAGCCTTGCTACCCAGAGCAACGCCATCAGCTACACCTGGGGGATATTTTAACAAATTCCTAGGTTATTTGTGTGTGGATTGAAGTTTAAGAAGCACTGGCTTAGAAGACTGGCAATTAAGAAAAAGAAAACAGGTCCAAAGATGAAAAAAAGAACTGAAAAGCAACACACTGAAGTATTATCCTATGATTAAACAGGAGAACACAGATGAACTGTGATGTTTCACTTGTCTAGGAAAGTGAAAGATATTTTAGACAAAGTTTAGGATTTAAGAATAAGTATACAAGTGACAAAAAAATAGACAAATCGAACTTCATGAAAATTTTAAAACTGTGTGCATAAAAAGACAAATACCAATAAGGCAAACTATGAAATGGGAGAAAATATTGTCAAATTATATATCTGATAAGGGATTAATATCCAGAGTATACAGAGAATTACTAAACTCAGTAACAAAAGCCAAACAACCTCAATTCAAAAATGGGCAAAGAACTTGAATAGACATTTCTCCAAAGAAGATAAAGAAACAGCTGGCCGGGTGCAATGGCTCATGCCTGTAATCCCAGAACTTTGGGAGGCCAAGGTGGGTGGATCACAAGGTCAGGAGTTCGAGACCAGCCTGGCCAACATGGTGAAACCCCAGCTCTACTTAAAAAATACAAAAAAATTAGCTGGGCGTGGTGGTGCAGGCCTGTAATCCCAGCTACTTGGGAAGCTGAGGCAGGAGAATTGTTTGAAGCCAGGAGGCAGAGGTTGCAGTGAGCCGAGATCACCCTACTGCACTCCAGCCTGGGTGACAAAGCTAGATTCCATCTCAAAAAAGAAAAAAAAAAGAAAAAAATGAAAGAAAGAAACAGCCAATACGCATATGCAAAGATGTTCAACATAAATCAAAACTACAATAAGATACCACCTCCAATCTATCAGGATGACTACTATCCAAAAACATAGCAAGTGTTGGCGACAATGTCGAGAAACTGGAGCACTTGTGCACTGTTGGGGGTAGTGTAAAATAGTATCGCTACTATGGAAAACAGTATGGCAGTTTCTGAAAAAGTTAAAAATGGAATCACCATATTATCCAGCAATACCACTTCTGAATAGATACTCCAAAAAACTGAAAACAGGATCTTAAAGAGCTATCTTGCACACCTGTGTTTATAATGGCATTATTCACATTAGCTAAAAAGTAGAAGCAACCGAAGTGTCCATCAACAGACGAATGGAAAAGCAAAATGTGGTATATATGTACACATATATGGAATATTATCCAGTCTTATTAAAAAAAGAAAATTCTGACATCCTACAACATTGATGAACCTTGAGGACATTACACTAACTAAATTAGCCAGTCACAAAAAAGACAAACGATAAAAGCACAATTCCACTTATCTGACATACTAGAGTAGTCAAAATCACAGTGACAGGCATTGGAATGGTGGTTTCCAGGGGGATGGTTTGTTTAACGGGTATAGAGTTTCAGTTTTATAAAATGAGAAAGTTACAGAGATGGATGTCATGATGGTCATACAACATTATTATCAACGTACCTAATATCACTGAACTGTAACTCAAAAAATGGTTAAGATGGTTTTTATGTTATATGTATTTTATCACAATAAGAAAAATTACAGAAAAGAGAATAAGCATCTATGGCATGTTCCAAAAACTCAGATAAAATGGAGGAAGAATCATAGTAGAAACTGTAAAGTACAATAAGGTACTTCTCAAATACTTTTCATAATGGTCACATCCATATACCCTGGATGAGCCAGAGAAAGGGGTCAGGTGGAGAGAGCTGGCGTGGGCAAGACTATCCCCTTTGAGTCAGTGATATCAGTGAAGCTGTGCCATTGGTATAATGGTACAACCAGGGATGAGGAGTAAAGAAAATCAGAAAATGTTAAAGGTAAAAAGGACCTTAGACATCTGGTCCAGCAGTTGACAGCCTATGTTGTGAGAAGTAAGGAATCAAATGTACCTTAAGAGTATGTGTCTTGGCTGGGTGCAGTGGCTAACGCCTGTAATCCCAGCACTTTGGGAGGCCAAGGCGAGCCGATCACAAGGTCAGGAGATCAAGACCATCCTGGCTAACATGGTGAAACCCTATCTCTACTAAAAATACAAAACATTAGCCAGGTGTGGTGACGGGCACCTGTAGTCCCAGCTACTTGGGAGGCTGAGGCAGGAGAATGGCGTGAACCTGGGAGGTGGAGCTTGCAGTGAGTCGAGATCACGCCACTGCATTCCAGCCTGGGCGACAGAGAGAGACTCATCTCAAACAAACAAACAAACAAAAACAAAAACAGTATGTGTCTTTAGAGCAGCCAAGGGTAAACCAAGCGGTCCCCATGTCAGCCCTTGGTCCCTACGTCAGCACTTCCTCCCTGGTCAGCTGTAGTGGCTATTATTCTGTTTTATATAATCATGGCAGGAGAAAGATTCGTTTGTAAAAATATTTCTAGTATATTAAAAAGTAAACTTTGTAACTCTTGATTCCAACACCAAAATTCCACAAATTTACAAATGGAGAAACTGAGATAACGGAAGTTATCTGTCCAATATGTAGAGCTAATGAGATACAGAGATGAAACCAAAACCCATGACTGCTGATTCCTGCATCAATGCTTTTTTTTCACATCATTCTGCTATATCCAAATTTGCTTTGAAAATTCTTTGTCACTTACTAAATGAGGTCTGTGTGAATAAAAAAGGAAATGCAAGATCCCAAAGAGGAAGAGAGATCAAAAGTGTCTCTACACTGAGTTATGAAGAATAGAAATATTCATAAAAGGAAGAACATATTATATTAATAGCTCCATAAATGAAAAACTATAAATGTTGGACTTAGCATAACTATTGAGTAGGTGGCTTTGTTAGAACTTTACTAATTATAGAAGTGCTGATGAACAGATTTAGAAAACCATAAATTCAGTCAGACTTTATCACTGGCTTGAGTTAGTAAGAATATTTCTTTAATTTCTAAACTAATAACAGGTTTAAGATAGACCAGTTGATGAACATTTATAGTTTCGTGCTTATGAACAGAAATTGTGACATTTCACGATGCATAAATGATGATGAAAGTATTGAAGCATCCTAGCAAGTTGCAATTCTCCAGGGAAGCTATTAACAGCTTAACATTTCTAGTTCACATTGGAATGATTCAACTTGAATAAGACAAGTTCTCAAAAAATTTTATACTAACTGGGCATGAAAGAATGCAATTAACATAGCAGACTAGGTTGAGCCCTTAAGCTAGGTTTCTTGGGTCTATTGCTAAATCAAATGTTGCTATAAATATAAGAAAACCTGTAAAACAGTACAAAGCAGGCTTCACAAACTATGTTAAAAAAACAAACAAACATAAAAACAAACAAAACTATGTTAAAAAAAAAAAAAAAAGAAGAGCAAAATAATCTTTCCCAATGCTTCAATAAAATAAACTGGAACTTCCCCTCAGATAAACTAAGGCTGGACCTACTACTGCCTATGCAGCGTGGGCAATGGATGTTGCTGATTCTTTTTCTTTTCTCCTGTCTTCAATTCCATTCTCCTGCTATACTGGGTATACATTTGGGGCCAGCCTCAGGATCCATTAATATAGAATTCATTCATTCATTCATTCATTCATTCAACAAACATGTATTAATGCCCCACTATGTGTTGGGCAACACCTAAAGGCACTAAGGATCTACATCCTCAAAACCTTCATAGTCTAGTGGGAAAAACAAACAACTAAACTATTCATTAGGCTGAAACAGTTACAATAAAGGCATATTATAAGACAGATGTGCACCTGCAGCAGGACAAAGGAAGGATGTAAGAGAGGGCAAGACTGGGTATCACATGAGGCTTTTCAAAGAGGAGGTAATGTTCCTAGTTGGAAGGAATCCAAATGATCCAAGGGAGTAAAAAGGATAAGGCGGTGGAAGGAAGAGATGACAGCACATGGAAAGTCACTGAAGTGGAAGGGCGCATGGTACATTCAAGGGACTGTTCACGAAGGATGAAAATACTGGATACTGGTGAGAAGGGTGGCAGACAAAGCTGAACACGTTTAAGGGGCAGAGCGTAAACAGCCTTAATGTATTTTAGTTAAGGAACTTGTTTTATTTTAAGGGCAATGTGGAAAGGGATTACAAAGTGAGTAGTGACATAATCACTGTTTTATAGTATTCTAAGAGCTGTGGAAGGCTGGATTCAAGGAGGACAAGGGTGAATGCATGGTGGAAGAGGGAGCTCTAGAGCGGCCCAGAGGAGAGCAAGAAGGATGTCCACATAGAGAAGCCACTTGGTGCAGGGTGTCAGAGCCCAGACAGAGTGAAGGGAGTGCCAACACAGGGCTGGGGGCAGCAGCAACAGTAGCAAGTTGGTCACATAAAGGGGGATGGAGATAATATATACGTGTGTAACCTATATATTATGTTATAGTAATATATTAAGGATAATGAGAACCAGATTTATCACTTTCAGAGAAGGAAGTTACAAATATGCATAAAGAGAAAAACAGAATGAACCCAGTGTGTTGAATTGGAATCGGAGGTATCAGTATGAAAATGGTTGTTTAATATATTTGGGTAGATAATACAGAAGTAATATTGAGCATCAAAATAAGGACAGTAACTGACTATAATCCATTAAATGAACTAGAAATTAATAAGTCCATGCTAAATAAATTGAAAGCTTGATAAAAAATAGGATATTTCGGTGGTTTCAAAGGACCTTCCCCAAATACCAATGACAAAGGGGGAAAAGTAACTTTACAGTGGAAACCCCAACAAACACTGCCTTTAAAGTGATCAATGTGAACACATCAACAGTAATGAGTCAAACAGATATCCTCTGCCACTTGAGAGAAGGCATGACAAAATATAACATCACCTCTGTGATATTCCTGCCACAGATGCATAAATGGATCTAATCATGAGTGAACATCAGACAAATCCAAATTGAGAGAAATTATGTAACATAACTGGCCTATAATCTTCAAAAATGTTGTAAATGTCAAGGAAAAACTGAGGAACTATTACACACTAGAGAAACAACTAAAATAACACGTGATTTTAAACTGAATTCTGAACCAGGGATGGTAGGGCATGCCAGGGGAAGCTGAGGTGGGAGGAGAGATTGAGCTCAGGAGTTCAAGACCAGCCTGGGATGTAGCAACATCTCATCTCTTACAAAAAATACAATGATGATAAATAATTTAAAACTAAACTGAATTCCTCAGCTACAAAAAAATCATTGGGACAATTAGTGAAATTTGAATGGGATCTCAGAATTGGATGGCAGTAGTTTGCCATGTTAATTTCCTGATTTTTTACGATATTGCAATTATTAATATTTAAGAGAATGCCTTTATTTCTAAGAAATACACACTAAAGTATTTGGAGGTGAAGGCTATCACATTAGCAACTTACTCTCAAATGTTTTTTTTAAAGTGCTTTCATTGTTCTTACATTTCTATTATAAATTTGAGATCATCTGAAAAATTTTTTTAAAGAAAAGAATTAAAAGAGGACCAAAAAAACCACAGAAGCTGGAATTTTAAATTACAAAGTCACTGCACATGCTTTCAAGTTTTATGGTACATATTTATACTTCGTTGCATGATAAATTATGTATAATTCCCCCAAATACAACTATTTTTCCCAAATTAAAGAATCTCATCACACTTGGTCAGAGAAGTCTACCTGGAATGGTCTCCACTGGATCCTAGAGTCAAGATTTGAGCCCCAAAGTAGTCAAACCTAAGTCAGCAGTGCTTCTTACCGAAATTGCTTAATAAGACTTATTTCTGTCTGGGTGTTATGCATCGCACCTTAATATACATTGCCAACAATCCTTGAAGATAAATACTGTAATTATTTCTATTTTGCCGATTTGAACTTTTCTCAAGGAGATTAAGCAAAATGTTCAAGATCTTCCTCTAGCAAACAGAGCACTAGAAAAAAACTTGTCTTTTAACTCATGGCCTATGCTTTTCCCACTGCAATCCAGTAGCTCCCTAGGTCCATGGCACCACGCTCTTCATTGTGGGAGAGACAAAGATGAATGAGACAAGTTCTCAGAGAAGTATTTCCGCCTTCTCTTTATACCACAGTCAGAATCTTCTGCCTCTTCCCTCTCTAATAGGACTCTCTCACATACTAGTTTTCATCACTAGGTAAATCCAGGGACATTATTTAATCTACCTTTTTCCTCACTGAAGAGATGTTAAAGCAATTCTAAAGATTTACAAATATGCCTCGGAATATAAGGGTTAAAAAAATGCTTTCTTAATGCACTGTGTTAAATGAGTTTATTGAGTTTATGATAATCACTTAGCTAAAAATGGAAAGGAAAAAATGACATAGGAGGAGTATGAAGATAAACAGTACGATCTGTGAATAACTCGATGTTGGGTAAGAAAAGCCAAAGGCCAACCTAGGAAATGTTAGGAGTTCTGGACAACTGAACTGCTGACTCCCACATTTCTAATGTCTTACCTGGTAGCAGAGATCACCTAAGAAGCTCTCATAAATGAGAGCCAGGTCCCTGACTTGCAGAAATGGGACTGTTGCTCTCTGGAGTAACAACGGGACCTTTTCATCTCTGTGAGGAGTACAATATTCTTCCCACTTCAGTGATGGTTGGACAGAAACTGACTGCTCGATAAAAATAGAGTGGGGAGAATAAGATACCACGTTATGCCAGGTGCAGTGGCTCACGCCTGTAATCCCAACACTTCGGGAGGCTGAGATGGGAGGATGGATTGAATACTGCAGTTCGAGGCCAGCCTGGGCAACATGGCAAAACCCCATCTCCACAAAAAATACAAAAATTAGCCGAGCATGGCGGCATGTATCTATAGTGTCAGCTACTAGGGCGGCTACGGTGGCAAGATCAATTGAACTCAGGATATTGTGGCTGTAGTGAGCCACGATCACACCACTGTACTCCAGCCTGAGCCAGGAGCACGAACTTGTCTTAAAAAAAACCAGCTTTACTAAGTCAATAATGAATTCTCTCAACTCAGCTCACAATATAAAGTAGGACACGTTGAATATCACTTTCCTAACTCTGCTTCATCCATCTGGAACACTGGCTATAAGGCCTTACTAGAACTTTGAGGAGCTTATTGAGTAAAAAAACATTTACTCAATAAGCTCAAGTATTGAGTAAATTTTCCCAAAAAACAGATACTCCAAAATGAAAGACATCATATATGGACCATGTAATTATTTTCAGCATTTTATCAAAAAGGAGAAAGGAAACCCTCCTCATAAAACAAAAAAAAAACTATAGGCCATTTATAGATTATTCAAACAGACATAATTCAGTTTGTAAAATCATTATTGTATTACATCATTGCTATGTAAAATCATTACTTTAACATAGGAACTATAAGAGAACTCAATGCAGTTATGTTTCTTGTTAGTACCGTGTCGAGAGGGCAGTGGCTTTGGTTTACCTCCAATGGTCTCTCTCGAAAACACTAACTGACTGAGTCTATTCCTGGAATTGCTCTAACCTCCCCTAGTATTTTGTCCGTTCGCACACTGTAATGCACAAGGAACAGTGGTAACATGTGAAACAAGTTCAAAGACCCCAAAGTGGAAGATACTGTTTTCCTGCATCCTACCTACTGTAACTGAAAACTGGGAATTTACTGGAATTGAGGATTTATTATGAGTCAGATGGCTGATAGCCTTTCCAACCAAAACATCTGCTCTACAAAGGCACAACTGCTCCAATCCATTTCCTCTTGGATCTGGAGAATGACCAAGTTGTAGCTTAGCCCTTTTCTTAAAGACACAGGGACTTGAAATGAAAATGAAATAAAAGTGGATCTCTATGTCACCTTCCAAATTCTACTACTCTTAAATGGTATTAAAAATATTACAAAATATGAGAATAAATATAAGTTTTAGATATTAAAAAAATCGCAGGTGGTTCAGTGGAATAACCAAAGATTTTCTCAGATCATTCAAATTTACAACAGCACAGCTGAAACCAATTCTTTCTCTGGTATTGAGGGAAAAAGGGACATGTATTACCCAAGCACAGTGAAAAAGGGTTTCATTATTCATTCATTTATTCAAAAAATATTCACAGTGCACTTCTATGTGTCAGGCACTATTCTAGGAACAAGTGGTGAACAAGCTGGATAATGGCCCTCCTCTTGGAGCCTACCTTTCAGCAGGGGATAACAAAGAATAAACAAGTCAGCCAATTCACAAATAGCCTTCAAAACACTACAGGAGTTATCTTGTTTCCAATGGTTTATTTGCAACAATTGATACCAAGTTTTTTCTAGCAACGACAGAGAGCTAGTGTAGTGGTTCAAGTTCTAGCATTTGTTAAAAAACACACATTCCTGAACACTGCCCTAGTAAGTGTGGGTAAGTCAAGGAAATATGATTTTTTAACTTACATGGGGACAGAACTGCCCACCACGGTTTGGGGTCTCTTGCCTTAAACAACAAAAAAAGTTTGAGCTTCACATCGATATGTTTACATGTATTTATTTATAAGCTATATAGATGAACCTATGCACTAATACATTATGAACATCATAAAACATGCACAAACAGTAGAAATTCTAAGATGGTGAGATAAAAACCAACACAATTGTATGGCTTGCCTGCACAGGCTGTAGCTTACTATATGGGGCATGTTAGGAGGTCTGCAGGTTCCTCACATGGACTGGGGATAGGACAACCACAGGGGAGGCCCTGTAATTCACAGCTTGGAAAGACAGACTCTATCTCAGCCCTCACTCTGCTCCATAAACTTACACAGATGCAGAGAACTAGGCAAAGGAGCATTAAAATTATCATCGTCTCAGTGACAGGAATTTGGGAGGCCCTGTGTCTCACTTCACATGCCAACTTATACCTGCCCATTCTTGTTTATACACACTAAATATGGTAAAACCAGATCTAAAAAAAGACAAACTCTGTCCTAGGTTCGGCAGCCATCACCCTGTTGTGTCAGCTGTTTGAATCATGTGTGAATGAGTCCATGCATGTTAGATATCAGGCAATATGGCAGAGTAGAAAGATCATAGACTTTGGAGTTAGACAGATGAGTGAGAATCATGGCTTCATCACTTACTGGCTACATCAACCTGGTTGGATAAGTTATTTAAAACCTAGATGAGTCTATTTCCTCAACTGTAAAATGGGAAGTTATAAAACTGCTCCATCAGTAATAGTAGCCAACATTATTGGCACTATTATCCCAGATCATCTTGGAACTATCTGACCCACCTGTTCCCTGCTATCTGGGGACACTGGGCTTTGCCTGCTTTCCTGGAAATGATACCTATGTGTTGCCTTCTTTGTATGTAAACTCTGTCTGTCAAATCCTGGCCTGTCTGTTCTTCCTCCTGACCATGATGAATGAGTACCTCCATAACAGCTGCCCCCTTAGAACCTACTCGCTCCTGGCCAGGCCCACATACCTGCCTTTGACTCTGAATTCAGTGTTACACCTCTTGGACCAACAGCCCTCACTTGCCCCTTCATTTGGCATCGAGCTTTCTAGTTGTTATGCATCTGCAGGCACAAAATCTCAATGAGTAGCAACTTCTCTCTTCTAGTCATGGTCTCCTTTCCAGTGTCTCTTGTTTGTGCTTCCTGATATTATTTCAGTTGTTACATGTACTGAAATCATTTACTGAGTTTGGAGATTAAAAGGCAATACATAAAAGAATCTGCTCACAAAGGCAGGAACGGGCATACATATATACACAAAAGCATAGTTTTTCAACTAGATGACTTTTAAAAGTCAGGCAGCCAGCTTTTTTTTTGGAGACGGAGTCTCGCTCTGTCACCCAGGAGGCTGGAGGACAATGGCACGGTCTCATCTCACTGCAACCTCCGCCTCCCAAGTTCCAGCGATTCTCCTGCTTCACCCTCCCGAGGAGCTGGTATTACAGGCATGCGCCACCACCCCCAGCGAATTTTTTATGTTTTTGGTAGAGATGGGGTTTTACCATGTTGGCCAGGCTGGTCTCGAATTCCTGACCTCAAGTGATTTGCACCCCCACCCCGCCCCCAGCCTCCCAAAGTGCTGGGATTAGAGGTGTGAGTCACTGCGCCTGGTCCAGGCAGCCATCTTAAGAAAAATCAGGCCTCTTAAAGAAAAAATCTCAACAATTAACAATCTATCTAAAATAATTTAGAAAAAGAGCAAATAATCAGTATCAAACCAAAATCAGAAAAGACAAAAAACAAAGAGCAAAAATAAAAATAAGCTAAGTACATGCAGCAATATAAAAGACAGAAAAATTCACATTAAATCAAGACTATAGGTTAGAATTTTTTTTTAAATTAGGGCATTATAAATCCTGATTATATGCTAGTAAATTTGGTAGTTAAATGTAAATAGATAAAAATTCAAGACCACAAGAGGATAAACGAGAGGCATCAGGAAATAGCAAACCTGAATGGACAACTTATAACAACAGAGTGAAATGTTAGTAGGATTACTGTTTTCAAAGATGCCTATAGCCAATGAGTTTGTTGGAGAATGTTTTGGAACTTTCCAAAAATAGGTAAGAATGTTATGCTTTTCAATCTACCTCATAAGGCAAATATAGTCTTATTTTCCAAAAACAGACAAGATATGCACAATGATTTTTTATGAGTATGGCTATAATAACTAAATAAAAACCCTAGTAAATAGAATAAAAGATCACATTAAAATAATTTTCCTATGAAGAAGCAGAGTTTTATTCTTGGACTGCATAACTAGACACAAGGAAAACAATATAATTCATCACACAAAGAGGGACAGTATAGGAATCATATCATTAATGCAACAAGTGCTCATAGAAAACTGCAACACCCACTCTGAGCCCTTTGGCAAAGCAAACACACTGCAACCAGGTTGTCAGGTCCCCCCCGAGAGGCCTTGGGGGTGCAGTTTATGTTCTTGGTGGACAGAGTTAGGCCTTCTGGGCACAGAAACTCAATTCTGTCTGCACACCAATTGCACAGCCATGGCTCAAGGGTAGGTGACATTATACAGCTAGAATGCTAACTCCTTAGAGTACTATCAAAATGAATTTGGTACTAAAATTCTCTATGTTCATACAGTTACTGCATTCTTTCCCTGTAAGAAGTCAATTGATTACTTTGTAGTCATAAATCACAGTCACAAGGATGGAATGAATACTCCAAACCCCTAAGATCAGTGTATTGTCTTCCTATGAGGAAAGTTTATGTGGGTTTCTGAGTGAACAAGAGATCAAAACAAGGGGAGTTAGAGGAACTGCCTTTTAATAGTCTGATATCCTAACCTTGTTAATATATCCAAAGGGAATACCAAGACTGCTTAAAGTCTGTGATCTACATTCATCCTTCTGCATTTACCTCCGCTTTCACATTACTCAAAATTCACTGGCGAAACCACCCTTTATTTTGGATAATGCTGGAACGGTTACTGCCAAATTCTCTAACATTATTTTTTCTTATTCTTTCCATAGTTTTGGTTTGATACATTCTTTCTTCAGATATGTGAACACGTTCCAACAAGTCCAATATTGCTCACTTGGGATCCATTTCATCTCCCAAAGAGAATATCACGTTTACACCTTAATCCATTTATGTGCTGGCTGCGACTTTCATGGAGTAAACTGATTCCTTTATTTCCTGGTTCATAGGGAAGCAAGGGTAGTTACTTGACTGAATATGCAATTAGATATTGGAGAGGAAAAAGAATTAAAAATATAAACCTGGGGAAAAAGGAAAAAATGCATTTTATATATGACATAGCTCTATATCATCAAATTATAAAGTTATGTGATAACAGAACTGAATAAAATCAACTTAAAATAACAGCTAAATGCAAAGTTGCAGGATAAAAATCCATCTAAAACTACTACAAGCCTATATACTATGAGCCATAGCCAGAAAATGCAGTAGAAAAGACCCCATTTATAAGTCTGACAAAAATTCAATAAATGGGTATTAATTTAAATCAGAAAATTAGAGACTTATTCAAAGATGACATAAAGTCTGACAGCAGAATTAAAGAAAGATGGATAAATGAAGAAATATGATTTGCTCCATGCTGGGAAAACTAAATATAGTAAAGATGACAACATTCCCTAAATTATTATGTAGATTTAATAAAACACTGATTTTACAGAACTTGATATTGGTACTAAAACATGTGTTGGAAAAGTAGGCAAAATGCCAAAAGAAAAACACCAAAGTTATGACAGTGGTTTCAAACTACGAAATTTTTCAATGTTACAGAAGAAGAATTATTTTAAAAGAAGATATGGTATTAGTTGAAATAGAAAAAACTCAAAATAGAATTCAGAAATAAAGATGAAGAGGAGGACATGACAAGCCAGAAGCAATCCGATTACAGAGGGGAAAGTGCTAGTGAGCAACTGGAGAGTAAACAGTAAGACAACGAGGAAGTTAGAGCCTTAAGCTCACACCATACGTGCAGGCTGGAGAGTGAAAATATATGTAGAAGAAAACAGAATAGCATATTCACTCCAACTGTGGAAGAGAGAGAACTTTATAACTGCCAAAAAAGTAGAATATTATCACAGACATTTTCAAATATAAAAAAAGAAAATTTCTATACTCAAAAATATAGCAAATATAATACGAAATATCAAAAGGACAGAGCGCACAGAAGAGCTCAATGTGACAAATGTAAGTGACATAAGGTTATCATCCACTGCATATAATTAAAAAGTCAATAACCAGATTTACTTGAAAAAGTGGTCCAAAGAGATGAACCCAGAAAAAATGTACAACTTGATAAAGGTAATTAAAGATAATTTTAAGGTATCATTATATAACTATTAACTTAGCAAAAATAAATAAAAATGACAAAAACCCAATTAGGCCAGGGTTAGAGTACGAAAGTTCTGCTTCCTAGTCCCACGTGCCCACCTACCTCCCAGCTAGTCCTAGATTTTGGTACTGATTATATATTTCCAGGGTTCTGTATGGTTGCTTATGGTGAAGAACTCACTTTCTACACATTCTGGTAAATGAATCTGCATTTTATTTTCCTGTCCCCAAGTCCTTTGCTGCGAGGCATCACGGTTTCCCTACAGCTATGGTTCCCCATGGCTGTTATTGATGTTCTCAGTCAATTACCCACCTCTCTTTCCACCAGCTTGAACCCCTTGCCATTATCCAGTACTGTTACCTTCCTAGGTTGACCATCCTACTTAACAGACTGGTTTATTTTCCAAGGTAGTTTTTGGCTTAACCCAACCCACAGAAAACAGAGTCTTGATTAAGCATGGAGATACATTTTCATATTGTTGGGAATCCTATAAGTTGGTCTAATCTTTCCTGAATGCAATCTAAGATATGTAACAAACTCTCCTTATCCTTTGGCCCAATAATTCTACTCTGGGGAATTACTTCAAAGAAGTAATCCAAAGGAAGAAAGAAATTAGTGCAAGATGTTCTCAGCAGCCCTATTAAAAAATAAAAAAAGAGAAAATGAAGGAGGGAGGGAGGAAGGGAAGAAGAAAGGAGTGGGGCAGGGTAAGAAGAGAGGAAAAGAAGAATTTAAATAGCTATTAGTATGAGAATGGCTGACAAAACTATGACATGTTAACATAATGGAATGTTCTATACTACTGAAAAAATGGCAACTATGTAAACCACAGATAAATGGAAATGGTTATGAAGAGCACTGGAGAGCTGGTTTAGTGACATTCGAAGTGAAAGGATTTGGTGATTATTTGCATCAACTCCATGCTCATAGGATATCTCATATTCTTTCTGTACCTTCCCTTGGCCCCACTCCCACTAAGGTGAGAAGGCTGTCCTTTATTTTCTCCATCATAGCTCAATATGGATTTTTTTTTTTTTTTTTTTTTTTGCTGATCAACAATACCTAAAATAATTGTAACTTTCCTATTTCTAAATGAGGGTCTAAATGTATGACAATAGGTTTCCAAGCTTTGCACAACTCGTGCACAATTCATTTTTTAAAACAATGGCATTTTAGACAGATGTCAGCCATTCAAACGTTGCTTTGTCTGAAGACTTTCCTGTTAGGCCCCATCTACCCCTCTCACTCGGTTGTGAAGACTACTAGATTCAAACCAATCTAGTCCTGAGCCAACAGGAGCCTGGCCTGGCCTATTAAGAGTCTCTTTCCTACTGTGAACAATGCAGGGAAAGACAATGAGTACAGGGAGTAAGAGGACAGACTTTGGTTTGGTTTGAATCTAATCCCGATTTGAATCCAAACTCAACTACTTAATGTTTGACTCTTAGAAATATTTAAGTTCCCTGGTCCTCAGATTTCTCATCTGTAAAGAGAGGGCACTAATGTCTACTTTGGACTACAGAGAGCACTGAATGCCAAGCACATAGCAAGTGTTCAATAGGTGATTACATCACCTCTTCTCCTACATAAACAGCCCTGGTTCTTGAACTGTACTTGGTAGAAATTCAGATTGCTCACCAGCCTGATCACCTTCCATTGTTGGTTCTCTTCTTCACCTCCAAGCCTCTTAGGATGCAACACTAGGATTATACTATTAAAACCTCAGAAACAGCTGTCGGAACTATTACATCCCTTGTTCTTGAAACAGCATTTCCATTAATGAAACCTTGTATTACATGAGATTTTGGATAGCCCTAAATCTTTTCATAAAAACCCTAAATACCCCAAATATTTTTCACATGAACAGCTCTAAAGAGATCTCGCTCCACATCCTACATTTATTTGTCTGACTGGTATGTGTTTTTGTTTGTTGGTTGGTTTTTTATGTTGAGTGTCAAGGTGTGAGATGGAATATAATGAGTATTGGACTATGAATCAGAAGGCTTTGCTTGTCTCCATTCATTCAATGAATATTTATCAAGCACCAACTCTGTACTAGCCCCTATGCTAGGTATTAAAGCTATAATGGTGAGCACGTAGACATGGGCCCTGCCCTCACTCAGAGAACTTATAGTTTAGTAGAAAGACAGGAAAGTAAGCCAACAGTTAAAAAACCTGTGATGAAGGCTCCAACAGGGAAGGTACAGGCTAGTGTACCTTCCTGTATGAAGGAAAGGCACCTGACCCAGACATGGTCTGGAAAGGCCTCCCGGAGATATGTCCTGGGATTGCCACTCCCAATAGTTGACTTAACTACCAATGCCTCATTTTCCTCACCTATAAAATGACGGGACTGCTATGGAGGAAACTTGCCATCAAAATTACAAATGCATTTCTGTTGACCTGGCAATCCTACCACTGGGAATTGGTCCTATAAATAATATCAGCTTACACAGGAAACAATGCATTTATAAGGTTATTCACTTGTAACACTGTTTATGATGGCCAAAGATTGGCTATCATAAGTCATTCCCCCACAGAGAGTGATTTAAGAAGCTATGATACAGCACATAATAGACTAATAAGCATCGTTAAAAAAAAAAAAAAAGAGGGAGCTACATAGTGGTATGAAAAGATTGCCAAGATGCATTGTTAAGTAAAAACACTGAGATGCAGAGTAGTGTATATAGTATGCCACCTTCTGTGGAAGGAAGAGAATAAATGAGAACATATACTCGCATTTGCATAGAGAAATCCTGGAAAGATACATAAGAAACTAATAAAAGTGACTGACTATAGAGAACTGGAAAGGGAATGGAGTAGGAGATGGGATGGGAGTGAGATTTTTTAAATGTATATCTCTTTAAACATTTTTGAGTCAAAATAGGATACTTAGGTCAGAACAATATGAATATATTAAAAACACTTCTGTGGCAAACTCAATCATTGCCATCTATCTATATTTAATTTTTGAATCCCTCTAATTTATTAAAATCCAATAAAGATGTATTGAATACCTACTCTGGGCCAGACACAGCCATGAACAAGACCAAAAAGGTCTCTGAATAAAGCATTTATTGCAGTGACCATAAATTATCCTTATTACGGATGTTAATAATGAATTTAAACATAATCATCTCTCTCTACATATAGATATTTGTGTTATTTTTAATTTTTTATTAATTTTTTTAATAGAAAACTTTCTATAAAATCTGATTTAAATGTTTTATATTAAATTTGGGGAGGGGTGAGTCCATTGTTCTGATAATCCAACCTAGGCCTGCCCTGAACAGGCTACAAAACACTCCTGGCTATTTCAATGTGTCCTTCAACCTGGCTCAGGACAGAGAATAATTTGGTTATCATTTCCTATATCAGCTCCCTAGCCTGGCTTCCCATATACAATTGTACTCCCAATCTCTCAGCAGCATTAATGTTTGATTCTTATGTTGGGTCCAAATATTTCACGACATAGTCTGTACTTTTGTCTTAACTATTATAACAATTAATTTCTTATCTGTTTCCCTCACTAACTATGAATACTGTGAGGGCTCAGTCCCAATCTTAATCAAAGCCTGAGATGTACATAGGAGATGTTTAATAATCGTTTGCTTAATAGATTTTAAAAAATGAACAAGTGAACGAACAACGGAACAATGAATTCACAACAAAACTAAATTCAAGCTAAATTTAAAAAGCTGTAAAGGAACCAAGAAACCCATAAGAAAATTAACGTTCTATCTTTATTCCTATTACAGGTATAAATCGTAGCCGGCTCTCAGTCCCAAATGCAGGGTATGGCCATGCAGGAAATAAAGGTTACAGAGTGCTAACATTTTGCTGATGACATGCTGTCTTCATCCAAAAAAAGCAAGTGTCTCAGCTAAGATGGTAGTGACTGGTGTGGTACAGTAAAGAAAACTGAATTTGAAATAAAAAGACACAAGTTCAGATCCTGTTTTCCTATTTACTAATTAAGAGACTCTGAGTGTTTAACCTTTCTCAGCCTCCCAAGCCTTTCCTTTTCTGAAAATGCCAAAAAACAAACAAACAAACAAAAAAACAAAACAAACCCAAAACAGAAAACAAAACAATCTAAAACCAAAACAGAACAAATCTGTCCTGCCTACCACATGGAATTGTTGGGATGAGCATAAAAAATACTCTTCATGAAAGAGTTTTGTGAGAGTAAAGTAGTATACAAATTTAAAGAACAGAAATGATTACTCTTCAAAGCTGGATCAAGATAATTCAAAATAATGATTAAAATTCAATGAAAACAATGTAATAGGGGAAAATTACATTTTACCTAAAGTGTAAGTTCCTCAAAAGTTACCTTTTAATAATTTGATGGTAATCATAAAGAATGATCTGAAGATAACACCAGCAAAAGGGCAGTGATCCTATATAGACAGCACACTCAGTGCTATGTGCCCAGGGACTGTCGGATGGTGAGAAGATGAAGACAAAGAAAACATGATCCTATGATCTTGACCCTGTAAGAGCTCACAGTCCAGTAAGGATGGCAAGAATAAGTACAAATGATCAGGGCAGAGAGGGGGGTGTGTGTGTGTGTGTGTGTGATAGAGAGAGAGAGAGAGAAAGAGAAAGAGAGAGAGAGAGAGAGAGAAAGAGGCAGAGACAAAGGGAGAGAGGAATAGGGTATATTAATTGGTTAGGTACAAAACACTATTCTACCATGCTACCCTATTCTTCAACTAGGCTTCTGTTTCAAAGTATCCTGGGGTGCTGTAAAGATTTCTGGGCCCACCTCATGGTATACCTCTCTCTTTATTTAAGACTTCTATAATCTCTCTCAGCAATATTTTACAAATTTCACTGTAGAGCTCCTCTATATCTTTAAATAAATTTGTTCAAATTTTATGCTTTTTGATGCTATTTTAAACGGCATTGTTTTTCTGTTTATATATAGATACTTGTCCAGTTTTTGTTAGTATACAGAAATACCATAAATTATTTTTACTACTACTCTTGTATCCTGTCCCTTGCTAAATTCACTCTTTGTCCTAGTAATCTTTTTGTACATTTCATTAGATCTCGTACATACACAATTACAGTGTATGCAAACAAAGGCAGTTGTACTTCTTCCTTTCCAATCATTATGTCTTATTTATTTTTTTCTTGTCTTATGGCATTGATTACAAAGTTGAATAGAAAAGTCATAAGAGTGTACATCCTTGCCTTTTTCCTGAATTACTTGGCCATAATGTATTATTATTATTATTACCTTTAAAAAAATAATATTCAGTTCTGTTTTCTAGTGTTTTGCTAAAGCTTTCTGTATCTATGTGCTCATTCATGAGGGATAATGGTTTGTAATTTTCTATTCTTGCAACATGCTAACATCCTAGATAGATTTTAGTAAGAAGTTATTCTTACCTCATAACAACTATTGAACTTCTATTGGACAACCTTGATAGACTGAAATTTATAGCTGATTTTAGCAACATGCAGACTAAAAATACCAAGCCTAGGGAATGGCTATTATATTTTATGTGTAAGGTAATTCAAGAAATTATTATATATGCATATTATATTCAAAGTATTTATTGACAAAATATTATTTTCCCAAGTATGCATAAGGAAAAAACTAAGCCATATTTCACTTTAGTTTCATAGTTCCTAGTTCTAATCACTTACCCTCATAGACAAGGAAGAAAGGATTGTGTTTATTTACCTTTTATATCTTTATAGTTCTCTAAGACTCAGAAAGAAAACTTCTCCAAGTTTATTATTATTTGCAGTACAAGTACAATTCTCCTGTATTCTCTGGGTATTCATTTCAGATGCAGCAAAGTCTAAAGCTGGAAAGAGCTTTGGAGATCACCAACTTAACATCTTCAGTATTTTCAAGATGGATGAATAGGTCAAGGTGAGAAATGAGTTGCCCAATGTCATCCAGCCCTTTGATATCACAGGCAGAGATGGAACTACTCCTTCCCAACCCTATTATAAAAATAGTCTGCTCTCCCCATCCCACGCCCTTTCCTGACATGTTCTATGCAAATGCAACAAAAGATACTTTGCAACTGTGAGATGGTAATACCTACGTATCACCTATCCGTCTGGTTAAAAGACTCTCTATTAAAGGGGTTTGTATTTTTTTCACACATTTAAAATCAAGGACAGTACTGACTGGCATAAGGCCCCATTTTAATTGTTTTAGGACTAGAAAACAAAAGGTTCTGATGGATATTAAAGATAATGTGAAAACAAATTGACTTTCTTATCTTTATAGAAAATCTGAAATTAAAAACTTCAATTTATAAGGGTAGTATAAACAGGGAAAATATATTGTTAAGGCTCAGGTATTAGGAAAATAACATTATCATTATGGTAGATGAAAAAAACACTGATATCCAATATTTCTATAGCGCTTGGCAGTTAAGAAAATATTTTTTCTAGATCTCATTTGATTCTCCCAAAATGCAGGAAAATAGAAAAATAAATAATGTATCCTAATTTTCAGGGTGAGAAAACAGGTTCAGAAAGTTAATTTACTCAAGTTTACACTAACAGCAAACGGCAGATCTGGAACTTGAACCCTTGTCCTCTAAACCAGAGAACAAAGTAACGCTACTAACCCCTGGGCCCTTTGGTTGGCTACACATAAAATTTACACACGATTATGTCCAGAGGTAAACCAGAAGACATCTCTATCTTAAAGAATAGAGATCTTAAAGAAGTATAATAATCCCCGGGGAATGACCCTAAGCTAGAAGCATACCTATCTATTTCAACTTCAAAATTATATATTCTGAGAGGTGATATCCACAGGAAAGAAAATATGGACATGAAAACAACAGCTAGAATAGAAACTACAAGAGATAACTTACCTTTCTCAGCCAGGCGCGGTGGCTCACGCCTGTAATCCCAGCACTCTGGGAGGCCAAGGTGGGTGGATCATGAGGTCAGGAGATCGAGACCATCCTGGCCAACATGGTGAAACCTATCTTTACTAAAAATACAAAAATTAGCCGGGTGCGGTGGCTCACACCTGTAGACCCAGCTACTCGGGAGGCTGAGGCAGAAGAATTGCCTGAACCCAGGAGGGGGAGGTTGCAGTGAGCAGAGATCACGCCACTGCACTCCAGCCTGGCGACAAAGTGAGACTCCATCTCAAAAAAAAAAAAAAAAAAGGAGAGAGAGACAATTTACCTTTCTCAAGGATCTGCAAGGATCTACATGCTTTGTGCCAAATATAAGCACTCTGTCATTTGGCTATGTCATGATTACTACCTTTTACTCATGTACTGGGAGTTAAGTTAAAAGCATAACACCTGTTAAAGATAGGTAAAAATTATTCTAAGATTAATCTGAACACTGGAAATGGAAAAATTCTGACTAGTGTATTATATCTGTGCTCTGCCAACTTGTCTGAGGACACAGAAGACTGTCGGAACAATCTAAATAATAGTAATATAAATAATATAAATAATAAATTCCTAAATCTTTCTATAAAATAATGCTAACTCATAAAACACAAACAAAGAAAAAAAATACTACAGAGTTTAACAATGAAAACTGCTAGGTAATTTCAAAACAAACATTAATTGCATTCAAGGTAATTTATGGAGACTAAATTTTTTAACAACATATTTAACTTTACTGCACTGAATACAAAATCAGAACCATTCTGCCATTATGTAACTAGTGGAGTATTAAGCCTTGTTACTCATAAGATTTGAAATCAGAGGACCTTTATTGAAGTAGCTGAGCTAACAATGCTGGTTTATGAGCCTGGGCAAGTTACTTAAAGTGCACAAAGTGTTTCCTCATCTGTAAGATGTAGACAATAAAAATATCCATTTCTTTCTTGTCAGGTTATCATAACTTCAAAAGTAATAATGCATTTCGCCACCTATTACAATGCCTAGAAATCTATCTCTTGGGTTCTGGCCCAAAATCTGACTCTGAAGAAAAGAAAGAAAATCAGGTCCTAAAGTTGTATTTCAAAATCACTTAGCAAACTGTCCTCAATACCTCCAGCATCTAGACTAGTGCTGGTAGAGAAAGAGGTGGCCAAGACATAGCTGTTAAATGGAAAAATGAAGCTGGTTCACAGTGATTTTCACTTTTGAATTGCAATGTTTGTTATTCTTCCACAGGTTTGGCTTCCCGTGCTTTATTTCTCTGGGTACAATGTCTGAGGATGTTGGTTTGATCACAGCCATCCCAGCCTTAAGTAAACAATGGGTAGTCAATATATTCATGTCACAGGAATGAAGGCGAGATCCTTCCTCACTGAATCAGACACTTGCAGCCAGTAGAGTTTGTAAAAATCAAGTATTACGAAATGACATTTTGAGCACTTGTCTTTGTCTCTTTTCAATAAAAAGGAAAAAAAAAAAAAACCCTAAATGCACTAATTTTATCTTTTGGTAAGTTGCTAGGCCAGGCACTGATTCAGAGACTTAGGATAAAATGGTAAATAAAAGAGGTTGCCTCTCCTCTTAGTGCTTATGATTTGTCACATCAAGGCAGGTACACACACACAGATGAACAAGGCCTGCTAGTGCATACAGAATCCCCACAAGATATGTATCGAGATGGCAGTGGGTCCAGAGATTGCTTTTCCAGAGTGGCCCTCAAGATCCAAATGGATTAGGAATGAACACATTTGTTTCCTTTAAAACAGCAGCTCACAACCTTAACAATACATTGAAATCACTGGAGAGCTTTAAAAACTAAAGATGCCTTGGTCCCCTCCCCAGAGATTCTGATTTAATTTAATAATACCTGTTAACAAAGAGAGGTAAAAGTTATTCTAATAAACTAGGGGTGCAGCCTAGATTGGGAGTTTTTAAAGTTCCCCAGGTATGGTCAAGGTTGGGCAACACTGGCTTAGAGCAGCTCAGAATTTCCTAAATAACCACCCTGTCCTACAAAAGTCTCCTCACCTGGGAGAACAGAATAATTGCAGAAGCCCAAGGGCCATCTTCATCCATACCTGAAGCTCCAGAGCAGTCACCTTTAAGCCCTAGGGTCAGGCAGGAGATCCTACGAGTAAGTTTTAAGACAATCACGGGAGTTGTAAAGAACTATGGCAGTCACCACCTTATGCACTCCAATGGCAAATGTCAGGAGAAAACAGTCATTTAGGATTCTAAACATCTAGATGAGAACAAGCTGAAAGAAAACAAACTAAAAAGAGAATATTGTAAGTACTAGTGATTAATTATAGATACATACTTGTTTTCTGAGCATTCTTAAACACTTTTTACTGTAGAATTGTTAAAAAAAAAAAAAAAGAAAATACAAATAGAGGGAAAATATCACCATAATCTATGACATCTATGTAAGTCAGACTTCTTTCCTGTGTGTTTATGTGTTCACATAAACACAATTTAGAGATTTATGCTACAAATTCTGTTTTGTAGTGGACTATTTTCAGTTAACAAGCTATTGTGATGAAGACTTCTGGTTGAGATGACAGATTAAACTACTGCAAGCATTACTCATTTATTAGAAACAAAACCTTGGCCAGGCGTGGTGGCTCATGCCTGTAATCCCAGCACTTTGGGAGGCCAAGATGGGCGGATCACTTGATGTCAGAAGTTCGAGACCAGCCTGGTCAACATGGTGAAACGCTGTCTCTACTAAAAACACAAAAACTAGACAGGCGTAGTGGTGCATGCCTGTAATCACAGCTACTCAGGAGGCTGAGGAGGGAGAATCGCTTGAACCCGGGAGGCAGAGGTTGCAGTGGGCCGAGATCACACCACTGCACTCCAACCTGGGTGACAGTGAGACTCTGTCTCAACAAAACAAAACAAAACAAAACAAAAACAAAACAAAACAAAAAAACACCTCATGTTGAGGAAGCCCCCAAAGGTAAAATAGAGGTACTGGCAGCTGCAGTGAGAGGCAAGGCTAAAAAGAGGAGTAAAAATCTGTGTAAGCCTGCAAAACAGTGAGAATCCCTCCTACGACAGAGGGCCCAGAAGCTTCATGTTCTCATTAGCTTCAGCTTCCAGCAATTCATCAAAATTTCTAGTCTTCCTACAAGGATGTAGTGGCTTCTGCCTCAGGTAAGCAAATGCTGATGTCCTAGGACTCACTGAGAGCTCCTGTCTGTATCCACTTTTCCGGATAGCTGTTTGTTCTGTTGCCTTAGTTCTCTGATGAGTCCATGAAAATCTGTCTGTCCAGCTTTTTTCTTGTGGTAAAAGTGGGACATGTCATTCCAGCTCTTCAGATCACAGAGCTGAAACCAGAAACTCATTCCGTGGCCACCAGGAGCCAAGCCTTATATGTTCTCATACCCCACGTCCATCCCCAGATATGAGACCAAAAATTTATTTCCTGGAGAAATTGAAAACTCCTCCAGAAATGGCCAACTGATGCTGGCATTTGAAGACCTCTCAATGAAGAAGACAGCTCACTTCTGGTCTTCTCATAGTTAAGCCCTCAATTAACAAGGATGCTTCTCTGCTAATTAAGATTTGCTTAAACTGATATTAAAATTAATTCTGTATTCCCGGAACAAAAATAGATTAGGAGATTGCTCAAGTATGGTGGCAAATCAGAGGAAGACCAAGATGAGATAAATGTTTCTTTTTTCCCAAGTTAGAAAGTAAGTGATTAGAAGTGGATTCTATACAGATATTTTGAAGATACATGAAGCCATGGGAAACAATTCAAGAAACTAAATTAGAAACAGAAGATGTGCTGGCGATTTTTAAGAGCACTGTCCTGCTTATGGGAAGAATTTTTCAAATTATTAACTTGAAGGGAAGGAAAAGTACATCTTAAATAAGTTCTTATATTGTTATTTCTAAGTACAGTTTTATAGTAGTTAAATAAAAGAATCATAAGACTAGAAAAATAGATAAGGCCCTTGAAAACATATTTCAACATTCTCCTTCCTTCAGGCAAAAGAAGGCCTCAATCAGCTCACAAACGTTACTACTTGCCAGGTTAGACGCAAAAAATCTTTTTTCAACCCTCAAACAGGTATCCACATGCATTGAACAAGTATTTACGCATAAACTTGTCCATCTATAAAGTAAAAACTGTAAATTCCTCCAAGATGGGAGCATGTTTACGTTGAGGTCTAAATTAATTCACTGTGGTTAATAAGCAAGTAATAAAATAAAATTAATTTAATTAGGAAGAAAAAAAGACCGTTCTATGAACTCAAAGACAAATTATTTATTTTTTAAGACCCAAGGTACATTTTCTCTGTACTTGGAGATTGTGCAAATGTGTTAGTACACTGGGTCATATACAAATCAGCATATTCTTGGCTATGAAATTTTCACAGATTCAAATTCTTCCTTCTATTTGTCTAAGCTCTAAATTCTATTTTTTCTGCACTTGGGCATATCCTGTCTACAAATTACAGACGGACAAGTTCATTTGAAAATTGACTAATTAAAATATATTGATCATAAAATATGTACTGTTATCTTTTTTCCTTAACACATCCTAAAGCTAATCTTAGCTGAAAATGTGTAAGTACTTATCCCTGTACAGCATAAGACAAGAATATAATTCAATGAAACCTTTACAAAATGTCAGATTAATTACATTTTTTCAGTGCAGATGGATTTAAGGAAATCATCTCTGAAAACAGTAATTCATTTAAAGTAAAATAAAGACATAATCTTCTCTGATAAGTCAATGTGTAGGAGATGCCAAAATATTAAAACTGCCGTATATTAAAATGCTTTGGTATGAATTTTTCAAATAAATACAAGTAGCGTATGATGATCCTGAGGCAATACCCTAGAAACACTAAAGTTTTTATGGGTAGCACAATAGGAAGAATCAATTGCACGACACACAAGAAAGAAACTGAATCATGTATGGCTAAAAATCTTAAATTTTAGAGAGGTCATTAGCCTATAAGTCAAGTAATATGTTAAATATTCATTCCTTTGACAAGCATTTATCATCTACAAAATATAAGTATTCAAATATTTCTGTAACTCTGAACATCAAGTTAATATGAAGTTGACCACATAGGCAAATTTTACATCTCCCTCCACACAGGTCAGCATGACATTTCTCTAAAATGACTTCTTTATGAGGTTTTGAAATTCAGTGCCATAAAAGTCAGATGCATAAATCACTCCTGCAGAATACATTTATAATGTACCATTCATTGTGCAATGACTTCATGTTTTGGTGGACTTAAAAGATTTACTGTTACTTGAGTTAAACATTAACAGAAACAAAATATTTATCTCTTTGTTTAATAAAGCTTAATATGCACCTTAAAACAATTTACATTTATGTATTTGTTAACACAATACAAGTAATGTTCTATTCGTCCACAACCGAAATTTGTTATTTAAAATATTTCCTATGTCATGTCTAACTAAAAATGGCATTTTAAAGCTGCATTCAAATTAGAAAATACACAAAATAGAAAAGTTAAAAAGTATAAAACTGGATGGTAATGTTTTATTGTTTCTAGTACTGTTACCCTTCATTCTGTAAGAGCTATCTTCTTTTCGTTTTTTTTAAAGCCCAAATAAAGAAGTTAATTTTGTTGACTTCGAATACTTCACTAAGTAAAATAACACTGGGAGCGCCTGAATACACATTCTATCTTTTAAAATAAATCACATAGGTCTGGCAAAGTGTCAAAAATGTAGACACTTAAGGTTACTTTAGGTTCCTGTCTTTTTCATGGTTTCTTAACAGACTATGAGAAGGCAGAAGGGCTCCTCAGGTCAAGTTTTCACATCTCATGGCCCCTAAACTACTGTCTAGAACTGTCAGAGTCTACACTTGGCTCCCTGGATTCATTCCATGGATCAAACCTCCAGGATTACACTTTCCAGCCACAGATGACAATGCTAATAGCACAAAAGACATCAACACTATCTCCTCAGGAAACTACCCAAAATGAAGACACCCAGGGGTACTTGAATGGCACATATTTTTTTCTTCCAATGCCCCTGGCCTCCCTCAATACCCACAACCCTAGAAAAGAGGAAAGTAATCGATCCATAGATTCCATCCAAGTTCTGCTTTCAAACAACTCAACACACATACACAAAGTGGTGAGCAAATTCTATCTATAAGCTTCTATAAGAACTGACATTCATATTTTCTTCTGGAAAAATGCCCTATCTGCCTTTACCACTCACATCCCTGAGGGGTCCTATGCACACTGCCTCACCAAACGACACCTCTCCCTTCCAAGGCCAGCTATGATTTCTCTCTTTTTTTTTTTGTTTTGTAATATGTTTTTATTTTTATTTTTATGTTTTTTTATTTTTTTATTATTATTATACTTTAAGTTCTAGGGTACATGTGCATAACATGCAGGTTTGTTACATATGTATACTTGTGCCATGTTGGTGTGCTGCACTCATCTCTCTTAACATACTCTTGAGAGGCCTTCCCAGGCCTGTTATTCTCATCAACTTGGTAGTTCCTACTACTTTCCTACCTTTAGATCCTCTCCAAGTCCTTAGTACAGTGTAAAAATCCTATATGGTTGCTGCTGTGTCTCCATCACCCATGTGTACAAAAGGAAGTATCATAACCCTGGAGTGAGAAAGGAAAAGAGCTGTGTTGCCCGTCCAGCACATCTCCCTCTGCTGTGCATCACAAGAGAGGGCAGGACACCTTTCAGGTAACCAAATTCATAGTTAGAACTAAGTGTATAATAACGAAATGTTACTAAAATTAGGCAGTTTTGTCTTCATTATTAACTCACAGAAAGGGAAGGTAGGCTATGTGTTTTATTCTCTTTCTACTTGTCCTTACTACCTACTTAACACAGGTCACTGTGCTCAATAAATACAGATCACCAAATGACCAAATATATAGATACACAAGTAAAGAAACATCATCTATTTCAAAGACGGCCACTTGCTGGGACAAAGATAAGAGTCAGATATCTAGTTACCCACAGGCCAAATCAGACCTCAGGAACACAAACACTGCTGGGTGACATTTTATTCATCAGTCCCCCGGGGACAATGATGGTACATACACAGCAGCAATAACATCAATTGGTTCAGTAAAAATAAGAGGCAAGATCATGTCCCAAGAGGAAGGGAAGGCTGGTTAGGACTGGAAGCATAAGGATAATAGTTATTAAAGTAAATGTGCTAAAGAATTGATAACTACTGTTAAGCCATACAAAGGGCCCAAAATAAAATTAGAATCACAACTTTGTAGTAGGCCAAACCAGTATGGTTCTCGGGATTGCTTGTAAAATGTTCCAACAGCAGATTGCAAAAAGTGGGAAAGCATGCAGTGACTATCACAGTGGACAAAGAACGTGATTAGGAGGGCTGAGGAGGTGGTACTGAAGTAGCAGGTCTTTGAGACAAGGCTAAGCAAGTAATCAGCAGAGTCTAAGAGTGAATGACTTAAGGCACAGATTCAGCTCCACAGATGTGGAGGAGTGGAAGAGGCAGCAGTTCAGGGCTTGGTAAGCAGAGAAGGAGAGTATTGATATTTCAGAAACAGAGCGGTGATGATGAAGTACAAGGTGCAGCAAAAAGGAAAGGTGGGGAGCAGAAATGGAGTTGGAAAGACTCTAACAGGCTGAAGAAGGATGAATGGATCATCATCTTTCATGCCAGAATTAGGGAGGATGATGGCAGAGGATAGAGAGAAGATATGACCCAGGTACTGAGGTTGTCTAGCAAAGTGGGAATGAGTCTAGGGTTGACAGAGTCAGCAATGATTACTGAAAAGAGTGGTGCATGTGGACAAATTAATAGATTTTAATATTTTCATAATGTATTAGGAGAAGTAAGAAAAGGTGAGGCCTCCACAACAATGAACAGAATCAATTTTCACTAAAGACAAGAGGCAGCAGAAAAATTACTTACGAGTGAAGGAATTACATCTCCAGATTTAAAAACACTATTTCTGGTTACTATTGTGTTGAATGAATTAATTAAGCATAGAGTCTACTAGTAAAATACTCTGAAAACCTTTAAACTAAAGAACCATAAAAATAGCAACCATCCAATACCTAAACTGTGATCATTATCTGAGGACTTATATGCCAAGCACTATGCGAAGTGCTTTACAGGCATTATTTTATTTCATCCTTACAACTTAACACTTTGAGATAGGTATTAGATTCATTTTAGAGAAGAGGATACAAAGGCATAAATAAGTTAAATAACTTGCCTAAGGTCAGAGTCAGTGACAAAGCTGGGACTGGAACTCAAGGGTAACTGACAGCCCTTGCTGTTCTGAAGCACCAACAGAATTCAGATGACATATTGCCTTTTCCAATACTTCTGCTCTTCTTTTTATCTTTAAAATGTTTCTTTGAAAGCTATGAAATACCAGTGCTCAACCATATCTGACAACTAATACCACAAAACTATTTGCTTTAGACTGAGAATGCACTGTAGTGTCTTCCTTGGAATGCAACACTTTTGACCTAAAACTGAAAAATATATCATGCTAAAAAATAATTGCTCTTCATTTTAAAATTACTGATATCAGGATGAATGGCTTGTTCTTCTGTGCCTGGTTGCTTTTTTTCCCCCATAGCAATATGCCATTGTCACATCATGAAATCTTAGGCAGCTACTATTGTTTAGTTTCCATATGTTTCCTTACCTCCAAAGAAAACACACAACTATAAGTTGTCTCCGCTTCATTACTAATAATTTATTACTAAAAAGCACAAAATACATAGAACATTATTTAGTTCTTATGCATAGTAGATAATTGTTTTTGTTAATAACTGCATGTAAAAACATCTTGAGAACATTTGATAAAACATATCCCCATGCCTTTTTGTTAGCCATATCATGTCCACACCTAGAGAATGAGGCAGGTTTGACCTTCTGAAAGGTAGTGGGTCTGAAACAAACTAAAGAACTCAGAGGCCTCTTTTCATTTGGCTTAAAAAGGGATTTATGGTCATTTCTGTTCAACAACCTAAATTCATTTAGGGCTGAAGTGAGGAAAACAGTAGGAAAGAAAGTGGGAGTAGCATAGCATTAAGAAACGCTGAGAGGGGCCCAATGTGAATTAGGCTAGTGGAAATGCGGACTCTTAAGATGTGCTAAAGCCTGATAACCACTTTTAGTGTTTTCACATCCACAGTTCCCATGCATTCATCTCATTCAGTGATGATGTCTACAATGTTAAAGTTGCCACAAGATACACTGAAAGCAACATTTTCTCTACTAAGTAATTTGATTCACAGAAAGCATCTTATCAGCACAGTGGACCTTGCCTGGTCTTAGGTACAAATTGGGAATCAGGTAAGTGTGGCTCTAGCCTGCCTACAATAATTGTCTGCACCACAGACGTGGGTAAGTTCTTCTTCTAGAAAAGCAGCAGCTCCTACTTGCCCTGAATATCTTAAAGGGCTGTGAGAAGAAGCACATGCAAGCGCTTTGCCCTGGAGAGAGTTACATGTAGAAGGGACTCTGGATGGAAGCAGGCACTCTGTGACAAGCCTGCGAGTCTGCGAGTCTATGTGGCCGCACTATGTTTTCCTGCCCTCTTCTCCCCAACTATAGGAAGATTGTTTTGTAGGCTCATTATTGCTTCACCAACTGCTAGGAAGGAAATATTTCTATGCAATAAAAATTCTTTTGGTGTTTTTTACTCCCTTCTCATCCATGCAAAACAGGAAAGCACGATACATTGCCTTTTATGGTAACAAAAGATCCAGACGAAGGTTCTTAATGTTCTTAGACAATTGTGCTCACATTATTACCACAACACTTTCCTAACTTCACTGTTTGAATAGGAAAAAAGATGCCTTACATGCTCCAAGCTTAATATATCTCCAGGGAAGATACATCCTGACAAATGTTTACTAAATCAGGTCACGGATTAATCAAATAGGGAGTTCACTGAAATAATAAAATTAATATGCTTGCAGATGGCTCCTTAAAATGAGAATGCCAAGGTAATTGTAAGTGGTTTTAAAAGCAGTTTTCTCTTCTCTTTCAAATATTTGAACTATGCTCTTAACAATGTAGTCTACAGAACACAGACAGCGTAAGAGCACAGATTGGTCTCTTCTAACATGATTACTGATTTTATTTACATGTTGTTCAACAGCCATCACCAAAAAAAGCCATCATCAGACTAATATCTCATCTCAAGGAGTACCTACCATCTCTCTCATAATATCTAGAGATTTTTGAGGCAGGTAGTCTATAGATTTTTTTGCCTCATACAGGTAGTCTATTTATAGACAAATTTTGGTACTGAAATCACCTCTCTCCTTCTCTTTTCAATGCTCTGACTACATACACTATAATCTGTTTTCATTTAAGGAAATGAAACACATGCTTTTTCTAAAATGCTGAAGAGTACAGTTATTTTTAAATGAGTCTCACAGAATTTGAAGGCTGAACCTCAGAGATTATCTAGTCCACTTTTAAAATTAAAGACAAGACTGAAACTCAGAGAGGTTTCTTAACTTCCCCCAGAGTCCCACCATTAATTAAAGACAAATATGATAAAGGGTGCCCAATATAACTACTTTTAAAAATCTAATCTAAAAATCTGAATGTGCAAAGATTATTCTTTGTATAGAAGGACTGGCTGAAGGGTTTCTTAAATAGTGAGCTCCTATAGTTTCTTTTTAAGAATTCACTACGCAAAACAGTTTATACTAAACCTGCAGAAATAGGCCGGGCGCAGTGGCTCAAGCCTGTAATCCCAGCACTGTGGGAGGCCGAGACGGGCGGATCACGAGGTCAGGAGATCGAGACCATCCTGGCTAACACGGTGAAACCCCGTCTCTACTAAAAAAAATACAAAAAAACTCGCCGGGCGAGGTGGTGGGCGCCTGTAGTCCCAGTTACTCTGGAGGCAGGAAAATAGCGTGAACCCGGGAGGCGGAGCTTGCAGTGAGCTGAGATCCGGCCACTGCACTCCAGCCTGGGCGACAGAGCGTGACTCCGTCTCAAAAAAAAAAAAAAAAAGAAATATATCTACAGTATAATGTTAACTATGAGCCTAGATTTGTAATTTATTTTTTAGGTAATGTATTTTTAAAATAGTATAAAATAACTTTTTTTGGTTAATGCCACTACAAATAAAGCATTAAGAAAATTCTGCCTTTTTCAAAGAGTATATGTGAAAACATAAACACTAACAATTTATTTTCTAATGTCTATGACACTGTCTCAATCAGTAAAATGAAATCCACCCACCTTTACTTCAAATTAAAGGCAATGCTTACATTTACAGAGAATTATGTTCCTTAATGAGGACTGTAAATCCAAACAATATAATTAGACTGGGTTTCCCATGAAAATAAGTATGAAGGTGAGGTACCTGACCAAAAGCCTAGAGCTCAATTATATTTCAAAAATATACAATGATCAGACCATTGTATTTGAACAGTGAAATAATATGCTTATTTACTGCAATTCAAAAATTAGTCATAAAACTTTTCTTTAGTAAGCTATATTTACGAATAAAGGAAGCAAAGAGCTTTTATTTTACCTCTAATCCCTGCCTCTCTTGTACTACAACAAAAAGAAAACAAACACTGTCATTGGAGTAATCAAATTCTGAAGGCTTTCTCTAGAAATATGTGCAAGAGTTCAGTTTTTTTCCCTTAGATGACATAGTCCAATCACTGATATAATGAATACCAATCTAGCCACCAAGCAGATAAAGAAACATAACATGAAATACAAAGGAAGGGCCTGTGTAGCCCCTTACCTTTCTCATTCGCTTACCTACTACCCCTGCCAGGTATTCACTATTCTGAAATTTCTGTTTTGAGGAAACTCTGGCACACCTAATGGATCTTGAGAAATGATTTTACTGCCATTTTTTCTTTCTGCAAATTTTTCTATATAAATTTAGAAAATAAGTTGCTAAAGAAGTAGGATCAGTATTTCCCAGTTTCTCAGAGAATATATGTTAATTTGTGTGTTCAGCTGACATAACAATGAGAGTTGAAAAATTGGTTCATGCTGGAAATATGATTAACTGTAGAGAAATCTAAATGAGAACCACTTGTTTAATGATTAACGAAGGAAGGATGGAAGGACGGAGGAAGGGAGGAAGGGAAGAAGGAAGGGTAACCTTTCCAATGGATACAAGAAATGCCTTCATACTAAACCCTTTCAAGTTTATAGTTCCACCTCAGTTTCTCTTCTGAATGCCAGACTTGCATATCCTAGCTACTGGACATCTCCACCCAGATGTCTAAAAGGCAATTCCAAATCAACACTGCCAAATTATTATAAAAATCTTGATCAAAACCTCAATGTGCTCACCCCCACCCAAACCAATACCCCACTCTAATCCCCATTCTCCCATCTAAATACAATAGTCCTTCCTGATCCATGGGAAACATGTTCCAAGACCTGCCAACGGATGCCTAAAATCATGGATAGCATCAAACCCCCTATATACTATGCAAAAAATTCATTTTCCTTTTTCATAATTTCATGGATAGATGATTCATTCTTACTGTAAATCTTAGCAACCTCAGCATAGGGATTTTTTCTTTCATTATTAATTCTAGAACTTTCACCTTTTCACTTAAAGGAAGCACTTTACGGCTTCCCTTTGGCATGTCTGAATTGCCAGCATCCCTACTCTTGCACTTTGGGGCCATAATTAAGTAAAATAAAGGCTAACTTAATTCAAGCACTGTGGTATCAGCAACAGCAGATCTGAAACTGGTTATATCAGACATCCATAAAGAGATAGGACATAACCAATATCAGATCTGCTAATTGGCTATTAAGTGATGGAAGGGCACGTAGTGTACACAGCTAGAGCAAAATGGCTTGTACATCGTGGAGATGCTGGACAAAAGGACAATTCACATCTTGAGTGGAAGAGAGCCAGATGTCATGAGATTTCATCATGCTACTCAGAAGAGTACAAACTTTAAAATGTATAAATTATTAATTTCTGGAATTTTCCATTTAATTTCTTCGTACTATAGTTGACCCAGGTAACTGCAATTCCAGAAAGTGGAAAAGAGGATGGAGGTACTACTGTAAATGGCACAACCATCGACCCAGTTACTCGAGCCAGAAACCAAGTGGTCATCCTTGATTCCTCTCTGTTGGTATTTAATTTTCTTGATATAATCATGAATTTTATGAAAACCAGGTTCAACATTGTCCTGTCTTTCCAAGATATTGTCACTCTAGAGAATTAAGAAAAGGAAGTCTGATAACATGATATAGTGTTTTTGATGTAATTCCTGAGAATTTTCTTTGGGGTGGAGTTGAGGGAGTGAGAGCGAGGTTAGGAAATAAATTAAACAGATAGGATCAAACATGGTATTGCTAGAAATTCTGGGTGTCACAATAACCCACGATGAAGAATATTTGTTCTTCAAAACAGAAGATAGTTGACCCCTCCCCTAAAAAAAACCCTAACTGTAATCTTCCTCTACAGTAATATTTATTTGGGTTTAAATTATCTCAAAAATAACAGCCTTTATCCTTAGAAGTTCTAGAATCTTATGTGAAGTTTTTTGTGAAATAAACAGCTCCTCTGTACACTACCTCTTCTGGAGTCTGTAATCAAGGATAATTATACTATGGAATAAAAGCCAAACGTTAATACAATTTTAATAGCAGCTTATACACTCCATAAAAATATTTTAAATTCATAAAACATATAGGAACAAAACACAATAGTCTTCTCTTAAAACTTTAGTTCTTAAAAAGGAAAAACTTAATTTAAATATGCTGTAAGAAGATATTCAAATATAGCAAGTTGTGCTTATTGTTGCAAACAATTTATGTACTTTTATAATTAACTCGTCTCTCCATTACCATTAATTATTAATTACACTTAATACCATTGTTAGAAAGTAGGCAAAGCTCTGGGTAATTTTAGTGTTTGCCTCTAAAACCTAAAGGCTGAAAAGGCCTGTCAGCCTCTAAAAATGAAAGACATTAGCATTTGAGAGAATATTTACAGATTTTCTAAGTCATTCACCCCTACTGTCAATTTTTAATTAATGAAAGAATATATCAAGTTGATAAAACCTTGCTTATCACCTAAATTAAGCAATGATACACAGATAAATAAGGCATGGAGCCTGCCCTTAAAGACTGCATGGTACAGAAATATCTTCATACAAAGTAAAAAGAGAAAACTGAGATGATAAAACTTTCTATTAAAAATGTTCAACGGTCATCTAGGATTTAAATGATCTCAAATACATTGTATGTTAAATTACTGAAAGAGTTGTTGCCATAAATTTTTTTTATCTGAAATGTTTTATCTAAAAATATTTTATCTAAAATTTCATCTAAAAACAGGGATGAGATTTTCTTTTCTTTTTGAGAAAGGGTTTTGCTCTGCCACCCAGGCTGGAGTACAGTGGTGCCATCACAGCTCACTGCAGCCTTGACCTCCCAGGCTCAAGTGATCCTCCCACCTTAACCCCCTAGTATGCTGAGAACATAGGTGAACACCACCACACCTAGTTAATTTTTATATATTTTTATTTTTTTGTTGTAGAGACGGGGTCTCCTTATGTTGCACAGGCTGCTCTCGAACTCCTGGGCTCAAGTGCTCTGCACACCTTAGCCTTCCAAAGTGTTGGGATTACAGGCATGAGCCGCCACATCCAGCCTGAAATTTCCCATCTCAAAAAATTTTAATTAAATATAATAAACTACAATATACAACATATTTATTTAGTATATCATATATAACATATACAATATAAAATAAGCTATACAAAGGAAAGAAAAAAATACATGAGACAATGTGGAAGTACAGAGTCTCTCATTCAAATGAAGTGAAAATAACAGTTCTATTATAGTTTCAGGAATCATAAATTCTAAAAAACATTTGAATGAGCTGCCTATTTGCAGTGACTTCTGATGTACAAGTAGCAAATACTGCATACTGCATTTAAGCAATTAATCAGAATGATGTTCCATTATCTATCAAAACTGTGAAACATGAGATTTATACAAAAGACACACTGCATGCACACACACATACACACGTGCGCGCGCGCACAGAGAGACAGAAACGTGACGTCTTTGTTTTTATAGAGGCTATACTTTGAAATTTAACCTTACTTTTATCCTTTCTTACCTAAACACAAATATTCTTTGCTTAGAAGGGAATAGCATTATGTGTTGGGAGCCACCGTTTACTAAAGGAGTAGGGCCTCAAAGTTATACAGCTCTATTACTCATTGGTTAGGAGCCTGAAGGCCCAGTTAATCTGCACTTAAAAGAAAAAACAACAACAAAAGCCCTAAACAGCCTTCTCAGCTTTTACAGAGGTGCAGTCCAATCCAGACAGCTGTGTGTCCCAGCAGACTCTGCTAAGTTCAAAGTTTCCATTGTGATCAAGGAAAAAGGCTTGCTTGTTAGAACTTGTATTGGTTAAATTGGGTGCACTTGGTATTAAAAACGGAGGCCAGCCGGGCGTGGTGGCTCAAGCCTGTAATCCCAGCACTTTGGGAGGCCGAGACGGGCGGATCACGAGGTCAGGAGATCGAGACCATCCTGGCTAACACGGTGAAACCCCGTCTTTACTAAAAATACAAAAACTCCCGGGCGAGGTGGCGGGCGCCTGTAGTCCCAGCTACTCGGGAGGCTGAGGCAGGAGAATGGCGTAAACCCGGGAGGCGGAGCTTGCAGTGAGCTGAGATCTGGCCACTGCACTCCAGTCCGGGCGACAGAGCGAGACTCCGCCTCAAAAAAAAAAAAAAAAAAAAACGGAGGCCAGCTAAGGCAACAGCTACCTTCTTAAGACTTTGTAGTATGGAAAATCTTCAGGCATCAATGCAGATGTGTCTCCAAGGGTCCGTGAACTGAAAAAAATCTATGACTACTCTAGGCATGTCCCAGGGGAGCTCCATCAACTTGCCCTCCTTTTTCTTGGTCTATATCAAACCTCCCACTTCCAAAAAATCTTGGAAGAAGAATAAACTTCTTTAATGAATATCAGTTTACTGAGATGTACACTAAAAGTACAAATAAAGCCTAATATTCTCAAGGAAAATTTACATTTCAAACAAAAGCTTGAAAATCTAAATTCACATAATAAATGGGGAGTCTCTGGGTGGTGAACAGGCACCTTCCACTGGTCCTGGTCAGCTTGGCTGACCATTCCGTCCCATATGTACTTTACACTTTTCACCTCCCCTTGCCCCAACTAATGCCATGGAGGTCAGTAAAGAAAAAAGACAGTGAGAAAGTCCACAGAAAGGGAAATCAGTCTACAGAAGATTTATCAATAGCATAATATGACATGACTTCTTATATAGGGGTTAGGGAAGTAAAAATCCTGTTTTATTCACAAACATACAAATACATAAAAGGCTAAATTTGAAATTTGCTTCATAAGTCCTGGTCCTAGATCCCCTTCTCAGAATTAAGGCACTCTGTATCTGTTGAATGAATATCCAGTGGTTTTCAACCAGGGGTAATTTTGCCCTCCCGGGGACATTTGGCAACATCTGTAGATATTTTTGGCTATCACAACTTGGGGGCAGTGGGGGAATTATACTACAACTAGCAGGCAGATGCCAGAAATGCTGCGAAACATTCTATAACACACAAGATAGCCTCCAGCAAAAATGAATTATCTGGCCAAAAATGTCAATAGTGCTGAGACTGAAAACACTGGGTAAGACAATAGCAATTTGTCACAAATAAATTCATGTCTACTTTCTGAATTGCCCACTACCCTAATTCCTAATGGCCCTAGCACTTTGTTCCAAGTATGACCAGACCTTTGAGAACCAGTCATAAAAATTATAGGAAATGTAAACTGACAGAATCTTCTGGGAGTTACAAATATGTATATATGTGTGTGTGTATATATATGTATATATGTGTGTGTATATATGGGTAAATATATATGTATCTATGTATATGTAAATACATTTATATATAAAAACCTGGATATTGCTTGACACAGGAATACTACTTATAAGACTTTATCCTAATTAGCAATTAGATATATATGTCTGTGTGTTCATGGATATTCACTGTAGCACTCTTTGTAAGAGTACCTCCCCAACCCCCCAAAAGTTAAAAACAATCTTAATATCTAGCACCATTAATTAAATTATGACATATTCATTTAATGGAATCCAGAATCCTATACAACCTTTTTTCCCGCCCAAAGGATGCGGTGAGTCCACAATACACAGTTAATTCAAAGAAGCCAATTAAGAAAATTACCAAGAGAGCCTCAACTGATGGATACTATATTATTCTTAATGGTCATTTCTAGGGGGTAGAATTTCATGAGTTTTTCCTTTTCTATTTTACATGCATTCATACATTTTTTACAATGAACATGTATCTATTAAAAACAAAAAAGTAAACAGATTTCTTATTGATTATTTGGAGATAGGGTCTTGCTCTGTCATCCAGGCTGGAGTGCACTGGCGCGATCATGGCTTACTTCAACCTTAAATTTTGGGGCTCAAATGGTCCTCCTGCCTCAGTCTCTTGAGTAGCTGGGGCTACAGAATCACACCACCACAATTAGCTAATTAAAATAATTTTTTTTTTTTTTGTAAAGAAAAAGTCTCACTATGTTGCCCAGGCTGGTCTCAAACCCCTGGCCTCAAGCAATCCTCCTGCCTCAGCCTCCCAAAGTGCTGGGATTACAAGTGTGAGCCACTATACCCAGCAATTTCTATTTTTTAAAAAAGATAGAACAACGGTTAAGGGTGTAAGAAAGCTTGGTAATCATCTAGAACAATACCTTACTCAAAAGATGAGAAGGGGAGCATTAGAGAGCTTAAGTCCTACTGATAGATGGCAGAGCCAGCTCAATACCAGAGAACTCAATCTAGGAGAGAAAGAGAAGAAAAGGCAGGATGGCATTAAAAACTGAACAGGAGCTAAAGTATTTACCAGTTAAATTAAATGTATGGAATTTGTTTCAAAATAATCCAGTTTGGGAGACAGGAGAGGAGACAGAGTTGATATAGATTAGCCTTGTGATAATTATTGGAACTAGGTAATGGGTTACAGGACAGTAGTTGTTCTAACTTTGTATATGGTCAAAATTTTCCACATTTAACAGGTCAAATATATATTTTCCAGCTCTGTACCATGAAAAGACCGAGAAACCATAATCAATCTGGTAGCAATGAACATACCAAGAGCCTAAACTGTGATAGCGAAATATTTCCCATTAAAAGAATCCAGGCTGCCAACATGGTGAAACCCTGTCTCTAATAAAAATACAAAAATTAGCTGGGCGTGGTGGTGTGTGCCCATAATCCCAACTACTCGGGAGGCTGAGGCAGGAGAACTGCTTGAATCTGGGAAGCGAAGGTTGCAATGAGCCACGATGGTGCCACTGCCCTCCAGCCTGGTGACAGAGTGAGACTTCATCTCAAAAAAAAAAAAAAAAAAGAATCCTGGCTTACATCTGTAATCCCAGTGCTTTGGGAGGCCGAGGCAGGAAGATCGCTTAAGGCCAGGAGTTTTAGGTTATAGCGAGCTATGATAGTGCCACTGCTCTCCAGCCTGAGCAGCAGAGTGAGACACTGTTTCGAAACAAAACAAACAGAATCCAGGTTTTAAAAAAAGGTTTAGTTTCAGATTTGGGTCAGGAAATATACAAAATTAATTTCAAACATCTTGGCACAGCAGATATCAAAGACTACTAGGGCCATGTCAAAAGGATTCAGGAGCTAACCTGAAGAGGCTATAGCTGGCCAAAGATGAGAATGAATTTCAGTAAGGGTAAGAATTGCAGTAAGCTGAAACCCAAATATATTTAAAGTCATAAGTTCAAATTAATTTAATACATAAATAGTCACCTTTGAAGGATGACAGGCCAATTCATTATCTTGAAAATAGAGCAAATAAAAGAATCAAGCATTTATCCTGCCTTTCCTATATGAACTGTAACACTGGAAAACCAAATAGTAGAGAAGCATCTCCTTACAAAATTATTCCAACTAATAAATGAAAAGAGAATGGTAAAATTATAGCATCAGCATTTTGCAACCCCAGTGAATTAATGGATCTAGGTACTATGCACCAATAGCTACTACCGCCACAATAAGCAAGTGACAATCACACAACATGTGCCTTCGGATAAAAGAACACATCACCACCAATAACACTGCCAAAGGAATTGAACTCAGATCTAATTAAGGCTTTCCATCCAGCTGCCAATTGGCAGTAAATACATAGGAACATGCTGAACTGCACAATGAGCCTGCAATCAGCAAAATCTAGACTGTGGGAAACTACAAGTAAATGACCTGAATTCTTCTTCAACAACAACAACAAAACGATAAGAAAAAGAAAGGAACAGAGGAGGAATCTATAAATGAAGAGACTTAAAAGACACTGAATTTAAAACAATGGGTAAGACTCAACCATAGTTGAGAGATAGCTGGGTGATGAAGACAAAGAATGTCAAGGATTTCTTCCTAACAGTCAGAATGGTGGCTACTTTTAGAGGGAGGAAGAAAGTTGTGATTGGGATGGGGCACATGGAGAGAAGGAAGAACTCTCTAATAAGGTGACATTTGGGGCAGATCTTATTCTCATTTAATAATTAAGAAAACTAAGGCTGGTGGGGGATGTTGAGTAACTTGCCAAGGTTACACAGTAAGTGGTGGTGTGCTATGATCTCACTAAGAGCTTGAGCTCTTGCTCAGGCTCCTAACTGTGATGTAACACCTTTTTTTCTAAAGATATATAAAAACTAAAGTGCACAAATCTTGAGTGCAACTTTACTTGAGAGTAAAGTTCAATGAACTTTACAAATTAAACAGTTTTGTTCTCATGGTTTTAAATGTCCATATAAAGAGAAGAATGCTTAACCTCTTTTAGAAAATATCTTTCAATGCAAAGCCAACTTGTTGACAAGTTAAGATTGATAAGAAAGGTATTTCAAAGATTGCAGCAATAAGCAAGTTTTACCTGGAGCTGGGGGATAGGAGAGTCAGAAATGATGCTTTTTTCTTTACTGAATAAAATAAAAATCTCCCTGGGGATTTTGTAAGAGAGCCAGCATATGGCCACTGGAGGTGAAAGATGACAAAGTAGCTTCAATACACAGAAAAAGAGACATGCATGGGGCATTATAGTAGGAACTCTCAAAGATAAAGACTTGCAGGTTACCTAACAGAGGGGTTAGTTTTCATAGCACCCTGAAACAGGCAGAAACAGACACTAGAAAGCTGCTGTGCAAATTAAAAGATTTTCTTAGAGCAATAAGGAAAACTAGAGTGAAAAAGTAATTTGATTATAGTTAGGTTTAATGAAGCTATTTGAAACTGTGCCTGAGTAGGTATAATCCTTTTAAGTTGATTCCATGTAATATCTCAAGTTGGATTTGATATATAAATCATAGTAATTAGTAAATATTTGTCTTGTTACTTTAAGAATGAATTTTTAGCATGGTGGCATGGGCCTGTAGTCCCAGCTATTCTGGAAGCTAAGATGGGAGGATCGACTGAGCCCAACAGTTAGAGGCTATAGTGAGCTATGATTACACCACTGTGCTTCAGCCAGCACAACAGAGAAAGACCCTATCTCAAAAAAGAAACATTCTTGGCTGGGTGCGGTGGCTCAGGCCTGTAGTCCCAGCACTTTGGAAGGCCGAGGCAGGCGGATCATGAGGTCAGGAGATCGAGACCATCCTGGCTAACACAGTGAAACTCTGTCTCTTCTAAAAAAAAATACAAAAAATTAGCCAGGTGTAGTAGCATGCACCTGTAGTCCTAGTTACTTGGGAGCCTGAGGCAGGTGAATGGCGTGAACCTGGGAGGCGGAGCTTGCAGTGAGCTGAGCTGGGATCATGCCACTGCACTCCAGCCTGGGCGACAGAGCGAGACTCTGTCTCAAAAAAGAAAAAAAAGAAACATTCTTAAATTTTTATAACAATCATAGTAACAAGAATGCTAATAAATAACATTCATCAAGAGCTCTGTGGTAGTCTGAACTACCAGTTACATGTATTAACTCATTTAACCTTCACAGATACTCTTGGAAGCATGTAGTTATAGCCTCATTATTTTTTTTTTCAGATGAGAAAACCAAGGCATGCAACCAATAAGCAACAGAGATGGAATCACATTACTGTGTGTCTGCATTTCTCCACTGCTTGCATTTACTTGGCAGTCAATCTTCCCATTGGGCCAATCCTGTTCTAAAGTAGCATCACAATTCTAACAGTGGCAGGGCAATCTTAATGGAATTTAGGAAGAACTAAGCTATCTAGAAAGAAGGCATATATGAAAGAGTTCCATTTCAGGGAAGGAAGTGTTAGAAGTAGGCTTAACCTGTAAGCTTAACTTCTGCAACTCTTTAATCCATGATATTCCAAGGATATCTGAAAGTACATAAGAAAGGATATGGCCTGTAAACTATAGATTTCTCTAGTGCAGTGCCTGGCATGTAGTAGGTACTCAACAAATATTTATTGAATGAAAGTGAAAATAAATACATGAGTAACAGTCACAGAACATTCTGACATATTATATAATTTCCTAACAGCAAGCAAGTAAACCAGATAATTGCCAGTGGACCTTTTATTTGTAAGCAGTTGTTGAAAAGGCTAACTAAAGAAGGGGATGTAAGAGAAATGCCTGGAGAAAACAGAGAGGAAGAAAACAAATGCAGGGGTATGATGTAGCTGAGAGAACCAATAGGCTAATAGATGATGATGAAGAAACTTTTCTTACTGATATGTAAATTTATGTGGATAGCTCTCTTTATTCAGTTTGCCAGGAGTCTCCATTATCCTGAAAAGTGAAAATGTAATTAAGCTGTACCCCTTCACACTCTCATACACAGACACATGCACACTTATTTTCCATTAAAACACCCTTTGAAATAAAAGCGGGGAAAAAGGCAGAATTTTTTAAATTCACGCACTCATTTTTTTTAGTTTTTATCAACCCAGTTATTTTGGGTTGCTATTCACTAAAAACTATAAGATATGTCGGTGTCGGGGCCATATGTTGAAAGTCAACGGGATTCTTGTTCTTCTAGCATTCTCTATCTTTCATTGGCAGGTTTTCTTAGTAAGATCTGTCATCTGGGAGAGCTCATTCTGCACAGTTGATGATTTTCCATAGGTTATGTTTTCAGGCTGAATCATAATCTTTTGTAGTTATAATCTGCTGAAATTCTCATTACACTCGTACAATATTTAAAACATTTTGTGGTTTTTTTTTCCCAAAATGGAATGTAAGAATTTTTCACCATCTTCACAATTAAACTAATATCAAATTGTCTTGACAGAATCTTTAATTATGGGGTAGGGAGTAATTAAGTTTTAGAACTTAAAATCCCAAATCTACTACAGAGTTGTAAACTTAGCATTTTATGTATTCTTAACAAAGGCTATCTGCAGCAGCCAAGGGAGGTTCCAAATGTTATACCGCATGCTTTGATTCTGATTTATGGTTAAGATTGTTAGAACTTGTATTTTGTGCCCTTGCTATATATGTACGTTGTAAATATTGCGTAAGAAGATTGGAATGCAATTGCCATAAAAATAATTGCGGGGTATTACATAATCAGAAGTCTGTTCCTATTCTTGATTACGGTAGTCTCATCATACTAAGTAATATATATGTACTGAATAAAAAAAGAATGAGCTCTAGCATTATATTCTCTTTTATGTTTCCTTTAGATTTAACATTGTAATTGCTACAATTGTGGATCACAGTGTTTCTTTAAAAAGAAGTAGAAAAAACAAGGTCCACTCAAAAAAGTGTAAGAACTTGTCTACATTATCATTAAATCATTTTACATATATATACACATATATTATTTTTTTCTTTAAGAAGACATTTTTTAAAAAAAGGAAAAAAGAAAATTCTTCCTGAGTATACACTGTGTTTAGGGCACTGTGCTATAAGGCAAGAAAATACAAAGGTGAATTACACCAACTCTGCCATAAGGAGCTTCAACTCTTATCAGCATCCACCCTTCCTTCCTGTTTGTACTGCTACCTGTGGATCACTTCATTTCTAGTGTCAGTAGCCTCCTTTAACCTGTGCTCCTTCCCTCCATGTGCCTTGCCCAGTGAAGTCTTAAGGTGCCACTTTGTACTTTGCCTGTTTTAAAACGTGACATGACTCTTTAATGTGTACTTATGAAATCCAAATCCTTTAATCTGGCATTCCACACTCAACAGTCTTGTTTTTCCTTGAACAGAATTCAAACTCATCCACCTCTGGGCCTTTTCTCAAACTTTCACTCTTCCTGGAGGTGACCGTTGTATAATGCCATATATGACCGGTAAGCTTTCAACAGATAGAAATTGTGATGTGGAGTACTCCAAATTGAGGAAGACACAAAATCAAGAAAGTGTAAGATGTGTTCAGGTTAATTGTTCAGTGTGACTGCGGTATAAAATTGATATAAGCAAGCAGAAGGGACAGGGACAATGTATTAATAACACTCAAGAGCTTTTATTATAGATCTGAGTATCTAACTATCTTTCTATCTCTCTGCCTACCTATCTAATACGTGTGTGACTTTAAAATATGTCCACAAGGGCCAGGCACAGTGGCTCACGCCTGTAATCCCAACACTTTGTGAGGCAGAGGCAGGCAGATCACCTGAGGTCAGGAGTTTGAGACCAGCCTGGCCAACATGTTGAAACCCCATCTCTACTAAAAATACAAAAATTAGCCAGGTGTGGTGGCACGTACCTGTAATTTCAGCTACTCAGGAGGCTGAGGCAGGAGAATCATTTGAACCCAGGAGGCGGAGGTTGCAGTGAGCCGAGACTGTGCCACTGCACTCCAGCCTGGGCAACAAGAGTAAAACTCCATCTCAAAAATAAATAGATTAATAAAATTAAATTAAAATGTCCACAAACTCTTCAATATTCCTGCCTTCAAATGGTGCAGATAATTCCCTTTAACTTAAGTGTGGGCTAGACTTAAATAACTTCCAGTGAAGTGAGTAAAAGGAAGTGGCAGTGTTAGACTTCACATTAGGTCATAAAAGGCCCTGTGGAGTCCTCACTCTCCCTTGGATTGCTTGTTCTGGAAGAAGTCAAGCCCCATGTTGTGAGGACACTCAAGCCGTCTTTGGAGAAGCCGATGTGATGAGGCATCAAAGCCTTCCTAACAATGGCCAGGTTAGTGAACGATCTTGAAAGTGCATCCTCCAGTCCTAGTTCATCTTTCAGATGGTTACTGCAGTCACTTGAGAGACACTGAGCTGGAAGTTCTCAGCTAACTCAATCCCAAATTCCTAACCCATAAAAACTGTGAGATAATGTATGTTTATTGTCTTAAGCCACTAGATTTCGAGTAACGTATTATGCAGCAATGGATAACTAATATAACCTATTAACACATGTCTACAAAAAAGACTATCTATAACCTATTAACACATGTCTATAAAAAAGACTATCAGTGACTTCAAATATAAAT
Organism: Trachypithecus francoisi; assembly: GCF_009764315.1. Classification (NCBI taxonomy): domain Eukaryota; kingdom Metazoa; phylum Chordata; class Mammalia; order Primates; family Cercopithecidae; genus Trachypithecus; species Trachypithecus francoisi. Next base: position 80,232,514 of record NW_022681462.1, read on the forward strand.
ATTTCTAATAATATTCCCAAACAACATACTAAAGAATAAAACTCCTTTTAACCTGTCATATTACTAATATGACTAATAAGTACAGTGAGGACGCTGACCACATTTATCACATTTACCAACATATATACCTCAGCATCAAATACAAAGCCTGACTTAGAGTCACAATGTAATAAATTATCGTGGCTCTTTTTTTTTTTTTTTTTGAGACAGAGTCTCACTCTTTTGCCTAGGCTGGAGTGCAGTGACGCAATCTCGGCTCACTACAACTTCCACCTTCCAGGTTCAAGTGATTCTCCTGCCTCGGTCTCCTGAGTAGCTGGGACTACAGGCATGTGTCACCATGCCCAGCTAATTTTTTAAAAATTTTTATTGTTTTAGTAGTGACAGAATTTCACCATGTTGGCCAGGCTGGTCTCAAACTCCAGACTGCAAGTGATCCGCCTGCCTCGGCCTCCCAAAGTGCTGGGATTACAGGCATGAGCTACCGCACCCAGCCATAATTCAATAAATATTGTTGAATCAATTGGTGGATCCTTTTTCAAGGATGGCTCTGAAGGAGATTTTCTTACATTATGATAGATTTTGTGTACTGGGTTTTTTAACAAAAGGCAAAACCAGGCAGGGCAAATGGAGAGAAAATATAATTCCTTAAAACTTTCTGTATTCAATACACTGCTTTTTAAAATTGTTTTTATTGCAAAATAAAATACAGATATGGAAAACTGCATAAAACCTATCTATAGCTTAGGGAATTACTAAAAGGCAAACAGCCTTTAAAGAACCACCCAGGTAGAGAAACAGAACTTTGTCAGCTATCCTAGAAGCCCCTCCAAGCTGTGTGTGTGTGTGTGGATGGATGCAGTTTCCTTTCCCTCATCCTAGACTATTCAGCCTTAGAATAATAGAGGCGATATTAAAGAACCAGAACCCAAGGAGTGGCTCCTGTCATGGCCAGGACCTTGTGAGCACAGTTCTTTATGGCATTATAATTTGCTGCTAGCCATAGTACCTGTGAGTGAGAAGCCAGAGCAGTCTGACCGGATCATGAATAGGAAGACTCTCAATGTAAACTTAGTATCTTTTTTTATGTTTAATACATGGCATAAAAGAGGCACCAGTGGAATTTTCAAGGGAGAAAAGGTGATAGTGGCCACAGGTTCAGACCTCACACTTATAAACAAGTCAGGATTCTTGCTTTGTAGATTTTAATTTGGGATAGCTTTATATTACAGTGTTGACTAAAGTTAAACTGCCTTGATTTATTATGATTGTCTAATAATGACACTTCTGATGGTGTGCTAAATAAATAAAGTTGAACTTTTAGCTGTGTGCCCTCAAGTAAATGGTTCTTTTTTTTTTTTTTTGAGACAGAGTCTCACTCTGTCGCCCAGGCTGGAGTGCAGTGGCGCAATCTCGGCTCACTGCAACCTCTGCCTCCCAGGTTCAAGCAATTCTCCTGCCTTCGCCTCCTGAGTAGCTGGGATTACAGGTGCCTGCCACCACGTCCGGCTAATTTTTGTATTTTTTAGTAGAGAAGGGGTTTCACTATGTTGGCCAGGCTGGTCTTGAACTCCTGACCTCAGGTGATCCGTCCACCTCCACCTCCCAAAATGTTGGGATTACAGGCTTGAGCCACTGCACCTGGTCAAGTATATGCTTCTTTACTGCAATTATGGATTGCCTGGGTGCCCTAGCATAAAACTTCAGCCTCACACATGCCAATTCTCAAGTAATATGGGTCTACGACAATTTTCTAAAATGAATCAAGTATCAGTTGAACATTAGAGTATAGGAATCATTCAAAAGGCTGATTCTGAAGAATGAAAAAGAATAGCTTCATGTTGATTTCCAGCTTTTTGCAACATCATTTATGGTAACTAGAAAACACTGAATCATTCTAAAATTATTACGGGAATTTGCTTAACTTCATTCAGGTTGGAAAATAGATGTTACACAGCCTTAATAAGGCTTCTAAGTCTTGCCCTTTAATGACGTAATTGTTTAGAGGTGCTAATAAAGTTTCCTGGACTGGCCAACATATTTCAAATGAAACAAGATTAGATTACTCTACCATTTTACAAGATAGCGGGCAGATGCCCACAAGATATGTAGTAGCAAACTAGGTTCCATTCAGTGCCAAGTAACATGCTAGTGTCACTTTTTTAGACAGAAAGGGAGGTGAGATTTGTTGACAGGACTACTATGGGTCCCCACCAAAAGTTCCTGTCAAAAACTAAGCATTTTCACAGTTCCACTGTATCAGAGGCTACAAAGAATATGTGAAGCGTTGAAATCCCAACCCTTCATCCAGTGAAAAGGGCTTGCTCTACAGGAAGCCTCCATGGCAGTCTCTTGGGGTAAAAAGAGCATGGGCTTTTGAGTGAGACAGACCGGAATTGAAATCCAGGCCCTGCCACACACAGTTAGGATAACCCTGGGTAAACCATTTAACTTCTCTCAGCTTAGATTTCCTCATCTTAAAAAAATGAAGATAATAATGCCTTACTGGATGAGTCAAGATTTTTTTGATCATAAGTGACAGAAACCCAAATCATACTCACATAAAAAAAAAAGGTTGCTTATTGGAAAACCATGGGAGGGGCTCAAAGATTCCAAAGAAGAGCTGGTTACTGGAGCTGGAGCCAAAATAGTTTCTCAAACTTCAAGGACCAAAACCAAAAATGTCACCACTGACAGTACTCTTTCTCTCTAAATCTTTATCACTCATCATTTTCCATGTTGGCGTCCTTCATTCTCACTGTGTAGAGCTGCACTGTCCAATATGGCAGTCACTAGCCAAATGTGGTTACTGAGTACCTAGAATGTGACTAGTCTGACCTGAGAGGTGGTAAAGGGTAAACACACTGGATTTTAAAGACTTGGCACAAAATATGTGTATATACAATGAGTCATTAATAATTTTTATTTTGATTATATGTTGAAATGATATTTTGAGTACAATGGGTTAAATAAAACATTATTAAAATGAATTTCACCTATTTCATTTTAGTTCTTTCACTGTGGCTACTAGAAAATGTTAAATTGCATATGTGGCTTGCATTATAATGGTACTGGACAGTGCTGTCTAGAGTCTTTTCCCACATGATGGGAAACACAGCTGCTTAGAGTTCTGGACTTAATTTAAGCTTACAAAAATCTCAGAAAAGAAAAGGATTTTCCCTTCCTACTTCAGTTTGTAAATGTCCTAGGAAGGACTCTGACTGGGCAAGCTTAGACCATATATCCATTTCTTAAACTAACCCCTGCCAGGCAGAAGGGGAACTGTGCTAGACAATCCTAGCAGAATTACATGGATGAAGGAGAGAAAAGAACATGGGCATGGGATACTACTACAAGAAGAAAGGGAAGAGACGTGCTAGGCAGACAAAACAACAAACATCCACTGTGCCAGAGGGTGGCTGTGAGATGTCTTTTATTCTGAGCAATGTCTATCTCTAAATGCTAGTGGTGACATTAAGTGGCTGTAAGTCACAACACAGAATGGTAGGTATTAGAAACCCTGGGGATAAACACTTCAGATTTCTACACTTGAGTGTTCATCAAATGTCCTAAACCAATGATACTAAGCCCTAGATGCTGGCAGCTTATAAGAAGGACTGATTTCAAAGAGCCATTGCTGAAGATTTCAGCTTTACTCTACATTGATGTGAGCTGATAATGCCTTTTTAATACAAGTATCATTGCTGATAATGCAGAAGAAGTTTTATGAAGCAGGTAACAATCCTGGAAATGTGTTTTTTTGGTTTTTGGTTTTTTTTGAGATGGAGTTTTGCTCTGTCACCAGGCAGGAGTGCAGTGATGCGATCTTGGCCTACTGCAACCTCCACCTCCCAGGTTCAAGTGATTCCCCTGCCTCAGCCTCCCGAGTAGCTGGGACTACAGGCATGCACCACCATGCCAGGCTAATTTTTTGTATTTTAGTAGAGACCGGTTTTCACCGTGTTGGCCAGGATGGTCTCTATCTCCTGACCTCATGATCCGCCTGCCTCAGCCTTGCAAAGTGTTGGTATTACAGGCGTGAGCCACCATACCTGGCTGGGTTTTGTTGTTGTTGTTGTTGTTTTGTTTGAGATGGACTTTTGCTCTGTCACCCAGGCTGGCATGCAGTGGTGCAATCTTAGCTCACTGCAACCTCCATCTCCTGGGTTCAAACAATTCTTCTGCCTCAGCCTGCCAAGTAGCTGGGATTACAGGCACTGCCAGCATGCCCAGATAATTTTTGTATTTTTAGTAGAGACAGGGTTTTGCCACGTTGGCCAGGCTGGTCTCAAACTCCTGACCTCAGGTGATCCACCTGCCTTGGCCTCCCAAAGTGCTGGGATTACAGGTGTGAGCCACCACACCTGGCCAACAATCCTGGAAATGTTTATATGCTGTTTTGAATCTACTAGGAAATACAACAGGCCATAAAGTCTACAGCAGCATTCTCAAAGTGTTTGGGACTCCCTTTTACAAGTAATGAGAATCACAAAGTGCTCCTATTTATGTGTGCTATCTCTGTTGACATTTAGCATATCTGAAACTAGAACTCAGGTTTAAAAAAAAAATTATTGAGGTTTTATCACATGCTTTCTTCTAGAAGTTGTATAGTTTCAGGTTTTACTTTTAGGTCTATAATCCATTTTGAGTTAAACTTTACATGGATATATATGTCTTTTCAAGGCATGGATTGAACATTCTTTTCTTTTTTTTTTTTGAGACGGAGTCTTACTCTGTCACCCAGGATTGAGTGCAGTGGCACGATCTCGGCTCACTGCAACCTCTGCCTTCCAGGTTCACACCATTCTCCTGCCTCAGCCTCCTGAGTAGCTGGGACTACAGGCGCCTGCCACCTCGCCCGGCTAACTTTTTGTATTTTTAGTAGAGATGGGTTTCACCGTGTTAGCCAGGATGACCTCGATCTCCTGACCTCGTGATCTACCCGCCTCAGCCTCCCAAAGTGCTGGGATTACAGGTGTGAGCCACCACACCTGGCCAACAATCCTGGAAATGTTTATATGCTGTTTTGAATCTACTAGGAAATACAACAGGCCATAAAGTCTACAGCAGCATTCTCAAAGTGTTTGGGACTCCCTTTTACAAGTAATGAGAATCACAAAGTGCTCCTATTTATGTGTGCTATCTCTGTTGACATTTAGCATATCTGAAACTAGAACTCAGGTTTAAAAAAAAAATTATTGAGGTTTTATCACATGCTTTCTTCTAGAAGTTGTATAGTTTCAGGTTTTACTTTTAGGTCTATAATCCATTTTGAGTTAAACTTTACATGGATATATATGTCTTTTCAAGGCATGGATTGAACATTCTTTTCTTTTTTTTTTTTTGAGACGGAGTCTTACTCTGTCACCCAGGATTGAGTGCAGTGGCACGATCTCGGCTCACTGCAACCTCTGCCTTCCAGGTTCACACCATTCTCCTGCCTCAGCCTCCTGAGTAGCTGGGACTACAGGCGCCTGCCACCTCGCCCGGCTAACTTTTTGTATTTTTAGTAGAGATGGGTTTCACCGTGTTAGCCAGGATGACCTCGATCTCCTGACCTCGTGATCTACCCGCCTCAGCCTCCCAAAGTGCTGGGATTACAGGCGTGAGCCACGTGACCAGCCTTTTCTCTTTTTTTTAAATACAGAAATCCAATTGTTCTAGCACCATTTGTTGAAAAGAGTATCTGTTCTCCTCTGAATTGCCTTTGCACCTTAGTCAATAATCAATTGTCCACATAAGCGTGGATCTATTTCTGAATATTCTATTCTGTTCCAATGATCTATACTGGTGTATTTTTCTTTTCTAGACCATCATCACACTGTCTTGATTACTGTGGCTTTATAACAAGTCTTTGAAATCAGGGAATGTGAGTCCTCCAATTTTGTTCTTCTTTTGCAAAATTGTTTAGGCTATTCTAGGTCCTTGGTATTTCAAAATAAATTTTAGAATCAGATTGTCAATTTTTACAATTTCTGCTGAGATTTCAACTTGCTAGAATTGTGCCAGATCTATATGCCAATTTAGGAAGAACTGATATCTTACAAGATTAAGTCTTCCAACATGTGAACATGTCATATCTATTTGTTTAGATCTTCATTAGTTTCTCTCAGCAACATTTTGTAGTTTTCAGCATAAAAGTCTTTCATATCTTTTCTTAGATTTATCTCTAAATATTTCATGATTTTGATGTCATTATAAATGATATCTTTAAAATATCAAATGTTAATTACTTGTTAGCCTATAGAAATATAATTGATTTTTATATATTGACCTTGTATCCTGCAACATTACAAAATTCACTTATTAGTTCTAGAAGCTTTTTTGTAATTTCCTTAGTCTTTTTGACATAGACAACAATATCATCTGTGAAAAGATAGTTTTACTTCTTTCTACTCTAAATGTTATTCCTTTTTCTTGCTTTATTGCACTGGCCAGGCCCCCCACTAGTGAATAGAACTGGTGAGAGTAAACATCTTTGCCTTGTTAATCTTAGAGAGAAACGATTTGGTCTTTTACCATCAAGTATGATACTGGTTATAGGATTTTCATAGATGTACTTTTATCAGGTTGAGGAAGTTCCTTTCCATTCCTAGATTCCTAAGAGTTTTTATCACGAATGGGTGTTCAATTTTGTCAAATGTTTTTTCTGTGTCTATTGAGATAATCACATGACTTTTCTTTCTTAGTTTGTTAATACGATTAGTTGTATTGTTGATTTTTGAACATTCAGCCTACCTTACAATCCTGGGATAAACTCCACTTGTTCATAATGTATCATCCTTTTTATATATCATTCTTTTGAGTTTGCTAAAATTTTATTTCAAATTTTGCACCTGTGTTTATGAGACAACTGCATCTGGAGTTTTCTTTTCTTATAATATCTTTGCCTGATTTTTGTTATCAAGTAGTGCTGTCCTCACAGAACAAGTTAGAAATCATTCACCCTTTTTCAATTTCCCAAAATATTTTCTGTATTATTTCTTCCTTAAATGACTGGTGGAATTTACCAGGGAGGTCATCTGTGCCTAAAGTTTTCATTGTGGAAACATATTTAACTATAATAGACACAAGGCTATTCAGATTATCTACTTCTTCTTGAATAAACTTCAGTAAAATCTGAGAAAATTTCTAAAATGCAAGAACACACAAGCAAATGTGGCCTTGGCTATCAGAGTGATGACATAACACACCATGTAGCCTCTGGAAAACTCCACTATTCACTCATGAGGTATGGAAATTCTTAATTTTATTTTGAAAATAGTTTTTAACCTTGTGTACTCTCTGAAACAGTCCTGGAAATACCAGCTGTCCTTGGACCATATTTATGAGGTGCTGGTCTATGGAAAAGAGACTAAGAATGCCAACACTATCAATATTCCAGGATCTTCTGCTAAAAAGTATTTTCATGAAGTACTCACATGTTGAACAGACACTGAAGGCACTGCAGAGTACTTTCTAGAGTTAACACAAAGTTTGACAAATCTAAATCATATCCCATCCTGCTTCAAGAGAGCCAAACTGCTTATGAGCAATCCTGGAACAAGGAGAAACACCAACCTTATTTCTGGGTTTCCCACATCCCAACTATATAATTTGATCATAATATGAAAACAAATCTGCAACAAACAGATACAAGGAAGAAAACGGATCTTCAGAAAAATGAAGGAGAGGGTAGATCCCTTTGTGACATTATGTTGTCATTAAACTAGATCAAGGTATGTGTGTGTGTACTGTTAAAATATGTTTTAAAATATTTTATAAAATAAAAAATCCCTCTCTTCTAGTTCTGTATTAAACGTCATTCAAGTCAAGGGCTTCTCCTATGCCAAATCCTAGAAATGTATTTATAAATAAAAATAAAAAGGAGGGGCGTGCTGGGTGACAATGATTGTAAAACTCAGCTAGACAAAAAGAATAAAACCAAAAAACCTCAGAGACACCTCAGACTGCTGCATCCCAGGATAAGGGAGGCAATGGCAACCAGGAGCCACAGAAGGCGTAGGGTGGGCTGAAATAATGGTTCTCAAACCATTCACAGTGAAGGAGCAGTTGTTGTTTGTTTCTTTCTAATCCATCACCAACTCACGGATTTGTAAAATACATTAAAAGTGAATTACTAGAAAAAGAAATCTTTTAAAACACATACAAAATACAAACCCAACATTTCTATCATTAGATTCAATAGATACATGATCAATCTGTCAACGGCTTTTAATGTTTCTAAACCCTCTCAATGCTGTGCTTGTTTCATCAAGAACCAAAACTGATGCACTTTGTGTAGCACTGGCTAGAAGGTTCTGGTACTTTTCCTCTCCTCTACTTTCCCAGGTTAATCACTGAGTTAAGCGACCACTCGCCCCTGCTGGTATACAAAATTATACAATGTATATATATTACATACACTTCAGCAAATCTAAAACATGCGTCACCTGAAGCCTTGATATTAAGTTTTCTATCACCTTGAGCCCTGACTGTGATAACAGGTGTGGATCCAAGGTCCAGCCTCATTTCCTCCTTCCTCCTCTCCATCATTTTATATTATGTTTCTGGCAGATTTCTCTTCCTAAATACAATCCCAATTGTAGTACTAACCTGTTTAAAAATAATGACTAAAATTTGAGTCAAGTACTTCAGGCTGTATTATCATGTCTTTAAAATGCCTTTCCTTTCTTATCTCCCACTACTTTGTACACAAGTTCTACGACTTAATTCAACTGGACTGTTAATTGTGTTCCAACTGTGCTACTGCTGCCACCTGAAAAAATGCTTGTTCTTTCCGTCTAGCTTTTTCTTTTTTTTTAGACGGAGTATCGCTCTATTATCCAGGCTGGAGTGCAGGGGCACGATCTTGGCTCACTGCAAGCTCCGCCTCCCAGGTTCACGTCATCCTCCTGCCTCAGCCTCCCGAGTAGTTGGGACTACAGGCGTCCGCCACCACGCCCGGCTAATTTCTTTGTATTTTTAGTAGAGGCAGGGTTTCACTGTGTTAGCCAGGACGGTCTCGATCTCCTGACCTGGTGATCCTTCCACCTCAGCCTCCCAAAGTGCTGGGATTACAGGCCCCCGTGCCTGGCCTGTCTAGCTTCTCTTTATGAAAACCAAGTCTTTCAAGGGCATTCCAAATGTCACCTCCTTTATAAAGGCTTTTTTTCCCAGGTGTAATCTTCTCTCACCAACCAACTAAACTTTGTACTTTTCTTAATAATTAAGTATTATCCTAACATGCATTACACTATTACCTGTGTAGTCACCTTACACCACTAATCAGTTTTTACCTTTATTTGAGTTTATTTTAGTTATTTAGTTTATTGTAGGTCTGCTGACTGATGAAAATGGAGTAATAAGAACAGATGACAGAAACAAACTGGCACAACCTCTGTCAGGTGACAGGTGGCACCTTTAAGATGTGGGTGAAGAAAACACTACCAGAGAGAAAAGTAGTTCCAGATTTAAAAAATGGTCACCTGTAGTGATCACATCTCGTAATTCCTGTTAACCTCTCTGTGCTACCTGGTTCCAATCCACACTTTCCTTTCTGGATCATAGGTTGCAAGACTTCCCTCATAAACAGACTGAAAAAAATAGGGCAAATCCAAAAAGCTGATATGAAGGGATTAAGTATACACATTGGCTTAGAAAAACCAACTGCTTAAAACTGGATTAGTAAGACAATGAAGTATGGTCTTTTACAAACTCAATAAGTACTTATTAATGTTGATGCTCAGAGTTTTAACAAACACTGACCTGATCAACCCTCCCTGGAGTTTATTTTTGGGCACCACAGTTTAAGAGAGATGCTGGCAATCTGGAACACTCCCTAAAGAGAAGTATGAAGATGGAGAAGGATTTAAAAACCTGCGACATATATGGAAAGTGTAAAGGACTAAGAATGCCTAGCCTATAAGTTTTAAAATACAAGTGTTGCTGCTATAATATGATATATGCATTCCTTAAAAATTGCGTTCTAGTAAATTACAAACTAAAAATAAGAGACTTACGAGGAAAATATAGACCACTTAAGGCCTGCACAACTTTGTAAGCACAGCACTGACAAAAACCAAAGTAACTGCAGTAAATATTAATGTACTTAAGATGCTGTATTTCTAATAATAAGTGATACAATAAGTAATACAATATGCCTCCAAAGCTTGCTACGTTCATCTGTATTAGTGTACTTTGCATTTAGCTGCTATTATCTAGTGGTCAAAATAATTAATGTGCTAGAGAAAAATCAAGTGTAAGCCAGGGCTGCTTTTGCATTACACTGACAGGCTTCTACTGTTTAACAATTGTGAACAAAGTAATTCATGTTACAATAGACTGTACTTAAATGACAACCACGATAAGTGGGGACAGGGTAGCAAAGCAGGTCAACTGTTGACATACACTTACATTCTAAAATTGAAATTTTGAAAAAAATAAAGAAGCACATCATAAAAAAATTTTAAATAAACTGTAAAACAATAAAAGAAAGCCAAAAGAGGAAGGCTTTCTTTTTTAAAAAATAAATTTTATTGTGTATATTTAAGGCATACAACCTGGTGTTAAGGGATACATATACAGACAATAAAAAGGTTACTACAGTGAAGGAAATTAATATATCCATCATCTCACATACCCATTTTTTGGTTGTTGTTTTTATGACCAGAGCAGCTGAAATCTACTCATTTAGCATGAATTCCATATATGGTGCAATTTTATAACCTGTAGTCCTATTGCACATTAGAGTGCCAGACTTGTCCATCCTACACAGGTGCTCTTCATACCCTCTTGATGTACACAGAAGATGTATCCTACATCTCCCCATTCTCCACTCACCACCTCCTCCAGCCCATGGTAACCTCTGTATTGTTCTCTGCATATATTTGAATTTTTTTTTAAGATTCTACATACAAGTGAGATCATGCAATATCTTTCTTTCTGTGTCTGGCTTATTTCACTTAGCATCATATCCTCCAGGCTCGCCCATGTGGTGGCAAATGGCGAGATCTCATTCTTTTTTAGGACTGAATAATATTTCAAAATGTATATGTACCACAGTTTCCTTATCCATTCAACCACTGATGAACAACTAAGTTGTTTCCATATGTTGGCTATTGTGACTAAAGCTGCAATGAACATGGGTGTGCAGAGATCTTTATGAGGTGGTGATTTCATTTCCTTTGGTTATATGCCCAGAAGAGGCATTACTGGTAGTTCTATTTTAAATTTCTTTAGAAAACTCCATTGTGTTTTCCCTAATGGCTTACCCCAATCTACATTCCAAGAAACTACCTGTGACTTCTTCATTTTTAGTAAGAAAATATACATACCATTGTCAGAATTACCATAAATCATATTTGGAAACTTAGGGCAAGCAAAAATTTAAGTTTTGAATTCTACATAAGGGGAAACAGAAGAGAGGAAAAACTAAGTAGTAAATGTAACTCTGTCATAATTTCAATGAAATTTTTTCTTCTTTTTTTTTTTAACTTTTATTGTAGGTTCAGGGGTTCAGCAGGTTTGTTATACAGGTGTATTAAATGCCACAGGGTTTGGTATACAGCTTATTTTGTTACTCAGGTTATAACCATAGTACTTGACAGGTAGTTTTTTGATCCTCACCCTTCTCTGACCCTCCACCCTAGGGTAGGTCTTGGTGGCCACTGTTCCCTTTTTTGTATCCACATATACTCAAAGTTCAGCTCCCACTAATGAGTAAGAATATGCAGTATTTGGTATTCTGTTCCTGTGTTAGTTTCCTTAGGATAATGTCCTCCAGCTCCATCACTGTTGTTGTAAAGGACATGATCTCATTGTGTTTATGGCTGTACAGTATTCCCTTGTGCATATGTGCCACATTTTTTTCATCCAGTCTATCACTGATGGGCATTTAGGTTGATTCCATGTTTTTGCTATTGTGAATAGTGCTTAGTTCCACAGTAAATTCGATACTTTGAAATACAAATTAAATGATTTAATGAAATCAAAACCATTTGTATTCTGCACCTGTACAAAGCTCAGAAGTGTATTAAGTACCATCATGTTTATTATCTCATTAATAGTCCCAACAATCCTGTGTGGTATGCCTAGCTATCTTAGTCAGTTCCAGTTGCCATAACAAAATACTATGAACTGTGTAGCTAACAAAATACTATAAACTGTGAAAAAAACAGAGAGCTGTTTCTTACAGTACTAGAAGCTGGGAGGTCCATGATCAAGGTAGCAGCAACTGTGGTGTCTAGTGAGGGCCTGTTTCCTGGTTCACAGACGGTGCCTTCTCACTGTGTCCTCAGGCCTGTTAGCCCTCTAGGGCTTCTTTCATAAGGGTATTAATCCCATTCACCAGGGCCCCACCCTCATAACTGAATCACCTCCAAAGGTCCTAACTCCTAACACCATCATCTTGGGGATTAGGATTTCAATATATAAATTTGGGGGAAGGTGGGTATAACATTTCAGACCATAATAATAGCTAGCCTCATTTTAACAGTTCGGGAAACTAAGACTGGGAAGATAATTCAGTAAATTTTATGTTACTAACAGATTATTTAAAATAAGAGAGAAGATGGAATAAAAGAAGGAATGTTAAAAAAAGAAAAGAGGGAGAAAGAGAGGAAGGGATACTTCAACAGAGTTGAAGGTTCTAATCAAACATAAACAGAGACCATGGTATAAAAACCATGGACACTCACTGAGCCAAATCCCTTTACTTATCTATTTATGATGTACCAGGTGTCTTTGTGAAGAAACACTCCCCTCCACAACCTAGAAAAGGGATCGGCAAACTACTGTCTACGGGCCAGATCCAGCCCAATGCCTGGGCTGGATAAAATAAAGGTTTATCCTTTACTTTGAAAATAAAGGTTGTTTTGCTTTTGTTTTTAGAAGTTCATATTTTTAATTGACAAATAATAACTGTACATATTCACGAAAAACATAGTGATGTTTCTATACACATAATGTATAGTGATCAGATCAGGGTAATTAGCATATCCATCATCTCAAACATGAAAATAAAGTTTTATTGGAACTCAGCCACACTCATTCATTTACATATTGTCTGTAGCTGCTTTCATGCTATGAAAGCAGAGTTGAGTAGTTGTGACAGAGACCATATGGCACACAAGTCTAAAATTTTACTATCTTGCCCTTTAGAGAAGCCTGCTGGACCCTAACTAGAGTGTATTTTTCCCTGAGTCCTGCCTGCTCTCTAGAGAAGGGAGGTGGAACAAGGATGAGGCACTGAGAGCAGCCATGGGTCCACTGCTTAATAAAGAGATAGAAGTCCCCTGCTCAGTGTTCAGACCATCTCACTGCTTTCTTTGTGATTAAGTCTCAAATGCAAATTTTGGCTCAAATTAAGCAAGGAGAAATCAGTCTTATTACAGGAGTAAACAGCACCCTACTTTTATGGCACTGTCTTCCCGGTACTCCTTCCTACTTTTAGAAAAGTATGACCACTCCTATTTGATTAGACAGAAATTATTTCCTTTAAGGTAAGAAGATGAGGATTCTGTGTGAATTCTTTATAGCCCTTCAAGTACCAGATGACTATTTTGCTTTAAAGCCAGATTTCACAAGACTGTGCTAAAGCTGTCTTTCTCTTTAAAAGCTGATTATTAAGTGTGACTTTACTGAATCCAAAAAATTCCCTGAACTAAAAAGTCCCAAATTCAGAGGAGTTATTTAATCTGTGGTTTAGAGAAAAATTTGTAAGGTCAGCCTTTGAATTTATACATTCTTATCAGAATCAGAGGCTTTTCAGTGTTTCTATCTTACATGAGCTGAAAAAGAATTATAATCAATACATACCACCCTAACAAGCTTGCTGGATTTTAAATAAAGAGAATATTTGGGGGCAATTACCAGTTTCCTTTCTAGCAAACATGTAATGCTAAACGGGCTACAAGCATTTACAAATAGTAAGACAATGCAAGAATTCATCCACAAAAAAATTCCAGTAACGTTAATCAGTCTAATGTTCTTCTGGGTGCAGAGAATGCAAAATCCTCCCCTGTTCCTAAGGGCAGATGAGAAGAATGAGAAATTTCAAAACTCTGCCAACTTATTCAATCTTTAATGGCAAGTCACAAAATGTGACTGTCATACACACACTTTGTTTTTTTAACACTCATGCCATTACCTATTTCTCTTAACTATATAAAAGAATGACAGCACCACTTGAAATGGGTTTTTCCAGGCAAAATTTCCTTTAAACTTTTCCAGGAGAGAACATCGATATAATTATCATATTTAAGCATATCACGAATTAAAACAACTTCTTAAGAAACCTTCTCTATGATTAAGGTCGGGTGCGGTGGCTCACACCTATAATATCAGCACTTTGGGAGATCCAGGCAGGCAGATCATTTGAGGTCAAGAGTTTGAAACCAGCCTGGCCAACATGATGAAACCCCATCTCCACTAAAAATACAAAAATTAGCCAGGCATGGTGGCACATGCCTGTAATCCCAGCTACTGGGGAAGTTGAGGTATGAGAATTGCCTGAATCCCAGAGGTGGAGGTGGCACTGAGCTGAGATCATGCCACTATGCTCCAGCCTGGGCGACAGAGCAAGACTCTGTCTACTGGGGGGAAAAAAAAAAAAAAACCTTCTCTATGCTAGCATGCTATCATTTTAGTTGTTTCTTCTTAATAATTTCACTTGATCATTTCAGTTCTTCAAGTTTCCATCCCATTTCCAAAATTCATTTTGTCAGTTACCCACAGAGTATATTTTCTAATCATTCATATCCTCATGACACCAACAATCTGGCCTCTATTCTGGTCATCCTACTGAAAGTGTTCTCTCTATTCTCACCATCTCTATCATCCTCACCAATTCAAATGCTTTTTTCTTGATTCTAGTTCTTTCAACGGATTTGAGTATTTCCTTCATCATGAACATTTTAAAACCTTGACTTGGCCAGGCACGGTGGCTCATGTCTGCAATCCCAGCACCTTGGGAGGCCGAGGTGGGCAGATCACCTGAGGTCAGAAGTTCAAGACCAGCCTGCCCAATGTGGCAAACTCCCCTCTCTATTAAAAACACAAAAAATTAGCCGGGCGTGGTGGTGGGAACCTGTAATCCCAGCTAATCAGAAGGCTGAGGCAAAGGAATCGCTTGAACATGGGAGGCGGAGGTTGCAGTGAGCCAAGATGGTGCCACTATACTCCAGCCTGGGCAACAAGAGCAAACTCCATCTCAAAAAAAAAAACTCACACCTTGACCTTTATGGCTCTGAGCTCCGGCTGTCATTCTACATATGACAATTCTCTTCCACTGGATTCTCCAAATTCAGGTTTCTCCACAGTTGTGTGCAAAACTTCTTCCTTCAAAAGGTTCACTTTGGTTTAATTATCCTGCTTCTTTTCCACCTTGACCTTTTAGCACCTCTCTCATTCTAGCTGCCAATAATTAAAATGAGATATTCTGTCAATACCTCCAAATAAACACAGTCTTGGGCAAGTAATTGAATTTTTTTGGACTTCTCCTTACTTTTATGTCAATTAAGTGAATTCTCCAGAAAAAGATGAAAGAGTAGGAATTTCAGACCCAGAAAGAAGAGCATGAGCAAAGTGACAGCACCAGGAATTCTCGAAGCACTGGAAGGACACTGCGGATGGCTGCCTTTCTGAGACTAAACACACATTTTGGGAAGCTGCGTAAAACAGCACTGCACGGGAGAATGGGCTCTAGAAGCAGCATCCAACAAGTAAGTATTACTTGTTTTGGGAAACGTTACAGGAGACTAACAGTGATACTGCAGGAAGACTGGGCACTGAAGAGAATGGGGCCAAGGAAATAAAAGAGGAAGCTCTTACCATGATAACCTAGTTATAAGGGGATTAAGACTATCTGCTAAATGAAGTCTACTCAATCTCCCAGCATTCAGTATCTTCTCGACCTTTTTTTTTTTTGGTTTTATCTCTCAGTAGTCTCTTGCAGGAAATTTCTCTTGCAACCTAGATTACTACCTACTCCCCAAATCAAGTATGTCCACACAGTCCCACTGATGACTGCATGATCATCCATCCCTGATCTGTTCCTCCTCCCCCTCTAGCCTTGGAAAGCTATGCCACTTACAGGTCTAGCTAATGCCTATACTTGGTCATAAAGGTTTTATGACCTAATTATTCCAATCCATAACAATCTCACTCTTTTTAAAAGCCTACTGGGCAGGTAGCGTACAAGTTAACACTTCACTATTTATTAGTAAATGTTAACTTATCAATTATATTATAAGGTCTCTGAGGACAATGATTATGCTTGACTTTCCTTTCTGTCGTTTGTCTAATCCCAGTATCATTTTATGGCAAGATCAGTACTTAGGTGTTCTGCACAGTACTGCACTCAAAAACCAAGCCAGACTCATTCCGGGCACTCTGCTGCAGCTGTGATAAGCTGCTCAGAATACTGAGTGCAACTCCAGTTCAAGGTTCTCCTTCTGTTATCCACTGGATCATAGTAAGATCTCCCTGAATACCACACTGCATAGTATAAATCCAGGAAAGTAAAGAAAAGCCTTCTGCCACCCACCAGTACAAGACGATTAGATTTTAGAGCAAGAGTCGCAAATTTATCCACAGGTCATGGCCAAGACATAGCAGTGTTCTTGCACAGTGTTTGTAAACAATATTTATCATTGCTTTTACTTAAAAGATAGTACTTTTTCATATTAACAACAACAACAACAAGCCCTGAGATTCTGGGCTCCTTTTAATAACATCTGGATATCTGGCAACACCAGGCCCCAGATTATCAAATGGAAAACAATTCTGTAGCTGTATAGCAGCTGCTGCCTTTAGATGAAGCAGGTACATGCTAGTTCACTCCAGTCCCTACCATTTCCTTTTGTATTGTAGCAAGTCAGATTCACTCCTTTTCAGTACTTGCCTGGCTCCGTTTGCTACCAGGTTTGATTAGAAAGCAGACTGACTCTAAGTAGGTAACCTGCTAGCCAGCATCAGGCTGAGGAGGCTGCTCCTACATCAGATAACCTCAGCACACAAGGACATTCAGATGCTCTCTTCCATGTTAATAATCTGCTTAGACCATTGTATAGTTACATATTCACAACTCTCTGCCTATCCTAGGCTCCTGAACAAGTCTAGACACCCTGAACTGAATTCCTGCTTTCTGCCTCTGATTGGCAGAGTGACCTGGGCTTTGCACTGACTGTGCCCTGACTGATCACTACAGCCACAGTGACTTCAGAAGAAGGATGAGAGCTTCATCTCTTGTATAAATAACCTATTTTAGCTTTTTCACATTCAGTTAATTTCCCTGTAGTGTCATGATTCGGATTCCACAGTGGAACTAAATTGCTACGTGCAATCCATCAGGATGAATGGGCTCAGTGTGTGATGTTAAATAATGCCAACAAAAGTCCAAGTATTTCAGTCATAGTAAATTGGTTACAGCCCTACTTCTAACCTGGGCTAGGGCTCAATGATTTCTAGTTTAGAGATACTCCAACAACAATTTAGCCTACATAAACAGTACGGTCTTTTCTCACCCAACAAAAGAAAAGTTAATGTTGATTTTCTTTGCACGGTTATATTTGTCCCATCCACTATCAGCAAGAAATAGTTGCTATTTAACACTCCAGTTCAGTGGGATCCAACAATTTGCCTCCATATTTTTGTATGATGGTACTGAAGGGGTTCCTACCTCTAAGATTTTAACTTCACTGTCTTCTGTATAAAACTGGCTCATTATTTTAAGTGACCAATTCAAACACACATCATATTTACAAGTAAGCCTCTCCTCTCCCCTAAAATGCTATATTCTTAGTTTCTGAGCTTCTTGTTCAGAGAATAAAAATTTTAGTAGACAATTCAAACCTTTTCTTTAGCTACTTCTCTATGGAGTATGGTTTTACAGAAAACAGAAGCAAAAACAAAAACACAGCCTTCTTAGCATCATATTGTTAAGTTCACTAATTCTCAGGACAAAAATAAAGACAGGAATACACATACAGCACTTTTCACCACACTCTAAGAAAATTAAGAGCAGCAGCATCTAATGACTAGCTGTTTGTTAAGAGAAAGTATATAATTATAAAATCATCTTTCTTCGGTTCAGTAACTGTAGAGAATACTTGCACTTTGATCATTTCTGTAATCTCCTTTTTATGCTAGGACCACGATTTCTCCCCGTAAACACAGCAGTTGAGAAGTTCAGGGGTAAACAACTGAGCCCAGTGGAACAGACATAAGACAGTTGGTCTATGCCTGATCTGTAGAGTACTAAGCATGGACTGTTTCCTGCTATACAGACCACAGAAGAAGAGGATTTGTATGAAATTTCTCATCTGATCTACATGAGCTCACGCTGGATTTCCACCAACTGCAAAATAAGAATCCTAACAAATACAGAAATATTTTTCGTGTTTATGTTAGTAATTCATCTGACCCTTTGATTTACCTCAACCAAAAGTTATTTCGGACTCTGAAATCAGGCTTCATCTTCAGAATAAATTCACTCTATCCCCTGTAAGAACTATATATATTTACAACACAATATTAAGGGAAATCATATCACTGAGTATTGAATCAGATAACCTAAGCACACAAGGACATTCAGATGCTCTCTTCCCTACTCTATTGCCTGTAAGAACCATATATATTTACAACACAATATTAAGGGAAATCATATCACTTGAATGGATTTTTCATTTTAACATAAAATAATTCTATTAGTGGGTAAAACAGGGACACCTGGTAATATGAACTTATGAGTGGATGACGGCCTCATCATAGTGTAATGAAATTTCAGTGTAGCAAATCAATAGGGTATACAGTCAAACTCCATGCTATCTCAATATTTTCAAGTTCTACCTTCATTTTTATTTGCTTGAAATGATAAGGTAAAACTATATTGATGCTGGTGAAGAGCATCCTAACCCTAGGAATTCAGGAAGTTTATTTTTGTAGTTAGACTATCAATTATAGGCCTAGTAATTAGATGAGGAGCATCCAAATGCAAATAATACGTAAAGCAGCTCCTAAGGCAAACTTCCTTTGAAGAGCATAGCCAAATGTTACAACAACTTTAGGAAAATACATCTTAAAACCCTCAACAAGTATTCTGGATTGTTTCTAGTGTGCTGGTAGGTTTCTGTTTTTGATTTTTTGGCTGTTGCTTTGTGTTGTACAAGAGTTTCTCCTTTCTGGTCGTTGTTGCTTTACTCTTTTTGCATGAACTCTAAAGATCCAGAAAGACATTAGTATTGCAATGTAGATATTTTATCTATAGAAGAGACATTATTTCACAGTAATGCAGGGGTTAAACAACATTACAGTTTTGGCAAATAGATTCCACCTTTCTCTTAACTGACTGGCAAGGAAAATAAGAACAGCATATAAAGTCAGAATTCTTAAAACAAAAATATGATAATTTGATGCTGAAGAGATAAATATGAGATTATGAGCCAATAAACATTTTTTTTCGACGCTTCAAGAATATGAGCTGAGGCAACATCAATTTCAAATAAACAGGAAGACTGCTGAAACTGATAAGGCACAATAAATTAAAACAAAAGCATTGGAACTGTAAATTGTGGATTAAGGTGATTATATAAATCATGTACTTTCATGTGCTGTTGAACTTGGCTCTAAATGAGCTGAAAGAGAGTTTTAACTGGAATACATGGAGGAGGTCCTGAGTATACACTACAAGGGTTTCTTAGAAGACTGCTTACTAGTCTAATAGAGCACAGTAATTGCCAAAATCAAATTAATTATGCTTGGTTATCACAAATCTAATATATATATATATATTTTCCACAACAGGATTGTAGAGAAACTGATAGAAATTGATGATTTCCATTCTTACTTGGACTTTACAATCCTTGGGAACAGAATGCAGAACTAGTCAACTGGAAACTAAAAATGAAAGTTTAATGAAGTACAAAACTCTTACGTTTTACTTAGAGAAAAAGAAAATAATTTTATTCTTTAGATGGACTGTATAGACCAGGAACAGTGGCTCACACTTGTGGCTCCCAACATTTTGGGAGGTTGAGGTGGGGGGACCACTGAGACCCCTTCTCTACAAAAAAATAAAAAATTAGCTTGGCACAGTGGCGCATGCCTGCAGTCCCAGTTACTCAGAAGGCTGAGGTGGGAGGATCACTTGAGCTTGGGGGGAGCTATGGTCACACCACTGCACTCCAGTTTAGGTGACAGAGCAAGACCATGTCTCCAAAAAAAACAAAGATGGAATGTATTAAAAAAAAATTCCCTAACCTTTTCTATGGTTTATAGTTTATATTCTACTAAATCATACTTATAACCATTATCAGAATTAATATCTACTATTATTTATTGATTAGCACAACATGCAAGCAAACTTGTACAAGGATTCTGTCTTTTCTCTAGGCAGTTATGAATACCATTAACTCTCTGAATAACATCAAATTAGGAAGGTAGAAATTTTTCTTACACTAGATTACAATTAAAGAACCACAGGTTCAAATATGGTGCAGAGGGAGGCCAGCCAAATTTTTTTTGTTTGTTTGTTTTTTGTTTTTTGAGATGGAGTCTCACTCTATCACCCAGGCTGGAGTGCAGTGGCTCCATTTTGGCTCACTGCAACCTCTGCCGCCCAGGTTCAAGCAATTCTCCTGCCTCAGCCTCCTGAGTAGCTGGGATTACAGGAGCCTGTCACCATGTCCGGCTAATTTTTGTATTTTTTTAGTGGAGATGGGGTTTCACCACGTTGGCCAGGCTGGTCTCAAACTCCTGACCTCTGGTGATCCGCCCACCTCGGCCTCCCAAAAAGCTGGGATTACAGGTGTGAGCCACCTCACCCAGCCAAGGGCCAGAACCTTGAAGGCACTTGCCAGGGTGTTTGTAGAATGGAGTGGTGACTAAGATTGCATATTAGATCATTGATATGAGAGTCTTTCATTCCAACAACGTATTAAATAAAAGTGATTTTTCCCAGAATTTAATTCACCTATAATAATTTTATTTTATATGGAAAACTCACTTCTAAATGACTTTTACAGTTACTATTTTAGCTTTTAGGTAACAAAACAGCTCAATGGAACTTCATGTAAGAAACATTTTTAGTAGAATTCATCATCTGAACAAAATGCTGACAAACCAGTCATACAAACATTGAGTTAAATAATTACTTAAAAAGCTCACTTATATTCTCATACTGATAATCATATATTTTTACCTTGAGAAGGTATGTGGGGATATTGCTGAAATCCACTGGCAACTTCAAAAGGAAACGAGCTGAAAATTCACCAGTCTGTAAAAAGAAAGTTATAATAATAAGATTAAAATCAAAAATAGATTATGAAGTGACAATTATAGCCAAGGCCACAAGTTCAACCTGTTCAAAATGCAGGCATCTTCAATTTGGTTTTCCTAACATTAGGCAAGAAAAGAAGGTTGGAAAAGTAGGGGAGGATCAAAAAGAGTTCTTAAATTATTAGTTACTAAAAAGCACAATTTGAATTTTTAAAATCTGCATTTTAAATGTACAATAAAATTATAATGTAGCAGTATTGCCTTTTTGTTTCTTAAAAGTATGAAAATAATATATGAATGTATGATTATTATTTTTTAATCCCAAACAATAAAGACAGACCTATCCCTTTGATTCGTTTGTTTTTATTAAAGTATTCAGAGCATATCACTAATATTTATAAACCACAAAGCTGATGGCATACACTACCACCCTTTTTGTAGTATGTCTGGAAGTACCTGCAAAGGTCAAACTTCTACCTAGCAGTGGGTATTCAAAATAAGTTTCCCATCTCCTGAGAGTCCACTATATCATTATCATTAACTGATGTTTTTTCCTAACTCCCTCCATGAACTAATCTCTGTAGGAAAGAGGTACAGAGGTTTGGCAATTTAAAACATTTAACTAAGCTATAAATAATGACTTTTATTTGCTAAAACAGAAAACTCATTTAAAAGAAAAACGTTTGCCTCTCAATTTTTATGATAGGAAAGCCTAGGAAATCACATTTTTTTTTTTAACTTTGTCATAGTCTAGAGGAGGAGTTTTCCAACTAGGTCATGCAGAAATCTAGTGGTGCTAGAGAACCTCTGCAAAGGCAACCAAGATGTGTCCTGACCTGGTGGAATCCTCGGTCTTCCATCCTGTCTCACCCCAAGTGTGCAGCTCAGCCTGGTATTTTGACATGGCGTGTTTTACTTAGACATATTTGAGAAAAGAACTCCACAAATGATCCAGAAGTACTCAGAGTGGATGTCCATCTTTTCATATTGTAACTACCAAAGAGTTCCCGCTCTTTAAAAAATGAGCAGCACAAACTCCCGCAAACACATCTTAAAACATAGCAAGCGTTTACAAATATTTTTATGAGTGGGTGGATGAATGCACCTAGGCACACATGCATAGCACTTTAGACAATTTCTACAAACACCCTAGCAAGTGGCTTCAAGGTTCTGGTCCTTGCCTGGGCATGGTGGCTCATGCCTGTAATCCCAGCACTTTGGGAGGCCAAGGCAGGCAGATCACCTGAGGTTAGGACAGCAAGACCAGCCTGGCCAACGTGGTAAAACCCCATCTTCACTAAAGAATATAATAATTAGTCAGGTGTGGTGGCACGTGCCTGTAGTCCCAGCTACTCGAGAGGCTGAGGCAGGAGTATCACTTGAACCTGGGAGGCAGAGTTTGCAGTGAGCTGATATTGCACCACTGCACTCCAGCCTGGGCAACAAGAGCGGAACTCCATCTCAAAAAACAAAAAAGGTTATGGCCCTAATTTTAAAACTCTGATCTAAAACCTTAAAAATACAGACAGCAATATAAACCTTGAGCTCTGAAGATAATAATAATAACTAATATCTGCCTAAATGTTGTTTGTTTTACCGCTCACAACATCTTTTAACTTACACCAACCTCTGGCTAAGGACAGAGCATTTCTTCATTACCATAAGCTTAACCCTGTGACAGACAAGGTGGGAATGAGAATTGAATGGACAGAATCAAAGCTGAGGCAAGCCAAAGAGAGTGACAGAAGCCACTGTGTCACCAGGAATGCCAATGGTGAGAAACAGGATGGATGCTCAGAGCCGAGTAGCTATTCTCAGTATTGAATGCCATTATGTGCAGGCTACTCACAACTCAACACTTGGGAGAATACTTAAGAGCCACTAAGGATCTACAAATAGCTCATCATGGTGGGTGGGAGAAGGTTTGTGAGATCCTATTATAATTCTTGCCTTCTGTTATAGTACAAGATTACCAAAAGGTGTGGTTTTGGTATTATGTTAAGCTCCTAGATGACTCTAAAACTAACATACTCTGGTAAGTGTGGTTCTTTGGAACAAGACATGGCTAAACCTAAAAAGGTCTGTTTTTAAGTATAAGGGGTCATACTTTGAAAGGGGTAAGTGTAGAGGCAACAATAACAGCATAGAGTTAAATGGGAGCTTCTAAGACGGACGCCTAGCCCAATGAGAGTTTGGGGGTGTAGAAAGAAAGACAGAAAAGTCTTCCCTTAGTGCTGTGTACAGTGCTACAGAAGAAGGACCACTCATGAAAGAATACATGCTCCGGGCTGGGCGCAGTGGCTCACGCCTGTAATACCAGCACTTTGTGAGGCCAAGGCAGGTGGATCACAAGGTCAGGAGTTTGAGACCAGCCTGACCAATATGGTAAACCCCCTCTCTACTAAAAATACAAAAATTAGCCAGGCATGGTGGCATGTGCCTGCAATCCCAGCTACTGGGGAGGCTAAGGCAGAAGAATCACTTGAACCCAGGGGAGGCGGGGGTTGCAGTAAGCCGAGATCGCACCACTGCACTCCAGCCTGAGAGACAGAGCAAGACTCCGTCTAAAAAAAAAAAAAAAAAAACATGCTCCCAAAAACTGTCCACATTCTCTTTCTCCTATATAATTAATTTTCCCTTCTTTACTCAATCACTTTCATCAGCATGTAAACATCATTTTTTAAATGTCTCCATTCGCTTCATATCCTTCTTCAGCTCCCATTTCATTTCTCTGTTTTACTTTAAAAAATAATTCCCTGTAAAAAATTAATCTATATTTGAGGTCTACATTTCCTCTTTTATTATTTTCTCTTAAGTCCTCATCAGTCAGCCTTTCCTCACCACCACTCCACCAAAACAGTTCCTCAAGGTCACCAATGACCTCTCCATTGCCAAATTCAATGATCATTTCTCAGTCTTCATCTTAGTGTTCTATCAGCAGCATTTTGACACAGCTGATCACTCCTTTCCTGGAACATTCTTTACTTGGTTTCCAGAATCCCAGTTTCTCTACTTCACTGGCCCTCCCTCTGGTCTCCTCAACCCTTGAACATTGGAGACTGGGGTATGCCTGGGCTTAACTCTAAGACCCCCTTTCTTTATTTACATGCCCAGATGATCTCATCCAGGCTCATGACTTTAAATAAAGTATATGCTGATCATTCCCAACTTGTGTATCTCCATCCCAGACTCTTTTTTAAATTCAAATTTCATTTATCCAACTCCTACAAACAAAATTCAATTCCTGATTGTGTGCTCTTCTCTTGATATTTATTCCTCATTTCAGTAAATGGCAATTCCATTCTTTCAGTTACTCAGGCCAAAAACCTAAAATCATTTTTGACTCCTATCTTTCCCTCTCACCTCACATTCAAAGTGGTGGCAAATCTTGTTAACTCTCCCTTCAAAATATATGAGTCTCCTTTCAAAATATTGACTTTTGGACTCTCCCTTCAAAATATATCCTGAGTCCAACCACTTTTCACCACCTCTATAACCACCTGATCTGAACCACCTTTATCTCTAAGCCTGGACAACTGCAATTGCCCCTAACTGTGTCAGCCCTTGTTCACCTGCAGTTTATTCTCATGACAACAGTCAGAGTGATTCTTTCAACACATCACTTGGATTCTAATCCTCATTTGCTCAAAACTATCAAATGGTCAGGATTTAGCTCCTTTACAGAATAATTTGACAAGGTAACAACTGAGCAAAGATGGAAAGAGGGTAAGAAACAAACCATGTGGAACTGAAGGAAAAACACCCCAGGCAAAGAGAACAAGTATAAAAAGGGTTGATGCAGGAGTGTGTCTCTGTGTTCAGGGGATGGCAAGAAGGTCAGGGTTACAGGAGCAAATAAGCGCTAACACGGATCAAAGTCACCCAGAAACTCTCTCTTCCATGGTATGAGCAATTTCTAAACCCCTGGAGGACATGCAACAATCATTCATAAAATTAGTGCATGAGAAAATGGCTACTATATCTATGTGGAACAACTGTGAAGTCATTCCTGGGGATGTTGAGGCAAGCTTTTAAAAAGTACCATGAGATTCAAAGAGTTTGGGGAAGGGAGTTGAAGGGATGATGATAAATCAAACTCAAGTCATTTCTTCATTTTCAGTTTATAAAGCAAACCACCTACTAATAAATAAATAGCCATTACACTACCTAAAAATGTTAACCTGTAACCTGTAAATTAAAATGGAACTTTAAAACTTTTAAACTCAGAGGTGGGTGTATATATATGCCTGTTTTTTTACATATACATACATATATAAACAACAACAAAAGTGAAATGTAGGATTTTAAAAGTTAAAATAACTCTTGTACATATACGGTAATAGGAAAGATAATTGCATGTTTAGCACTTGGACTCATTTGAACTGCTAGTTATTTTAGTCCATGCACTGCATTTTAGCTCTTTTGCCCTATTTTAGTTTGTACAATATATTTTTATTCTACCAGCTATTTTAGACCAACATTCTTTTAAAAACTCTCAGATGATCCCTACTTTATTCCTTCTCAAAATGTTGATCCTAGAATTAATATAAATTTGTGTTTATTGGCAACAGGCTGATTTACACAACTAATGTCATACTGAAAGAAATGTTGGTCCCAGGACTAATATAAATTTTTGTTTATCAGCAACAGGCTGATTTACACAACTAAATTCATAATAAAAGAAATAATACTATGAAGGGAATTTGGGAAACCATAAAAAGCACTTTATGATTGCCAATTTTCAAGCCTATCATACATTCCTTATTTTGCCATTGGAAGAACAAAGAAAACTCAGCACTTGTTTCTGACAGCAGTGGAAATGTTGAACACTAAGACTCAAGAATTCAGTTTTCCATTCTGGCACTGATTTTCCTTATGACCTATAAGCCAATCATCTTCTGTGAAACTGAGTACACGAAAATTTTAAAACAATCTTAATGTAAAATTAAGTTATAACCCGTAAATGAAGAGCAAAACAAGTGAAAAATCCTTGTTCGACCTCAGATAATGACTTTTCATGTGGTTTTATATTTGAATTTCCAACAGTTATTCAAGCAATTTATGGTCACTCAGTTGTAATGTCAAAGATTGCTTTCACAGCAATCTTTCCTGTAAGCTGAAAATGAGACATTTAGATGCCGCCAAGTGAACAGAATAATTTGATTTTTTTTTTTTTTTTTTGTGAGTCCTTGGTCAAAATCTTCTCTTGGATAGATGTAGAAAATTATCTAACCTATGACTGTTAAAATGTCAGCCTTTCTGCCAACTGTCTTAATGGCAATTTCCCCAGCATTAGCAATAAATATGTGCATCTTTGCTTTTTTCAAGTTATAGTACATTGGCAAGTAACTTAAACTAACAAGACTCTGAGTTTTGGCAATTTATTAGGTCTAAGCTTTTCTTCTGGTAATCACAGCTGTGACAGTTTTCTTCTCCTTTTAGAAGTGACAGGTAGACATTTCGTGCAGAATGGAATCCAAGTTCAGGTTGCTCTGTAAGGGAAAATTTTACTTCCTTTCTTAGAGACACTTCCCTCATCAACAAACAGCGTTTATTTGAAATTGACTATTCTTACCACTTAGACAGCTAAAAGCTAAGAAACACTCGAGTGATTATAACTTTAGCTGGGTGACAAACTGGTAAGGCTGATTCTTCAAATGGACTCTGAAAACCAGTAAGCCTAAATCTGGAGATTGTTCCTTAGCACGTGCATAAATATACACTACATGTGAAAAGGAAAGCCAGAGTGAGTCAGATATGAATCAAAATAATCACTCCTATCAATTATAACCTGTGTGGAGAAATGGGAACATTTAAACACTGTTAGTGGGAATGTAAGTTAGTTCAGGCAGGTGGAAAGCAGTTTGAAGATTTCTCAAAGAACTAAAAATAGAACTACCGTTTGATCCAGCAATTCTACTACTGGGTACATACCCAAAGGAAAATAAATCACTCTACCAAAAGGATACCTGCACTTGTATGTTTATTACAGCACTGTTCACAATAGCAAAGACGTGGAAACTACCTAGGTGTCCATCAATAGTGAATTGGATTTTTAAAATGTGGTAATATACACCATAGAATACAACATAGAAATTAAGAAAGAACAAAATCATGTCCTCTGCAGCAATATGGACGTAGCTGGAGGTCATTATTCTAAGGAAATTAATGCAGAAACAGAAAACCACATACCACATGTTCTCACTTCTAAGTGGAAGCTAAACACTGAGTACACACGGACATAACGCTGGGAACAACAGACACTGGGGATTCCAAAAGGAGGGAGGAAAAAAGAGGACAAGAGTTGAAAAACTTCCTATTGAGTACTATGTTCACTATTTGGGTGGCAGGATCAACAGAAACCAAAACCTTAACATCACACAACATAACCCTGTAATAAACCTGTACATGTACTCCCTAAATATAAAATAAAAAATAAATAAAATAAATTATAACCTGTGATAAATGCTATCAAAAGGCACAGTGCTCTGAGAGCAAATTCCAGGAGGAAATGAACCATCTAGGGTTGGGGGCTCATTACTCGGAGGGAATTTTTTTAAAGCTAAGTCAAAAGACCACATGGAAAAATAAGTAACACTAGGCAGGAAAAGTCTAAAGAAGAAACGCAATGAGAGGGAACTATATATAAAGCATAATTTTTCTCTGGTCACTTAAGATTTTCTCTTTTTGTCTGGTTATCAGTATTTTTACTATAATGTTTTTAGTTTCTCCTTGCATTTATCCCAGCTGGGGTTTATTGAGCTTCTTGAATCTGTAAATTTCTGTCTTTCACCACAGAAATGTGTTATTTCATCAAATGCTTTCCTGCCTTCTCCCTTTCTCTTCCCCTTCTAGGACTCCCGTTTCTTGTATATTAAACATTTTGATACTATCCCATAATATCAACGCTCTGCTTTCCTTTCTTCCAATTATCAATGTCCATCCAGTATCTGCCTGCTTTGATCACTCTCTAGTGTTCTCAGGCAAACGGCTTTATATTTTGCTCAGAGCTCTGAGCTGTTGTGAAGAGTTAGGTCAACAGGAGCTACTTGGCCATTACAAAAAGTGCAACTTGACAGAAATCTACAAATATTTTAATATACTGTTGACAATACTATGGAGAAACAACCACTTTCATATATTGCTGCTGGGTGAATAAACCTGTATAAACTTTACAAAAGTTACTTTGACAATAAAATTATGAACACACAATCTTTGATCCAGCAATTCCACTTCTAATTATTTATCTTACAGACATACCTGAACACATACAAAGTGACATATATACAATATTATTTATTACAGTATTGTCCATAACAATGAAAGATTAGAAGCAAACTTAATATCCAATAATAGAGCTCAGATGTAATAAATTATAATTCAATTATACAATGTAATAGTATACAATTGTAAAAAAAGAACAAGGGAGTTCTACATATGTTTATACAGAAAATATCTCTGAGCTATATTAAGTCAAAATGAAGATCCAAAATGGTGCATATGTTACCATTTGCATAAAAAGGGGGAATATATATTAGTATTTGCTTATATATGTACAAACTAACTGAAAATCTATACTAGAAAAAAGTTATATTAGTGCTTACCTGGATAGGAGGAAAGTGGTATGATTTGGGTGGACAAAGGACAAAGATGGGAGGGAGACTTTTCATGATATTACTTTACATAGACTTTGATTTTTGAACAATATGAATACACTATCCATTCAAAAAAATGTTAAGGAATTAAAAAAATAAAACTAAAAGCATATATAATGAAATGTCCACAATTCAGGCATTATTCATTCATTCATTCATTGAACAAATATTTACTGAGCACATACTGTGCCAAGTACTAGGCTAGAAAATGGAGAATTTAAGACAAAACAGTCTATATGTCCTCAGGGAACTTAAAGTCTATTTTGACTAGGCTGGCAATTAAACAGAACAGTACGATGTGGTAAGTGCTTTGACAGAGATAATTCACAGGACACTTTGGAAGTAATTTAGTTGGGACACTTAGTTTCCAGTGACAGAAGAACTCCAATTCAAACCAACTTGAACAAATAAAAGAGAATTTATTGCAAGGATATGAGGGATCTCATGAAACGTAGGGATAAAAACATAGCATGGCCTCAGTTCCAAGGATTCTAATACCCACAGAATTTTCTCTTAGTCTCTTGTCTCTGCTGTCTCTGTACTTCATTTTCCTTTCTATTTGCCAGCTTCTGATTCTTTTGACCAGATGTTATTAGAAAAAAGTTCCCAGATTTACAGGTTACAGACCAATTACTCATACAGAACCGATCTCATTCCCTCAGTACTAACTCCAAATTCCCAGGGAAGAATTCTGTTTGGCTTAGGTGAGCCTCCCTGATCTAATCAACACATTTCCACAGTTCTTTGAAGTAAAAACAGTACCATAAATTCTTGAAAATAATTGAAAAACTAGGAAACTCTTTTCTGAGAAGGAAACAGATTGCATCATTTGTACATTTCCAAAAACAATTTTTTAAACACCTGAAGAGTTTTTGTACAGAATACTTGAAATGTAGGATTCTTTTTGTCTTTTGCCTTTTAGTACACGAAAAATAAAAAAGGCACTAAAACCCGCCTCAGCTGGTCCTTCGACAACACTTGTCCATTTCTTTCATGGCGAGAACACTGTGCAAGGAGTGCACCATACATAGAAATGGCCACCAAAGAGATGGAGCAATGCACCCATCATTTCAGAACAAATGAGTGGCCTCACAAAGATGAGCAAGGTGGCACAATTAGAGTCCTTCCTTACGTGCTGTTCTGAAAAGTATAGGCAAAGGAAATGGAAAGGATTTCCTTTGTGTTTCGTATGCTTCCTGAAAATAAGGTCTTTTCCACTCGATGCATCCTGCTGCTGAAAGAAACTTGAATTTCCTACTGATACCTCTACTATTTAAAAAACAATAACAGAGTTCCTTTGGAATATCAGCATGATTTTAAAAGTTATCATCTACACCTTTCATATCTTGAGGTATAAAGTAATTTAGATATTCACACACTACTTTTTATTAATAAGGTTAAAATCCAGAGATATAAGCTATTGTAAGCAAGATCTTAAGTATTTCCGTTGACATACAAGTCAAAATTCAGTACAACAAATTCCATTGCAAAAACAATTAAAAAGGGAGCCACTGTCGTGGTTCATTTATTTTAAAGAATGTCCAACTCCTAAAAGTTCCATGTGGTTAAAAACTAAACTAAACAAATATGGTCAATTCCTTGGAGAATACTGTGGCATATCTGACCACCACACTACACCCTTTTCAAAGGAGCCACCACATGTTAATCTCCAAGTCAAATGCATTAAGGACACAACTCCCAAGCAGCAAAAATTAAAGGGGGATTATGGGCAAAGGCCCCCGCATGCCCTGCTATATATGGCTGACTGGCATGACCAGAGCACCTACTACATCCTCACGCCAGTAGGGGAAAGGCCATCCACTTCCAGGCTCCCTAGATATTTTGATCTTTCTCTTAGCAACTCTTACCCTCCTCTCCTATCATGCTAGACCAGTGTTGTCTGAGAGAAAAATAATGCAAAGCACAAATGTGAGCCATATATATAATTTAAGATTATTTAACATTTTCTAATAGTCACATTTTAAAAGGCAAAAAGAGACAGGTGAAAAGTTAATAATACATCCCAATATATCTAAAATATTAGCATTTCCACATGCAATCAACATAAAAATTATTAATGAGATTTTTTGTACTAATTCTTCAAACTCTGGTGTGTATTTCACATGTGCACACATCTCAGTTCCGACTAGCCACATTTCAAATGCTCAACAGTCGCATGTTTGACTAGAAGCTCCTGTATTGGACAGCATCGTTCTAGACATTTTTCCATTAACATTAATCCCTACATTAAGGTAAACACTCCCTACTACAAATACCTAAAGACCTACATAAGCTACCAAATACCACAAACCTGAAAGATGACTCACAAGCAGATTGATAAATGTCAGGAGGTTAATGGGAATGACCATGGGACAGCCTCTTTTAGCCAATGTCTTTTTTCTTTTTCCTCCAAAAACTGTCTAAACCTATTGCCTTTACTTCCTCTTCTCCACCTGTTTCCCTAATACTCTGAAATCTGTTCTCCCATCCTCAGAAGTCCATCAAAACTGCTCCTGGTAAGATAAACAACACTCTCTTTTCTAATTTTCACTTTTACCTCGCTTTCTACACTTTATCTGCACCTTGGAGGTCACAGCCTCTATTGGTCCACATATGGTAACTTTATGATTAACAGCATTTTGAGAGATCCTATGAGAACAATCATTGAACTGGCACTTATTGAGTACCTATTATAATAACTTACTTCAAGGATATGCCAAAAAAAAAGCTAATAATAATACTTTGTATTACTTGACTCCATATTTACTCAACACTCTGTTTCCCACACAAGATCTAATTTAACCTTTGTGTTGCGGTCCGGGCAACAGTGTAGTTATCTCCAGGAAAGTGACACATGGAAAACCTATAGTCATACAAAAAGAACTGGTGGCAGAATGAAAACCCAAAGCTCCTGCTCCCTAGATCACTTTGCCTCTCCAACACATCTTCAAATGGCCTCTGCATAGAGGAGCTCACACTCAAACACTACTCAGATACTTTCCCTTTGCACATAATACCACAGCACGATGATATGATGGAAGCTTAAGACATTAACTCAAGTGATGAGATACCATAAAATGGCTCCTTTCTTTTCTCCACAATATTTTTAAATGTTGCCAGAGCTTAATGGATAAGCCAAAGATTCTTAAAATCTTACTAGGATTTGGGTCAGATACAAGCAAAAAAGGTAATTGTTTCACATCCCATTATAAAAGCATAAATCATTATTAAGGAAAAAATATGTTGCTTAAAAAACTGCTTTATCTCACAGATAACCCATTGATGATCTGTATATATAAACTATATGATTTTGGAATAACTCAAAACTTACATTTCATATCTCAAAAAAATAACACTTTAATCAAAATGTTAGGTATGATAAGCCAACTTTAAGTTCTGAGAATCAAAACAAATCAAAATAAAATTCACAAATTTGCTTATTGTGTGTTGTTGCAGTTAATAAACACTGTTTGAATATTTGTCCTCTCCAAAACTCATGCTGAAATTTAACCCACAATGTGGCAGTATTGAAAGGTGGGACCTTTCATGGGTTAATGGGTTAATGGATTCATGGGTTATCATAAGAGGGGACCTAGTGGCATTACAAGAAGAGAGAGAGACCTGAGTGAGCATGTTAGCATGCTTAGCCCTCTCGCCATGTGACGCCCTGCACCATCTCAGGACTCTGCACAGAGTCCCCAACACCAAGAAGGCTCTCACCAGATATAGACTCTCAACCTAGGACTTCTCAACTTCCCTAATTGTAAGGAATAAATTCCTTTTCTTTATAAGTTACTAGTTTCAGGTATTCTGTTATGAGCAACAGAAAACGGACTAAGACACACTGGTTCTTCTGATACACACATCCATGACAAAAATGTTAACAAGGCAATATAAAATGGAGATAATTAATAATAATAATAATAATAATAATAGAGGCAATAAAAAATGAAACCTTAGGATTTACCCATTGAGAAAATGTATGATGTATCTTTGTTTCGATATATTATATCAAAACAGGATACATGCATTTAATAGTAGTTCTTACATTATGGGAATTCACCACTTTAGAATTATGATCTTAAAAATAGCTCAGCTCAAACGGGTAGCAGTAGATATCTTTGTGGTAATGGAATATCTGCATCTTGATGTCAATGGTGATTAAAGGAAATTACATGTGTGATGAAATGGCACGGAACTATATGCATACATTGTACCAATGTCAATTTCCTGGTTTCTGTATTTTATTATAGGTACAGAAAATGCAACCACTGGAGAAAACTGAGTGAAGGATATTCAGGATCTCTACTTTGCAACTTCCTATAAATCTATAATTATTTCAAAATGAAAATGATTACAAAATATAAAATAAATACACAGTTTTTAAATTTTAACTGAAATATTCTTTTTTAATTTCTTCTATTTTTTTCTTTTTTATTATACTTTAAGTTCTAGGGTACATGTGCACAACGTGCAGGTTTATTACATATGTATACAGGTGCCATGTTGGTGTGCTGCACCCATTATCTCATCATTTACATTAGGTATATCTCCTAATGCTATCCCTCCCCACTACCCCTACCCTACAATAGGCCCCAGTGTGTGATGTTCCCCTTCTTGTGTCCAAGTGTTCTCATTGTTCAGTTTCCATCTATGAGTGAGAACATGCAGTGTTTGGTTTTCTGTTCTTGTGACAGTTTGCTGAGAATGATGGTTTCCAGCTGCATCCATGTCCCTACAAAGGAAACAAACTCATCCTTTATTGTAGCTGCATAGTATTCCATGGTGTACATGTGCCACATTTTCTTAATCCAGTCTGTCACTGATGGACATCTGGGTTGGTTCCAAGTCTTTGCTATTGTGAATAGTGCTGCAATAAACCTATGTGTGCATGTGTCTTTATAGCAACATGATTTATAATCCTTTGGGTATATACCCAGTAATGGGATGGTTGGGTAATATGGTATTTCTAGTTCTAGATCCTTGAGGAATCACCACACTGTCTTCCACAATGCTTGAACTAGTTTACAGTCCCACCAACAGCCTAAAAGCGTTCCTATTTCTCCATATCCTCTCCAGCACCTGTTGTTTCCTGACTTTTAAATGATCACCATTCTAACTGGTGTGAGACGGTATTTCATTGTGGTTTTGATTTGCATTTCTCTGATGGCCAGTGATGATGAGCATTTTTTCATGTGTCTGTTGGCTGCAAAAATATCTTTTTTGAGAAGTGTCTGTTCATATCCTTTACCCACTTTTTGATGGGGTTGTTTTTTTCTTGCAAATTTGTGTGAGTTCTTTGTAGGTTCTGGATATTAGCCCTTTGTCAGATGAGTAGATTGCAAAAATTTTCTCCCATTCTGTAGGTTGCCTGTTCAATCTCATGGTAGTTTCTTTTGCTGTGCAGAAGCTCTTTAGTTTAATTAGATCCCACTTGTCATTTTTGGCTTTTGTTGCCATTGCTTTTGCTGTTTTAAACATGAAGTCCTTGCCCATGCCAATGTCCTCAATGGTATGGCCTAGGTTTTCTTCTAGGGTTTTTTATGGTTATAGGTCTAACATTTAAGTCTCTAATCCATCTTGAATTAATTTTTGTATAAGGTGTAAGCAAGGGATCCAGTGTCAGCTTTCCACATATGACTAGCCAGTCTTCCCAGCACCATTTATTAAATAGAAAATCCTTTCAATCTGAGCACCTCTCCCCTTCCAAAGGAACACAGCTCCGCGCCAGCAAGGGAACAAGGCTGGATGGAGAATGACTTTGATGAGTTGAGAAAAGAAGGCTTCAGACAATCAAACTTCTCCAAGCTAAAGGAGGAAGTTCGAACCCATCACAAAGAAGCTAAAAACCTTGAAAAAAGATGAGACGAATGGCTAACTAGAATAACCAATGTAGAAAAGTCCTTAAATGACCTGATGGAGCTGAAAACCATGGCATGAAAACTATGTGATGAATGCACATGCTTCAGTAACCGATTCAATCAACTGGAAGAAAGGGTATCAGTGATTGAAGATCAAATGAATGAAATGAAGTGAGAAGTTTAGAGAAAAAAGAGTAAAAAGAAAGGAACAAAGACTCCAAGAAATATGGGACGATGTGAAAAGACCAAATCTACGTCTGATTGGTGTACCTGAAAGTGGCGGGGAGAATGGGATCAAGTTGACAAACACTCTGCAGGGTATTATCCAGGAGAACTTCCCCAACCTAGCAAGGCAGACCAACATTCAAATTCAGGAAATACAGAGAACGCCACAAAGATACTCCTTGAGAAAAGCAACTCCAAGACACATAAATGTCAGATACACCAACCTTGAAATGAAGGAAAAAATATTAAGGTCAGCCAGAGAGAAAGGTCAGGTTACACACAAAGGGAAGCCCATCAGACTAACAGCAGATCTCTTGGCAGAAACTCTACAAGCCAGAAGAGAGTGGGGGCCAATATTCAACATTCTTAAATAAAAGAATTTTCCACCCAGAATTTCATATCCAGCCAAACTAAGCTTCATAAGTGAAGGAGAAATAAAATCCTTTACAGACAAACAAATGCTGAGAGATTTTGTCACCACCAGGCCTGCCCTACAAGCGCTCCTGAAGGAAGCACTAAACATGGAAAGGAACAACAACACCAGCCACTGCAAAAATATGCCAAAATGTAAAGACCACCAATGCTAGGAAGAAACTGCATCAACTAACGAGCAAAATAACCAGCTAACATCATAATGACAGGATCAAATTCACACATAACAATATTAATCTTAACTGTAAATGGGCTAAATGCCCCAATTAAAAGATACAGACTGGCAAATTGGAATTGGATAAAGAGTCAAGACCCATCAGTATGCTGTATTCAGGAGACCCATCTCATGTGCAGAGACACACATAGGCTCAAAATAAAGGGATGGAGAAAGATCTACGAAGCAAATGGAAAACAAAAAAAGGCAGGGGTTGCAATCCAAGTCTCTGATAAAACAGACTTTAAACCAACAAAGATCAAAAGAGACAACGAAGGCCATTACATAATGGTAAAGGGATCAATTCAACAAGAAGAGCTAACTATCCTAAACATATACGCACCCAATACAGGAGCACCCAGATTCATAAAGCAAGTCCTTAGAGACTTACAAAGAGACTTAGATTCCCATACAATAATAATGGGAGACTTTAACATCCCACTATCAACAGTAGACAGATCAACAAGACAGAAAGTTAACAAGGATATCCAGGAATTGAACTCAGCTCTGCACCAAGCAGACCTAATAGACATCTACAGAACTCTCCACCCCAAATCAACAGAATACACATTCTTCACAGCACCATATCACACTTATTCCAAAATTGACCACATAGTTGGAAGTAAAGCACTCC
The DNA here is from genome assembly GCF_009764315.1 of Trachypithecus francoisi. Classification (NCBI taxonomy): domain Eukaryota; kingdom Metazoa; phylum Chordata; class Mammalia; order Primates; family Cercopithecidae; genus Trachypithecus; species Trachypithecus francoisi. The sequence goes on from NW_022681462.1 coordinate 80,268,790, forward strand.
TCAGCAAATATAAAAGAACAGAAATTATAACAAACTGTCTCTTAGACCACAGTGCAATCAAACTAGAACTCAGGATTAAGAAACTCACTCAAAACCACTCAACTACATGGAAACTGAACAACCTGCTCCTGAATGACTACTGGGTACATAACGAAATGAAGGCAGAAATAAAGATGTTCTTTGAAACCAATGAGAACAAAGATACAACATACCAGAATCTCTGGGACACATTTAAAGCAGTTTATAGAGGGAAATTTATAACATCAAATGCCCACAAGAGAAAGCAGGAAAGATCTAAAACTGATACCCTAACATCACAATTAAAAGAACTAGAAAAGAAAGAGCAAACACATTCAAAAGCTAGCAGAAGGCAAGAAATAACTAAGATCAGAGCAGAACTGAAGGAGATAGAGACACAAAAAAAACCCTTCAAAAAATCAATGAATCCAGGAGGTGGTTTTTTGAAAAGATCAACAAAATTGACAGACCGCTAGCAAGACTAATAAAGAATAAAAGAGAGAAGAATCAAATAGACACAATAAAAAATGATAAAGGGGATATCACCACCAATCCCACAGAAATACAAACTACCATCGGAGAATACTATAAACACCTCTATGCAAATAAACTAGAAAACCTAGAAGAAATGGATAAATTCCTGGACCCATACACTCTCCCAAGACTAAACCAGGAAGAAGCTGAATCCCTGAATAGACCAATAACAGGCTCTGAAATTGAGGCAATAATTAATAGCCTACAAATCAAAACAAGTCCAGGACCAGACGGATTCACAGCCAAATTCTACAGAGGTACAAGGAGGAGCTGGTACCATTCCTTCTGAAACTATTCCAATCAATAGAAAAAGAGGGAATCCTCCTTAACTCATTTTATGAGGCCAACATCATCCTGATACCAAAGCCTGGCAGAGACACAACAAAAAAAGAGAATTTTAGACCAATAACCCTGATGAACATCAATGCAAACATCCTCAATAAAATACTGGCAAACCGAATCCAGCCGCACATCAAAAAGCTTATCCACCATGATCAAGTGGGCTTCCTCCCTGGGATGCAAGGCTGGTTCAACATATGCAAATCAATAAACGTAATCCAGCATATAAATGGAACCAAAGACAAAAACCACACGATTATCTCAATAGATGCAGAAAAGGTCTTTGACAAAATTCAACAGCCCTTCATGCTAAAAACTCTCAATATATTCAGTATTGATGGAATGTATCTCAAAATAATAAGAGCTATTTATGACAAACCCACAGCCAATTCATACTGAATGGGCAAAAACTGGAAGTATTCCCTTTGAAAACTGGCGCAAGACAGGGATGCCCTTTCTCATTCAACATAGTGTTGGAAGTGCTGGCCAGGGCAATCAGGCAGGAGAAAGAAATAAAGGGTATTCAATTAGGAAAAGAGGAAGTCAAATTATCCCTGTTTGCAGATGACATGATTGTATATTTAGAAAACCCCATCGTCTCAGCCCAAAATCTCCTTCAGCTGATAAGCAACTTCAGCAAAGTCTCAGGATACAAAATCAATGTGCAAAAATCACAAGCATTCTTATACACCAATAACAGACAAACAGCCAAATCACGAATGAACTCCCATTCACAATCGCTTCAAACAGAATAAAATCCAACTTACAAGGGATGTGAAGGACCTCTTCAAGGAGAATTACAAACCACTGCTCAATGAAATAAAAGAGGACACAAACAAATGGAAGAACATGCCATGTTCATGGATAGGAAGAATCAATATCATGAAAATGGCCATACTGCCCAAGGTAATTTATAGATTCAATGCCATCCCCATGAAGCTACCAATGACTTTCTTCACAGAATTGGAAAAAACTACTTTAAAGTTCATATGGAACCAAAAAAAGAGCCCGCATTGCCAAGACCATCCTAAGCCAAAAGAACAAAGCTGGAGGCATCACGCTATCTGACTTCAAACTATACTACAAAGCTACAGTAACCAAAACAGCATGGTACTGGTACCAAAACAGAGATATAGACCATGGAACAGAACAGAGGCCTCAGAAATAATACCACACATCTACAACCATCTGATCTTTGAGAAACCTGACAAAATACACTTTTAAAAAACGACTTTGAGCATGCAGGCGGAAACATGTTCTTCATTCTTTTTTTTTTTTTTTTTTTTTTTAGTAGAGACGGGGTTTCACCATGTTAGCCAGGATGGTCTCGATCTCCTGACCTCATGATCCGCCCGTCTCGGCCTCCCAAAGTGCTGGGATTCCCAATGTCATCTGTTTTCACCTGTTTAGAAAAACAGGGGTTTCCTAAACATTATAGTTTTATAATTATTATTTGTATTTCTTAAACATTATAAAACCAGCATAGACAAGGACTACAATGTCTAAAAATCATTAAAAGAGATGAGAAAAGCAATAAGGAGGAACAATTTGATAAAAATAAAAAGGTAAAGAATCAGACAATAAAGAATGGGCATTTTTTGTAAATGTTTACTTGCAAAGGTGTGCTTGCTAAAACTCTCTAAATGGAGGTTCGGGGGCAGGGAGAAGAGTGTCTGCATAGGGTGGGGAGGATAGTGTATTTCAAATTCGCAGGCTTGTCAGAAGACTGACAGTAAATCAGAACCCTTTTCCTCTTCTACATGGTAACATTTTCCTCATGCCAGCTGATAGTAAAAGGAAGAAGCGTATCAGGTTTTTCAAAGCCTTATACTTTTAGAGCAGAAATGTTTTTAAGAATATAAATATGTGGCAGAAAGAAAAATTCAGTGATGACAACAGTAAAGACCATCCTCTCTAACAGATACAGAACTGCATAATGCAAAAGGATCAAATAATCATTCCCAGTCTTAGATTCTTCACAGCAAGCATTTATGAGATGGACTACTTGGACCTGAAAAAAACTAAAATACTTGAATTTCCATTCAGATCAGGAAGAACCTACTGATTCTTATAATGTTTCATTTAGAGAATATATACTATTATCGTTTTAATATAATAAATATCCATTTATTTCAGATAAAAATGTCCTCATGTTGCAAAATGCCACTAACACATAATAGATGTGTTTTATTGATCAGTAAGCCATTTGAATATATGCTTACAATTCTTGTTGCCCATATATGTCATGCCCCTAAGTTTCCCCTAATCATACAACCCACTGACCATCTCTCTTGAGAGAGCCATCTATGTCCACCTTCCTTCAGGGTCTAGGTCAGCAGTTGACCAGTAAAGGCTTTCCTTGGTCACTCCCTTCCTCAGTGATTGTCTCTTCTGCTGACTGCTCACACAGCCTGTATATTCCATTTGAGATGTAATCTATCTAGTATTGTTCAAATTCCTTTTTTACAGATATAGATTAAACCTTCTAAATTGGATTTTAACAGTCTCAGGAGCCAAAGCCATATCTGATCTACTTTTTTTTTTTTAACCCAAAACCTAGCATAGTAGACTTTTCATAAATGCTATTAGTCCCACACTGGCTTAGCCCTACTAAAGTGCATCTTGTTAGTTCAGTGCAGCATTCCAGCACACAAAAATAATTTTTAATGTTGATTCTGTAATCTTTCACAATAGCTATCTTTTTAAGCTCTATGCTAGCAGAAAAAAGAAACTCACACTTTGTATGATTTCCTTCAAGTCCCTAACAAAACCCTTAACAAGAAAAGGTCAAACGAAAAGCCCTGTGACATTCCACAAAACACCTGAGGCTGATAAGAGTTACACCCAAACTTTTAGGTGGAACACTTCCACAGATCCCAACAACTAAGAAAGGAGCATACATGAGTAGAATACTAAGAGAGAATGACCAAGTGCTTCACTGAAAATGAGATCATCTAAGTTTATGATATTACCCTTCCTTAAAGAAGCAAACTAAGTTTGTCATGATAGTTTCCCAGTTACCCAACTATTGTCCAATTGACTACTGCATTTTTATTTTAATGTTTGCAAATCATCTACTTAAAGATCTGAGCTTAATTTCTTTAAAAATCTCCAGGATGTCGTCACTTACAACAGTCTTCTAGGATCTTTCTGCTTCTCCAAAATTTCTCAAAGATAATGTCCCAGAGAGCATATCTGCAACTTTCTTCAGTACCCTGAAATGGTTTCCTTTAGAGCTTCCAGAAGGCATGCAGCCTTGCCAACACCTTGATTTTAGCCCAGGGAGACCCATTTCCGACTTCTGCCCTCCAGAACTATGACATAATAAATCTGTGTTTTCTTAAGCCACCAAGTTTGTGGTAATTTTTACAGCAGCAATAGGAAACTAATACAGTCCCTGATTCAAAAAAATCTTGGTGCAAAATCAAGCTCCTTTCTTTTGCCAGGGTCCAGTGTTTATCTCCGGAATCTTGGTCTAGATTTTTCCTCCATTAGCGGGCTGTCCTTTAATACTCCTGAACCCTCATGCCAAGCTCTAATTTGTTCATCCCTCAAGACTCACTTTTATACCCTGTTTCTTGACCTACTCCCCAATTCCAACTCATAATTTTACTCCTATAGTCTCAGCTACCATTTCTACTAGGCCTTTCCTAGGCCTGGTCTGCCATAAGCATAACCTCGGTCTACTTTGCCTTGTTAAAGGATTCTCAGTTTCTTTACTTCACCTGAATCCATAACCATTGCCCTAATGTTTACAAACTACTTAATATCAAATCAAAATAAACTGAGATAAGTGTAGCAGTAGCAGGTTTTGTAAGTAAAGAAAGGAATATCGGTAACATTAAACAGAAAGTTTAAAAATACTATAAATACAAACTATCTGCTTGAAATGAATTCAAACTTCTACACCTAGATGAACTACACCTCAAGTATTAGCTGAGCCACTAAATAACATTTTGAAAATTATTAGGTAACAAAGGGTGCCATAAAACTGGATTATATTCAAATTCACATTAATATTAAAAGGGGGAATGAGACACGAAGGCAAATCCTAAAAACTAAAGACTGGTTAGTTTGACAGTGATTCCTGCTTTCAGATGAGCCTGTCAGCACTAAAGACAACACACATTCACCAAGAAGTCATGCCAAATTAACCTAACATCCATTTATGTAAGGACAATTAAGTCAATTATTTAATAGGAAAATGCTGGGGATAGAGGATAAACTAAGCTCAACAAAGTTTTCCTTATTAGCCATATAAACATATTAATGTTTCAAAATAATCAATAGTTTGCATCTTGAACCATGCACTGTTGGTGGGAATGTAAACTAGTGCAGCCGTTAAGGAAACAGTATGGAAATTCCTCAAACAATTAAAAATGGGATTGTATATAACCTAGCAATCCTACTTGTAGGTATATATCCCAAAGAACTCAAAGCAGAATCTCAAAGAGATAGTTGCACACCTATGTTCAATGTAGCATTATTCACAATAGCCAAGAGGTAGAAGCAACCCAAATGTTCACTGATGGATGAATAGATAAGTAAAATATGGTAAATACACTCAATTGAATACTACGCAGCCTTAAAAAGGAAGGAAATCCTGTCACATGCTACAACACTGACGAACCTCATACATTATGCTAAGTGAAATAAGCAGTCACAAAAAACAAATATATGATTCTACCCATATGCAGTATCTAAAGGAGTCAAAACCATAGAAACAGAAAATAGTAAAGTGACTGCCAAGTGCTGAGGGGAGGAGGAATTAGTGTTTAATGGGTTCATTTGCAAGATGAAAAAGTTCTAGAGATCTGTTGCACAGCAATGTGGATATATTTAACACTACTGAACTGTACATTTAAAAATAGTAAAGATGGCAAATGTAGTGTTATGTGTCTTTTACTGAAATATAAATTCAAGACTTTACAAAAGGAAAAAAATCTTGAACTGAACAAACAACATGATTTGTAATAACAAAAATTTTAGTCATGCTGATTCGAAGGCATTAATCACGTGTAAAACCTTAAAATCAAAACCTTTAAGAAAAAGCCGAAGAGGCCGGGCACAGTGGCTCACGTCTATAATCCCAGCACTTTGGGAAGCCAAGGCGGGTGGATCACCTGAGGTCAGGAATTCAAGACCAGCCTGACCAACACAGTGAAACCCCGTCTCTACTAAAACTACAAAAATTAGCCGGGTGTGGTGGCATGCGCTTGTAGTTCCAGCTACTCAGGAGGCTGAGACAGGAGAATTGTTGAACCCAGGAGGCGGAGGTTGCAATGAGCCGAGATTGCGCCACTGCACTCCAGCCTGGGCCACAGAGCGAGACTCTGTCTCCAAAAAAGAAAAAGAAAAAGCTGAAGAATAAAAGCGGGAGTGTTATTTAGCCTAAGAAAGACAGTGAAACCTAAAAGAATTAGCACAGAAGAGCACCTAAAGTTATTCTGTGCTTAATGAGAGTTTATTCATTCATTCATTCAAAAACGTTTATGGAATACCAATGAAGTGGAAGACACTGTTCCAGGTGTTTGTGATTTGCTAGTGAACAACGATCCCTGCCCTCATAAGATTTTATATTCCAATGAGGACAGACACACAATAAACATAATCAATAAGTATGGTAGGCTCCCTCTAAGTGGCTCCCAGTGGTCTCTGGTATTCATACTCCTATGTAATTCTGTGTGTGTGTGTGTAGGTATGTGTGTGGGGTGTGTAGGTGTGTTGGGAGGGTGGGATATTGGACCTAACAAATAGAATACAGCAAAAGTGATGGGCTGTCACTTTCAAGATTAGGTTATAAAAGACTGTGACTTCTATCTTGCTCACACACTCCCTCTTGCTCTCCCCTACTTGCTTGCTCTGAATCTTGTGCACTGCCCTGTAGAGAGGGAAGCAGTTGAAGGCGGCCTCCAGACAACAGCCAGCACTGAACTCAGGCCCTCAGTTCGACGACCCATGAGGAACTGAACTATGCCAACTACCACATGCATGCATTTATAATGACTCCATCTCCAGTCGAGCCTTGAGATGACCACAGTCCTAGCCAACACTTCAAGCATAGCCTATGAGAGACCCTGAGGCAAAGGGCCTACCCAGATTGCTGCCAAAAACTATGATAATAAATGTTATTGTTTGAAGCCACTAAGTTTTGGAATGATTATTTTATATAGCAACATGTAACAAATACATTAATTACATGGCATGCCAAAAGGAAATGCAAAAAAGCCACATGGAGCAAAGTAAAAAATAGAGGAGAGGGTACGGGTGCAAGTCACAATGTTTAAAAGGGGTATTACCAATACTTACACATGAATGCTTACAGCAGTATTATTCATAAAAGTCAAAAAGTGAAAACAACCCAAGTGTCCATTAATTGGTAAATGGATAAACAAAATGTGGTATGTCTATTCAATGGAATATTATTCAGCCACAAAAAGAAATGAAGTACTGATATATGCTACAACATGGATGAACCTCAAACATAGGCTAAGTGAAAGAAGTCAGTCACAAAAACCACATACTGTATGATTCCATCATAAGAAATGTTCAGAAAAGAAAATTTATAGAAACAGAAAGTAGTTTAGTGATTAACTAGGGCTGGAGGTGGGAACAAGATTAACTGTAAGGGACATGAGGGATCTCACTGGGGTGATGGAACCATTCTAAAACTGGATAATGGTGGTGGTTGCTCAAATCAGCCAACTTATTAAAAATCATTTAACTGTACACTTAAAACAGGTAAATTTATGATATGTAAATTATACCTCAAAACGGCTGCTGGGGGTGTTAACAGGGCATCATTGAGAACATAACATTAGTAGAAGTTTGAAGGAAGAAGAGTATTAGCCATGTGCATATCTGGGGAAAACATCCCTAACAACAGACAGTCTATGCAAAGACCCTTGGGCAGGAGAATATCTGGTGTGCTTAAGAATACACAAATTATATATGATTTATACCTATATATAATATATAATATATATTATACACCAAAATATATATTTATATATTATATATAGGTATAAATCATATATAATATATATAAAATTTAAGTTCTGGGATACATGTGAAGAATGTGCAGGTTTGTTACATAGGTATACACATGCCATGGTGGTTTGCTGCACCCATCAACCCATCATCTATATCAGGTATGTCTCCTAATGCTATCTCTCCCATAGCCTCCTCCCACCAACAGGCACCGGTGTGTGATGTTCCCCTCCCTGTGTCCACGTGTTCTCATTGTTCAACTCCCACTTATCAGTGAGAGTATGCCATGTATGGTTTTCTGTTCCTGTGTTAGTTTGCTGAGAATCATGATTTCCAGCTTCATCCATGTCCCTGCAAGGGACATGAACTCATCCTTTTAAGGGCTGCATAGCATTCCATGGTGTATATGTGCCACATTTTCTTTATCCAGTCTATCACTGATGAGCATTTGGGTTGGTTCCAAGTCTTTGCTATTGTGAAGAGTGCTGCAATAAACATATGTGTGCATGTGTCTTTATAGTAGAATGATTTATAACCCTTTGGGTATATACCCAGTAATAGAATTGCTGGGTCAAATGGTATTTCTAGTTCTAGATCCTTGAGGAATCATCACATTGTCTTCCACAATGGTTGAACTAATTTATACTCCCATCAACAGTGTAAAAGCATTCCTATTTCTCCACATCCTCTTCAGCATCTGTTGTTTCCTGACTTTTTAATGACTGCCATTCTAACTGGCATGAGATGGTATCTCATTGTGATTTTGATTTGCATTTCTCCATATAGAGTTTTTTATACCACTGGAAGGACTTGGCTTTTATTATGAGAGAAAAAAGAGAAGTACATAAGGTTCTGGGAAGAGGAGCAATAAGGTCTGACTTGAATTTTTAAAGGGTCATATAATTATAAGTTACAAAAAGAAAATATAAAAGGCACCATGTAAGCTAGCAGATTCCAGAGTTACCGACCTCTCTTACCTGACTGGGATATTGGAGAAGCCTTTCCATTCAAAGGGGGAAACTTGTTAGTGTCTCAAAATGTGACCTGCAAGCCACATACATCAGAATGACCTGGAGGCTGGTAGCACATGCAGGCCCTCAGGCTCCACCTCTGACTGCTGAATATCTGGGACTGGGGATAAGACTCTGCATCTTACAAACTTCACAGGTAATATCTTTGAGAAACACAATGAACCAGACAAACATTAAGGTCTCTTTAAACTCTAAATTATGAGAAACATATAGGCTACCTAGACCATGGTTATTTAAAGAAATGACTAGGATTTTCAAATGAACATCTGAATTGATTATTTTATTATAGATGAAGTCATCTTTTTTGCCATTCTCAAAAATTCTTACCCAGTTGTTTTTTTTCCCAGCATAAATTTCCATGTTCTCTCCATACTGTGGCTCTTCCAGTAATGTCTGGTATTCAAACATGAGGCGGGAGCTCTCCCGGAGGCGGCTACATTGGAATTGGTGATACTGTTGCACAAGTTCCTTCACCACAAGTAAGAGACATTCAGGATTTGAAGGATTCCAGGAGGCAAGATTCTGTAGAAGCCATAACAAATAAAAGACCAGTTAAAACTGAAATTTCATATAAATCCACACATCGGTGTAGAGGAAAAGAGTAACAGAAATCTAAGAGGAACAGACTACTCCTAGTTAGCCATATACCCAGAGATGAAGTTAGAGAAATCTTTTGATATTGGCAATTTCTCCTGCCTTCTAAAAAAATCCTTGCAGAAAAATTGAGGAGGAATTCCATCATGAATAGGCAGAAACAGTGAAGTGTAAAGCCGGGTAGTAACAAAACAAGAAACCTAAATATCCTAGAAGACCATAATTTTAGCCCTGGAAGACTTAATTTGTTTCTTATTCTTTTATAATTTTAATTTTTTTCGATCTCTACCTAAATTCAGCATTATATGCTAAAGTAATTCAACTCAGATCCACAGACCATCTGTATCTGTAATACCAGATATAAATAAACGCTCTGTAAACACTAGAGCCTCACAGAAATATAAGCACAATGGTGATGGTTAGGCCTGAAAAAGATAGGCATAAAATAGAGACATGGGAAAATGTCTGCCAAATGCGCAAATCTGAATAACCACAGTTCATCCATCAGTCACTCCTCCAAGTAAAAAAGGATGGTTCCAAGAAAAAAGCAGCTAGTTCAGCTTGGAACTCAATCACACTCATGATTTTCCTTGAGACAACATACTTAGGTATGCAGTAGTCTTCTATGTGTACTCTCATTTTGTCGCACAGAATATTGAAAGCATGTGTACTCAAGGGTTATGACTTTATAAAATTCATATTTTTTATTACTTCATCAAAGACATTCTTAAGTGAACTGTTGTTGTTTGTTTAACTGAGTATGTGTGACAACAGAGAATAAAATAACTACGAGTATAGCTTGATGTCTGCTGTGGTTAATGCCAAGTCATCAGTTTTGCACACCACTGCTTCTGCAATGTAAATGCAAATATTAACACTGTAAAAAAGAAGTCATAATATCTTAATATGATTATGAAAACAGTTTTGACTTTGCAGACCCTTGAAATGGTCTCAGGGACCCCAGAGGTCTGCAGACCACACTTTTGAGAACCATCAACACTACTTTATATTGTCTTAAGGACAAACCAAGCATAGCTTCTATCAAAAGAAAACAAATAAGAAGTAAAGGAATGCATTTTTTAAAGGAATTACTTTGCTCTACTGAGTGGGTCGATTTATAGGAACTAAATGACAATGGGGAAATCAATAAGTGTTCTTTCATTTATAGGAAAAACAGGTCTTAGGATGTTCAAATAAAGACGATGAACAGAGGAAAAGTTAAGAGCTTCAGTATCGTACAGTGAATAAGAGGGGTATCTTGGTATGAAAGTGATTTGATAAGTAAAGTACAAAGTTTTCCCTGGCAAATCTGTTGACCTCAATAGCAGGACTCCTTCTGAGCTGTTCAAGACTAAATTCAAAGTATCAATAGGATATAACAGCATTGTATAGAACTTAAAATGATCTTAACATAGCTTGCTATGTATTTCCTTCAGAGAGCACTGCTAAACATTTATAAGCAAGAATAAAATACAATATTCCATTTCTTGGTCAAGTATTCCTCATCAGTCCTCGCTCCCTACTAGAGCAAAAAGAAAAGCTTTAGTTGTCTTGATTTACATTTTTAAAATTCTGTCATTTCTCCTTAGTTATTTGGTAAGTTACAGACCTATATCCAAACAGTTCTAAAACATTACGAAAACATATAAGTTGGCAACATACCTTACCAACTTGAATTCATTTCAAGTGATTCAAACGAATTGTTAAAGACATACTAACCAGTCTCCTTCCATTAAAATATAATTTCTTTGTTGATCTCCTTAGCCATTCAAGGCAAACTCACTGGAAAACACTCCCATCAAGGATGGTTTAGCTATACTAAACAAGATAAAAATTCCTCTAGTATTGCTATATGACCACTTTTACTTGTTAGGTAATTTGCGGTTTGAACCACTTTGCCTAGAAGGGGAGAAAACAGAAGATATATAAAGTTTTAGTTACTCCCTAAGAATAGGGCATATTTTAAAAACACATCTAGCAATACAAGGCATTGGAGCTTTCCATTCTCTCGAGTATGAGATAGAGAAAAATGCCCAAAGGTCCTTCAGGGAAAGAGGAGGAGGAGGCATAAATTAGCAGGCATCTATGAAAAAGAGAAAAATAAGTGTCTCTCTCTCTATTCATAAAGTTCTTCTTCTACTTCTTTTGGTAATGCTTGAAGGAAGAAATCTAAAATGCGGATGGCCACAAAGAGTAGGCACAGGGCACATCACATATTAACACAGAAAAGAGCATACAAAAAAAAGGATTCCAAAAATGAGGAATGAAAAATGCACTCAGAGAAAGTGATAAAACATAGTCAAAGACAATAAACAAAAGCAAAAGAAAATTCACTACTATTTTATAACAGAAACTTTATTCATTCTCACTAAAACACTTATGAAACAGTTCAGGGAAGGTATCGCACCAATTCTTTTTAAAGACTAGTTAACTAGAGAGATTAAATAACTGCTCACATTCAAGTGTAAACAATAATTGAGACTGTGTAGAATGTAAATCTTCCTACTCTTCCTCCAATCAGTTAACTAAAATATCAGTTTTGAGCCAATGAACTAGCACTTGCCTCTCTGTGGTCATGAGCGAACTCGTGCATAGTGGTAATTTTGAATACTTTGGCTCCCCTGTCCAGGCCGCCTGACAGGAGGAGTGCTCCCAGTTCATGTGACCCTTCACCTTTCCACATTTCTCTCTCGTAAATACATTCCACCACCTACCTATGGGCTCCCATATCAATGGCCCCGCAGACTTGAACAAGCCCAACCAATCCTCACAGTTCCTCCACACAGCTTCCTTCTTCAGAAAGACAGTGAGCAATAGTAGTTTCAAGGCCTAGCTCACCCTCAATTCCGGTTCCACTTATTAAAACCCATAGTTTTTCGGCCACAGTACCACAAATTTAGACATGCGTGAGGATACCAATGAATGGAAAACATTAAGAAACAATGTAGTCCGTCCATGTCTTTGGGGAGATAAAGGAGGAAACTAAGCAAATGAAGAAATGAGACTTGGAACCACCTCTGCTTAATAAGGGAGGGGAAAAAATTTTCCAGGGGGGGAAAAATTCTTTAATTAAATTAATCTTATGATAAAAATGTTCAACTAATAAAAGGATAAGGTACAGGAATACATTAGAAATATAACAAGAAAATTATCTAAAAAATCTTACTACAAAATTTTGCCCAACTCTCTAGCATATCGGTAAAATAAAAGGAAATTAAAAGAGACTGACAATATATGAAAAGTATGCAAGCCCATTAGTAGTTAAAGAAGTATAATTTTCCTCATTTCTCCTTTTTAATAAACTAACTTTTCATTGAAAAGTAACATATGTACACAGTAAAACAAATATGTTTTAAGTGGCATAAAAGAATGTAAAGAACAATATTAAGTCTCCCTCCAGACTATATCATAAGATCCTCTCCCTACAGAAGATACTTTTCCCCACACAGGGCCTGCACATGACACCAATGTCTGGCCCTTCCTAAGTTCCTCCACATGACCCATGGCTCTGCCACTCTGTGCTGCCTCTCCCACTCTTTGAAGCTCCAAACACTGCTTCCATGGTACATGCTTCCCTCAGATCAGTGTCTTACTTTCAACTTATTATCCTGATAGTGCTTCAGCTCCACAAATTGTTTCTGGCTCCCATGAGACCTTCTGATTTGGCCTGTCCCTCACCCAGCATTTCCCACAAGAGAAGAAAGTAGGGCAAAAATTATGAGAAACAATGTTTATATCTTAAATTAGCCAAGTTCTTTTTTTCAGCAAACAGCCAATGTTGGTGAAGATATAATTTCATGGACCTTTTTACACATAGAATTGTAAACTCATACAAGTAGTTTCACTATATGCATGTGTGTGTGTGTGTGTGTGAGAGAGACAGAGAGAGAGAGAGAGTCTTAGAAATGTTTATTCTCAATGCCCCTAGAAATCTTATTTCTGGGAATCTAGCTAATCTGCAAATAACTAAAAATAAGGGGGGGGGGACTTTATAGATAGAAATACACATAGAGTCATTTGTAATATCATGAAACTGCAAACAATCTAGACACCTGATAATAAGAATTGTTTTAAAAACTGTTAATGTAATTCAAATAAATAATCTGCAACTATGTTTCTATACTATTACAGTATGTTTATACAATTATATATATAATTATATATATTATATATATAATAACAGTATTATATATAATTGTATAAACAATTACAATAGCACAGAAACAACTGCAATAGCACAGAAAATACTTTTGTTAAAATATTAAATGAGGAGAGACATAAATCTGCATACACATTATGATTACAACTTGGCTATCCCCATCCTCTCCCAACCTTCCATAGCAAAAACCATCTGTACATGGAAAATTTATTGGGAGAAATGTTAATAACTGAAATCCGTAGTTGGAAGCTATTTAAAAGAGTTTTTTTCTTCTTCCTGTTTTTCCGTATTTTCCAAATTTTCTGACTGTATATACATGTATATGTATGTATGTATACATAAGACATGAACATACTTTCATAATGGAAATACAGCTTTTAAGAAAACATAATAGCATACTCCACATATTTTATTTCACACTTCACATATTTCATTTCAAACTGTTTTTCAATCTCAAAGTTTAAGAAATTCCATTTGTCATTTTTACATTTTACAAGGTCAGACTCCAATTGTCTTTTCTAAACAACTAAAAAAGTTAGCCAGTGCCATAACCTTCTGGAAAACAAATCTTGCATCATTTAGCCCTAAATACACATGCTTCAAGTAACTTTGAATTTACTATTTCTTAAATTCTGAGCCTTGCAGAACATTTCCAGAAAGCGAATTCAACATGCTAAAGTGTAGTGGTCACAGTTGAAGCAGTTTATTGTGCCTTCCTTAGCCAAAACTCTTTTGTGTTGCATTCATCTAAATGCAAAGTCTTACTAAGCAAAAAACAAATTTGGAGGCATCACATTACCCAACTTCAAACTATACTATAAGGCCATAGTCACCAAAACAGCATGTTACTGGTATAAAAATAGGCACATAGGCCAATGGAACAGAATAGAGAACTCAGAAACAAAGCCAAATACTTACAGCCATTTGATCTTCAACATAGCAAACAAAAACATAAAGTGAGGAAAGGACACCCTATTCAACAAATGGTGCTGAAATAATTGGCAAGCCACCTGTAGAAGAATGAAACTGGATCCTCAGCTCTCACCTTATATGAAAATCAACTCAAGATGGATGAAAGACGTAAATCCAAGACCTGAAACCATAAAGATTCTATAAGATAACATAGGAAAAACCCTTCTAGACACTGGCTTAGGCAAAGACTTCATGACCAAGAATCCAAAAGCAAATGCGACAAAAACAAAGACAAACAGATGGGACTTAATTAAACTAAAAAGCTTCTGCACAGCAAAAGAAACTATCAGCAGAGTAAACAGACAACCCATAGAGGGGAGAAAATACATCTGACAAACGACTAATATCCAGAATCTACAAAGAACTCAAACATATCAGCAAGAAAAAAAACAAATAATCTCATTAAAAAGTAAGACACATGCACACCTATGTTTATTGCAGCACTATTTACAATAGCAAAGACTTGGAACCAATCCAAATGCCTATCAATGATAGACTGGATAAAGAAAATATGGCACATATATACCATGGAATACTATGCAGTCATAAAAAAGAATGAGTTCATGTCCTTTTCAGGGACATGGATGAATCTGGAAGCTATCATTCTCAGAAAGCTAAAAGGAACAGAAAATCAAACACAGCATGCTCACGCTCATTAAGTGGGAGTTGAACAATGAGAACATATGGACACAGGGAGGGGAACATCACACACCAGGGCCTGTCAGGGGTTGGGGGGTAAGGGAAGGGAGGGCGTTAGGACAAATATATAACGCATGTGGGCCTTAAAACCTAGATGATGGGTTGATAGATGCAGCGAACCACCCTGGCTCATATATACCTATGTAACAAATCTGCACGTCCTGCACATGTATCCCAGAACTTAAAGTAAAATTTTTTTAAAAGTGGACTAAGGACATGAACAGGCAATTCTCAGAAGAAGATATACAAATGGCCAACCAGCATTCGGAAAAATGCTAACATCACTAATTATCAGGGAAATGCAAATCGAAACCATAATACAATACCACCTCACCCTGCAAGAATGGCCAAAATCAAAAACCAACAGATGGCGTGGATGTGGTGAAAAGGGAACACTTTGACATTGTTGGTAGGAATGTAAACTAGTACAACCACTATGGAAAACAGTGTGGTGATTCCTTAAAGAACTGAAAGTAGATCTACCTTTTGATCCAGCAATCTCACTACTAGGTATCCACCCAGAGGAAACATTATATGAAAAAGATACTTGCACACACATGTTTAAAGCAGCACAATTTGCAATGGCAAAAATGGGGAACTAGCCCAAATATCAATCAACAAGTGGATAAAGAAAATGTGGTGTGTGTGTGTGTGTGTGTGTGTGTGTGTATGTGTGTGTATATATATGTGTGTATATATATATACACACACACACACATATATATGAATACTACTCAGCCATAAAAAGTAATGAAATAATGGCATTCACAGCAACCTGGATGGAATTGGAGACTTACTCTAAGTGAAGTAACTCAGGAATAAAAAAACAGACATCGTATGCTCTCACTCACATGTGGGAGCTAAGAGCTACAAGGACACAAAGGTATAAGAATGAGGACACACAGGTATAAGAATGACACATTGGACTTTGGGGACTCAGGAAAGGGTGAGGGTGGCAAGAAATAAAAGACTACACCTTGGGACAGTGTACACTGCTGGGGTGATGGATGCACCAAAATCTCAGAAATTACCACTAAAGAACTTATTCATATAACCAAATACTACCTGTTTCCCAAAACCTACTGAAATACAAAAATTAAAAATTAAAAAAAAAAAACTGTATACAAATGTTCATAGTAGCATTATTCCTAATAGATAAAAAGTACAAACAACTCAAATGTCCATCAACCAATGTATGAATAAATACAATATGTACATACATACAATGGAGTATCATTCCACGATAAAAAGAAAGGAAATACTGATTCATGCAATGACAGGGATCAACCTTGAAACATTAAGCTGTGCGAGAAGGCAGACCTAAAGGCCACACATTGTATGAATCCATTTATACAAAATGTCTAGAAAAGCCAAACCTACAGGGACAGACTGTAAATTAGTGCTTGCCTAGGGCTGGGGACTTGGGGGGAAATGAGGACTGCTAATGGGCACATGGCTTCTTTTTGGGAATGATTAAAATGTTCTAAATTCACTATGGTAATTGATGACTGCACGACTCTGCGGATATACTAAAAACAACTGAATTTTATACTTCAAATGGATGAGCTATATATCAATTAGATCTCAATAATGCTGTTAAAAAAGAAAAAAATAGAAATCTTTCTACAACATAGAAAGTAACGGTGCATTAGGGAAATTCTAATTTTAAACTTCTAATGTCTATAATCATGAATAAATTATATAGAATATGCAGAAAAAATAAAATAAATGGCAAGTCTTAGGAAATCACCAGTAACATTTTACATTTCTAACAAAACTGGAACTGAACAAGCATGATTTTTTTAAATGTCACTCCATCTGGAGAACACCAAGGATAACAACAAAAATAAATTTGCTATTGACCTATTTGTAAGAGGACCAAGTATTATCAGCAATAAGTGTTTACACTGTACATTTTGTTAAGTATGTATAATTCCTTTAATGTATCATCTAAAACACTTGAAATAATTTTAAACATATTTTCCTAATTTCTTCAAATATAACAAGTTACAAATTTTAAAAAGTCGAGTGGACATAACATGAATTTGAGGATGGGAGAAAGAGAAGCTGGATTAAGAAAAGCAAGTCTACTCCTTCTTCCATGTAACTACCCTTCAAATATTTATAGTCATGTGGCAAACAAAAAAAGGTAACACAGCATTGCCTGCCAATCATATACATCCCTTATGGTTTTAACTTGCAGATTATATTTTGGGATTTTGTTCTTGAGAAGATCCAACTATTAAGAACAAAATGAAGTGGACACAAGAAAGAATATCATAGTAGTACTCTTCATTACTACAAAATGTAGCACACTCATAGAAATAAATATTGGTAAGGCAAAAAAATTAAACAGGGTAGTTCTGTGATCCTCCATGGCTTTATTTTCAAACATTCTAATAATTCTCTTCCTCCTTGTAAGCAGAGCCTATAGAGTCTGATGAGATTGTTGCTATGATGTTTGAAGTTGTTCATTACAGTCTAAAACACAGTGGATTCTGGGATGCACAGAAGCTAATTAGAAAGAAATGCACCTGCGGAGGGCCCACTTCGGCCGTCTCTCTGGCCAGGTTTCCCTCGGTGTGCGACTGTGCGCTCAGCCCAGCACCATGGGGAAGTTGGACAAATGGGTGGCCTCTATGCATCCAACAGCAATGGCAAGATCAAGGGGTTCAATCCAGTCTTCAGGGCCAACAATACAGGATTATCTGAATAGACCAAGGCCTACCTGGAAAGAAGTAAAAGAGCAACCAGAAAAGAAAAAGAAAGGCTCTGGGGCTTTGGCTGAATAAAATGAATGAGAAATGGAAGAAAGAACTAGAACACCACAGGGGGAAATTGTTAAGTGGAAGTGAGAGCTCATCCAAAAAACGACAGAGAAAGAAAAAAGAAGAAATCTGGTAGGTATTCATCTTCTTCTTCATCAAGCTCTGATTCTTCCAGCAGTTCTTCAGATTCTGAAGATAAGGATAAGAGACAAGGAAAATGGAGAAAAGAGAAAGAAGAACCATTCACATAAATCTTCTGAAAGGTCCAAATCAGAAACTGAATCAGACAGTAAGGATAGTTAAAAAAAAAAAAAAAAAGAAGTCAAAAGATGCCACTGAGAAAGAAAAGGACATTAAAGGACTCAGAAAAAAGAGAAAGATATACTCAGAAGATAAACCTTTATCATCGGAGTCCTTGTCAGAATCAGAGTATATTGAGGAGGTATGAGCAAAAAAGATGAAAAGCAGTGAAGAACAAGAAAAAGCAACAGAAAAAAAAAAAAAAAGAAAAAGAAGCATAAGAAACACAGTAAGAAGAAGAAAAAGAAGGCTGCTAGTTCAAGTCCTGACTCACCATAACATTAATAAAAATCAGGATTCCCTTATAAAAGAAAGCACAATGTCTGAGGAAATTTCAACTGTGAAAACTACAACATATTTACTAAAATGCATGAATTTTCTTGTTTTTAGAATTATTCCTGGACTATTCAGTAGCCACTCAGATGCCACTGTCTGAAAGGCATCTTTCAACATAAATGTTTCAAACATAAATGTTGCCTGCTGCTTGAACATCTATTTTTTTCTCTTCCAGCGCTTGATAGCTCTGGGAGATAATACACTGCAGTCATACTAGTGGTTAAGATATTTGGGAATAAAATCGATACTTTTGACTAGAAGTGTCTAAGGATAAACCAACCGAAATTGAATCTGGATATATCTTTAAGATGTGATCAGAAATGACCAGATGACTCTAGTTAAAATTTTTGAAGGAGGGATTACATTAATATTTCAAAACCCTTATTCTGTAAATAAGTGAATTTTAATTTTTTCCCCTTGTATACTTTTATTTACCTGGGGAAGGAGGTTGGAGGGGGTGGTTTGCTATCTCTTTAGCTAGCAGAATAGTGTGCCTTTGATCCTCACACATCTGTATTGTGTCAAAGCTGGCTACCAGCAGTCTTGCCTTTTACTGAGCTTAGTGTCATCCTTGGATGCTGTCATATGCTGCTTTGAGTGAACTAGAGAAACAGCCATTTGCAGCATGAGAAAGTCCCAAAAGCTCTGGGATTTACCTCCACTTCAATAATCATGAATATTTTTTAGCATTAGAATGTGTTATGCCATTTGAAATAATTTTGATTACACTTTGGCTTGGGAAAGGAATTATTTTAAATAGACACTGGTACTTTTTGAACTTGATAGCTAAGGATTCTAAAATGCATATTTTATACTTAAGTTTTAACCAGTCAGGAAAATTTTATGTAACCAGTGATAGTTTATTTTTTGTATGAATTTTGTTTAGGCTGCAATGTTTAGCTTTTGTTAACTCCTCACTCTTGCTGTCTTAAGTTCATTACTATGTTTAACAACCTACTTGCCAAGATATTTAGCATGTAAAATGCAGGGTTTTGATTTAAAAAAAAAAAAAAACAGCTTCATACTGAAGCTGAGACTTACCATAAACAAGTTGAGTGACAAAAAAAAAAAAAAAGAAAAGAAAGAAATGCAAATATCTGCCATCCAAATGAATACCTAAGTAGACAGCAATAAATGGCCACTTCTGGGATTTGGGCTAGTAAAAGTATTCCTAGAAACACAGGGTAAGTCCTTACACTTACTTAGGAACTGTGTCTGACAAGTAAACTGAATGTACGCCGGTAAAACATGGTGATTTGCGACCTGTGTTTAGGGGCTTCTGGTGGAGCCAGAATTAGTCTGAACAGAAGGCACTTCAGACTTCCAAACGCTGTTTCAACCAGAACATCTCTGTTCTCCTAGTTTTTGTTTTAGTTTGGCTTGATTGGAGTTTTATCAAAGATGTTATTTGAAAAGAATCTTTTTTGGAAAAAATTGATCTAGTCCAATACACAGTGAATAGTTCAGTGAAACCTTAACTTTACCTCCACCAGTCCTATATGTGACTTTCATCTCAATCCCAGAAGCCCTGCTAAGTGGAATCCGTAATCACAACATGGCCATGGAGGAACAGCATAGGATCTTCACAAAAACGTGCTAAAGAAAAGTATGTCCCTTTGTTTCTTTCCTTTCCATTTTTGTTTTTAAGACTTTAGCCACAAATTATCAAATTAGTCAACAAATATGCAGCTCATGCTTGGAGTAAAAGGGATTTATCTTCTTAAATCCTACATATGTAGGATTTAACAATAAGCAGAGTGGAGCTGGCAGTTGCTCCAGAAAAACTCATCCGTGTTGGGGAGTTTTTGGGAGCAGTCATGGAAGCCATGGAAGCTTCTGATTGTGGTTCTGCCCCTCCTTTATCTTGAGCTCTCCAAGGTTCTGATCTGCCTCTCAACCAACAACCAACTTCGCTGTTAGCCATGTGTACACACACGTGTGTGTGTGTGTGTGTGTGTGTGTGTCCTTCTAAAACTGCTTTTTTTTTTTTTTTTTTTTTTTTTTTTTTAACTTGCAGGATAAAATCAATCAGACCATTCCCTGGCTTACAATCAATAAAATCTTCTAGCTACTTGTGGTAATGTGATCCTGATTCTCATGTCAATACAGAACATGACAGTTATATATTCTTGAGGACAACATATGTCTTGGGCAAAATGCACAAATACCTTTGTAGCTGAGAAACCATTTTCCCATAAAAGTTTGTGATAGGACTGGTAAGACTCATAATGGAGAAAAAGCAAAACAGGAAATTGTAAGTCTGAACTTTTCAAAATGCCATTCGGTAGGCAGCCTCAATCAGTTGCTAGGTAAGCCAGACTTCCAACTAACAGGAATTCTAGGGCGTGTTCAAATGTCTATCAAGAGATGATCTACAGGTGGAATCTTACAAGAATTTATCATCTCGATTTTGTACCAGGGTGTCAGCATCTTTCGAGGTGGCATACTTCACATGTCTAGTTTCCTCCACAGGCAAGTAGGCTTTAAACCTAAAACATGTAAAAGTATCCCAAAATGATACCTAATTATAATTATGGCCTCATTTATAAAATTCAAAAGCCTGTAACGTCCCTTCTTGCCCATCAGAAATTGCTATATAGATTACCTTTCAGTTCCTCTTAAAAGAAAGTGACCAGTATGCAGCCCCACTCCATCTTGAATTTCCACTTCAAATGAGTCTCTAGGATCAGCCAGCTTATTTCCAGCTTGTGTTTCTTTCTTAAGAATTGGGGATGGATAAATGGGAGGAAACAAAAGTGGGAGAGAAGTGGAGAGGGAAGAAATTTTAAACCACATCTCTTGATCCAATCTTCCTCATTCATTAAGAAAAAGAAAGTAGGCAGATTCCTTTCTATCTTGGAAACTCCCTCAAATGGGACAGGAATGAAAAGAATACCCAAAGGAAAAGAATCTTAATTAGCCCTTCTTCTCTTAAAACTGTAAATACTTAGAGAATAAAAATAATGTATTTTCCAAAATACGTATTAGAGAACTAAGGCCAAGAACACTAAAATTATTGAATATCAGCACCGTGAAGAGTACTAGAATGACTAATAACTAAATCTATTCTCTTTCTTCCATAGGTTTTGTCTTTATCCTCACAATTGTAAGGTAATATCTTTTAAATACAAAATCAAATCTATTTGGGGCCAAAATGCTCAAGTTTTAAACCAGTGGTTTCTCAAAAATATACGAATTAATATTATTAGGACAAAATGTCAATGTAGATTAAATTTGATTTATGAATCCTAAACATTAAAACTATTTTTGTGGCCCTAGGTTGGCTGTGGCTCTGAAATGAATGTCACCATTTACCTTAGCTATTGATGCCACACACCTTCTCAATTAATGCTACTCAGAGTCAGAGAATGAAAGGCAATGGCAGAAAGGGAATTAGCAAATATGATTTCTAACTTAATTCAAATTGTTTTTCCTGGGGATGTATTTAAATTTTCCAGGTTGCTCGAATATCATCCAGGGATGTGATTTTGAAGGAGACAGCTTGTTACTGTTTTTCCTGGCTGTACTACAAGAAACAACAGTGTGAGCTTATTTTAAGTTAATGGGTGCTTCTGTGTTTCTTTACAAGAAATTAACTGCAATCATTTAGTTAAAGCAAACACTTTGTTAGTGTTACACTTTTCATCAGAAAATGTCTTCAGGAATCTTTCAAACTTAGAAAGTTAAGAATCCAAATTCCGTCCAAAGATTTTAAACTTGGAGCAAATTATTTAAATCACAATGAAAGATTTTTTAAGCTTAGCGACCCTCTGCTGGCACTGAATATTTTATAGCCATAGGGGACTCCTTTCCATTCTCCCAAATCAAGATAGTAACTTTTTTCCTGTCTCAGACGGCACCAGACCCCACGGTAGATTCTTCTTTCCTTCTGACTATGATAATCACAAAGAAACCCACAGGAATGGGCGGTATGGAACAAGAAGAGCAAATAGCTTCAACCAAGTTGTTATTTACAACTGGAGAAACATCTGCAGGCTCTGGCACCTGGTTGCGGACCTCTGCCCTAGATGACTTCCCTAGTGAAACTAGGCCCCTGGGCTACAAGGATTTATATTATGTAACTGTTTCTCCTCACCTTAGCTGAGCTCTCTGGACTTTAGACCTGCAATATTTGCCAGACCCTCTTCCTCTTAGTCAAAATCCCAGTTACAGGCTTTCCTGGCCAGTGGTCTTAAAACCACCAATGTCCTAGTAACACGACTTATGTGGAAATGGGCAGATAAAACTCCAAATGAAAAGGAGACTACCCCAGGCTCTTCGGGTTGTAACAGCCACATGCAGCTATAAGAGCAAGAAAGAAAAAGCAAAGCAAAATAGACACTCAACTGAAGGAAAGCATATCCACAAAGCACAGCACATGGGATATTAAAGAGCTTTCAATATCTTTACTCTTCCCCCTAAAAACTCTACCACTTATCCCCAGATCCATATAATATCCTTGGCCTAAACCTACATTTAGTAAACATCCATTGTTTCATGTCCAACATCCATTCCCCTCTTGCTGATAACATCAACCCAAATTTTGCTGGGGAGACTTCCCTTCCCCATTCTCAGGTATGAGTTTTGAGTGGGAACCTCCAGTCCTCTATAAGCTCTATAGGTCCTCACTATCTAACCCCATCAACATTGTCTATGCACTTAGCTCAATGTTTGCTTCAGCCATTGAACACATAACCAATCAAACCCAATGAGATAAATAAAGACATCAGCTGGGACTGCTGAGAAATAAAGGCTTACTTTCTTCCTATGATAGGATAATATAAAGTCTGAATTGGAGTAACAATTTTTTATTCATAAGGGAAAACACTTGTGAACCTATACAGATATGGAGACTAAAAGTTAACACAATGGGAGGCACAGCAGAGAAGAGAAGAAATGGGAAGAAACCAGGTCCTTAAATGACATTATTTTAGCCACTGGACCAAGCTTTGTCTGATGCTCAATTCTGGACTGCTGAGTTCTCTAAGCCAATTAATTCTCTTTATAGTTAAAGCCAGTTTGAATCAGGTTTCTGTCACTTAAGAAAAATGGAGAAAAAGAAAAATAAGAAAATAAAAGAGTGCTGACACACCACAATACCATTATCACCATTTTACCTCTTTAGGAGAAAGATCAGAGGAAGAGGGACATGAGCTCTTACCAGGCCATGTAACTATTCAAGAGCACTTCAACCAAAAGTATGGATTTGGTGTGGGTTTTCTGCCAGAAACAAAAGTTGAATAGCTTCCTACATTTATCTGCAGAAAAATCTACATAGAGAATTAATCTATTTCTACTAACCCAACAATGATTATAATAATTTTTCTTAAGGAAAAAATAAATAATAAGGAAAAGAGGAAAAACAGAAACTATATTTTTGTATATTACAACTCATTCAATAAATTTAAGTTAAAATGGATCTGAAATAGGTATCTGAGATGTTCCCCATCCTACAGCTTTTCAAACACCAATAAGGTATTTGATTCAGTGGGTAATCAAGTGAAACTTATAAAAAAAAGCCAACAGTCCCATTGAAGGACGTAAAGGAGAAAAATGAACAACTGTTCCAGACTAAATAAGGACCCTTTGATTACTGACATGTGTCTTTGATTACTGACATGCACACAATGAGCAGTACCCCAGCCCTTCTTTAGCACTGAGCTTAGACAGGAGGTCTTCGCTGGCTTCACGGTCCCTTAAACAGGAGATATTTTTACCTTTCCTCCACTTGACTGGAAATATTCAGCATGTACAAGCTGTCCTGTGGTATCATATGAATGCTGGCTCCATGCCACACTGGAAATGTGTGCCTCCGGCCAGTAAACCTTTACATCTTTTGTACACATTCTCTCTCCAGGAGACTTAAAATGGGTCCCCAGAAGGCAGCCATGGTGACTGACTTCAAGCCATTTATCAACTTAGCAATACACAATGATTATTGTTTCATCAACTGTCACTTCCTTAAACTACTGCCATCCGTCTCTAGCCCCTAAACCCATTCCTCACCAGTTCTTTCAAAATTGTGGTGCTTCTCAAAGTAAACTAAATAAAAGCATCTGTTTCAAATGGTACCATCCAAACAGCCTTCCCTGGGTCTCAGGATAAACAATCATGGAGACATACTCTCTCCAACGAAGTGCTTCACAAACCTTAACAAAACCGTAACATCCAAAGCTGCCAATTTCTACTGCCATCAACTCATCGTCGAACAGACTAGGTTTCTTTTTATTAATAAAAAGCATTTTACTTTTAAAAAAATCCCTTGATAAAAGGCTGTCAATATGCAATCTTCATTAACCAGGGAAGCCTGATTTTTCCCTACAAGTATATGAACCTTTCCTACCTACTACCCTAGCTTCCACCCTGGCTATCATCAGAATAACTGTTGAAGCATCCTAAAAAGACAGAGTATCAGATACAACCCTCTGATACACTGATTAAGTACACCTGGGGTGAGATCTGCTCCTTGGTCCTATACAATCTTTTCACGATTTTGGAGTCAGGTTCAGGCATTCAGATAGCAGACAAAACCCAGAACACTTAATTATTTTTCCAGTGAATTTTCTCATTGTGATTAAAGGCCCAAATAATTTCATATAAACTCGCTAGACCTTCACATAATCCATTGACTAAATGATGGTTAAAAGCTCCACTCACTGGAGCTTTCTATGAGTTGCCCCATATGTATTCCCAGGAAGTTACAGATTGTGTCTCCAGACCTCTGGTCTATTTCTAACAATGATTACCCCTGGAATCCAGAGCTGCCCATATGCAGGGGCGAAAAACATCTTCAACCATGGAAAGCCAACATCACTCTTGCTCATTTCTGCTTCTCCTATAGTACTGAGTTTTACTAAATTTGATCCTTTCATCTGCCTAGATCTGTAATATCATCCAGGCTCCCCCGAGATCCCATCACCCCTGATTTAATGTCACTTGTGCCCTAGGGGGGAAAGTGCCAAATAGCTTACTCAATGGTGTGATCATTCTCAAATTGAACATATTTATTTGTGTTTAATTTTAAATCATCATCTTTTCTCTCAAATGTTTTTGTGATGGTTTCATTAAGATTAAGGAATTATGGAGCATTTGTAAATTGACCGCCTCAGCCTGCAGACATGCTTTCTTTGACCCACACAAATTTTTATTTGAAAATCTTTAAACAAAGCATACACACTTCAGCAGGTCACAATCCTCACCAATTCCAACTGTTTTATACCTACTTTTTCATTCATTTGTGTTACCTGGGTACACTTGACTGGCTCCTTCAGACATTTGAGTTCGTAGCCCCTGCTACAAAAAAGATTATTGAGATTTTAGGGCATCTCCTGAAAAGACTGTTTATTTCCTCTCATGGTCTCTTCATTTATGGTAGATGTATCAGGTGTTTATTGGTGTCATGTAAGCAAAAGAATAGCTGAAGTTTCTCAGTCACTGAAAATTAAAGATAAAAAGAAATCTCTCCTATTCATTGCACCCACTAACGTTCATAAGAAATCACTGAATGTCTGGGTAATATAGTTACTTCATATCACTCGCCTTCTATAAGATTATAAACTATGGGAGAACAGGAACAATATCTTATTCATCTCTATGCAAATACTGTGTTAGACATTATGGGTTATTCAAAGTGGGCAGTGAAACTATTTTTCAAGTGAATGATCACCACTATTCAATTCATTATAAACAAAATTAGGTATATTAAAGATCCAAAACATTTTCCAGGGTCAATAAAGATACTGGCTACTGGGAGCCAAGTTAATCTGTGGTTATTAGCAGAAGTAGACAAAAGAAAATTGGAGAGCAATTCTGAAAATACAATACGCAATATGACTAATTACAGTCATCAATCACAAAAAGTTTGAACAATCTGAAAAATAGTATCTTAAAAGCATTCTAAGACATAATTTCTTTCCAAAGGCTATCACGCTTAAAATGAGAATGTACAAGCCTGTAATCCCAGCACTTTGGGAGGCCGAGACGGGCGGATCACGAGGTCAGGAGATCAAGACCAGCCTAGCTAACACGGTGAAACTCCGTCTCTACTAAAAAATACAAAAAACTAGCCGGGCGAGGTGGCGGGCCGCCTGTAGTCCCAGTTACTTGGGAGGCTGAGGCAGGAGAATGGCGTAAACCCAGGAGGCGGAGCTTGCAGTGAGCTGAGATCCAGCCACTGCACTCCAGCCTGGGCGACAAAGCGAGACTCCGTCTCAAAAAAAAAAAAAAAAAAAGAATGTAAAAGTAGTTATAAAACTGAAATGAAATTATTATGGCTCAATAGACAAGGTCTAAGGCATACAAAATAGCACATTAAATCAGTTCCCAGTTCATAAAACCTGTATGTGATGTTGATCTTCCTGTTTTTCATAAACCTTATAATTGTGCTTCCAGAAAGCTACCAAGCATCTGCCTCTATGTAGCTAATTCTTTTAATCTTGGAGCTCTAACAAGGAAATAGAGAGTATACTGTGCCAGGATCACTATCTTCTCCAGCCAAAAGCATTATGTCTTGGAGCCAATTTCCTCTTGGTAAATTTTGATCAAATTCCTTCCATTTGCAGCTTCCTTAGTACTGGTAATGGCTGCACATGTCACAAGTTGATATACATGTATATGTGTTTAACAATATACATTATAAATTTAATAATATGTACACCTGTGCACATGAGTAAATACAAGTCTATGTATGCAGCCATACATATATATGCATCCATAGTGGTTCCTGTCTCTTTATGTGATTCTTTGTGACTACCATCCAGGCTTTCTTAATCCAGTGAAAATCCCTCTGGTAACAAACATTACTTTGGAACTCTGCATTAATCAACTCTGCTATACTGCTACAATATAATGATAATTAAGGTTAATAATAATTCTGATGCCATAAAGTCTCTTAAATGCTTCCAAACAATCAAAAGAAAGATCAAATTATGCTCTACTTTTAGTGTGAGGGGTATTTTATTTTAAAAATCAATTATTTTAAAAGAACTGGTGGTCCATATATAGCTTATATAGTATATTTTTATGAGTCTGAATATTGAATTAATCAGTATACCTTATTTCCCCAATATTCTCAATACAGAAGAATTTCTGTAATTTTTATATATGACACCTAACATTAATATGCACACATTAAATATATCATATACAGGGGTGACAGATTAACCAGATCATCATATTTTTCAACTACAATGTGTAGTTCCTTAATCCTTCAAATGCTAAAGTAAATTGTTAACTCTCTAGTTGCTCCTGTTATTGTTCAAAATAAAGCATATTTAGTATAATTCACCTTACTTGATGAACAGGGGTCACTCTTGTAAGAACAGATAGCCATTTTTTAAAAAGAGTGATATAGTTAGGGACGTTTTAGGTGAATAGGCTACCTGTCCTTAAAATAAATGACACCAGGATACTGTACCTTTACAATCCTTGTTGCTTTTGATAGTTCTTTTCTACTTGCTATACACATATTTGTCTCATTTTGCTATAACTAATGTCATTGCAAATTCTATTCTTCAGTCAAGCATTATACAAAATTATCTAAATAAAATCTAAAGATGCCTCTATATGTCATGTATAAAATAAAGCACATAGTCCTTATTTCAGCTATTTCACAAAATTTAGAAACCAGGATGGTAGGGGAAACCAGGGTTACTTTCAGTTTGTGACTATGTACCAAGTAATTTAAGGTGCAAGAAATTTGGGACATATATCCAACTACCAATTTATACGAACTGCAGTGGAACAAAGGAACATGTTAAACTATACCACAGAGATACAATCAGCACAATCTAGTCTGTGGTAATTTTCTAGGACAAATGGCCCTGTTTCTGCAGCTATAAATTGCAAAAAAGGGAGAAAAAAAAAAAAGATGGAGAAAACTAGTAAGTTAAAAAAGACTTGACATAACAATTAATCGCAATGCATAGATCTTAATTAAAACAATTAGGAATTTGAACAGTGACTGGTTATTTGATGACGCTAGGGAATTACTGTCAATTTGTTCAGATAAGATAATGGTATTTTGGTTATGCTTTTTAAAAGATTTATCTTGGGCCGGGCGCGGTGGCTCAAGCCTGTAATCCCAGCACTTTGGGAGGCCGAGACGGGTGGATCACGAGGTCAGGAGATCGAGACCATCCTGGCTAACACGGTGAAACCCCGTCTCTACTAAAAAATACAAAAAACTAGCCGGGCGTGGTGGTGGGCGCCTGTAGTCCCAGCTTCTCAGGAGGCTGAGGCAGGAGAATGGCGTGAACCCGGGAGGCGGAGCTTGCAGTGAGCTGAGATCCGGCCACTGCACTCCAGCCTGGGCGACAGAGCGAGACTCCGTCTCAAAAAAAAAAAAAAAAAAAAGATTTATCTTTTTGAGTATTATACTGAAATATTTACAGATGAAATGTCATAATATGTGAGGTTTCCTTCATACTACGATGCCAGGCAGTAAGTGAATAGGAGTATAGATGAAACAAGATTATGACATGGCAATTATTGAAATGAGATCCATGGGGATTCATTATACAACACCCCAAAATAGAAAGCTTTTCAAATAAGGGAATTCTACAGTTGTAATTAATTTTGTTGTTTTCATTTCTGAAAATTATACCTAAGAATTATGATTGGATTTCTAAAATGGCTAGTTACAAATTTATAGCCATGACATGATGCTAAAAGTTAAACAGGGTATGCAGGTATGCAATTAATCTTAATTGTTTAATCTGGCTTAAAATTTTATCAATTTTCAAAACTTCCTTAGTCCTTTATTCTAAATGTTATAAACATTTTAAAATGCATTGTTTCCTTGACAAAGAAAAATTTCACAGGGCATGTTGCAAAATAGCACAAAAATTTTTATCTCAAATGTAATACTTACAAATTTAAAAGTCCAAAAAATACTAATAAAACAAAAGAAATGGACTTAAAGCTCTCTTCAAGAAGTCAAAATCCTTAGATTAACAGACAGTATTTCAATTATTTATGTTTAGTATGAAAAGGTTGACAATTACTATTACAGATTTTCTAATTCAGTAAAACACAACTAAGGTTGTCTATGATGTATTCACTATGAACTAGACAAGATACATACATAACATAAATCTATAGCTAATTCCAGAATTATTTCTATTCAGTTCTATTCATATAGCAATAAAAACATATGAACTCAAAAGTTTAAAATAGTTATTTTTTCCTGACTTGAAAATGCTTTTAATTTAATCTGTATAGATTTGCTGAATTTGGAGTAGAAACTACACAGTAGTTGAAAGTAAAATAAATGGTTAACTAATACATTAAATTAGTTTTAAATTAAAGTCAAATCTCATTGAGACACATTTTGCTTTTTAAAAATAATTCCCAGAGGTGCTAACTAGGCTAAAGTTCATGTTAACCTTGGAAACATCTTCAAAGTACTAAAATAAACAAATCTTTTTAAAATGTATCTTTAAGCCAGGCACAGAAGGGTGGTCCCAGCTACTCAGGAGGCTGAGGTGGGATCACCTAAGCCCAGGACGTCGAGGCAGCAGCGGGCTGTGATTGTGCCGCCACACCTCCAGCCTAGGTAACAGAGTGAGACCCCATCTCTTAATAACAAAAAAAGTATCTTTAAACACACAAATTATATATAATTGTTATGTCAATTAGTGTTTGTGCAAATTAATTTTTTAACCTCCTGAAGAACCACCCCCCTTTGATTTTAAAAAGTGACTGATAACCTCTAGTAAACTATTTTAGATACTTTAAGTAATTAGCTGTCCTTCTTTTAAAAATTCTATAATAATCCAGACTTTACTTTTCAATCTGGCTTCTTCATAAATGTTCTTGAAACATATTCAAGAAACTGTGTTCAATGTGTTGAATGTTTTGTTTATAATAATGTTGTACTTCTATTTTTATAATCCTACCTACTTAAAAACATTCTTAAAATGTATACAAGATCTACTGAGTCATTGTCAATTCAAGGCTAGAAACCATCCTGTGGTTAAAGGATTACATCAAACCAGTGTAAGGGCTGAGCTGGCGTTTTCCTTTACAGGTTTAAATAGCTTGGCTCTCCAAAGCTTGTGTGGGGGCTGCCGTTTGGCATAAAATCTCAGCAGGATGCAGATAATTTCTCTGAAAAATGTTTTTTAATGGCTAAGGGTTTTTTTTTTTTTTTTTTTTTTGCTTTTTAAAAATGTTAGAGAAAACATATATTAGAACCAGATTCAAAATTTATGAGACTCTTCCTCTGTAATGTGCCCATTCCTGTAGATAACCCAAGTAGAGCAGAGCAATCCCAATCCTAAAGACTTTAGTAAGCACAAAACCTCATTTCTATTTGAGTTGAAAGTCACAAAAGTCAAAACCAACTGCTTCAATTATAAAGGTAAACTTAGGGCTTCTTTGAAAATACATCCATGTGCCAAGTTCTCTCTGGTAATGATTATATGTTGCCCTTGGTCATTTTAGCCTCCACACCTCTGGTTTTCTTTCCATTTTTACATTCAAATATTACCATCTTTATTCCCTAAAATGGCCTTGTGAGATAGGTACTTATCAGTTTTATGAATAAATAAATACATAGATCCAGCATAATCCACCTAGTAATCAATAGAACTAAGTCTAGAATTCCGATCTGTCTCGCCCATATTCATTTTCAATACCTGTAGTTCTTGACTCTGGCTATAACACTAGAATTGGCTTTGTTTGTTGTTTTTGAGAGTGGGTCTCACTCTGTTGCTCAAGCTGGAGTGCTGTGGTACAATCTCAGCTCACTGCAGCCTCAACCTCCCTGGCTCAAACAATTCTCCCACTTCAGCCTCCCAAGTAGCTGCAATTACAGGTGCACGCCACCATGCCTGGCTAATTTTTGTGTTTTTTTGTAGTGACAAGGTTTTGCCATGTTGCCCAGCCTTAGAATTGGCTTTCTAAAACCACTGATGCCTAGGTTCTACCTCAGACTAAATAAATAAATTGAAATCTTTGGGAGGTACGATCCAGCAATCAATATATTCCTGATTTCCCCATGAAATAATCACAGCACCACACAGCAATACAAGAAGAGAAATGTAGAAAGCAGGATGGCAGACACATGGTCAACATTAAATTATCTACTTGCAAAGCCAAGCTTTAATGTCATTTTCTTTTTTCACCCTACGGTCACCCACTTCCCCACTCCCAAATCAGTAAACACCAAGAAGTCACATAATTTTAATATTTGCCTACATGAAGTACATTGGGAACATAAATCCTAATAACCACCAAAACGTATAAAACAATTCTAGCTAAAACACCCTCTAGATGATTTATAATTTTATACCCTCTTTAGCTACTGGCTCCCTTTATTATATTTTGTTGCCATTTACTCCTTTCTGCACCTCTATCTTCCAACTGAGATTTTTGTCTTTCATCTCCCTGAAGAATTAGTAAAGGTTTGCTAATGACGAAGTCTCTGCTTTTGTTTACTTGAAAATGGATTTATTTCACTGAAATTAGTCAAGAATCTTTCTGCTAGGTATAGGATTTTAAACAGTTGTTTGGTTTATCACATTAAATATATCACTAAACTGTATTATATCTTCCATTAATGATATTAAAAAGTCAGCTAACAATCTAATGGTTGCTCTTTTGTTTTCTGTTTTTTTTGTTTGTTTGTTTTGTTTTTTTAGGTTTTTCTCCTTGTCTTTGGTTTTCTGTAATTTGCCATGATGTGTCTAGGAGTAAATTTCTTTGTAGATAGCCATCTTAGGATTAAGTGAATCTGAGGAATTACATTGATTAATATTTATATGCTGAATATACTTAGCTCCTTTTTAAAAAAAAACTTTACTGTAAAATATAACAAATATATGGACAAGTTCACAAAACAAAAATGAATACCTTGATTAATAATAATCACAGAAACAACATCTGTGAAACAGATGGAGCATATGTGCAAAGCTAAGCTTATCAGCACATTCTATTCCCCAGAGCAATAATGTTTACGGATACAATGACCTATATGAGGTAAGTCAAGACAAGTCTCAATTCCAAGACTTTGTGATACCAGACTTTCTCTTCTTTGGAACTTGGTATTGTGACGTTCACCTACAAGTACTAGGAGATACTAGGAAGAGCCTAATAATAGTATCAGCTTGAGCAGAAGGCAGAGCAAAGCCCTGATGACATTGTTTAAACCCTAAAACTATTCACACCCCAAGCTAGTTCTTCCCCTGGTCTTTACTGTTATATGAACCAATACATTCTTTTTTTTTTTTTCTCACCTGTTTGATTGTATTTTCTGTTACTTGCATCTCATCATGTTCTAACTGCTACAATTCATCATGTGATTGCCTTTCCTGAAGTAATTTCTTCTTCATTTGAACTTTGTTATTACCTTTCCGATATAGTTTGAATATTTGTCCTCTCCAAGTCTCATGTTGAAATCTAACTCCCTGGAGGTGGGGCCTGGTGGGAGATGTTTGGTGCACAGGGGTGGGTCTATCCTCATGGTAATGAGTGAGTTCTCACCCTGAATTCACATGAGATCTGATTGTTTGAAAAAGTGTGGCACCCCCTCCTCTCTCTCTTGCTCCTGCTCTCACTAGTGACATGTCTACTTCCCCTGTGCCTTCTGCCATGATTGTAAGATCCCTGAGGCTCTTTCCAGAAGCAGATGCCAGCACCATGTTTCCTGTACAGCCTGCAGAACTGTGAGCCCAAATAGACTACTTTTCTTTATAAATTACTCAGTCTTACGTACTATTTAATAGCAACACAAGAACACTTTCCTTTCTACCTTGTATCACAGTTCCAACCTGCCTTATAGCATAACTGTCTGTAGCCATATTTTCTCCAGTTCTAAAGTGTGAGCATGGAGCACAGTGCCTAAATATGAGGTATTCAATAAACAGGTATTGAAGAAACTGTGAACGCAACAATGAATCATCAATTTGTGTATCCCTTGCACCTAGTGCAAGCCTTAAATATAAAATAGACTCAATACATGTTTGTAGAAGGAATTAACTAACAAAAAGACAGGAATAATATCACAGGAAGGCAGACATCAGTACATACATAAATGGGATCTTAAAATAATCCTTCCTGGTGACTGGAATGATCCATGTGGAAGTAGATAAGAGTTGAAGACATCAGTAAAATCATGTTTCCCTTAATATAGGTACAGACGGCTACACAGACAAATATTTATAGATACGCACATTTCCTTGCTCTGTGAGCTGAAAGGACCTAAATAAAAGCAATGACATCCCAGTAGCAACAATCACATCTACCACTCAGATATTGGTTTCTAAGACCTTTCTCCAATAAAAAGAGAAAGTGCTCCTTGGAGAAATGACTGATACTAAGACTGGAGCAGGAAACTGACAAGATGAACCTAGATCATCTCATAGTGCCAGAAGGTAAGAAAATGCTACAAAAAAACAAACAAATAAACACACCTATAATGATGGGGGCATGTCAAAGGAATATAGGAACCAAGTGGAAGAACTTCCAATGGCCAAAGCTGGAAGAATTTGAATAACAAAATAAATAACATAGTATCGGACTGTAACCCAAACTATAAAGTAAATACCTGCAAGTCCACACTGATTAAATAAATGACTGAATAAATTAATAAATGGAGAGAATAGACAAATCTCCCATGCAGTAGAATTCCAAATAATTTATGCAGACACTGCCCTCAAAGAGGGCATAACTCCCCACTTCTGTGGGTTGCACGCAGTGAGACCCTTCAACAGTAAAGTATAAAAGGGGGAAAGAAAGAGCAGCTTTACAGTGTAGCAAACACTCCCTCAAGCCAAATGATTAAGGTTAACAATAGCGAAAAGTCATATCAATAGTATGTGACTATCAGTATGACTTGATATGTGATGAAAATGGCTTTGTACCTCTGAGGTCTTTCTACCAAAGGCCCATAACCACAGCCTAAACATGAAAAAAAACATCAGACAAATCCCAACTGAGTGACATTCTATAAAATACCCGACCAGTCACTCTCCAAAACCATCAAAGTTATCAAAAACAAGGAAAATATGAGAAACTGTCACAAGAGAAACCCAAACAGACATGAGGACTAAATGCAATGTGGAATCCTAGATAGGATCCTAGAATAGAAAAATGACATTGTGAAAAAAATTTTTAAATCTTAATAAAGTATAGACTTTAGTTAATAATAATATATCAATACTGGTTTGTCAATTGTCACAAACATACCATAGTAATATAAGATATTAACAACAGGGGAAGCTGAATGTGGGGCACTCAGGAACTCTCTGCTCTCTGTACTGTCTTGGCAACAATTCTATAAATCTAAAACAAAAACTCTAAAATTAAAACTTTATTAAAAAAAAATAGCCTTCCCTCAAAAGACCCCGTATACCAAGAGCACACAAAGCAAGCGAGTTGTAAGACTAGCCTTTGAAACAAGTGAAGAATATGAAATAATTAATTTAAAGATCCTGAGGGAATATAACCAAAAATCAACTGCACATTTTATTTAAATGTATAATAAAAGTCTGACTCCTTATTATTGTGTGGGAGTCTAAGTCTCTTTGTAAGTCTCTAAGGACTTGCTTTATGAATCTGGGTGCTCCTGTATTGGGTGCATATATATTTAGGATAGTTAGCTCTTTTTGTTGAATTGATACCTTTACCATTATGTAATGGCCTTCTTTGTCTCTTTTGATCTTTGTTGGTTTAAAGTCTGTTTTATCAGAGACTTGGATTGCAACCCCTGCTTTTTTTTGTTTTCCATTTGCTTGGTAGATCTTCCTCCATCCCTTTATTTTGAGCCTATGTGTGTCTCTGCACATGAGATGGGTCTCCTGAATACAGCACACTGATGGGTCTTGACTCCTTATTCAATTTGCCAGTCTGTATCTTTTAATTGGAGCATTTAGCCCACTTACATTTAAGGTTAATATTGTTATATGTGAATTTGATCCTGTCATTATGATGTTAGTTGGTTATTTTGCTCGTTAGTTGATGCGGTTTCTTCCTAGCATCGATGGTCTTTACATTTTGGCATGTTTTTGCAGTGGCTGATACCAGTTGTTCCTTTCCATGTTTAATGCTTCCTTCAGGAACTCTTGTAGGGCAGGCCTGGTGGTGACAAAATCTCTCAGCATTTGTTTGTCTGTAAAGGATTTTATTTCTCCTTCACTTATGAAGCTTAGTTTGGCTGGATATGAAATTCTGGGTTGAAAACTCTTTTCTTTAAGAGTATTGAGTATTGGCCCCCACTTCTTCTGGCTTGTAGAGTTTCTGCTGAGAGATCTGCTGTTAGTCTGATGGGCTTCCCTTTGTGTGTAACCTGAGCTTTCTCTCTGGCCACCCTTAACATTTTTTCCTTCATTTCAACTTTGGTGAATCTGACAATTACATGTCTTGGAGTTGCTCTTTTCGAGGAGTATCTTTGTGGCGTTCTCTGTATTTCCTGAATTTGAATGTTGGCCTGCCTTGCTAGGTTGGGGAAGTTCTTCTGGTTAATATCCTGAACAGTGTTTTCCAACTTGGTTTCATTCTCCCCATCACTTTCAGGTACACCAATCAGAAGTAGATTTGGTCTTTTCACATAGTCCCGTATTTCTTGGAGGCTTTGTTCATTTCTTTTTACTCTTTTGTTCTCTAAACTTCTCACTTCATTTCACTCATTTGATATTTGATCACTGATACCCTTTCTTCCAGTTGATCGAATCGGCCACTGAAGCTTGTGCATGCGTCACGTAGTTCTCGTGCCATGGTTTTCAGCTCCATCAGGTCATTTAAGGACTTCTCTACACTGGTTATTCTAGTTAGCCATTCGTCTAATCTTTTTACAAGGTTTTTAGCTTCTTTGTGGTGGGTTCAAACATCCTCCTTTAGCTCGGAGAAGTTTGATCATCTGAAGCCTTCTTTTCTCAACTCGTCAAAGTCATTCTCAGTCCATCTTTGTTCCGTTGCTGGTGAGAGCTGCATTCCTTTGGGGGAGAAGAGGTGCTCTGATTTTGAGAATTTTCAGCTTTTCTGCTCTGGTTTCTCCCCATCTTTGTGGTTTTATCTACCTTTGGTCTTTGATGATGGTGACCTAGAGATGGGGTGTTGGTGTAGATGTCCTTTCTATTTGTTAGTTTTCCTTCTAACCATCAGGACCCTCACCTGCAGGTCTGTTGGAGTTTGCTGGAGGTCTACTCCAATCCCTGTTTGCCTGGGTATCACTAGCAGAGGCTGCAGAACAGTGAATATTGCAGAACAGCAAATGTTGCTGCCTGATCATTCCTCTGGAAGCTTTGTCTCAGAGGGGCATCCAGCCGTGTGAGGTGTCAGTCAGCCCCTACTGGGAGGTGCCTCCCAGTTAGGCTACTCGGAGGTCAGGGACCCACTTGAGGAGGCAGTCTGTCCGTTCTCAGATGTCAAACTCCATGCTGGGAGAACCACTACTCTCTTCAAAGCTGTCAGACAGGGACACTTAAGTCTGCAGAAGTTTCTGCTGCCTTTTGTTCAGCTATGCCCTGCCTCCAGAGGTGGAGTCTACAGAGGCAGGCAGGCCTCCTTGAGATGCAGTGGGCTTCACTAAGTTCAAGCTTCCTGGCCAGTTTGTTCACCTACTCAAGCCTCAGCAATGGCGGGCGCCCCTCCCCCAGCTTCGCTGCCACCTTGCAGTTTGATCTCAGACTGCTGTGCTAGCAATGAGCGAGGCTCCATCAGTGTGGGGCCCTCCAAGTCAGGCATGGGATATAATCTTCTGGTGTGCCATTTGCTAAGACCATTGGAAAACCGCAGTATTAGGGTGAGAGTGACCCAATTTTCCAGGTGTCATCTGTCATAGCTTCCCTTGGCGATGAAAGGGAATTCCCTGACCCCTTGCGCTTCCCAGGTGAGGTGATGCCTCGTCCTGCTTTGGCTCTTGCTCGGTAGGCTGTACCCACTGTCCGACATGCCCCAGTGAGATGAACCTGGTACTTCAGTTGGAAATGCAGAAATCACCTGTCTTCTGTGTTGCTCATGCTGGGAGCTGTAGACTGGAGTTGTTCCTA
Organism: Trachypithecus francoisi; assembly: GCF_009764315.1. Taxonomy (NCBI): domain Eukaryota; kingdom Metazoa; phylum Chordata; class Mammalia; order Primates; family Cercopithecidae; genus Trachypithecus; species Trachypithecus francoisi. The sequence goes on from NW_022681462.1 coordinate 80,306,519, forward strand.
TTTGGCCATCTTGGAATCTCCCCTCCCTTATTTTCTTAAGAGAAACAAAGGTAAAAGCCCTGTTCACAGACACTAGTCTTAAAATAATGAATTAACAGATTTTTTTTAGTAAGTTATTAACCATAACCAACTATTAGCTATTCAGGGTAAGTGGAAAGATGTTTAAGAAATCACAAGTAATCACCATTTCATTTAGATTCAAGTGGAACTTTCTATGAGTAATAAAGAAAAAGGACTGGTTTGAGGTACATCTTTTATCTTCCTGCAGAGGTACCAACAATCAGGAACAGATCAAAAGAACAGAAACCAATTTTAAAAGGTGCTTAAGATAAATCTGTAATGTCAGAGGAAAAATGCTTATGATAATATATAAAGTTAAAAAAAATGAAAAATGTAGACAAACATATGGCCATGTGGCATAGGCAGAAAAACACCAGAAATAAAAATCTACTAAACTGTGAATATTCATCTTTAACTGATTTAAGGTTATAGACCAGTTTTTCTTGGTACTTACTTGTATTTTGAATGCTTATTATTATTATTTTTTTTTTTTTTAAATGCAGCTCTTTGAAGGGAGTGATAGAGAGAATAGGAGGTGACAAAGAGCGGATGGATGACGAGAGATGATCAACCAAAGACAACGGGTAATCTTCAAAACTGATTAAATAACTCCTCTGGATAAGCATTTTTTCTTTTCTTTTCTTGAGACTGAGTCTCGCTCTGTTGCCCAGCCTGGAGTGCACTGGCGCGATCTTGACTCACTGCAACCTCCACCTCCCAGGTTCAAGTGATTCTCCTGCCTCAGTCTCCTGAGTAGCTGGGATTACAGGTGCGTGCCACCACACCCAGCTAATTTTTGTATTTTTAGTAGAGAGAGGGTTTCACCATGTTGGTCAGGCTTGTCTCGAACTCCTGACCTCATGATCCATCCGCCGCAGCATCCCAACGTGCTGGGATTACAGGCATGAGCCACTGCACCTGGTCCCGGATAAGCATATTCTTGAACTGCAATGGCTTATACTCAACTCAGTACCTCATTTTCCCATAAGCTGTTTTACAAATTCAATAGAGTAAATCAAAACCGGCAACATTTGCTAAATGTTATATTTGCCATTGGATTTCAAAAAATAACTTGGTTTGCCTTTTTTTCATTTGTCTTAGGAGAGTGAATGTTTTTAATATACCTTGTTTGTGCTTTCAAGGTGCTCTGTTTTTCTACAACTATGCTTTTAAAGCCTTGTTTATAACACATGCTTTCAAATTATATGTGTATGCGTATGTGTATATATTAATACTCTTCTTAATCTATAATAGCAACAACTTTGGAAAACAGATGAAATCATAAATCATAATTTTGAACCAGGGTTCTTCCACTGTCTTCCTTTAGGAAGTGTATTTTTTAAAAAACAACATCAACTTTCTTCCTACCTCATAAAACGTTTCCCTGGATGATGAAATAGACATGATAGAAATACAGTAGATTTTAGTTCAACACAAAAACCAGTTCTCCACCAAAATTTCTAGTAATTTTCTCATATTCTCTTGGGTCATTTACTGATGATGCATCCTTTGATTACAAGCTGCATTCAACTCGAGAGAACCAGAGATGCCATGCTAAATAATGTTCTATTTCTACCTTAGGAATATATATATTGGAAGTTAATATCTAAGTTTTCATAAAAAAGGAAGAAGGACAGTTATCTTCATTTTATTAATTTATGTTATTGAACATTTTATTAATATCAAACATTTTAATTAATTATTAATGATTAATTTTATTAATTCTGTATTCTTACCAAGGTGTAACACATGTACATTGTATTTTATAATCTGCTGAAGTCTCTTGTACTTTTGCTTTGAAAGTAAATTTTAAAATTATATGTTCTCAAAATATAACAGAGAGGACTTCCAGGTGGGATGAAGTAGCTCTGTACAGATCAGCACTCTCAATAAGAACAACTAGAAAGCTAAATAAAATACAGAAATCTATTTGAAGGCATTTGCTATCTATGGAAGCAATGAGAACTGGGAGGCTGAGAATCAAGAGGAGAAAACCTCAGGGAGAGGAGCTGATGTCTGCAGCTGCTTTTACCCTGGGGACATTTGCAAATTTAGGGTACAGGAGGGGGGCTGAGAATCCAGGCTAGGCACAGTCACAAAACTGCTGCTGAGGCTTACAGAAACCATTGGAACTTTTTGGCAGAGTGTTGAGAGACCTCAAACATGCAGCCAGTTCCCCTCAAGACTGATGAATTCTAGGGGAGCCCAGGTCAAGAAGCTAAAAATTAAGAAAACGCCTGTGAAAAGCAGAGCAAAGCAATCAGTAGTCTTGTAAGACAACATTTAGAATTTGAGATCCACACTGCTTGTGTGTTTAAATATTTGACAAATGACAGAGAACTCTATTCTGAAGTATGTTGTGGGACAAGGCACTTAGAATTGTTTAGGAACACTGGCCACTCCAGTCTCCCAAGTAAAACCCTGAAGAGCCCTATCCCAGAACAGAAGTGAACCAGAAGTAAACAGACTCTTACCAAAGCCATAAACTAGCTTCGACTCAGCAAAATCCCCGACTGCATTAAAATGACCAACCAATCACATCAGCCTATGCCCCTATCAGAGGGGACAGTAAACCGTCTCTCTGGAAGAAGACTGCGTTATCTGGAGCCTCTATAGTTTTTTAACTGGAATGCCTGACATTCACTCAAAACTACCAGAAACACCAAAAACAGAACCACATGATCAATAACCAAAAAAAAAAAAGCAAACAAAACACACACAAAAAACATCAAAGGATATTACAGATATTAAAATTAGCTCACATGGACTGGAAAATAAATATGATTAACACACGCAAGAAAGTAGAGAAAGCCATTTAGAATATAGATGAAAAGATAAATTAACCAGGTAACTGGAATGTATAGAAAATAATCAAATAGAATTGTAGAACTGAAGAACATATTCTCTAAAATTAGGAACTCATGAAGGACCAAGTGCGGTGGCTCAAGCCTGTAATCCCAGCACTTCGGGAGGCCGAGGCGGGCGGATCACGAAGTCAGGAGATCGAGACCATCCTGGCTAACACGGTGAAACCCCGTCTCTACTAAAAATACAAAAAATTAGCCGGGCGTGGTGGCGGGCGCCTGTAGTCCCGGCTACTCAGGAGGCTGAGGCAGGAGAACAGCATGAACCTGGGAGGCGCCACTGCACTCCAACCTAGGTGAAAAAGCAAAACTCTGTCTCAAAAAATAAATAAATAAATAAATAAATAAACAAACAAACAAACTGGAAGATAAGTTTGGCATTATCTAGTTGTGCTATTCATTCATGTATTGCCTCTCATCTCCCAAAGCCACTCTGCTTTACCCTGTTGATGCAGTGGGGGCCAGACCCTGTAAACACTTCTCTTCTGCCAGTGGGTGTACTGTTCAGCTTGTCAACAGAGAGTGATGGAGGGACAGTGCAAGGCAAAGCAGAGGGAGGAGCTTCTTACCCTGGTTCTGTGTACTTTCCTCCTTGCTCCCATGGTGCAGCTGCCAGAGCCATGCAGGAGACCCTATTAGTGCTCATCCTCCAGCCTGTTTCACTGAAACCAGCCCATTTCCACTTTGCCAGCTCTGGCTTACCAGCACCCAGTAGGCCACCTGCACCAATTCTGGCCCACAGCACCCCCAGTGAAGGTCTTCATCTTCCTGTAGCCTGCAGCCACACCCTCTCCAACAAGGAGGTGGGAATCTCAGCTGTGATGGGGCATGGTGGGGGAAAGGGACTTCAAAGTTTGTTCCTCTCCCTTAGCCCTAGAATAGCTGCTCCCTACAACTGCTAGTCTTGCATTCTTTAGAGATCTCCTTTACCCCTTTAGGTAAATAATTCTCTATACTAAATTTTCCCTATTCAAATTACTGCTATGGTTTCTATCTCCTGACTGGACCCTGACTGATAAACTAATAAAGCTGAGAAACCTCAAACTGTCCTATCATCTATACTATCTGACCCAGCAAGTCCACTCTTCAATATATACCCATCAGGAATGGATATATGTGCATTAACCAAGACATGTACAAGAATGTTGGTAGTAGCAATATTCACAAGAGCAAAAAAACTGAAAATAACCTAAGTGTCAATCAAGAGTAGAACGGATACACTGTGGTATGCTCATACATAGAATACTATCAGCAATGAGCATGAACAACAACCAAAGTAACTACACGGATGACACTCACAAATAAATATTGAGTGAAAGAAGACAAGCACATAGTTGGATTTCGTTTGTATGAAGATCAAAAAGAGGCAAAAATAATGATGACAACGTAAGTCAGCATAGTGTTAACTCTGAGGCAAGGTGGTCATAGTGATGGAACACTACATGAGTGAGGCTTCTGGATAGTGGAAATATCATTTCTTGATCTACGTGCTACTTACACAGGTGTGTTTACCCTTTGGAAATTCACCATGCTATACATGTGATTTGTACACTCTTCTGTATAAATGTTATTTGTCAATAACAGTTACCTAAGATATATATATATATATATATATTATTCATAAAAAATCAAGTAATATGTTTCCAAGTCCCTGGTACTTACCACACATACCTGAATATGGTAAAGTGTCCCTCTCCATGTTCCCACAGTGCTCTGTGTGTATCCCTCTATCTCCACACTTGTCACTCTGTGCTGTAATTCTGCTTACTTATCTGTCTTGAGCACTATGTCCAGCTTCAGGGCTAAGGACAAATGTTTTACAGATCTCAAATGAGGCATCAAACGGAGATTTGAAAAATGAGAGAACATTCTATTTTAAAATATGTTGTAGGCCAAGGCACTTAGAAGTGTCTAGGCATCGAGCACCATCCATCTGGATAGCGTTTTTCAAGTGTGTGACATGCAGTCCACTTCAGCTTAGTGCATTCTTTGTATATATTTTGTGTACACTGGGGATGGGAACTATTTTGCAAGGACACATTCAGAAGATGTCCTTCTGTAGGTAGCACAGTGAAGAGCAGAGGAGGAAAAGTGACAAGGTGTTGGTACTCTTACATTCTATGCAAGCAGAACAGTCACTGAAGGACTCATATAACCAGTGACTAATACCTGCAGTAACATTAGGTTCACTACCCTGAAGATGTTGTCCCAAACACTAAAGTACCCTCAGCTTCCTCAAACCAGGAAGTCAGATAGCAATGGTTTCCAATCTACTATAATTGCAACATGCCTTTCTCATTTAAATTTATGATCCACCCTTCCTCCTTTATGCAACTTTATTTTAAGTTAAAGTGAATTATCATTATTACTTTGGGGGTAAAGAATTTCATAATATCCTTTGAGGGAGCTGAACATACCACAGGGTGTTGCAAAACAAAGGCTGAAAATCACTGTTTCAGAGGTTCTGTTAACTGATTTTTATCCCTCCAAATTTCTCTAAAACTAAATTTTTTTCTACATTTTAAAATTTTAATCTAAGGCATATTTTCTAGTCCTGGAAAGTTGCAAGTCCCTTAAGGGATACAGAACCTTAAAGGAAATCTGTTCATCTAACAAGCATGTATTGTATACCCCTGCATACCAGGCACTCTTCAAATTACCAGGATACAGCAGTGAACAAATCTCACTCTCTCCTGAAGCTGCCATTCCAGTGAAAAGACAAGGATGACTCATTATCCCAGTTTGCCTGGGACTGCCCTTTTTTTAACTCTGAATGTCCTGCATTCCAGGAAACCCCTCAGTCCAGGGCAAACCAAGGCAGCTGGTCACCCTGGCAGAGACAGACACCAAAGAAGCAACCAAAAATCATCAAATGATGATAGGTGCTTTGAAGAAAATAGACAATGACAAAGATGACAGTGTACTGAAGAGTGTATTGCTATTTTGCACAGGGATGTCAGGGAAAGCCTCTCAGATATAATGACACTTCAAGAAAGGACAGAACAAGTCATTCAGGTAAGTGGAGGAAGGGTTACAGGTAGAGTGAATAAAAGTGGTCAATAGCAAATGAAAAGGCCCTAAAGTGGGAGTATGTTTGGAATGTCTGAGGAATGGCAAGGATGCCTCCGTGGCTGGAAAGGGCTGAGCAAGGAGCAAAAGAGAAGAAGTTCAAGTTAAAGAAGCAATTGGGTGACAGCTATAGCATAACCTACCCATCACTTAACTTCTTCTTGATTATTTTAATCCCACAATTCCAACTTACAATAATTTTCCTTTTTTATTATAATGGAGACTCTGTCTTAATTTATTGAAGATTTTCTCTTCTCACATCATATATTGTATGTGAAAAACACTATTTATCCCATAGCATTGCTTTTGTTTTAATTATTCAACATTTAATTATATTCTACCTGTCTTTGCTTTTAGATATCTATATCTTACCTCCCTAAAATTTATGGATGGATTGATTGAGATACAGGGTACTAAGATTACAAGGCATAAGCCACTGCACCCAGCCATCTCCCTAAAATTTAGACTTCTTGAGGTCAAGTTCCATATTGAATCGTATTCAACGCACAGTATGCAAGCAATAAATACAAATAGATATGACTCTTTAATTTGTGTTTTGTTTATTTTTATGCTCAGAATAAAGAACTCTTACAACTGAACAATAAAAGACAACCCAATTTTTAAATGGGCAAAGGATCTGAATAGACATTTCTCCAAGGAATATATACAAATAGCCAATAGGCACATGAAAAGATGCTCAGTATCACTAGCCATCAAAAAAGCACAAATCAAAACCACAATGCGATACCACTCCATTTGTGGGTATGAGATACCACTTCACACCCACTAGGATGGCTAGAATCAAAAAGACATAATAGCAAGTGTTGCTGAGAATGTGGAGAAACTGAAACACTCATACACTGCTGGTCAGAATGTAAAATGCCACAGCCACTTTTGAAAACAGTTTGGTATTTCCTCAAAAAGTTAAACACAGAGTTACCATTTGACCCTGCAATTCCATTCCTAGGCATACATCCAAGATAAATAAAAATATCCACACAACAGTAGTTATAACAGCTAAAACATGGCAACAACCTGCAGGTCCATCAACTGATGAATGGATAAATAAAATGCAGTATAGGCACACGATGTAATTGTATTTGGCAAAAAGAAAATAAAACAGAAATACATGCTTCATTGAAAACAATATGCTAAGTCAAAGAGGTCAGTAACAAAGGACAACATATTGTATGATTCCATTTATATGTAATGTCCAGAATAGACAAATCCATAGACACAAACTGCAGATAAGTTGCTACTTTGGGTGGTGGTGGATCAGGGTGGAAATATAGGGAAGTGACTGCTAATAAGTTTAAGGTTTCTTTTTGGGATTAGACAATGTTCTAAATTTGTAGTGATAGATGCAAGCTGCACAATTCCATGAACATACTAAAAACCATTGAATTACACACTTCAGGTGAATTGTATGGCATATAAATTGTCTCAATAAAGCTCTTATTTAAAAAAACTTTTGAGCTGTCTCCAGAATGGAAAATGATACTTCACTGGAAATAATGTTAAGCAAAGGCAAACAGTCTTCTGTTGGAAACATTACTATAAAAGATGGATTCAATCAGTGGTTCCAGTAACAGTTCAGAGTAATCATAAAAATAGCCCAGAGAATTTAATATGTTTTTGGGCTCCCCAAAGAATACAATTCAGTAGGTCCAGTAATCTGTATTGTTAAAAGGCTTTTCAATTCATTTTAATGTATATCTAGAATTGGGAACCACTGGACCATTAATGTCCTAACTCAATAATTTTATGAGAGTTTATCTTTGCTATCTATGAGATACCTCTCTATCTAGTATTTTCCATTTATCTGAAAATCTCGAGTTCCTTAATGGAACTCACCTCCCTAAATGAAGAGTCTGAGTTTAGAAAGAGGTGGCCTCATTGGATGGATCACAGCACATCACATATTCCTATTAACCTTATGTGTGTCCTTTACTTAAGCTATCTCAAATCCTTTTTTTTCCAGAAACGATTTGATTTAAATAAATTGAATAAATAAAAGATTACATATATTACATATATTCTCTAAAACTACATTTCTCAAACTGAGACACATTGAAGAGTCCTTTTTTCTCAAATATTAATAATATATTTTGTTTTTAAAATATAGGTATATTATAGAATCAAATATAAAATTTTCATGAATTTTTAAGATAAAACCCAGAAACTTCAAAGAAATTCCACATTTGCCACAGGAACTAGTTTAGACTACATTCCCAGGTTCTAAGGGTATATACTCATGCCCTTCTGCAAGGCATACTTCAGGAAAAATCCAAGAAATCTAGGCATTGTGTTCCACTCCATGGGTGATGAAATACCCCTTCATTCAGAACCACATGTAAGCTAGTCAGGTTATTAGTGATTGTGCTCTGAGCACTTCAAGAAGGGGAAAAATGTCTGAACTGAATCCAAGAATTAACCCAAAATCTGTTAACAAGTGAGTGAAAAATCTTTCAGAGGCAAGCTACACTCAGAGAAATGTCTGCTGGGGATCAGGCCTTGTAGTTAATCTGTTTAGTGGTTTAATCAGACAACAATAAACACCAAGTGCAATCTCCAGAACTATTTGGACATCACCCAGCTAGTGGAGAGTACACCCTGGTTGCTTATCTGGGCTTGCTCAGCCCACTGATCCATGAAGAAGCCCTGGGTGGTCTACCCAAAGCCGTAGATGAACTATCACTAAAGAAAGGGTATTCCCCTAGATTTGCAATCTTTCACTTAGATCTAGTGCTTTGATTTTTTGGCTGTTCTTTTTCAGCTAATTTCTCAAAACATTTGTGATAACTTCACTCAGGAACTAAACATCTTAAAAGTGGTGTTATAATATCAGGTCTGACACAGAATTATATAAATCTAGGTCAATTTACTCAATATTAAAATAGAAGAGTCGAATAAAATGAATCTTAAGATCCTTTCTAGCATTTAAATTCTACACTTACACAATACTTGCCAATATTAAAGATATGTGCTATGAATTTTAAATGCAATTTCAAAAAAAGAAGTTGTAAACATGACTTTTTTATTCTTTCCATTACGCTGTTTCTTCTTGCATCACCCTAGCTCAAAGCCCTTTCTCCCTCCACTGAAATTTTACAACCATCCTCAATTCTGGTCTTCGATCTCTCCTTATTCCATTATATTGACCACATTGCCATTAGATGATTCTCCCTTCATCATTTCCTTCAATGGCTCCTAGCCCAGCATTCAATGTGCTCCACAGTCTTCTCCCAATTTACCTTTCTAACCTTGTCTATCCCTTCCTTATACTGACTTACATTTCAGCAAACCTGTCAGTGCCTTCTGAAATACATTAGACAAATCCTAGCTTCTTCCAGTGTGCTTATGTCATTCCCCCAATGTGCTTATGTCATTCCCCCACCTGAAATACTCTGTCATATCTCCCACTTTTGTTCCATTCTTCAAGAATGACTACAAGTCTCGCCTCAACTACAAAGCTTTTTCTGACCACCTTCTTTGAATTCCTGAGGCACTTCCTGTAATACATCTTTGGCATCCTCCTCTGGGCAGATTTAATACAGAAGAGGTCTGTGGTAAAATTGCTGTGTCATTTTTTTTTTCCACGTAAGACTCTCAGCTTTAATACAAGGTGAATATATAACACACAGCAACTAAAGGGGCCATCTTGAACTCAGATTTTTTTTTTAATTAAAAAAATTACAGCTCATGTGCAATTATTAGAAACTTCACCACAAATCCACCTTCCTCTTGCCAATAATATTTTTACAGCTATGTTCTAATGTTTGAGCCAATACTTTAGGTTTGGGTTACTACTTCCTGTTTAATACCTTTAAAGGGCAAGAGTTCAAAGTCAGTCATCAAAACTTTTAATTATAAAACTTGAACAAGACAAAAAATTTCCAGAAAACAAAACTAAGAGTATAGTTTTGAATAACAATAAAACCTCTTCTAGTATAGGTATCACACCAAACTCAAATTTGAGAAGAAATAAAAAGAGACATTTTGTCTGGTCAGAACCATTTAAACAAAATGGCACATTTTTCTCCATCTGCCATGCAAAACACACAACTTTTACTAAAGCACATGTGCTCCAACAAGTACCACCACCCTTTCCCTAATGGTGACTATTTCTGCTTTAATTCCAGAAACATTTTATTTCAACTATGAAGTTTCTGGTGTTGCTTGATAAAGAACACTTAATCTGGTCTTTACCCTTCTGATAATAATACTGAGATACTGAGATAATGCAGATACAAGTCCAAATTTGCCACTTTCACTCTATATAAAAAAGCCTTCTTGAAGAGCCAAGAAACACTCTCCTAACGAGGCCTGTAATGAAGTGTCAGTAAACATTAGAAAATTGATTGCAGGCATGAAATACTATGTTAAAACAAAGAAAATGTTTTCAATATTTCTCTTTAAACTGAAGTAAAAATAATTCAACCAATATGCTAGAGACTTTCATTAATTAGAAATACCCTAAAAGTAAACAGCAAAGAAAAAAAATCTCTTATTTAACTATTTTGGCACATAAAGAGTTCCATCTATTTCACAGGACAGAGAAAAGAGGGGTGGGAAAAATGCAGATGTGTGACAAATCTATCTATGAAGCAATTGCTGAAAGCCAATTTTGTTTTCCTTTCACCAAAGAAAGATCATTCAAGCAAGTCTGCAGGACTCACCTGCAAAGCTGAGGGGTCTGGCAGGAATTCAACATCCTCTCCAAAGATAAAATCGGGAGGCAGTTCTGGGTATTGGGCATTGAAAATGATATCCCCTGAAATAAAAGAAAATGACAGGTCCTTTTTATTTCCTTTCTAAGTATGAATATTCTGAAGACTGTATCAGAAAAACTTCTAAAACAAATTTACATTAGTTGCAGAAAAACATTTGAAAAGCACTTTCTGGATGCTTACAATTTAACTAATAAACTAGTATCTTTTTTTCTTCTGGAGACAGGATCTCACTTTGTCACCCAGACTGGAGTACAAAGGTGTCATCTTGACTCACTGCAGCCTCGACCTTCCAGGCTCAAGGGATTCTCCCATCACAGCCCCCCAAGGAGCTGAGACTACAGGAACATGCCACCATGCCCAGCTAATTTTTGTATTTTTATTAGAGATGGGGTTTCGCCATGTTGTGCAGGCTGGTCTCAAACTCCTGAGCTTAAGCGATCAATCCACCTCAGCCTCCCAAAGCGCTGGAATTATAGGTGCAAGCCACTATCCCAGGTCTGCTATCCTTTTTTAATTTAACCTCTACAACATGCAATCAAAAAAGCTTTATCTCCAAGTACACTATGAATGTAAATATCCAAGTAGAAAAGTAGAAGCAGCCACATCCACAATATGTGCTGATTATTTTTACAGGAAACATTACTGTCCAATCACTGCCTGCTAATTAATAAGCCTTTATGAAGACTGATTCTGTATACACACAGTCCTCGCCTTGCAGAAATTAAACATACATACCTTTGGTATACTGGAAAGAACATTTGGCTTATAGTTCACAAAAACTTAGATTTATATCCACAAGGTCTCTTCATTATTTATTAGCTCAAGTGATCTTGAGCAAGTTTTAACTTCTTTAGATTTCAGTTTCTTCATTAGTAAAAGGGAGACACAATAGTACTAATGTCACAGATTTGTTGTGAGGATAAAAAGAGATGGCATGCCTAGCAGTGTCCAGCACGTAGTAAGTTCTCAACATGTGATAATGGGAGTATTACTGTTGTTTTGATACATAGGACAAATTTACAAAGTCTCATTAGCAAATTTACACCGCAAGTTCTTCTGCCTGTTTCTTTTCTGAATCCTGTAGCTCCCTTTTTTCCCTCTGGTCATCCCAAGAACCAGCTCTTATCATTATGCTAATACTAACATGTAAATTAGTTTATCGACCATCTAACACACATACTGAGTTGTAATGTATAAAAATATGTATACTTGTGTACATATACACAACCTCTGTACATGTACGTGCATACAGCTTTATCAGTCCAATCATTTTTACTGCTCAAACAGTATCTATAAAATTACATCCAAATATAAACATTCAAACTTCAGTTATCATTTGAGTCCTTAAATCTCTATGCACTAGGCATTTCAATGTCAAACTCAGCAAGTCTAAAACGTTATCATGACTGTCCCTTTTCTCACTCCCCTCATTCCCTGATTCCATGCTAAAACTTCAGTGTCATCTTCAACCTTTCATACACCCTGTATACTCTTAGAAAACAAATCATCTCAATTTTTCCTCCAAAATGTCACTCAGATGGATTTTTCCTACTGTTAACAGCCCCTTCCAGGCCCAGATCACCTAGTCCATACATTCACTCATCCACTGAATAAATATTTGAACTTTGCCATAGGCACTATGGTAGGCTCTAAAGATCAAACAAACCAACCAACCCTGCTATTAAAAGCTGACAGACTAAAGAAGTTCAATCATTATCATATCTTTTAAAATGGTCTCCTGGCCGGGCGCGGTGGCTCAAGCCTGTAATCCCAGCACTTTGGGAGGCCGAGACGGGTGGATCACGAGGTCAGGAGATCTACACAGTGAAACCCCGTCTCTACTAAAAAATACAAAAAAAACTAGCCGGGCGAGATGGCGGGCGCCTGTAGTCCCAGCTACTCGGGAGGCTGAGGCAGGAGAATGGCGGGAACCCGGGAGGCGGAGCTTGCAGTGAGCCGAGATCGCGCCACTGCACTCCAGCCTGGGCTACAGAGCGAGACTCCGTCTCAAAAAAAAAAAAAAAAAAAAAAATGATCTCCTAATACAAGCTACCTTCCAGTCCATAATACACATTATCATCAAGTAAATATTCTTAATGTGCTATTTTGTCCCAACACTTCCTAACTCAAGAAACTTAAATGATACTCTAATACCAAATGGAGTAAAAGCAAACATTTCAAACTGATATCCACCCTTCTCTTTATCTACAAGCCTGTCTTTTCTTCCAGTCAATATGATCTGCTCAATGCCCTCCAAATACTATGACACCAACTACTATAATATCTCTCTCCTTGCTCAGGTCTTACCATCCTTTATGAACCCACTAAATTGTCTCTTGTATGAAGCCTACCCTAATAAATCCAGAACACACAGATCATTGTTACTTCTGAAATTAAAATCCTGATTAGTTATGCCATTCACCTGAGTATTTAGTTGTAGTCTTATATTGTTTTATTGCTCTATTAATTTTAAAAAATCATAATAAACACAAGCTACCTGTGAGATACTGTGACATGCTGTGTCAATACAAAGATAATTATCCTCAAGGAGCTCATGTTTAGTGAGGGATATAAGACATAGACCCAGAACCACAAATACACAGCAATACAAGGTAAGTACATACAATTGAACTTCCTAATTAAATTGTAAGCATCCAGAGAACAGACATGTTTTTATACTTGTTTAATGTTTCTGACAGGGCAGAGTATAGTACAAATAGAATATATTCAATAAGCACTCAATAAATTAAAGAAATTCCATTCTCTGAACTGAATGTCTTAAGTGTTGAAAAAAGTCTTCAGTGAAGAATAAGGCATAGCAACAAACATATGAAAAAATGCTCAACATCACTCACTATCAGGGAAATGCAAATCAAAACCACAATACGGTTATCACGTTACTCATGCGAGAACGGCCATAATTAAAAGAATCAAAAAAATATTAATAATAGATGTTGGCGGGGATGTGGTGAAAGGGGACACTTTTACACTGCTGGCGGGAATGTAAACTTGTACAACCACTATGGAAAACAGTGTGGAGATTCCTTAAAAGAACTAAAAGTAGAAATACCATTTGATCCACAACCCCACCACTGGGTATCTACCTGGAGGAAAAGGAGTCATTATACAAAAAAGATACTTGCATACGCATGTTTATAGCAGCACAATTCACAATTGCAAAACTATGGAACCAGCTCAAATGCCCATTAGTCAACAAGTGGATAAAGAAATTGTAATTACACACACACACACACACACACACACACACCATGGAATACTACTCAACCATAAAAAGGAACAAAATAATGGCATTTGCAGCAACCTGGATGGAATTGGAGACCATTATTCTAAGTGAAGTAACTCAGGAATGGAAAACCAAACACTGTATGTTCTCACACATAAGTGGGAGCTAAGCTTTGAAGACACAAAGGCATAAGAATGATGTAATGGACTTTGGGGACTTGAGGGAAAGAGTGGAAGGAGGTGAGGGACAAAAGACTACATACTGAGTACAGTCTATACTGCTCCGGTGATGGGTGCACCTAAATCTCAGAAATCACCACTAAAGAACTTATTCATGTAACCAAACACCACCTGTTCCCCAAAAACCTACTGGAATAAAAAATAAAAATAAAATAAAATGTGAGAAATGCAACACACATAACAAACTAAAAATAAAATATATTTTTATTTAAAAAAAGAAGAAGGCATAGCAAAGTCACTCCTGGAGCTTTCTGTAGGGAAGAAATTAAAACAAGAAAATGTATCCTTCAGAAGACAGGTATAAAATTAAATTAGCAAAAGTAGTACAGCCACCATCTCTCACCCTACCCACTATCATCATCTCAGACGATCAACTGTATCTGCAATAAATTATAATTCAAAAGTTAATGCCTAACTATAAGGCATTAACTGAAGCCTTGGCTGAAAAGCACAAGTAGAGATAATATGAATGTCCTGATTACTCATTCTTTCAAATATACGCAGCAAGCATATTCTTTAGGAAGGAACATACTTTAGAGATCTGTTTGTAAAAGTCCTATAGTTGGCTTACTTTACTTACTTTAGGAAAAAAAATCAAAAAGTTAACAGAGCAAAGATATCACGGTTTTGAAAAATGCCAATCTAGGATCTATTGTGCCTTGACATTCTAAAAATAAATAACATGCTAAATTCCAATAAAAGAAATTTTATCACTTTTGCTACTATAGAAGAATGGCTGCATTTTCAAGTTCACAAAGGAACACTGTTAGTAATAAATATTTCCAAACTGGTAAACATTGAAAAAATCTACTTAAAGGATATCCATTCTGGTTGATTCTATTCAACATTATACTAGAGGCTCTAGCAAGAACAATTTGGCAAAAAAAAAAAAAAAAAAGATACAAAATGTATCTACAGTGAAAAAAAGCAAAACTATCTCTACTCACAGATGACATAAATCTTGCATGTAAAAAATCCTAATGAATCCACACAAACAAACAATGAGAACTAATACACAGCTTCAGCAAGGTTGCCAGATACAAGATAAACATACAAAAATCAACTGCATTTCTGTACAACAGTAATTAACGATCCAAAAATAATTTTTTAATTCCATTTACAATGAGATCAAAAAGAACAAAATACTTAGAAATAAACTTAACAAAAGAAGTATAAGAAGTGTACACTAACAACTATACAACATTGTTGGAAGAAATTAAAGAAGGCCTAAATAAATGGAAAGACATCTCAAGTTTGTCTACTAGAAGACATACTATTGTTAAAATGGCAACACAACCCAAGTTGATCTGTAGATCCCATGCAATCCCTACCAAAGCCCTAGCTGGACTCTTTGGAGAAATTGACAAGCCAATCCTAAAAATCATATGAAAATGCAAGGGATCCAAATAGCCAAAGAAATATTTAAAAGTAATTTGCAGGCCTTCTCAATTATAAAAGTTGTTACAAGCTACAGCAATGAAGACAATGTCGTGCTGGAATACGGATAGGAATACAGATCAATGGAATAGAATTCAGAGTCTATAAATAAACCTTCAAATTTATGGCCAACTGATTTTTGACAAGGGTGCCAAGACAATTCATTGGGGCAAAAAAGTATTTTCATCATCTCACACTCATTAGAAGAGCTACTATCAAACAAAAAAATAACAAGGGTGGGTGAGGACATAAAGAAATTGGAACCTCTTGAAAGTGCTGGTGGGAATGTAAAATGGTACAGCCACTATGAAAACACAGTGGTGATTCCACACACAAAAATTAAAAATTAACATATGATCCAGAGATCTACTTCTGGGAATATACCCTAAGTAACTAAAAGGAGATTATCAGAGATATTTGCACACATCTGTTCACAGTGACATGATTCACAATAGCCAATGCGTAGAAGCAACCCAATTGTCTACAAACAGATGAATGGATAAATCACATGTGACATATATGTGTGTGTGTGTCTGTGTGCATACATATAATGAAATATTATTCAGCCTTGAAAGGAGAAAAATTTTAAAACATGCAACAACATGAATGAATATTGGAGACATCAAGTAAAATAGTCACAAAAAGACAAATACTATAATGACTCCACTTATATGAAACACCTGAAGTAGTGTTTCATATAAGTACATTACTGAAGTGTACACTTAAAAAATTGTTAATATGGTAAATTGTGTTAAGTATATTTTATCCCAATTAAATGGGTTTTTAAAGCATCTTTTCAACAAATGGTGATAGGACAACTGGAAAGCCATAGGCAAAAGAATGAAGTTGGGCCCCTACCTCATATCATGCAAAATTTAACTCAAAATGTATCAAAGACCTAAGTGTAACAGCAAAAAACTACAAGATTCTTCAAGGAAACATAAGAATAAATCTTTATAACTTTGGGCTAGGCAATGCTTTCTCACACATGAAACCAAAATCAAGCAACAACAACAAAAATAGATAAATTAAACTTCATCAAAATTAAAATTTTGGCCTTCAAAGGACACTACCTAGAAAGTGAAGACAATCCACAGGGAGATAATTTTGTGAATCACATAGCTAATAAAGGACTCGTACCCAGAACAAAGAAATCTCACAGTTCAACAATATAAAGGCAAATGCTCCAGTTTTAAAATGGGCAAAGGGTCTGAACAGACATGTCTCCAAGAAGATATACAAATGTCAACTAAGTACATAGAAAGATGTTCAAGATCATTAGCCAACAGGGAAGTGCAATGAAAATCACAGTAAGATAGCTCTTAATTACCTACTTGGATGGCTATAATCAAAAAGACATATAATAACAAGTGTTTATGAGAATATGAAGAAACTGGAACACTTACACACTACTGGTGTGAATGCAAAATGGTACAGTCGCTTTTGAAAACAGTCTGGCAGTTCCTCGAGAGGTTAAACATAGAGCTACCATCTGACCCTACAAATCCACTCATAGGCATATATATGCCCAACAGGCATATATATACCCAACAGAAGTGAAGACATGTCCACACAAAAACTTGCACATTGTTTGTACCACATTATTCACAATAGCCAAAAAGTGGCAACAACTAATGTCCGTCAACTGATGAATGAATAAATTGTGACATTATACATATAATGGAATATTATTCAAATTTAAAAGAAAGTACTGATATAACGCTCCAATGTGGATAAGCCTTGAAAACATTAAGCTAAGTGAAAAGAGTCAGACACAAAAGGCTACTTATTGTATTATTATTGTATGAATCTATTTATATGAAATGTCTAGAATATGAAAATCCATAGAGACAGAAAGTAGATTAATGGTTGCCAGACAATGGGGAACGGGAGAATGGGAAATGACTGCTAACTGACACAAGCTCTCTTTTTGTGATGATAAATATTTTCTGAAATTAGTGTTGATGGTTGTACAACTTTGTGACTGTTTTATAAAAAGCCACTGAATTGTACATTTTAGAGGATAAATTAAAGCTGTTTTTGTTTTTAATCTCATGCAAAAAATTGTCCCACTTTAAAGAAACCTGATCTTAAATAAATTACAAAGTGTTCACTGAATAGTTGTGGCATAGTTACTTTTTATAAATAAAATCATATTAAAAATGCAATGTGAAGAGTTTCTGCATTTAAAAGAACTCTGCAATGAGCCCTTTATAAAAGTAAAGAATGCTTTTTAAGATAAATACTTGCAAATATCTGTATTTTTAAGGAACTTTACAAAATATGTCTTTTTTTTTTTTTTTTTTTTGTTGAGACGGAGTCTCGCTCTGTCGCCCAGGCTGGAGTGCAGTGGCCGGATCTCAGCTCACTGCAAGCTCCGCCTCCCGGGTTTACGCCATTCTCTCGCCTCAGCCTCCCGAGTAGCTGGGACTACAGGCGCCCGCCATCTCGCCCGGCTAATTTTTTGTATTTTTTTAGTAGAGACGGGGTTTCACCGTGTTAGCCAGGATGGTCTCGATCTCCTGACCTCGTGATCCGCCCGTCTCGGCCTCCCAAAGTGCTGGGATTACAGGCTTGAGCCACCGCGCCCGGCCCAAAATATGTCTTTTTAATGGACATGACTGGATAATATTAAAGACAGACTTTTTAAATTTTTAACTATTATAGATATATAATGCTGTACTTATTTATGGGGTACATGTGATATTCTAATACAAGCACATAATGTATAAAAATCAAATTAAGGAAATTGAGATATCCATCACCCCAAGCACTTATCATTTCTTTGTGTTAAGAAAATTCCAATTCCACTCTTTATTTTGAAATACACAATAAATTATTGTTAACTATAGTCACACTATTGTGCTGCCAAACACTAGATCTTATTACTTCCATAGCTGATTTTTCAATAAATTTTAAGGCAACAAACCAGTATTTGGATATACAATAAGGTTTTTTGTTTTTGTTTTGTTTTAAGGAAAAGATATGTACTAAAAGGGGAGGGAGTTTACTACATTATATATAATAAAAACATTACATAAATATTTTTCAAAACAAAGAAGTGACTTAAAATAGCTTTCAGAATCTCACACAGTTACATTCCAGAATTTCTCAGGCTCTTACCTTCAACCTCAGAGAAGTCTGAAACACTTTGCCTCAATACTCTACAGCCTCTTTGAAATAAACTGTGGCATTGTTCTCTTGCTATGGAGAACAGTCAGTAAATCAGTCAAGAACATTTATTAAAAACCCACAACGCACAGATGTGCATACTGGACACCTGGGGAGTTATACAGGAAGTAGAAAACAGTACCTGACCTCAAGGCAGAGACAGTAGAGAAAAGACCAACACAAATCATATAGAAGAGCAATAACATCACATTTCCTTTATTTCACCCTGGAGCAGATGATATGAACGCAGAGTACAGATTATTTGGACACTGCTTACTCCAACTTTTCATTAAATGGAACAGTACGCAGGAGAACAAAGAAATAAAAGTAGGATCAGAGGTGCTATAAGGTGAGGATTAAAAAAAAGGAAGAAGTGTTACAACCACCTAACAACAAAATAATAGTTTCAAGTCTTATTTTTCATTACTCTCTGAAACTTGCCAGGCTATAATAGTGGGAGCAACGGGGGCAGAAGCTCCTTCCTTTCAAAATGCACATCAACAGTGCTTCACAATACGACACATACATGAAATCACAGAAATGTTAAATACAAAGTAGATTTTATTTACACTCTTGTGCCTTAGTAGCTGACAATTTTTAAAAGGTATCAGCACGATCTCAGGAAGGCCCAGTTACCAGATATGCAGAGTGGACCATATGTCCTACTCCCTAATTACAGAAGGAACACAGCCTGTCCACGGGCTCCTTTCCTTATTCTTCACCAGTGAAATATTATTATACTATTTTGTCTATCAGCTTCAATAACTGCCAGGAAAACATAATTTCTAAGAAACAATTCACATGAACAGACACTTCTCAAAAGAAGACATACACATGGCCAACAAACATGAAAAGTGTTTAGTATCACTGATATGGTTTAGCTCTGTGTTCCCACCCAAATCTCATCTTAAATTGTACTCCCAGAATTCCCATGTGTTGTGGGAGGGACCCGGTGGGAGATAATTGAATCACGGAAGGAATTTTCTCCCTACTGCTCTCGTGATAGTAAGTCTCATGAGATCTAATGGTTTTATAAAGAGGAGTTTCCCTGCATAAGCTCGCTCACTCTCTCTTTCTCTCCCTCTTTCTCCCTCCCTCTCTCTCTCTCTCTCTCTCTCTCTCTCTCTCCTCTCTCTCTCTCTCTCTCTCTCTCTCTCTCTCTCTCTCTCTCTTTGCCTGCTGCAATCCACCTAAGACATGACTTGTTCCTCCTTGTTTTCCACCATGATTGTGAGGCCTCCCCAGCCATGGTCCATTAAACCTCTTTCTTTTCTAAATTGCCCAGTTTCAGGTTTGTCTTTATCAGCAGCTTGAAAACAGACTAATACAATCACTAATCATTAGAGAAACAGATATCAAAACCACAATGAGATACCATCTCACATCAGTCAGAATGGCTATTATTAAAAAGTCAAAAAATAACAAATGCTGGTGAGGCTGCACAGAAAAGGAAATGCTTACACACTGCTGGTGGGAATATAAACTCGTTCAGCCACTGTGGAAAGCAGTTTGGAGATTTCTCAAAGAACTTAAAATAGAGCTACCATTCAACCCTGCAATCCCATTACTGTGTATATACCCAAAAGAATATAAATCATTCTATGAAAAAACCGCATATACTCATATGTTCATCGCAACACTATTCTCAATAGCAAAGACTTGGAATCATCCTAGATGCCCATCAAGAGTGAATCTGATAAAGAAAAAGTGGTACATAGGCCAGGCGCAGTAGCTCACACCTGTAATCTCAGCACTTTGGGAGGCCAAGGCGGGTGGATCACCTGAGGTAAGGAGTTCAAGACCAGCCTGGCCAACATGGCGAAACCATGTCTCTACTAAACAAAAAATACAAAAATTGGCTGGGCATGGTGGCGCATGCCTGTAGTCTCAGCTACTTGGGAGGCTGAGGCAGGAGAATTGCTTGAATCTAGGGGGTGGAGGTTGCAGTCAGCCGAGATTGTGCTGCTGCACTCCAGCCTGGGCAACAGAGTGAGACTCCGGCTCAAAAAAAAAAAAAAGAAAGAAAAAAAGAAAATGTGGTACATATACACCATGGAATACTACACAGTCATAAAAAAGAATGAGATCATGCAGCAATATGGATGTAGTTGGAGGCTATTATTCTACCAAACTAACCATGAACAGAAAACCAAATATCACATGTTCTCACCTATAAGTGGAAGCTAAACGTTGGAGTATACGTGGACACAAAGAGGAGAATAATAGACACTGGGGCCTACTTGAGGGTGGAGGGTGAGAGGAAGGTGATGGTCAAAAACCTACCAATTGGGTACTTTGCTCACTATCTAGGTGACTAAAACTTTTCTACACCAAACCTAGTGACATGCAATTTACCCATGTAACAATCCTGCATATGTACCCCCGGAATCTAAAATGAAAGTTGAAGAAGAAAAAAAGAAAAAAAAAGGTAAATGACTGGTTTTCTGCCAATGATAGATTATTCTTATCAGTTGCTGCATTAAATGATTACTTACGGAATCGCCACGTATGGGAAGTGAGAATCAGACAAGAACTTTGTGGAAACGCCAGTTTGAAGGAAATTCTCAATAAAAAGTAAGTTCAAGCAATAGAGTTTGTGTCCATCCATTTTTGCATCACTATAAAGAAATAACCGAGGGCTGGATAATTTATAGAAAGAGGTTTAATTGGCTCACAGTTCTGCAGGCTGTACAGGAAGCATGGTGCCAGCATCTGCTTCTGGCAAAGACCTCAGCAAGCTTACAATCATGACAGGAGGTGAAGGGAGAGCAGGCACATCACATGGCGAGAGCGGGAGTGAGAGCAAGAGGAGGTGCCACGCTCTTTTAAACAACCAGATCTCACATGAAGTCAGAGCAAGAACTCATTCATTATCATGAGGACAGCACCACACCATTCATGAGGGATCCACCCCCATGACCCAAACACTTCCCACTAGGCTCATCTCGAACACTGGAGGTCACATTTCAACATGATATTTGGAGGTGACACACATCCAAACCATTTCAGAGCTTTATGAAAGACTTTGGAGAGGTGACTCATTTCCAAGAGTTAGCTTTAACCCTTAGTGTGTCCTTACACTGAAATTTAATATCTCTCTGAAAATTCCATTTGCTGGTTCTGAGAACTTTATGGGACAAATTTAATTTCTCTGTAATATCACAGCCCTTCAATTATTTGAAGGCAGTTTTCGTGACCTATCTTTCAACCCCACTAGGAGTCACCTCTTAGACAGGCTTACTATCCCAGTCTCCTTCACTATTCCTCATCTGACTTGTCTCAATTTCCTTTATCATTTAGCTCTCTCCTCTCTGAATATATAACTCTCTTAGAGGATAACACCCAGATCTCAAGATAAGATTCTAGGTGTGTTCTAAAAAGCATAGAAACCAACAAGAAAACCCATGCCTTAATTTATGCATTAAACTTCTATTGGTAAATGGCATTGCAAGTTAAAATAGCTTTTTTGGCAGCCTCATCAGTAGTGACTCCTATTATGCTTCTTATTAACTAAAAGCCCTAACATTTTTATGTATTTACCACTACTAAAGTACATATCCCTCTTCTTCACTGGAACAACTAAATTTCAGAATCCATTTCAAAATTTTAAATTTATCTGTATTATATTTCAGTATCGCTAGATTTACCTATTTAAAGTCCATCATGATATTCTTAGATTCTACTCCAATTTTGGGTTGGCACTCCTAACTTCAAATTATAAACATACTAGCTAGGCATCCTCCTGGAAACCTCCCTGTATGGCAATTTATAAACAATAAACAATCTTAGGTGCAATAATTTAAACAATAATATCTAACCAATAATAATATGAACTTAAACATTCATCATGAATTTGTCAAGGAACTTGTCAACTGCCTCAGCAATGTAGGCTGTTGTGCCTACAAATTCAAGGATACCACTAATTATTCCATTGCACAGCATACTTCTCATCTTGAGTGGTAGAGTTTAATTTCCAATATCAAAGAAAAAGACTCCAAGGAATATTACATCTAAGAGTTGGCATATTTACATGAATTAGGCTCTCAAAAAAATATTTGTAGAACAAAGGATGGAAGTAGGGGGCAGAGGCTAAACTTAGGTCATTTAAGTTTGCCTCCTCTTCTTAGAAGACTTCCTTCTGCCATATCCCTCTCCTAGACCTCGGACCACACCTAATCCTTCTTTGCACCTCTAATATCTGAAGCAGTGCTATGTAATAGAAATAATAATGCAAGCCACATACGTAATTTTAAACTTATCAGTAGCCACATTCTAAAAAGAAAAAAGTGACATAAAAATTATAAACTATTTTTTAACTTTATACTCAGTAAAATTCATCTTTTTCTGTACAGCTGTAAGAGTTGTATAACATGCAGAGATTTGTGTAACCACCACCAAATTAGGATACAGAACAATCCCATCACTCTCCAATATGTCTTCATGCTATCTTTGTGTATTTAAATGTTTCCACCATTCCTTATTCCTGGAAACCTCTGACCTGCTCTTGGCCCCTTCAGTTTTGCATTTTCCAGAATGTCAAAAGGTATGTAACCTTTTGAGACTAGCTTCTTCTTTCAGTTAGCATAAAGCATTTGAGATTCAGACAAATTGCTGCATATATCAATAGTTTGCTCCTTTTTAGAGTCTACTAGTATATTCCATTGTATAGATGCACCACAGTTTACATATCCATCTACCCAATAAAAGACATGTAGGTGATTTCCAGCTTGTGATGATTATGAATAATGCTGCTATAAACATATACGTACATGTTTCGTGTGAATGTACATTTATCATTTCTAGATAAATGTTTAAGGATGGAATGCTAGGTCATATGATGAAGTGTATCTTTAACCATAAAACAAACTGCCAACCTTTTTTCCTGAGTGGCTATTATATTTAGCATTCAAACCAACAATGCATGAGAGTTCCAGTTTCTACACATTCTTGCCAACATTTAATATGGTCAACTTTGTTATTATTGTCATTGATTTTAGTCATTCTAACAGGTACGTCATGGCATCTCATCATGATTTTAATCTGCATTTTCCTAATGACTAATAAAGTTAAGCTTCTTTTCATGTGTATATTTGCTAACTGTGTATATTCTCTGGTGGAGTATCTGCTCAAATCTGTTCCTCTTTTTTTTATTGTTGTTGGTTTTCTTATTGTTGATTTTTGAAAGCTATATATTCTTGAAATTTGTTCTCTGTTACATACATGATTTGCAAGTATTTTCTCTTATTGCTTCTTGTCTTCCTCTTAACAGTCTCTTCAGCAGAGCAAACGTTTTGAGCTTTGGTGAAATCCAATTTATCAGTTTTTTTTCTTTTATGGATTATGTTTCTAAGGTTGTATCTAAATCAATGCCCAGCCCAAGTCACAAAGCCTTCCTTCTATGGATACTTCTTGGATTATTATGGTTTGAAATTTTCCATTTAAGAAAGTGATTCGGCCGGGCGCGGTGGCTCAAGCCTGTAATCCCAGCACTGTGGGAGGCCGAGACGGGCGGATCACAAGGTCGGGAGATCGAGACCATCCTGGCTAATACGGTGAAACCCCGTCTCTACTAAAGAATACAAAAAACTAGCCGGTCGACGAGGCGGGAGCCTGTAGTCCCAGCTACTCGGGAGGCGGAGGCAGGAGAATGGCGTGAACCTGGGAGGCGGAGCTTGCAGTGAGCTGAGATCCGGCCACTGCACTCCAGCCTGGGCGACAGAGCCAGACTCCGTCTCAAAAAAAAAAAAAGAAAGTGATCCACTAATTTTTGAACATGGTTTGAAATACAAGTCAAGGTTCTTTTCTTTTGCATGTAGATGTCCACCTGTTGAGAAGACTCCTTTTGCCACTGAAGTGCCTTTGCATTTTTGTGGAAAATCATTGGCCATATTTATATAGATCTATTATTGGACTTTCTATTTTGTTCTATTGATCTATGTCTCTTCTTTTGCCAATACCACACTGCCTTAATAGTAAGTCTTCAAACTGAGTAGGCTGACTCCTCCATTTTTATTATTCTTTTTCAAAATTGTTTTGGCTATTTTAATTCTTTGCCTTCCTATATAAATTTTAAAATCATCTTGTCAATATCTGCCCAATCCTCCTGGGATTTTGATGGGGATTATGGTAAATTCTGTACATTAATTTAGGGAAAACTGACTTAGGAAACTAATTAAAATGAATTAGGGAAAACATCTTAACTATGTTGAGTCTTCCCATCCATGAATATATTATATATCTCTGCATTTATTGAGGTCTTCTTCAATTCCTTTGTCTACATATAGATACTGAACATACATTATTGGATTTATAACTAAGCTTTTTTTTGGGCAGGAAAGTATTATAATTGGTACTACTTTTTAACTTTGTTTCTGATTGTTCATTGCTAGTATAAAGAAATATGACTGATTGTCCTATGCTGTTCTTATATCCTGTAACCTTAAAAAACTCACAAGTTCTAGGATTTTCTGAATATGCCTTGGGATTTTCTACATAGACAATCATATTATATGCAAATTAGGTGGACTTATCTCTTCCTTTCCAATCCATATGCCTTTTATTTCTTTTTCTTGACTTCCTGCAAATTCCAGTACTATGTTATATAGGATTTGGGAAAGTGAACATCTTTGCCTCATTCTCAGTCTTAGAAGAAAAGCATTCAGCCTTTCACCATGTATGATATTAAGCTGTAGGTTCTGTGTAGATATCCTCTATAAGTTTGAGGCTGAGGAAATTCCCTTTTATTCCTATTCAGCTAAGAGTTTTTATCATGAACAGATTTTAAATTTTAGTTTTTTCCGTATCAATTGATATGATCATACGGTTTATCTTGTATTAGTCTGTTAATATGGAGAATTGCATCGATGGATTTTCAAATGTTGAACTTGGCTTTCATTCCCAGAATAAAATCTGCTTGATTATGATACATTATTTTACTTTTAGACATATATATGTATGCATTTTATATATGTTGCTGAATTCAATTTGCTAACTTTTTTCTTTTTTTTTTTTTGCTAATTTTTTTCAAAAGTTTTACTTCTTTGTTCAAATGAGGGATACTGGCCTATAGTTTGTTTGTTTGTTTTCTTCTACTTTCTTTGACCGGTTTTGATATCAGAAAAATGCCAGCCTCATAAAATAAGATAGAAACTGTTGTATCTTTTTCCATTTCTGGATGATATTGCATAAAGTTGGTGATTTTTTTGTCTTAAATGTTTGGTAGAATTCACCTGAGATAATCTGGGTCTGGCATTTCATTTGTGAAAGATTTTTTTTTAACTATAAACTCAATTTCTTTAACAGATATAGGATTAATCAGATAATCTATTTCTTCCTGAGTGATTTTTGATAGTTTATTTCTTTCAAGGAATGTGTTCATTTCACTTAATTGCCAAATGAATTGGCATAAAGTTAGGTTCAGAGTGAAAGCACTAAACCATCCTCTGTGGACTTGATTCATCTGAATAGTTTTCAAAGCCTTTAAACGCTATTCTGGTTTTCCCAAAGTACACACCACTCAGAGGCTAGTCTGGGCAATGTTCTATGCTGTAGCTCAGTTCTCAAAGATTCTGCTATATTGATTCTGTCTGGTTCCACGTGTGAAGCTCAAGGATAAGCCTGAGACTTCATACACAGATTAAAGGATCCTTTTCTACAGCCCCTCTTCTCTGTGATTTCCCCTGTACTCTGCCTCCCAGCGGCACCTTTTCCTGGTACTCTGGCTTGAAACTGGGAGTTTTCCCCTCCCCCATGTTTTTATGTACTTTCCATTACTGTGTCAATTTGGAAGAGAAACCCCAAAACAAAAGAGTCTAAGAGGCTACTGCAAGAGCCCTGTTTCATCACTAGAGCTTTCCCGCCTTAGGGACAGAAGAGTTGGTGGGGAGAAAAAAAAAAAAAAAATTCCATCCTGAAGGGTCCCCCTTTCTATGTCTTTGACCCGGGAGAGGGTTTTCTTTGGAGAATTTTCTGTCCTTGCCCAGTGCATGGTGCCAGGGTCCAGGATGTCCTAGGATCCAAATCAGGAGACATGGAAAGAAAAGATAAACAAATTTTTTTAAATCACAAGAAAATGACCTCCATATGGGTTAATCTTTGAGTTTTTATTTCTTCTTAGTATGTCTAATAATTACTTTTCAGAGTCCTCAAGCAGTTCCTACACGTATTCTTCAGGCACTCTACAGTTTTAAATTAAAACCAATGAGAGAGATAGAGTTCAGTTTACTCATTTTCACCAAGAACTGATAATTAAAGCTAATAATTACGACCAGGCACAGTGGCTCATGACTGTAATCCTAGCACTTTGGGAGGCCGAGGCGGGTGGATCACCTGAGGTCAGGAGTTCAAAACCAGCCTGGCCAACATGGTGAAATGCCGTCTCTACTAAAAAATACAAAAAACTACCCGGGCGAGGTGGCGGGCACCTGTAGTCCCAGCTACTAGGGAGGCTGAGGCAGGAGAATGGTGTAAACCCGGGAGGCGGAGCTTGCAGTGAGCTGAGATCCAGCCACTGCACTCCAGCCCGGGCGACAGAGCGAGACTCCGTCTCAAAAAAAAAAAAAAAAAAAAAAAAATATATATATATATATATATACACACACACATATATATAAATTAGCCAAGTGTGGGGACACGCGCCTGTAGTCCCAGCTACTCGGGAGGCAGAGCCAGTAGAATCACTTGAACCTGGGAGGCGGAGGTTACAGTGAGTCGAGATCAAGCCACTGCACTCCAGCCTGGGCAACAGCACAAGACTCCATCAAAAAAAAAAAAAAAAACAACTACTAATTAAAATAATAATTAATAAAAGTTATATAACCTTTATAATTTATTTAGCCAGGATATATAAAATAGTACCATTTCAACGTATCATCAATATAAAAGTTATCAGTGAGATATTTTACATTTTTAAATATAACACTTTAGCATCTGATGTGTATTTCACACTTACAGTACATCTCAATTCAGACTAGCCACATTTCAAAGACTCCATCACCACATGTGGCTAGTAGCAACCACATTGGACAGCACAGACCTGGAGGAAACACTGATTAGGAAAGAAGGAAACAAAGGGAATGAAGGGAAGGTAAGAAAGAAAAGTCACTTAATTTTCCATGACTATCTCAATGTAAAATGTCCTCCCTACCTCATTAGATACCACATTATGTTCCTGGGCAGTTATTAGTCGTTGAAAAAAGTTCTTTTTATATTGAAACAGAAAATATAGCTACAAATCACTTTTACCCACTAACACTAGTTCTACCCTAAGCATTATTCTACACGAAAGTCCCCAAATCATCTGCAGATGACTGTCAGGTCCTCTTTTAATCTTCTCTTCCCTAGGTTAAATATGCCTAGTTCTTTCAGTGGTTTATAATAAGACAATTTTCAGGAAATTAAGCTACATGATTCTTATATGTATATCAGAGAGAATATACACGTTGTTGACTCTCAGAAAATCAGACTAATTTAGAAAGGGGTATAATGTCCCATCTTCAGATCTAATATGCTTTAAATGAACTTTTAACCTTCTATTTTTGTATACTTGTTTCGGTGCATAAAATAACAATATTTTAAGCCAAATGCTATAAATTAGCATTCCTTTATTGAGCAATAAATATTCTACTGCAGAAAATTTTAGCCTTAGTAATCTTATAATGCATATTCACAAACTGTTTCATTACTGCAATTTGTTATCAATTCTTTTTTAATAACTACAATGCAAGTGACACTATAAAAAAGAAAGTAAGCTTTTTCAACCTTTCTATGATTGTTGTAGTCTTAAAAAGTAGTTCAGAATTCAATATAATTTTAAAACAAATCAGTAATGATCTTTGTCATGAAATAGTAAAACACTGAAAAAAAAAACCCATGGGAAAATTTAGCAAGTAAGCTTGATTTTTATATACCCATACACACACTCACACACCCTTGATTTAGGTGTAGCTCCTAGAACACTATGTACTTACATTTATTTTTCTGTTAATGAAATATCATAATGAGATGGATATTGTAAAGTTGGTTTAAACATACAGAGTAAGTAGCTTTGAATTTACCGAGAAGAAAAAGAGATAATGCCATTTGGCGGAAACTATGAAAAAACCCTGAGATGCATAGGAAAAAAAAAAAACAGTAATTAATTATTCTATACTTGAACAAGCTTAAGAAAAAGAGCATGTGACTGTAAAGATTTTGGTTAAACTGGCAGGATAAATCAAGATGTTTTCTCATTCTCTAAAGATAAAATTTTCATTTATTAATTCATTCAATCTCTCAACAAATATTAAACATATACATTATGTTAAGTACTGTCACTGACAGAAAAGAGCTCTGCCCCAAATTAGGCAATAGAAAGAAATAAAGGGTATTCAATTAGGAAAAGAGGAAGTCAAACTGTCCCTGTTTGCAGATAACATGATTGTGTATTTAGAAAACCCATCATCTCAGCCCCAAATCTCCTTAAGCTGATAAGCAACTTCAGCAAAGTCTCAGGATACAAAATCAATGTGCAAAAATCACAAGCATTCTTAGACACCAATAACAGAGAAACAGACAGCCAAATCATGAATGAACTCCCATTCACAATTGCTTCAAAGAGAATAAAATACCTAGGAATCCAACTTACAAGGGATGTGAAGGACCTCTTCAAGAAGAACTACAAACCACTGCTCAACGAAATAAAAGAGGACACAAACAAATGGAAGAACATGCCATGCTCATAGAGAAGAAGAATCAATATCATGAAAATGGCCATACTGCCCAAGGTTATTTATAGATTCAATGCCATCCCCATGAAGCTACCAATGACTTTCTTCACAGAATTGGAAAAAACTACTTTAAAGTTCATATGGAACCAAAAAAAGAGCCCGCATTGCCAAGACCATCCTAAGCCAAAAGAACAAAGCTGGAGGCATCATGCTACCTAACTTCAAACCATACTACAAGGCTACAGTAACCGAAACAGCATGGTACTGGTACCAAAACAGAGATATACACCAATGGAACGGAACAGAACAGAGCCTCAGAAATAATACCACACATCTACAACCATCTGATCTTTGACAAATCTGACAAAAACAAGAAATGGGGAAAGGATTCCCTATTTAATACATGGTGCTGGGAAAACTGGCTAGCCGTAAGTAGAAAGCCGAAACTGGATCCCTTCCTTACTCCTTATACAAAAATTAATTCAAGATGGATTAGAGACTTAAATGTTAGACCTAAAACCATAAAAACCCTAGAAGAAAACCTAGGCAATACCATTCAGGACATAGGCATGGGCAAGGACTTCATGTCTAAAACACCAAAAGCAATGGCAACAGAAGCCAAAATTGACAAATGGGATCTAATTAAACTAAAGAGCTTCTGCACAGCAAAAGAAACTACCATCAGAGTGAACAGGCAACCTACAGAATGGGAGAAAATTTTTGCAATCTACTCATCTGACAAAGGGCTAATATCCAGAACCTACAAAGAACTCACACAAATTTGCAAGAAAAAAAACAAACAACCCCATCAAAAAGTGGGCAAAGGATATGAACACACACTTCTCAAAAGAAGACATTTATGCTGCCAACAGATACATGAAAAAATGCTCATCATCACTGGCCATCAGAGAAATGCAAATCAAAACCACAATGAGATACCATCTCACACCAGTTAGAATGGTGATCATTAAAAGTCAGGAAACAACAGGTGCTGGAGAGGATGTGGAGAAATAGGACCACTTTTACACTGTTGGTGGGACTGTAAACTAGTTCAAGCATTGTGGAAGACAGTGTGGTGATTCCTCAAGGATCTAGAACTAGAAATACCATTTGACCCAGCCATCCCATTACTGGGTATATACCCAAAGGATTATAAATCATGCTGCTATAAAGACACATGCACATGTATGTTTATTGCAGCACTATTCACGGTAGCGAAGACATGGAATGAACCCAAATGTCCATCAATGACAGACTGGATTAAGAAAATGTGGCACATATACACCATGGAATACTATGCAGCCATAAAAAAGGATGAGTTCTTGTCCTTTGTAGGGACACGCATGCAGCTGGAAACCATCATTCTCAGCAAACTATCACAAGAACAGAAAACAGAGAACCGTGTGTTCTCACTCATAGGTGGGAATTGAACGATGAGAACACTTGGACACAGGAAGGGGAACATCATACACCGGGGCCTGTTGTGGGGTAGGGGTAACGGGGAGGGATAGTATTAGGAGATATACCTAATGTAAATGACGAGTTAATGGGTGCAACACACCAACATGGCACATGTATACATATGTAACAAACCTGTACGTTGTGCACATGTACCCTAGAACATAAAGTATAATAAAAAAGAAAAAAGAAAAGAAAAGAAAAAAGAGATTCTGCCCCAATAAAGCTTGTAGTAATGATTCAAGATGCTAAAAACACTGGGCAAAATGTTTTTTGGAACAGGATACAGTCTCAGTGTCACCTCACAGATCACTAATTCATTATAATTGAGAAGAGGTATCTTTATAATGAGAAAATCTGGTAGACACAACTTAATTTAAACAAGTGGTTTAATTTAAGCAGCAGCAACAATGGAAGAAACTGATATCATGGGCCTTGTGATAACTGCACTGAGAAGTACGTAACATCACTTATTTTAAAAGCTTGACAAATATGTTTAAACTGAATACAACCATGAAGAGAAAATCAGATAAACCAAATTGTGGGATATGTTACAAAACAACAGCCCAGACTCTTAAAAATCATTACTCGTTAAGGTCATGAATAACCAAAAAAAAAAAAAAGGTAAGAGAATTGTTCTAGATTAAAGAAAAAAAATTTAAAATGTTTCAGTGTGAGCAATAAATATAATGCATGATCTTTCACTGGATCACAGATCTGTGAGAAAAAAGGATATTAATGGACAACTGGGTAAATATAAATATGGACCACACATAAGATGTTACTGTAACCATGTTACATTTCTTGAGTATGATAGTGGCATTGAGATTCTATAGAAGAAAAATGTTCTCTTCTTGGGAGATACATAGTGAAGTACTTGGGGTGAAGTATGAAAATATCTGCAACTTACTTTAAAATGACTCAAAGATTTAGAGATAGATACTGTAAACTATATATCTATATCAGCATACACATATACATATGAGTAGAGAGAGACTTTTAAAACATGGCAAAATGTTAACAACTGATAGATTAAATAAAGATGCTCATGTTTACAGATGCTCATACTATAATTTGTTCCAAGTTTTAAAAGGCAGATGTTATCCTTTAAAATAACAACTTGAGAGAAAAATATAATACAAGGTAAAAATGTATTAGCATCACAAGAAATAAACAAATACCACCATGCAAATTCTGAAAATACAGGAATTAGTAAGGATCTAATAGATGACATCATTGAATAAGTGGCACTTGGACTGGGAGTTAGACAACAAAACTCTAAAAAAGTTAAAAATACATTAATATATTCCTTTATAAAAAGTGTAAAAATATAACATATAGACTATATACCAAAAAAAATTAAAGAATAAAAAGGATTTGGAAATGAGGAAACAAAGGGAACATCATGAGCAAAAGCAGAGTACCAAGAAACTCAGGGTATACCTGAGAAGTGTAGCAGATGCCATGGTGTCCCACCATATTCCCTTGGTCCTCCCACCCAGAAGTCACCCGCAGCTCTGAATTCCTATAAAATAGAGTTTCCAAGCCATGGAACTATTGACATTTGGGGATGGATAACTCTTTGCTATAGGGGGCAACCATATGAACTGTGGTATATTTAGCAGTATCCCAGGTCTCTACCCGCTAGATGCCAGCCAGTAGCACTTTTTCCTCCCCCCAGTTGTGACCACCAAAAATGTCCACAGAATTTACCAAATGATCCTTGGAGAGCAAAATAACCTCCTCCCCTCCCCTGAGCCCTACCCTCAGTTTGAGAAAGAACCACTGCTGGAAATCGTGGCCATCCAGCTTCAGTAACTGCATCTGTCTGCATAAGGGCATTCTCTGGCCTAGAAAGTAGCTTGGGCAGTATATAAAAAGGCTGGACTACTTGCAAGTGAATGACACTAAGAATCAAGGACGAGGGTGGATGTGTAAACAACTTCCTTGCCTTTCCCTGGCACAATACTGAAGTGAGTTTCACACAGCTGGGAGGTTGTGAGTGAAATTTAACCCCCCTTAACAACAGCAATAACCTACTCTTCAATGCGCTCTATTTTGGCTTTTCTCCCTCTCTTTCTCTTCCCCACTCCCTCACTGTGCTTCCAGAGATCACCTCCTATATTAGTCCGTTTTCACACTGCTGATAAAGACATACCCAAGATTTGCAATTTATAAGGCAAAGAGGTTTAATGATGAACTCACAGTTCCACATGGCTGGGAAAGCCTCACAAACATGGCACAAGGCAAGGAAGAGCAAGTCACAACTTACATGGATGACAGTAGGCAAGAGAGGGCTTGTGCAGGGAAACTCTCCCTTATAGAACCATCAGATCTCATGAGACTTATTCACTATCACAAGAACAGCACAGGAAAGACCTACCACCACAATTCAATCAACTCCCACTATGTCCCTCCCACAACACGTGGGAATTCAGGATGAGATTTGAGTGGGAACACAGACAAGCCATATCATTCCACCCCTGACCCCTCCCAAATCTCATGTCCTCACATTTCAAAACCAGTCATGCCTTCCCAACACTTCCCTAAACGTTTAACTCATTTTGGCATCCAAAGTCTCATATGAGACAAGGCAAGTCCCTTCTGCCTATAAGCCTGTAAAATCAAAAGCAAGTTAGTTACTTCCTAGATAAAATGAGGGTACAGGCATTGGGTAAATACAGCCATTCCACATGGGAGAAACTGGCAAAACAAAGGGGGCTACAGGCCCCAAGCAAGTCCAAAATCCAGTGGGGCAGTCAAGTATTAAATCTCCAAAATTATCTCCTTTGACTCCATGTCTCACATCCAGGTCATGCTGATGCAACAGGTGGATTCCCATGGTCTTGGGCAGCTCCACCCCTGTGGTTTTGCAGGGTACAGCCGCCCTCTCAGTTGCCTTCACGGGCTGGTGTTGAATGTCTGTGGCTTTTCTAGGCACATGGTACAAGCTGTCAGTGGATCTACCATTCTGGGGTCTGGGGATGATAGCCCTCTTCTCACAGCTCCACTAGGCAGCGCCCCATTAGGAACTCTGTGTGGGGGCTCCAACCCCACATTTCCCTTCTGTACTGCCCTAGCAGAGGTTCTCCATGAGGGCCCCACCCCTGCAGCAAACTTCTGCCTGGGCATCCAGGCATTTCCATACAACTTCTGAAATCTAGGAGGAGGTTCCCAAACCCCAATTCTTCACTTCTGTGCACTCGCAGGCTCAACACCACATAGAGGAGGAAAAGAGAGAGCTTGTACAGGGAAATTCCTCCTTATGGAACCATTAGATCTAATGAGACTTAGTCACTATCACGAGAACAGCATGGGCAAGACCTACCCCCATGATTCAATTACCTCCCACAAGTCCTTCCCACAACATGTGGAATTTCAAGATGCGATCTGGGGTGGGGACACAGCCAAATCATATCATCTCCCAGTGAAGTATATTTACTCAAATTTTTGTCTCAGGGTCTTCTGTTTCAGGAACCAAACAAAGGCAGGAAGCTTGGCTGTTCAATGAGGAAATATATGTTTCTCCTGGAGAAATGAAATTTTTGATATCTATTCATGGCCCTATGTGATTTTCTAAAATAATATCTCTGACAGTTCTGCCTGTTAAATGACAACCCCACAAGAAGATAGCACTCAGTCTGGGCCACTAAAGATCAATGCCATAAGACAAGGCTTTGGTATTTCTATTTCTATCCCACAACTAGTAAAGGAAGGCAGCAGGTTTGTGCCCAAAAGGCAAATAAAGGAACAAAACAAACAAACAAAGCTACGTAATATGGAGGAGAATGGTTCAAGCTATTAAAGCTGCCTGTTGTACCAAATTAATCAAACAAAAAGCATAGCCTGAGCCCTGGGAGAGTCTGGTTTGGCAACTCACTACAGCCAGCCAGACATTTTCGCAGAGTACAGCAATTTCTTACAAGAGTTATAGCTGATGAGGGGTGAGGGGACAAAGACTAAAAAGACTGGCCTGAGGCCCAGAGTTTAAAAAGTACAAGATGAGCCTGAAACATCTGGTCATGCCAGAAAGCAAGAAATTATCAAACGCTTTGGGGGTCATATCAACAAGACTTGAAGAGCCATCATGCAGAGGCTCCTGGTCAAAGATGGATGAATTTAAGCATCAGTAACAATAACTGTAATGAATTAAAACACAACAAATGATTTTAAACCCATGAGTTAATGATATATTAACAAATCAAGTTGTCTTCAGAAGATGTGAAAGATCTACATATTATTTTGAAAATTGGAAAATAAAGAAAAAGAATTTATCCTATACTTCCTAAAGAAACCTGTACTCAGGATTACAAAATAGTTGATCAGGAAAAACTCTGGACACAAGTATTCCAACTAATAAATGAAGAAGAAATGACAGAATATCACCGTTTTGCAACACTTAACAAATTAATGGATCTAAGCAAAGATCACTGAAGGCTGCCATATTACATGCGTCCAATGAAAGAATATGTTACCTGTGAGATATTCTTGCCAGAAACCAAAACCAAAACAAACAAACAAAGCTACGTAATATGGAGGAGAATGGTTCAAGCTATTAAAGCTGCCTGTTGTACCAAATTAATCAAACAAAAAGCATAGCCTGAGCCCTGGGAGAGTCTGGTTTGGCAACTCACTACAGCCAGCCAGACATTTTCGCAGAGTACAGCAATTCTTACAAGAGTTATAGCTGATGAGGGGTGAGGGGACAAAGACTAAAAAGACTGGCCTGAGGCCCAGAGTTTAAAAAGTACAAGATGAGCCTGAAACATCTGGTCATGCCAGAAAGCAAGAAATTATCAAACGCTTTGGGGGTCATATCAACAAGACTTGAAGAGCCATCATGCAGAGGCTCCTGGTCAAAGATGGATGAATTTAAGCATCAGTAACAATAACTGTAATGAATTAAAACACAACAAATGATTTTAAACCCATGAGTTAATGATATATTAACAAATCAAGTTGTCTTCAGAAGATGTGAAAGATCTACATATTATTTTGAAAATTGGAAAATAAAGAAAAAGAATTTATCCTATACTTCCTAAAGAAACCTGTACTCAGGATTACAAAATAGTTGATCAGGAAAAACTCTGGACACAAGTATTCCAACTAATAAATGAAGAAGAAATGACAGAATATCACCGTTTTGCAACACTTAACAAATTAATGGATCTAAGCAAAGATCACTGAAGGCTGCCATATTACATGCGTCCAATGAAAGAATATGTTACCTGTGAGATATTCTTGCCAGAAACCAAAACCAAAACAAACAAACAAAAAAAAACCTAAACCTGAGTAAGCTTCTAGATCAAACTACCACATCAAATGACACCACAGAAATGAAATCATCAAAATCAAACTGTGGAAAACTAGAGAACAAATGGCCCAGCTTCTTTACAAATAAATATAAAACAAAAAAGAAAAAGAAGAGAGAAAAAAATGGCCAGGCGCGGTGGCTCAAGCCTGTAATCCCAGCACTTTGGGAGGCCGAGACGGGCAGATCACGAGGTCAGGAGATCAAGACCATCCTGGCTAATACGGTGAAACTCCGTCTCTACTAAAAAAATACAAAAAACTAGCCTGACGTGGTGGCGGGCGCCTGTAGTCCCAGCTACTCGGGAGGCTGAGGCATGAGAATGGCGTAAACCCGGAGGCGGAGCTTGCAGTGAGCTGGGATCCAGCCACTGCACTCCAGCCTGGGCAACAGAGCGAGACTCTGTTTCAAAAAAAAAGAAAAGAAGAGAGAAAAAAATGGCCAGGCGCGGTGGCTCAAGCCTGTAATCCCAGCACTTTGGGAGGCCGAGACGGGCAGATCACGAGGTCAGGAGATCAAGACCATCCTGGCTAATACGGTGAAACTCCGTCTCTACTAAAAAAATACAAAAAACTAGCCTGACGTGGTGGCGGGCGCCTGTAGTCCCAGCTACTCGGGAGGCTGAGGCATGAGAATGGCGTAAACCCGGGAGGCGGAGCTTGCAGTGAGCTGGGATCCAGCCACTGCACTCCAGCCTGGGCAACAGAGCGAGACTCTGTTTCAAAAAAAAAGAAAAGAAGAGAGAAAAAAATAATAAGAGAAGGTGAAGAAATGAGAACCAAGTGAAGAATATGAAGAAAAGAAGGAGGAGGAAAAGGAAAAAAAGACAAAGAAAAAAGGGAGGAATAAGGGAACCAGATAACTGCAAATAAGGGACCTAAATGACATATCAACCTATTGCAATGTGTACACAATCAGTATCCACACAACTGTAAAGCACACACACATTTTACATATGTATGTTTGTATATGTATGTACATACGTATACATGTGTGTGTGTATATATATATATCAACCAAAAAAATTGAATGACTAGTAATAAAAGATTTAAGAATTAACATTTATTTTTTAAAGTGTGCCAATGATATTAAAGTTGTTTACAAAGAGAGTCCATAGCTTATAAAGACAAATACTGAATATTCATGGATGATATGATATGACACATACTGAATACTCATGGATGATATGATATGACACACACTGAATACTCATGGATGATATGATATGACACACACTGAATACTCATGGATGATATGATATGACACACACTGAATACTCATGGATGATATGATATGACACACACTGAATACTCATGGATGATATGATATGACACATACTGAATACTCATGGATGATATGATATGACACATACTGAATACTCATGGATGATATGATATGACACATACTGAATACTCATGGATGATATGATATGACACACACTGAATACTCATGGATGATATGATATGACACATACTGAATACTCATGGATGATATGATATGACACACACTGAATACTCATGGATGATATGATATGACACATACTGAATACTCATGGATGATATGATATGACACATACTGAATACTCATGGATGATATGATATGACACACACTGAATACTCATGGATGATATGATATGACACATACTGAATACTCATGGATGATATGATATGACACACACTGAATACTCATGGATATGATATGACACATACTGAATACTCATGGATGATATGATATGACACACACTGAATACTCATGGATGATATGATACGACACTTGGAATTTGCTTCAAAATTATTTGGGAAAAAACTGATGGAGGACATATGAAATAGAATTGACTATGAGTTGATAGCTGTGAAACTGTGTGATAGGTACACAGGAGTTCATTATACCATTCTCTTTACATTTCCAAGTGCTTGAAATTTTCCACTTCAAAAATATTTTTAAGTGATTTTCTCCAAGACTCCACATATTGCCACCAAGATTTGATTTCATATGGTAAACCAATATAATTTACGTTGAAATAATTTTCATTCAGCATACTTACAGAGTTGGAAAAAACCTTATAACGAAAGCAACCAGAAAATTTATCACCAAAAACAGAACACCAGAGTGGGATAAAAGGGCATTATTAATAATTAACCAGGACAACAGACATAGAGGGGGATATGGTTCATTGCCCTCCGTATGTTATCCAGCTCAGTTTCTGACATAGTTGAACTCACAATTATCCCTTAAAACATACCCTATCTCCAATAAAGCAGTTATACTACATCTATTTCAATTTCTCCTGTAACGAAAACCTCACTATTTCCCAAAGTAGTTCCTTACATTAGAGGACAACAACAGTTATTAAAAACTCTCTGCAGAGTCAAAATCTGTTTCCTAATAACTTCTACTTGGTAGCATTGGTTTTATTTTCTAGAAGAACAAAATGTGACGAGTAGAAAAAATCCAGAATTGAGAACAGAGAACTGGATCTGCTAAGAACTAATAAAATCATCTTGGACAATTTATAAAACCTAAAACCTATCTGAGCCTCCATTTCCAGCCCTTTCTATCTTTAAAAACTAGCACTCAGCTTCTTCAAGCAGTGTGTAATGTGTAATGAGTTCTGTCGAACACACCCTAGTTAATGTTGTTCCTACACTGTGCTGCACAAAAGTCAATACAACACTCATGTATGGTCTGCCATATTACAGGCACAACAACCTCATTCCACACTGGAGACCCAAAGTTTCATTAATCCAGCACAAGACTGTGTTAGCTTTTTCAGTAATTGCATCACATTACTGGTTCATACTATATATCGCAGATAATTTTTTATGTAACTGCTTTCCTCCACTTATACAACTAATTTTTGAAACCTAAATAACGGATGTCTTCATCTGTTTTGTGTTACTATAACAGAATACCTGAGACTGGGCAATTTATATAAAGAAAATGGTTTATTTAGTGCGCAGTTCCACCAGCTGGGAAGTTCCAGTTCGAGTGGTCAAGTGTGGTAGCTTCTAGTGAGGGCCTCACGCTCATCGAAACATGGCAGAGAAATGGAAGGGAAGCCAGGTACGTGAGAAAGGAAAAGGACGCCCCATGAGAGGTAGCTGCATTTTATAACAAGCCACTCTCTTGGGAACTAATCCATTCTCATGAGAACTCATCTGGTATCGAGAGAAATACACGAATCCATCTATCTTCATCTGTCTTCTTAAAGGTACCACCTCGCAACAGCACTACATTGAAGACAAAGCCTCGATATGGCAAACCATATTCAAACCATGGCAATGGACTTTACTCTTATTACATCCTGCTGCTTCCAAACCAACATACTAACCTACTGGGAAAGACTGAAATTTTGTCATATGTCATAGTAGCTGTCTCTTTAAACTTGAGTCCTCCACAAGTTGAACAAGTATGTTATATCACTCAGAAAAATGTTGAATAAAACAGAGTCAAAAATACAACCCTAGAGTATTTCATCTGAGATTTTCCAATGATTGTTCCATTTACTGCAAATCTGCTTAACTGCTTTTTGGTATAATAACATATGAAACATCTAGAAAGACATCAGAGGGAAATTGTTAAATTTTCTTCTGAAATGATTTGCTATGTCAAGTGATCTACCATTAAAAAACCATAAGACTGGTTTAGTATAACTTGCTTCTATGTAAATCCATGTTGGCTACTAAAGATATAACATGTTTTAAATGCTCTCAAACAATTTATTGACTCCTTTAGGAATATATCTTTCCTTTTTTTTTTTTTTTTCTTTCTTTCTTTTTTTGAGACAGAGTCTTTGTCTGTCACCCAGGCTGGAGTGCAGTGGTACAATCTCAGCTCACTGCAACCTCCGCCTCCCAGGTTCAAGCAATTCTCCTGCCTCAGCCTCTGGAGTAGGTGGGATTACAAGCATGTGCCAATACACCCAGGTAATTTTTGTATTTTTAGTAGACATGGGGTTTTGCCATGTTGGCCAGGCTGGTCTCGAACTCTGGACTTCAGGTGATCCGCCCACCTCGGCCTCCCAAAGTGCTGGGATTACAGACGTGAGCCACCTTGCCGGGCCCCTCCTTCTTTTCTTTAAATATTGGGACTAGGATTTCCTTCGTCTATAGTCTGCTGCCATTATCCACAATTTCTTCAACCAGATGATTACTGTGGTAATTCTAGTAATTCCACTTGTCAAAAAGATCACCACAATAAAAGGAATTTTGGTATGGCTAATTAGTTCAAATAAGAATTCTGCTGAGAGCTCATTTCAGTACCATAAAACTGTCACGCAGATAAGAAAATAAAGTTGTTTTGTTCCTAGGACAAAAATATTTTTTGAATGAGCACTGTAATGTTGTCTCGTGGATTATATTCTTTTTAATGATAGTAGCTATATATGCACTTACCAAGAACACTGCTAAAACAATTGCTACAATAGGTAGTAGATTAGATGACATCAAACGGTCTTTAGCTCTAAAAACATATGCAGTTCTTTCAGTTCAGTTAATTATTAGGATGACATAAATTCTGACAAACCCATGTTTCTTAAGAGGTATTGTAGCAAAATAATAGCTTGAAGAGCTAATAGTCTATTTTAATTAAATTGGCTTTTAACCATATCAAATTTCTTTCTGATCCCTTCTGTTTCATAAAATAAAACTGGGTACTTATTTAAATCATAAGCTGAAGTTAAAATCTTTTGATAACTTCATTTCTAAATACATTTTAAGTACATTTGAAAATGAAAATCCAATTTTTTCACTCACAAATGCTCAAAGAGTTTAGCTATACCTATCTCGTCCACTTTATTATCTTGACCTTTAAGTTTCCTTCTCTCATATTTCCCATATTAAAGAAAAACCACCAGGCACAGTGGCTCACACCTGTAA
This sequence comes from Trachypithecus francoisi, assembly GCF_009764315.1. Classification (NCBI taxonomy): domain Eukaryota; kingdom Metazoa; phylum Chordata; class Mammalia; order Primates; family Cercopithecidae; genus Trachypithecus; species Trachypithecus francoisi. The sequence continues at coordinate 80,347,688 of NW_022681462.1, forward strand.
TCCCACCACTTTGGGAGGCCAGGAGGATCCCTTGAAGCTAGGAGTTAGAGACCATCTTAGGCAACAAAGCAATGCCCTGTCTCCATAAAAAATTAAAACGTTAGTCAGATGCAGTGGCATGCACCAGTAATCCCAGAAACTTGAGAGGCTGAGGCAGGAGGATTGCTTTAGCCGAGGAGTTTGAGGCTGCAGCCAGCTATGATTCAGTGCATTCCAGCCTGGGTGACAGCGAGATCTTATCTCTTAAAAAAAGAAACAAACAAAAATTTCCAAATGATTTTAGAAAGTAGTTCAAAACTGTTGTTTAACTTATAAACCAGAAAGATATGATTAAGGCGGACCAGGCATGGTGGCACACGACTGTAATCCCACTATTTTGGGAGGCTGAGGCAGGATAATCATTTGAACCCAGGAGTTTGCGATCAGCCTGGACAACATAGTGAGACCCCATCTCTACAAAAAAAAATTAAAAATTAGCCAGATGCGGTGGTGCATGCCTGTAGTCCCAGCTACACAGGAGGCCGAGATGGGAGGATCACTTGAGCCTGGGAGGTCAAGGTTACAGTGAGCTAGGATCGCACCACTGCATTCCAGCCTGGGTGACAGAGTGAGACCCGATCTCTCCAAAAAAAAAAAAAAAAAAAAAAAAGATAATTGAGGCAATTAGAGATGTATTAGGCCAGGAAATAGAAGTGAATCACAAATCCATGTTACTGGGTCAGGACACAGAAGATACAACCACATGCTAAGTACAGATACTCCTCAACTCACAATGGAGTTACTTCCCAGCAAGCCCATCATAAGCTGAAAATATTGTTAGGTAAAAAATGCATTTACTAACCTACTGAACATCATAGCTTAACCTACCCTACCTTAAATGTGCTCAGAATACTTACATTAGCTTATAGTTATGCAAAATCATCTAACATGAAGTCTATCTTATAATAAAGTGTTGACTATCTCATGTAATTCATTGACTACTATACTGGAAGTGAAAAGCAGAATGATTGCACGGGTACTCAAAGCACAGTTTCTACTGAATGTGCACCACTTTTGCACTATCGCAAAGGTAAAAAATCCTAAGTTGGCCGGGCGTGGTGGCTCAAGCCTGTAATCCCAGCACTTTGGGAGGCCGAGACGGGTGGATCACAAGGTCAGGAGATCGAGACCATCCTGGCTAACCCGGTGAAACCCCATCTCTACTAAAAAATACAAAAAACTAGCCGGGCGAGGTGGCGGGCGCCTGTAGTCCCAGCTACTCGAGAGGCTGAGGCAGGAGAATGGCGGGAACCCGGGAGGCGGAGCTTGCAGTGAGCTGAGATCCGGCCACTGCACTCCAGCCTGGGCGACAGAGCGAGACTCCGTCTCAAAAAAAAAAAAAAAAAAAAAAAAAAAATCCTAAGTTGAACTATTATAAGTTTGGGGATCGGACCATCTGTTGTCTTAAAAACACATATAGCAAAATAAAGCACTTAAGACTATTCTCTACATCTCAAAGCTGAAACTGAGCCTTTATCTCACATAAGCCTGATTAACTTCTCACTCGATCTTCACCAGTTTCTGCAGGTGATTTCTGTCCTCGGAAACAAAACAAAAACAACCAACCACAAGTTGCTACTCCTAAAGTGTCTAAGAGATGCCCACACAATAGTGGAAGTTTTTCAGTTAACTTCCCAATGCCAACTGACCACCACTTTCCCCAGCTGATGTATGGCAGATGGCATTAGCATCTGATAGTGTGTTTACTTCCTATTCAGCAAAGCCATTGCTTATCCTTATTTATCATCATAAGCAGTTGATTTGCTCTTACCTACTAATACAGAGAAGCAAGTTATTATTGTATGATAATAAAGATGATATTTATTTCCTAACATGCTAAGTGGAAAAAGCACTGGACTTGGGACTCAGAAGTCCCGGCCCTGAGTTCCAGGTCCCTGATCTCCCAGTTATTTGAACTCAGACTAGTCACTTAGGCTCTGTGGTCCTGTCTTACATGTAAAGCAAGACAGCCAGTCCTCAGAAAGTTGTTGGAAAATTAAAATGAGACCATTTTAAGTAAAACTACTTTGGAAAATACGAAATGTTATATGACTGTAAACATTTCTTTCTAATTCCTAGCTGAGCTATACAAAGTAGAAACTTAAGGCTGATGTGGCACAGCTCGACACAGACAAGCAACACTTGCCAAAAAATCAGTAGAAATAACCACAGAATGCTAGCTGGGGAGAAAAAAACCACACCAATCTTTCTTTGAATTCTGAGTTCATTGTTTAACAATGAGTCTTTTGCTGACTACACACACAGGCACAAACCAGAGCACCAGCAGCAGAATCAAACTTGCACACAAAGGGCAATCTTGGACTATGCCTTGTACTTTAGCTCCCACAAAATAGTGCTTGGAAGGCTGTGCAAGACTCCACCCGCTTTCACAAATTTTGTGAAAATCAAGCATTAGCCTGTGGAATTCATGAAAAAAAACTGAATACTTTCTACTGTCAAATAACTCTGAAATGCCTAGTAACTGGATAGAAAGATGTAAAAAAAAATGGTATGAAGGATCCTTTGAGTTCACACACGACAGATCTAAACAATAAGTCTAACAATGAACAAAAGCAAGTGCAGTAATCCACAGAAGATGAAGTGGGGAAAAAATCTATTGAAATGAATGAAAAATTAAGATGCTGAAAAAGCAGAATGAAGCAATCAGAATTCTTCAAAAGTAGGTATTAAAAAATGCTTTTCAGAAGCAATGAATGAAAAGACTAAAAAATAAAAATAAAACTATGACCAGAGTAAAAACAGTTAAAGACACATAAGCTCTAGCCAACATTTACTGAAAGTACGAAAAAACAAAATCAAGCAAAAGAAAATGAGCAGTTTTTCAAAAGCAATAGCATCACAATGGCAATTTTTTCTGATAGTTTAAATGTAAGTTGATGATAACAAAGGACAAAGACAGTTGTGCCTCTGCCAGGAAAATTACGCAAGTCAGACAGAAGGAAATCAAGCAGTGTCTGTGAGAGCGAGTTATCTACATGTACTGCAGTTTTCAGGGAAGGAGTAGAGAAAGAAGCAAACACAAGTCACAACATCTCAGAAGTGCCAAGGTCACTCCAACACAGTAGAAAAAAAAATAGAACATTAAGAAATATTGAAATAGAAGCAAGTGACAGAGATCAAAAGTGAAATATATTAGACTCCCCTGATAACCTAGGAGCAAATTCTATCTTCTGACTAGACTACATGAAGATTGGATATATCACTGTTATCCTGTCATGAAAGTATTGCTCTTTTATCCAGTAATAGTATTTTAATGAGGCTCTACTTCATCTCTCTTCATAAAACATTAATTAAAAGATTCTAACAATTAATCAGGTATCTTATTTCACTAAATGGAAAACTGTCTAAAACTTGCAGGATTCCTAGGCTCTTAGGACCACATTTAAACAAGGAGCATGTAATCCTTCACAGAAACAATACATTGACTCGCCTGTGGCTGGTGACCAGATTGCTGGATGCTACAGAAAACAATTCTTACTTTTATAGAAGCAACTCTGCCACTCAATTAGCAACTCTTGCTGAGTCCTCAATTTGGACAAAAGCTCTCTAAAGCTTCATAGCTAGAGCTGGAGATTTGTTGCCTTCTTCTCTCAAGAAAGCTGCTACTTAAAATCTAAGTCCCTACTCTAAAGATGGTGTCCTTCCATTTCACAAAACTACAAGTGGCTTTGGGTTATTCAAATTCCTCATGTCATCTTGAGATTCAGAACTCACGAACACACAGCCACATTAAGCCTAAGGCACTCTGGAAAAAAAACATCTCTCCTTCTTCTCTAGGGTTCAAAGTACTTCAAACTGAGAGGGTATACTGTGTGTGAATTCTCCCAAGGAAGGCAGAGCACTCACACATAATGACAAAATGCCAAGCTGCTGTCTTTCCTCACCAGAGTATTTGTTAGGCAAGGAGCTAAAGGTCAGTCATCTGTACTGTCTCCAATCTCCACCAAGCAGCCAGGCCTTTGTAGACCTTCCACCTCTTGGCAGGTGAGCTCTACTCCAACTTCACAAAAAAATAAAAATAAAAATAAATAAACCCTACTAATATACATACATATATATATATCAGCCTGTGGAATTCTTGAAAAATTTAAGTGCTGTTTACTGTCATCAGATGTGAACTCCTCACCCTTGCTCCTCTATATTCACCCATTTCTTTCCTAATCCTTTTGTCTTTTCCTTCTCCCTCTGGAGACGGAACTTCTATATCTCTGCTCCTCTTCCCATCTCTTCCACCCTCCTACAGGCTCTTGTCTACTTCTATTCTTCAGGGTCTACATTCCAATTACTACTGCCACCTACAAAAACCACCCCAAACTCAGGGCTTAAAACAACAATTTTCTTATGCTCACAGATTCTGTAGGTTAGAAATATAGGCAGAATGTGGTCTGGTGATTCTTCTGCTCCTCACAGCACTGACTGAGATCACTCAATGGTGTTCAGCCGGTAGTGCTCAGTTTGAAAGGCCCAACACAATTTCACTGACATTTCTGATGCCTGGGCTGGGAAAACTCCAAGATAAAAACTGACGACTCCAGCACCTACATGTGGCCTCTTCATGTAGTTTGGCTACCTGACAGCATAGCAACCTCAATGTACACAGACTTCTTATGCAGTGGTACAGAGCTCCAAGCAAAAGCATTCCTACTAGAGTAAGATGAAAGCCATGAAAGCCGCATTCCCTTTTATGACCCAGCCTTGAAAGTCATACTGCATAATAAGCATCATATTCTATTGGCCAAAATCATCACAAGCCCACCCAGATTCAAGGGGAATAAAATTATACTTGGAGGAGTGGTAAGATCATGGTATAGAAGAGCATGTGGAATGGGAAATGCTGTTGTGGCCATCTTTGGAAAACACAGTCTGCTACAGTCTCTTACTTCACTTACTACTTCCTTTTCGTCTAAAATCATGCTCTACCTAATTCTTTTTTAAAATGTCTACTCTTAGTGCTGTCTAGAGTAGGCTTAGATAAAGCAAAAAAATGGTATGGTAATTCCAGACAAAGATAAAAGAACTAGCAAAACTTAGAGGGTAGAAAGCAAATTATGTGCCCAAGGAATGATGAAGAACAGCAGATAGTGTTGAAAAGTGAGGTTAAGGACAGGCTATCAAGGCAATCTGGTTTAGTAGAAAATGGGGTAAAGAGAATGCTGGAAAGATATGATGGTGCCAAAAAAAATGGAGGCCATCAAATACTGTGCTTCAAAATTTGGACTGAGTAGGTCCTCAGTAGTGACTGGTGCATAGATGAATGAATTAAAGTACTTCAAAATTTGTGGATTACTTTCTTTCTACAGGAGATGGTCATCCCTGCAATTGCCTGGGACTTGTTTTACCCAAGTGTAGTGAGATAATGTTGTGGAAAACAGAAAAAGGAGAAACAGGAAGACAATAACTAAAATTCTTTTAGCCAGAGAAGAAACAGTTTTGCAATTTGCTCTACACTGAGATGACCAAATTGTCTGATTTCAACATTAAGCAGCATTCATTCCTTAGTCATGACATACTTTAGGCATACTGTCAAGCAACACATCTTGTGTCTAAATAGCCATTTCATGATTTGCTTATCAGATTCATCCCAAGGACAGAATCAAAAGCTCTGCTAAAATTGGAATAAATTAGATTTATCTTTTGCTTCCAATGTACTATACTCACCATTCTATAATAAGAATAGATCTATTAAGAATTGTTTTTTACAAAGCAAAATTGGTTAGTTCTATACTAGCCCAAATATTGACAAACTACTTTTGTGATTCTTTTTCTGAGTTCTTTCTAAATATGCAATGTCAACCTGCTAAATCTATATAACCTTCACAATTATCTTATAATTTGTTTAATGCAGAAACTATGCTGCTGCTTTTCAAATCTTTAGATACTTCCTTATCCCACTGGAAGATTCCCAAAATTACTTAGTGTCCTTCCAATTAAGAATTTCCACATAAGACATCATCTTTTAGTGCCTTTGTATCACTCATTTAATAAACATTTCCTGATTGTCTACTGTGTGGGTCATCTGCAACAGACCTTAGAAATCACAGAAGATTCTTGCTCCTAGAGTTTAACAATATATTATTTTAGAGACTAAAGATTTGGTTTGATAGAAATAATCTGGACATCAAATTCTTTCATGTCTCAAATCCAAAAATGTCTTCCTTTGTGCCATCCTTAGTGCACTATCAGGATTTGGGGTGTTTCTATGATGCTGTTGCTTGATACCCATAAATCTGACATAAATTTGGCCTTCAAAAAGCTCACTATTTTTCTATAAAGCAGCACAACTTATCTTTCCTTTCCCTTCATTTATGTTAGGAACCAAAACATAAAAGAAACCAAGAGCTACATTAATGATCTTGTGTAACTCCACAGAAGATATAGTTTTTGTAAAGATGAAAAGACAACTCAGAAGTATAAAAAGATCTGGGCCATCATAGATTATTAAGAATACTATTTAAAATAATTCATGCATGAGGTTGTATCCTCTTTATAAACAGGTTCCTCTCTTAGGTAAACTGGGGTAAAGGTAATCACCATTCTACAGGAAAAAAAAAATCAGGTTGCCAAAATGTGACCTGTGAGTCATAAGAAAGGAGGAAAATTGCTCATTTTTCTAAATCTCACAACATAGGTCACATATTATGGAATAAAAAATCCAAAAAACTAAAATGATACTTTTATCATAGTCCAAATAAAGTGCTTTATCTCTGTTCATATAGTTTGAAAATCCAATGCAAATATTCAAGTCATATCCAAGGTGAATAGTCTTAGCTGATGCTGATATTAGGAATACATAAATCTCAATGTTAAGGGAATAAAACACAGAGAAGAAATTAGGCCATGTTACCGTCCTTGACAAAGCCTAAAACAAAATAAAACTAAAAATTCCCGTGTGACTCTGAAGACAAGCACAACTTCATTTGCAATGGGGAGCAAACTTCCATAGTGCACATATCTATGTTATGGGAAAAATAGACAAGATTTACAAATGATACAAAAGATCACTCAAGTTTTTGCCCTAGACCAACAAAACGATCAGAGTAATTTCAAATTGCTACCTAGTAACTTTAGAATTTGCCAAAGTTTGAAGTTTTTTGTTCTTTAAAGGAAGAAAGCAGCAATGAGTAACAATAGTGTGCTTCCTGGCCTTAGGAAGAGTGAGACAGGAGCTCTCCAGCTGCACTTCCTAGCAAAGTATGCCAGCTGCCTTCTGCAAACTGAGATCAAATTGCCAAGAACTTACAGGAGAGCAGTTATGATGGATGACCTAAAATACTGATCTGTTGCAAAGAGGATGTAGTGCAAACCACACAGGAACTGACAGGAAATCAGCCCTTGGGCTGGCAACTACAGATTCAAGAAGGCTAGGAATCCTGGACCTTTGACAGCCAAATTTCATCATCTTCCTTTGTAGGAAGAGTTGTACTTCTGAGAGAGCAGTCTGAAAAATCTTGTACAAAGCTTTTTGGTGTCTATTCCTACTTAATAATACTGCCCCCTGCCTGAACCAGTGGTTTCCTCACATGTGTTAAAAGCCCATCGAAGGTCCCAGAGCACCACTTGACCAAAAATCACGTTTGTTGGCACACACCTTCATTCTCTCAGCCACGAGTCCACTGAATGCCATGAATGATTCACAGGCTGTCATGGTGGTAAGAAGAAAAACTAATATTTGGAGTTCACCAAATAGTGAGTCATACTTCTGGAAGAAAAGAAAGCCTTACAATTGGCAGCCCTTTGGCATGAAATTTTAAAAATTGTTTTTAACATTAATATTAATTCGACGGAAGTTGGCAAAAAGAAATTGATTGAGAAACGTGATATTTGGTTGGCTTATGCCATATAAAAGTCCAGTTCATGCTCCAAGAAAAAGGATGAGTAGGATATCTATTACCTATTTCTAGACTTGCCTTCTGTACTCACTGCTGCCAAGTTACTCATTCTCCCACACAACACTTTCCATACTAATTTTGACCCTTAAGAATCAAAAAGAAGTCTTGCCTTCTTTGCTCCCAAATGCCAAAATGGAATCTTTTAGTATTTCACCTTTATAAAGGGAATGTTTGAAAACAGCCCTCTTTGGCTGTGACATCAGTGAGTTGCTGAGGCCTCCAAGGGCCGGAGGAAGCATTCCCAGTCCCTCACAGTGCTGCTGCACTCCTACGGTGCAATCTGGCAATGGCCAGCGACCAAATCTTTAAAGCTGTTTTATGGTATTTAACATATGGTCATAAATTGCTCAGTGCTCTAAAGAGGGGCTAAATTTGCCGCCCCTATTGATGAGACATGTTCTTATTTATTTAAATTTAGTGGCAAGCTGGCATTTCTCCAGATGGAGAGGTTTAGGCATAAGTACAAAGGAAGAACTAACTAGAAATGAATTGTAACTTTTCTATACACTGAATGCAACCCCACAAACTCAGGCTTCTGGGCCCAAGTTTGTGCACCGCTATCAGACACAGCTTACCAAATAGAAAGACAATAATATGAAAAGACTCTAATTTCTAAGGGCCAAGAAGGGATGAAACATAAATTTTATTCAGACTGGATAAGAATTTTTTTTTAATCTCCTTCTCTTTCTCCTCAGGCTAGCTCTAGTCCCACCCACCTCTCTTACCTGTCTCTTTATTTCCCTCACAAATTACATGTATCTGGTCTTCATGTGAAATCCCACATCTGCAAAACTCTCTAGAACTTCTTAAATCTTCTGGCATTCACTTTCTTATTTTGCCATATTTTTCATTGTTTATTTTTTAATGGTTTTAATTTTCCATCACTAAAAACATGATCCTACTAAAACATTTTGTTCCCTTCCTTTTACGAGCTAGCCCTGTAGCCAAAAGCAGGAAAAAAAAAAAGATTTTTTTCATAAAAGAAAATCTTTTTTTTTTTGGTGAGATCATTAGTAATGATATTAATGTGGATGGTATCAAAAGAGAAGTGTGGGCTCAGTGCAGTGGTTCATGCCTGTAATCCCAGCACTTTGGGAAGTTGAGAAGGGATGATCACTTAAGCCCAGGAATTCGATACCAGCCAGGGCAACATAATAGAGACTCTGTCACTACAGAAAACCCAAAAAGGTCAGGCACGGTGGTTCATGCCTGTAATCCCAGCACTTTGGGAGGCCAAGGCAGGAGGATCACTTGAGCCCAAGAGTCCAAGACTACCCTGGGCAACACAGGTAGACCCTGTCTCTACAAAAAGTAAAAAAAATTGCCAGGCAAGGAGCTCAGGCTACTTGGGAGGCTGGGGTAGGAGGATCTGCTTGAGCCCAGGAGTTCAAGGCTGCAGTAAGCCATTATTGCACCACTGTACTCCAGCCTGGGCAACAGAGCAAGACTCTGTCTCAAAAAATAAAAATGAAAATTAGCCAGGCATACTGGCACACACCTGTAGTCCCAGCTACTCAGGAGGATCGCCTGAACTCAGGAGTTTGAGGCTGCAGTGAGCCAAGATTACACCACTGCACTCCAGCCTGAGCGACACAACAAGACCTTGTTTTAAAAAAAGAGAGAGAGAGAAGTGTGAAGGGTAGAGCCACTACTGGTTTTCTTTTTCATCTGCCAATATAGAACTGGTTAAAGAATCAAAAGTTAATTATCTTGCCTAACTCTGGAATGTGAAGAAAGATTTCAATAAATTGGAGGTTTGACAGCAGCCTGGGAACAGTATTAAAAGAATTATTCTATGAAGAATTACACTGTTTATATCAGACAGAAGTCTTGCTTTTTAATTTCAATACAAAATTATTTCCCCTGAAGCAGACCTAGTGAAATCAAGGGAGATCAGTGGTCGGATAATGCCACATAAAGCCTGCCATGCATGCCAAACTGGTCTGGAGTGCCTGTAACATTTGGAGCGCCCATAATACATCCCAAAAGGTCTTATGCCAACTTCTGTCTCAAATATCCTAGAAATAAGAACAGTTCAATGCCCTTAAGGGCCAGAATAATAAAGAAAAAGAGTAGTTCAAAACAAACATAAGTACACTGGGGCCTTCTGGATACTTCCATTAAGGACCTAATTTCCTAAACACCCTTCCTTATAAGGCCAGACCAGAATTTTTAAATCTCTGCTTTACCAACCCTGAAAAAGTATGTGCCCTGTCTTTTCTGATATGAAGACAGCATTACCAGTGCCATAAACTTGCAAAAAGGGAATCACTCTGAAATACAAAGATAATAGAAATGTAAGCATTTCTTGACACTATGTAGCCTCATCAATCCAGCAAACAATAATCCCATTAAATGTAAATGGTCTAAACATCCCAATTAACAGGAAAAGACTGCCAGATCTAAAAAAGCAAAATCCAATTATATGCTACTCGAAAACAATCTAAATACAAAGACACAAATAGGTTAAAAATAAAACAATGGAAAATTTAATTCCATGTAAAATTAATTTCAAAGCAAACAACATTTCCAAAGACAAAGAGTGTCAATTCAAGAGGACATAACATTCTTAAATGTTTACAAATTTAATAACAGAGCTTCAAAATAAATGAAGCAAAAACTGACAGAACAGTAAGAACATGTAGACAAATCCACAATTATAGTCTGTGATTTCCATATCCTTCTCCCAATAAGTGATAGAAGAATGATGCAGAAACTCAATAAAGATATGGTACACATTTAAACATAAACCCATAATTACAGTCAGAGATTTCAGTATCTCTCTTTTAAAAACTACAATAGGGCAAGGGATAAAAGACTACAAATAGAGTGCAGTGTATACCGTCTGGTGATGGGTGCACCAAAATCTCACAAATCACCACTAAAGAACTTACTCATGTAAACAAACATCACCTGTTTCCCAATAACCTACGGAAAAATAAAAAATTTAAAAAATTAAAAACTAAAATAACAAAAAGAAAATTAGTCACAATATATCACATTTGAACAACTCTATTAACCAACTTGACCTAATTGCTATTATAGAACATACACTCCACCAAAGAAAAATAGAACACACTCTTTCCAGTGTACATTGAACATATACTAAAATAATCTATATCCTGGGCCATAAAACAAATCTCAATACATTTAAAAGGATGTAAGTCATACAAAGTATGTTCTCTGACCACAATAAAATTAAATTCAAATTCAATAAAAGATCCAGAAAATTCTGTAAACCAAATAACATATTTCTAAAGAACTCATAGGTCAAAAAAAAAAATCTAAGGGAAATTCAAAACATGTGATGAGTGAAAATAAAAACACAACACAGCAAAATTTGTAGGATACAGCTAAAACACTACTTAGCTAGAAATTTATAGCATTAAGCACCAATATTAGAAAAAAAGAAAGATCTCAAATCAATGACCATGTTAATAAACTAGAAAAAGAAGAGCAAGTGAAAGTAAACGAAGAAAGAAATATTTAAAATCTGAATGAAAATCAATAAAATAGAAAACAGAAATACAACAGAGAAGATGTATGAAACCAAAAGCTGGTTCTTTCAGAACATGAATAAATGTTTACCACTTTTTTCTTTACCACTAGCCAGACTGGCAAAGAAAACAGTTGTGGGGGAGGAGGAAATGGCCAAGTCAAGAAACACAGAGGTGACATCACTACAAATTTTACACATATTTTTTAAAATAATAAAAAATACTATGAAAAACTTTAAGCCAGTCAATTCAGCAACTTAGATGAAATGGACAAATTCCTTTAAAGACACAAATCAGCAACACTCATTCAAGATGAAGCAGATAATCTGAATAGATCTAAATCTATTAAGCAAATTTAATTTATACTTTAAAACCTTCCCACAAAGAAAACTCCAGGCCCAGATGGTTTCACTGGCAAATTCTACCAAACATTTAAGGAAGAAATAATATGAATTCTTCACAAACCTTTGAAAAAAATGAAGAAAAGGGTTCACTTAGCAACTCATTCTACTCTGACGCCAGCTTTACCATGAGAAAAAAAAAAAAAACAGTAAAAAGCATTCAAATAAAACTACAAACCAGTATCATTCATGAATATAAATGAAAAACTCTAAAAAAATTTAGCAAATTAAATCCAACAATATAGAGAAAGGACACTACATCATAACAATCAGTTTATCCCAGGAATGTAAGGTAGACTGAATATTCAAAACTCAATGAATGAAAACCACCATATTAATAACATTAAAAAACAAAAACCACATGACCATCTCAATAGATGAAGACAAGTATTTGCCAAAAATCTAACATCCATTGTTGATTTTTTTTCTGTTGGAGTCATTTCTGCACGAATAACTTTATTAACTGCTAATGAAAATTAGAACTTTTATGGGTTCTTCTGACAAGATATTTTAAAATCTTAAAATGCCTTTTCTTCACTGAAGCCATCTTTATAGTTAGCTATTGCTCTCATGTTACCTGTCATCTTGACTTCAACCAGATATTTTTTGTTCCCAACCCTCAAATTTTAACAGTTGCTTCAAGTTAAGGAAAGGTCATTTTCCCACAGTTGATTTCTCTGAAAAACCTCCATCTCCTGCTGGAAGTCTAGAAGTAAATCTAGAACTTTGTGGCCAACTGGAAATTCATTATGAACACTTGCATTGGTTAATCTTATTTATCTCCACAAGCCAAAAAATGTACAGTCCTGAAAAAGGTGGCCTCTCTGTGCACACATACAATTTTTAAAAAGGCGAGGGCGGCCGGGCGCGGTGGCTCACGCCTGTAATCCCAGCACTTTGGGAGGCCGAGGCAGGCGGATCATGAGGTCAGGATATCAAGACCATCCTGGCTAACACGGTGAAACCCCGTCTCTACTAAAAATACAAAAAACTAGCCAGGCGTGTGGTGGGCGCCTGTAATCCCAGCTGCTTGGGAGGCTGAGGCGGGAGAATGGCGTGCACCCAGGAGGCGGAGCTTGCAGTGAGCTGAGATGGCGCCACTGCACTCCAGCCTGGGCGACAGAGCGAGACTCCGTCTCAAGAAAAAAAAAAAAAAAAAAAAAAGGCGAGGGCAACAGGAAGGGGACTGAGGCTTGATCACCAAAAAACAGCACAATGAAAACAAACAATACGGAATAATGAGCACTAGAATTCAAATTACCAGATGTTTTAAAGAGATGGGTGCCAGTTTTCAACTCCCTTTTCAACACTACACTACAAAATAACTATTTTTAAAAATAAAAAAGGGTTGAGGGAAAATTAAAAAATTAAAAGAATATCTAAACTGTTGAATGACCCTCTGTTTGTTCCTGATAAACTTAAATCACATCTTCTTCTTCCATCCCCAGTTCTTTCAGAGTACGATTATCAGAAATTATCTGACCTTCGAAGAGAAACTTCAGTGAATTCATTGGATGCCCTTTCTTCGACAATATCATTTTTTTTCTTGAGATGGAATCTCGCTCTGTCACCCAGGCTGGAGCGCAGTGGTGCGATCTCAGCCCAATGCAATCTCCGCCTCCCGGGATCAAGTGCTTCTCCTGCCTCAGCCTCCCGAGTAGCTGGGATCACATGCGCCCACCACCACACCCGGCTAATTTTTTGTATTTTTTAGTAGAGACTGGATTTCACCATGTTGGCCAGCCTGTTCTCAAACTCCTGATCTCAGGTGATCCACCTGTCTCGGCCTCCCAAAGTGCTGGGATTACAGGCATGAGCCACTGCGCCCGGGCAACAATATGATTCTTTGAGTCTCTTAAGATGTGCTGTCATTTTCACTGAAGTAAATCTCACCTCTATCCTGTCCAGTGACTTTGAGTTCAATGTACTCACCTTCCTTCTTATCCCCCAAGTCCTAAGTTGAAGGTTCTGGCTGCTGGTCAGACATGGTGACGACAGAGGTTTCCCCTGAGAGTCTTGGCACAGCAGCAGGCTGGGGTAGGCAGACCCTGGCTCCTGGTTTTACAAATCTGTCTCCCTTCCCCACAGGACAACACTGTGGCTGACCATTCCTGATTTTAAAAAACTAAACAAAACAAAAAATCCCCAACTAACTAGGTATAAAAGGGGACTTCCTCAGTCTGATAAAGGGCATCTTTGAAAAATATATAGCCAATATTATATTAATACTTAATGGTGAAAGACAATTATTTTCCCCTAAAATCTGGAACAAGGTAAGAATATCTACTCTTAACACTTTTTTTTTTTTTTTTTTTTTTTTGAGGTGGAGTCTAGCTCTGTCATCCAGGCTGGAGTGCAGTGGCACGATTTCAGCTCACTGCAACCTCCATTTCCTGGGCTCAAGCGGTTGTCCTGTCTCAGCCTCCCAAGTAGCTGGGATTACAAGCGTGCGCCATCATGCCTGGCCCACCTCGGCCTCCCAAAGTATGGGGATTACAGGCGTGAGCCACCCCGCCGAGCCTTTACACTTTTCTAGCCAACAAAATATTGGAGATTCTAGTCAGTGCACTAAGGCAGGGAAGAAAGAAAAGGCATTCAGATTAGACAGGAAGGACTAAAACTGTCATTCACAGATGGCATAATTTTCTGTGCAGGAAATCTTATGGAGTCTACAGACAAACTTCTGTAACTCATACCTGAGTTTACCAAGGATCTAACATCAATAGACAAAAAAAAAAAAAAAAAAATCAACTGTATCTCTATATACCAGCAATAAACAATCAGAAATCGAGAATTTAAAAAATACAATTTACAATGGCATCAAAATACATTAAATACTTAACAAACAAAAAGAAGTGCAAAACCTGTACATGGAATACTAATAACATAGAAAACCAAAAAATTGGCAAGATGATTCCAAATTTGATAGAGAAATGAAAAAAACTAACATTTCCAAACCATTTTGGAAAAAAAAGGAATAAAAATTAGAGAATATATACCACCTGATTTCCAAACTTACTATCAAACTATAGCAATCAAAACTGTGGTTTCAATATAAAGTTAGATACATAGACCTACAAGACCGACTAGAAAGTTCAGAAAAATGCCCACACATACGTGGGCAATTAATCTTAGATGAGAGTGCAAGGGCAATTTAAAAGAGAAAGGGCATTCTTTTCAACAAATGATACTAGAATATGTGGATGTCCATACTTTTTAAAAACCTATATCATATACAAAAATAAACTCAAAATGAATCACAAACCTAAACATAAAACCTAAAGCGATAAAACATTTAAAAGAAAACATAGTACAAAAATCTTTGTGGCATGGAATTAGGCAGTTTCGTTAAGACAATAAAAAGACAAGCCATAGTCGGGAGCAAATATTTGCATATTTGATTTTGTATCTGATAAAAAAACTGTAACCTCTGATAAAAAAACTGTAACCTAAATATATGAAGAATTCTCAAAACTCAATGATAAGAAAAGAATCCATTTTTTTTTTTTTTTTTTTTGAGACGGAGTCTCGCTCTGTCGCCTGGGCTGGAGTGCAGTGGCCGGATCTCAGCTCCCTGCAAGCTCCACCTCCTGGGTTTATGCCATTCTCTCGCCTCAGCCTCCCGAGTAGCTGGGACTACAGGCGCCCGCCATCTCGCCCTCTCGCCCGGCTAATTTTTTGTATTTTTTTAGTAGAGACGGGGTTTCACCGTGCTAGCCAGGATGGTCTCGATCTCCTGACCTCGTGATCCGCCCGTCTCGGCCTCCCAAAGTGCTGGGATTACAGGCTTGAGCCACCGCGCCCGGCCAAGAATCCATTTTTTAAAAAGGCAAAAGGTTTGAACATTTTGCTAAAGATGATTTATCACATATAAAGAAATGAAATGTACAATAGTAGCAGAAAAGGACGGCCAGAGGAGTTGAGTAGGGGACAAGGAAGCATATAATATTGTTAGGTTCTTACATGATAAATGAAGTATTACAGTATTTTTCATGGTAGACTGTGAAAAGTTAAAGATACGTATTCTGAACACTAGAACAGCCATGGGGAAAAAAAAAAAAAATCAAACGATGTATAGCTCAGAAGCCAAGAGTAGAGACAAAATAAAATCCTAAAATATTAATTAATCCAAGAGAAGGCAGTAAAAGAAACAAAAAACAGATGACATAACAAATACAAACTAAACAGCAAGATCCAGCCATAGTGGTAATCAGATTAAAGATTAAATTACCTAAACATGCCATTTAAAAGGTAGAGATTCTCAAGCATAAACAAAGAGCAGAAAACAATGAAACATACAGGAGAATAATAAAGAAAAATCTATGAAATAAAAAGCTGGTTATTTAAAAAAAACAATAAAATTACTAATCTTCTAGTTAGATTCATCAAGGAAAGCAGAGAAAAGACACCATGTACCAATGTCAGAAATGAAAGGGGTACAGGTCACACAGGTAGTAAAAGAATAACAAGGAAATAGATGAATAATGATATGCCAATAATTTCAACAACTTGGATGAAATGAACAAATTCCTTAAAATTAAAAGACAAGGTTGTAAAAACTCATTTAAGAATAATTTAAAAACCTGTTAGCCCTATATCTGTTAAAGAAATTGCATTTATAGTTAAAAACCTTCTCTCTCTCTCTCTCTCCTCTCTCTTCTCTCCTCTCTTTCTCTCTCACTACAGGTCCAGATGGCTTCATTGGTGAATTCTAACCTTTAAGGAAGAAATAAAATCAATCTTTCACAAATTCAGAAAACAGAGAAGGACTGAATACTTCCCAACTTATTTTATAAACCCAGCATTACTCTGGTGCCAAAACCAAGCAAAGAACTGCAGGTAAAGAAAAGAAATACAGCATCAAATAAAGATGCAAAGTTATTTAAAAAGACCTGAGTGAATCAACTCCAGTAATACATCAGAAGGATAATACATAATAATCAAGTGGAATTAATCTGCAGAATGCAGCACTGGTTCAACATTTGAAAATCAGTTTATCATATTAACAGAATAAAAGAACTAAACCAAGTACACAGAGAAAAAACATTTAACACATATTAATATTATTTTCATAATAAAAACTCTCAGCAAATTAAAATAGATGGGAACTTCCTCAGATTGATAAAAAGGCACCTAGAACTGACAATTAAACACTTGATGAAAGACTACCTTCTTAAGGCTGGGAATAGGCAAGAAGGTCTGACTTCACCACTTCTACCTGCCACTGGCTATTAGGTATTGTCTATTGCACTAGATAGTACAATAAAACAAGAATAAGAAATATAAATTATATAGATTGGAAAGGAAGATACAAAACTGTCTTTTTCACAAGCAAATGTGTTGAAGAAAATACCTAAGAAATCTACAAAAAAAACGGTTAGAATTAATAAGTAAATTTAGGGACACAGCAGCATACAAGGTTAAATATGCCAAAATCAATTACATTTCAATGAGTTCAGAAAAAGAAAGCTCAAAAAAAAAAAAAAAAAAAACCACACTACTACAAATCAGCATCAGAAAGTATGATATATTTAGAGGTAAATTTAACAAAATCAGATTAAGATATATTCATTGAAAACTACAAAATACTGCACACGGCAATTAAAAATGACCTAAATAAATGGAGATGTTAGCATTTTTATCTCTTGGAAGACTCAATGTTAAGATGTTAATTCTCCACAAACTGATCTACAGATTCCCAGCAGGATTTTTGTAAACAATTACAAGCTGATTCTAAAACTTCTACGGAAATACAAAGGACTTAGAATATCCAAAACAGCTTTGAAAAAGAAGTCACAGGACTTATACTACCTTATTTAAAGACTTCCTATAAAGCTACAGTAGTCAGGATCGTGTTGTATTCACTTAAGGATAGACATATTAAGGGAATACAACATAAAGTCCAGAAATAGACCCACACTTAAATTGTTAATTAACAAATATATGATCAAAAGTAGATCAAGGCCAGGCACGGTAGCTCATGCCTGTAATCCCAGCACCTTGGGAGGCCAAGTTGGAAAGATCACTTGAGGCCAGGAGTTCAAGACCAGCCTGGGCAACACAGTGAGATCCCATCTCTACAAAAATAAAATAAAAAATAAAAATTGGCCAGGTATGGTAGCATGCACCTGTAGTGCCAGCTATTTGGGAGGCTGGGGCAGGAGGGGTTGCTTGAGCCCAGGAGGTCAAGGTTGCAGTGAGCTATGATTACTATGATTGTACCACACACTACACTACAGGCTTTCTGTTACTGGGTAATAAAGTGAGACCCTGTCTTAAAAAAAAAAAAAAAGGTAGCTCAAAATGGATCAACAATACCAATGTTGGCAAGAATACAGAAAAACTAATGGATCAACAATACTAAATGTTGGCAAGAATGTAAAAGAACTAGAACCCCATATATTGTTATCAGGAATGTAAAATAGCACAACTACTTTGGAAAACAGTTTCACACTTAAAAGTTAAGCATACACTCAGTTTACAACACAGTAATACTACTCCTAGGGACTTACCCAATAAAAATTAAAACGTATCTCCAGAAAAAGACATGTACAAAAATGTAATGGTAAGTTTATTCATAATAGCCAAAAAAAAGAAAAAAAATCCAAATGTCCTTCAGTGGATAAATAAATAAAAAACTGTGGTACAGCCATACGATGTAATGCTATACAGCAATGAAGGAACAAAGTACTGATGTAACATGGATGAATCTCAAAAACATAATGCTGAATGAGAGGTCATATGCCAAAAACTATATAATATATTATTTCATTTATATAAAATTCTAAACAGGCAAAACTGTTTCAGTTTTAGAGAAATGATAAGGCTCAGGGTTAAGAGGATGGTGGTGGAGGGAACCGACTTGTGTGGGGAAGGAAATGTTCTACACTTTTAGGGAATGGAAATGTTCTTTATCTTGACTGTGGTGTGGTTATGTGTTTACAATTGCCAAAACACACAGAACTGTACACTTAAAGTGGGTACATTTTATTATATCTAAAATATACTACCTCAATAAAGTTGATATTAAAGAGTGGGATATAAATTTTGACCTCAGAGTTATTGTGTTGAAAAATAAAATAATGTATATAAATAAGCCTAACCATAAAATAAATGCCCAATAATTTAGTAATCATATCAGTCATTTTTAATAAACTATAATCAGTACCAAATACAGATTATATATAATACACAGTCAGCTATAATTAAACTGACTTTATAAATTTAAATTAATAATATTAGTTGCTATTCCTAATATATTTCTTCTATCCCATGAATTCCAAGAAAATAAAATATTCTAAAACTCCAAGACAAAGGAATCCTGAATATCTAAGGAGAGAGAATGTCTACTCCAGAAAATTAGCACTCTTTACTTGCCTTTCAATGAGCATTTTGTAGAACATTCACTAAATCAAAGGTGACCTGCCTTCATAATTAGCCTCTAAAAATACCTTAAATGCTAGATAATAACAATCTTTAAGTAAATGAATCTTTTAAAAAGACAAAAATAAAAGTAAAATTATGCCTCTCAGCATGATGCAAAATACTAAGTCCCTAGACAGTGTCCAACTTTTTACTTAGCTCAACTGTTGCAAGTCATAGTAAAAATGACTTTAGTAGGTTAACTCCTACTCTCCCTGCAAGCATTCTTGCAGACTAGAAGAGAACTGGTTTAGGGAGCCTCCTAAATAGAGAGCATTTCCAATAGAGTGGCAGGTTTGTGAGCGCAAATGAAAAACCAAATACATCACAAAACAGGCTATTTTATTATTTCCTTGGCTTGTCCTGCTAAAGCCAAAACAGTGTGGCAAAAGCAGAAAGGAAGGAAAGGAAGGCAGGGTATTTGGGAAGTATAATGGGCAAATCAGTCTTGCAGAGCAGCTTCTCACTTGGCTTGTTGTTAGCTGAGCTCCAACTGGGAGGCTGGAACATCAGACTGTGACTGGCCTTGAATGCCAGGCTGAGAGATTCAGTCCACTAAAATACTGAAGGGGAAGTGGAAGCAGAAAGATTACTTGGTTAACATTTTCCAAACAGATTATTTTAAATAGTACTAGAAATCTTAAATAAAATAACATTGTCATCCCAACAAAAATGCCAACAGCTATAGTCACAACAGCCAGCTTTTGGACCTAGTGGCCAAGGTTCAAAATGTATGGTATGGGCAAGGTGCAGTGGCTCACGTCTGCAATCCCAACACCTTGGGAGGCCACAGTGGAAGGACAGCTTGAGCCCAGGAGTTCAAGATCACCTGGGCAATGAAGTGAAACCGAAACCCAGTCTCTACAAAAAAATGGTGATGCACACCTATAGTCCCAGCTACTTGGGAGGCTGCAGGTGGAGGATCACTTGAGCCAGTGAGGTCAAAGCTGCAGTGAGCTATGATCATGCCACTGCACTCCAGCCTGGGCCACAAAGCAAGACCCTGTCTCAATAAATAAATAAATAAATACATACATAAATACATAAATGTTTTAAGAAAGAATAAGTAAAAGCATTATCAGGTGCCCTGCCAACAATATTTCACTTAGATGGGGTTGGTAGGCAGGCTAAGAAATAATTAAAGGACCACCTATTACATTAAGAAACCTAGGCTGGGTGCAATGGCTCATGCCTGTAATCCCAGCACTTCAGGAGGCTGAGGCAGGTAGACTGCTTGAGCCCAGAAGTTCAGACCAGCCTGGGTAACGTGGCATACACCCGTCCCCACAAAAAAAAAAAAAAAAAAAAAATGCAAAAATTAGCTGGTGTGGTGGTGTGCACCTGTAGTACCAGATATTTGGGAGGCTGAAGTGGAAGGATTGCTTGAGCCAGGGAGGCAGAGGTTGCTGTGAGCCACGATTGTGCCACTGTGCTCCAGCCTGGGTGACATGGCAAACCCCTGTCTCAAAAAAATAAAAAATAAAAAGCACGGTATGATAACAAAGCAAAGAAAGTGCAAAATTCTTATAGATGAGATAAATCAATAAAGTCTCAATATCTATTTCAGCTGATGCAACAACAAACTTGGCAACACCACTGGGTCCTTCAGGTGCCATCAGTTTGGTTATCAGTTCTATCTGACAGCCATCCATGCCAAGTCCCACAATGTCTCTGCATTGTGTTACATAAGTAATGAGCAGGAGAAAAGGGGCATTCTCAGTTTACTAAGCTAATTAGCTAAAACAAATTAATATGTAACAGATCTGAGACAGGGAAGCATTGTGTTAAAACATACACAAGCACACACACACACAAAAGCAGCAGCCAAACCACTCAAGGAGACATAGATCAAAAATGAAGTTGAATCTCACAAAGATTCATAAAAGCAGAAGTTCTACAACACTATGTGCAATGTATCTGTAAAAATCTATGTATCTGTTTGGCCACTATTTAATTAAATGGTACATTCCATTTAAATAACAGTTCTGAAACTGTTCTCATTTTGTTTTAATCATTCTCAAAAAATATATATTTAAATTTAGTGATATAGTATGGAATCCTTAAAAATGAACAGTAATTTCACACTGCTCCTCTGAGGACATGGAAGATAATGTATTATCCATATCATAATTGATTTTTTTCTGACATTTTCCTCTGAAAGGAAAAGTGTATCAACTTCAAAACCTTTGGGTATTTCTTGACAGGACTTCTTCACTCTGTCACAAATGGCTTTGAAATAACCATCATTCCTCTCAGATGATAAACAACTGTACTGCTCTTTTTTTTTTTGAGACGGAGCCTTGCACTGTCACCTGGGCTGGTTTGTGCAGTGCTGCGACCTCGGCCAGCTGCAACTGCAACCTCCACCACCCGGGTTCAAGCGATTCTCCTGACTCAGTCTCCTGAGGAGTCACGATTACAAGCACCCGCCACCACACCCAGCTAATCTTTTGTATTTTTAGTAGAGACAGGGTTTCACTATGTTGGCCAGGCAACTCCTGACCTCGTGATCTGCCCACCTCGGCCTCCCAAAGTGCTGGGATAACAGGCATGAGCCACCGCGCCTGGCTGCTCTATTGTTAAAGACAAAAAAAAAAAAAAAAGTCTACATTTTCATTTGGAAATTCTTTAGAAATAATTCCTGAAACAGGGCAATAAATATCTTTCTGAGTATCTGCCAGCCTATGCTTATCTTATCTTGTGTTAAAACTGGCCTCTAGTAATCAGGTTGATAATACATGACCCAGAAATCCTGGCCACATAACTTGACCACGAGTGGTCAATTGGCCCAAGCTGCCAATCAGATCCTCTCTCCCAGGAATTTAAACTCAATGACAACCTCTCTGGTGGCCTTGAATTGAGTCCTCATGTAGGGACTCAGGAATCATTTCTACCCAATGTGGAGAGAAACAGAAGTCAGGGGTTGGTCAGGGTGCAGGGGCGGTTAGAATACAGTGATAACAGAATATGTTGCAGGAGAAAAACACAAACATGGATACAGATGCTGACTGGCTACTATGTCTGCCAGCCTTCCAGTTCCCGGTTCTAGTGCCTGAGAACCTGGCTGTCCTTTCTGCCCTTGGGCATCATAGGCTTTACTTGATTCCTTACAAAGACAAATAAATTCTTCAATTTATGTTAGTTCCAATGGGTTTCTTATAACGAAAGCCCCTGATTAAAATAAATTGTTTAAACCACAGATAATTTCAAATTTAAAACCAATGTTAGCAAACTACCAATGTTGGCAAACTGCTTGATTCACTAGCCACAGACTTGCTCAATATAACTTACAATATTTCAATAATCTCTCTTCAAAGTTGCATAAACAGCGTTATTCAAAGAACTGGCAGAATTAAGTTCTGTCACTTCCTATCAGACCTCATCGTTGTCAGATCCAAGGAATGAATATGGCTCATTCTTTCCACAAACATTTATTAAACCTCTCGAAATGCCAGATACTCAACTAGAGATTGGAAATAAAATATGAGCAAGCAGCCTCACTCTTTGCCCTGTTTAAATAGGGTACACAAAAACACAAATGCAATAATTTATTCTCGAGTTAAATGCTACAGAGCATGACTAGGATGGCTATTTTTACAAATAGGTGTTTATATGACACTCATGGCTCTTTTATGTGAATAGCTGCTATAATTGGAAAATTTTCAACCACTTCAGTTGCACCATCCTAGACCTTAACATGTATTTCATTCAAATCAATGTTGATCACTGAAGATTCACATTTCCAATATCGTTTAAGTAAGTACGAGTTGTGTCTTCTGCCATGGTGAGATTCAAGGACTTCTCTTTACTTAAGATATCCTTTGATATTTTTCAATAGAATATTATACAAACTGGCAACTCTTTTACTGGCCAACAGTTGTCTCTTCACAGTAAAAGACCTGAGGAAACAGTAACATCATTCCTAATGTACTATAATCTTCTGATCTTTCTTATTTCAATCATTTAACTTTGAATGGGGATAATTCTGCAAGAATCAATTAGTGAGAAATATGCCTTCTCTCGTCTCTCATTCTCATTCTCATTAACTGCACAGTTTCCTTTATTTACAATGAAACAGATTTACAGAAGTACTATTTTCTAATACATAAAATATTTTGAAACATAAGTTTTAGTTACATGCTATTTTCATTAATCTGATGGCAGAGGGCAGAGTAAAACATATAAAGATAAAACTGATTCGCACTCCAAATCTGCAAAGTACTGTACATTCTTCCTGTTTTCTGAATTGTTAAGAGCAATGTTCCAATTACAAATTGCTTGTATAATAAATAACTTCTAAAGATCAAAGTTCTGTTGGCAAAAGGCTGATACAAGTAACAGAATGCCACATTCTTTATAACACATACTTCAACGAAAATCTGAACACTAAAGATTCATTAATTTACGCATTCATTCTATTTCATCAACAAATATTTAATTGAATATCTTTATTGTGCTAGGGACTGAAGATTTAATTTAATAAACACAACAGTCTCCATCTCTAACTTTATTGAGCTTAAAGTTATGAAATAAAATTACGGTAAATTCTAGTAAATTACTGAATACTTTGATTCAGCATTGGTTAGAACTATAGTTTAAACCAGTCAAGCGTAGTGGCTCACACCTGGAATCCCAGCATTTTGGGAGGCCGAGGTGGGCAGATCTCAAGAAATCGAGACCATCCTGGCCAACATGGTGAAACCCTGTCTCTACTAAAAATACAAAAATTAGCTGGGCATGGTGGCGAGCACCTGTAGTCCCAGCTACTTGGGAGGCTGAGGCAGGAGAATCACTTGAACCCAGGAGGCAGAGGTTGTAGTGAGCCGAGATCGCCGCATTGCACTCTGCGAGACTTGGGTCTCAGGACGGACGGAAGGAAGGAAGGAAGGAAGGAAGGAAGGAAGGAAGGAAAGAAGGAAAGAAAGTAAGTTTAAACCACACACCACAAGTTTTTAATGAGATTTAATGAGAAACTTTAGATTTAAAAAATTGTTTATATAAAAATTTTATGACTGCAAAGCACTGAGTTAGCCATTACCCTTTGCTCGGAAAGAAAAAGGAGAAGATTAGAGAATATTTATCTATTATTTACCATAGAATATAATTTAAATCTATACTTACTCATTTTCCTCTTATAATATAATTAGGTTTCCTTAGAGGTCTGTTTCGGCTCACATCTGTAATCCCAGCACTTTGGGAGGCTGAGGCGGGTGGATCACAAGGTCAGGAGTTTGAGACCAGCCTGGCCAATATGCTGAAACCCCGTTTCCACTGAAAATACAAAAATTAGCTGGGTGTGGTGGCACGTGCCTGTAGTCCCAGCTACTTGGGAGGCTGAGGCAGAAGAATCGCTTGAACCCGGGAGGCGGAGGTTGCAGTGAGCTGACACCGTGCCACTGCACTCCAGCCTGGGGGACAGGGCAAGACTCTGTCTCAAAAATGAAAAACAAAACGGGGCGGGCAAAGAGTTTTTCTGTTTGCTGTGATAGTTATCTTCCAAGAGTTTGTAAAACTATATAACCTTTCAATTGTGCTTGTGATAGAAAACTGCATTTGTTAAAATGTGTGTTGCTGAGAATTGTATTTATTCATCTAAAGATGAATATTATGTTGGTCGTAGGAGGCTGAATTCTATCACAAATATTGTGGTAATTAAACACTATGACCTTACTGATCTTGTATACAATAGATTTAAGGTTACTAAAATTAATGGAAAGCCCAGAAATAAATACACGCTTCTATAGCCAACTGATTTTTGACAAAGGTGCCAAGAAGGCACATTGGAGAAAGGACAGTCTCTTCAATAAATGGTGTTGGGAAAACTGCATATCCACATGAAAAGAAGTAACACTAGCCCTCACCTTTCATCATATACAAAAATCAACTCAAAAAGGATTAAAGAGTTAAATGTAAGATCAGAAACGGTGAAACTACTAGAAGAAAACATAGGAGAAATGCCTCGTCACATTGGTTTCAGTAAGAATTTTTTGGATGAGCTCTCAAAAACACAGAAAACAAAAGCAAAAATATATAGATTACATCAAACTAAAAAGCTTCTGCATATCAAAGGAAACAATCAACAGACTGAAGAGACAATCTATGGAATGAGAGAAAATATTTGCAAATTATACATCTAACATGAGGTTAATAAGCAGAATATATAAAGAATTCAAGCCACTCAATAGAAAAAGAAAATAATTCAATTAAAAATGGGTAAAAGACCTAAATAGACATTTTTCAAAAGGCGTACAAATGGCCAACCAGTATATGAAAAAATGTTCAACATTGCTAATTATCAGGGAACTGCAAATCAAAACCACAATGAGATATCATCTCACTCCAGTTATACAATGGCTACAGTCAGCTCTCTATCCATGGGTTCCACATCCATGCATTCAACAAACCAGTTGATCAAAAATATTCAAAAAACAGGCTGGGTGCAGTGGCTCATGCCTGCAATCTCAGCACTTTGGGAGGCCAAAGAAGGCAGATCACTTGAGGTCAGGAGTTTGAGACCAGCCTGGCCAACATAGTGAAACCCTGTCTCTAAAAATAAAAATTTAAAAAACAAACTGCATCTGAACTGAACACTTACAGACTTTTGTCATTATTCCCTGAACAATACCATATCACAGCTATCTACATAGAATTTACATTGTATTAGGCATTATAAGGAATCTAAAGATGATTTAAAGTACAAACATAAGGCAAAGATATTCTGGGTTTGGTTCCAGACCAACGCGATAAAGCAAGTATCACAATAAAGCAAAGTCATATAAACTTTTTGGTTTCCCAGTGCATATAAGAGTTATGTTTACTATACTGTAGTCTATTAAGTGCATAATAGCATTATGTCTAAAATAAAATGATAATACCTGATTTTAAAATACTGTATTGTGGCCAGGCATGGTGGCTCACTCCTGTAATCCCAGCACTTTCAGAGGCCAAGGTCGGTGGATCACCTGAGGTTGGGAGTTCAAGACCAGCCTGGCTAATATGGTAAAGCCACGTCTCTACTAAAAATATAAAAATTAACAGGATCATGGTAGCGAGCACCTGTAATCCCAGCTACTCAGGAGGCTGAAGCAGGAGAATCGCCTGAACCTGGGAGGCAGAGGTTGCAGTGAGCTGAGATCACACCACTGCATTCCAACCTGGGAGACAAAGCGAGACCCTGTCTCAAAACAAAAATACAAAAAAAAATAAATAAATAAAAATAAGAATACTGAATTGCTTAAAAATGCTAACAATGATCTCAGCCTTCAGCAAGTCACAGTCTCTTTGCTACTGCAGGGTCCTCCCTCGATGCTGATGGTTCCTGACTGATTAGCATGGTACTTGCTGAAGGGCGGCATGGCTATGGCAACTTCTTAAAATAAGACAACAATGAAGTTGGCCACATTAATTGCCTTTTCCCTTAGGAAAAATTTCTCTACAGCAAAAGACACTGTCTGATAGAATTGTACTCATAGTAGAACTTCTTTCAAAATTGGAGTCAATCCTCTCAAACCCTGGCGAAGCTTTATCAACTAAGTTTATGAAATATTCTAAAGCCTTTGTTGTCATTTTAACAATGTTCACAGCATCTTAACCAGAAGTAGATTCCATCTCAAGAAACCACTTTCTTTGCTCATCTGTAAGAAGCAACCTTCTTCATCTGTACAAGTTTTATCATGGTATTGTAGCAGTTCAGTCACATTCTCAGGATCCACTTCTAACTCTAGTTCTCTTACTATTTCCAACACATCTCAAGTGATGAGGTGTACTGTCAAAGAGCAATAATATTTTAAAAGGAATCATTTTCTCTGAGCAGTAGTTCTCAACAGTGGCTTTCAGTAAACCATGTGTAAACAGATGATTGTTATTCCACTGTAGAACACAGGCACAGTTAGATTTAGCATAATTCTTATGGGCCTTAGGATTTTCAAAATGATAAATGATCCTTGGCTTCAAATTAGTCACTAGCTGCCTTTGTCCCTAATCAGAAAGTCAGCCCATCCTTTGACGCCAGGCATTGCCTTCTAACTATGACAGTTCTAGATGGCATCTTCTTCCAATATAAGGCTGTTCCATCTACACTGAAAATCTGTTGCTAGGTGTAGCCCTTCATCAATGATATCTTAGCTACATGTGGATTACTTACTGCATCTTCTACATGAGCACTTGCTGCTTTGCCTTGCATTTCTGTGTGATAGAAGTAGCCTCTTTTCTTAAATCTCATGAACCAACCTCTGCTAGCTTCAAATTTTCTTCTGCAGCTTCTTCACTTCTCTCAGTCTTCTTAGAATTGATGAGAATTAGGACTTGTTCTTGATTAGGCTTTGGCTTAAGGGAATTTTGTGGCTGGTTTGATCTTTCATTCAAACACTAAAACTTTCTCCATATCAGCAATAATTTTTTCACTTTCTTATAATTCATGTGTTCACTAGAGTAGCACTTCTAATTTCCTTCAAGAAATTTTTCTTTGCATTCACAACGTGGTTAACTGTTTGGCCAAGGGGCCTAGTTTTCAGTCTGTCTCAGCTTTCAACATGCCTTCCTCACTAAATTTCGTCATTTCCAGCTTTTGATTTAAACTGAGAGGTGTGGGACTCTTCACTGGAACACTCAGAGGACATTGCAAGGTTACTAACTGGCCTAATTTCAATACTGCTGTGTCTCAGGGAATAAGAAGGCCCAAGGAGAGAGAGAAAGGAAAAAGGTCAATCACTACAGCAATCAGAACATACACATTTATTGATTAAACTCACTATCTTATATGGGTATGTATGGTTTATGGCATCTCAACACAAAAATAGTAACATTCAAGATTACTAGTCACAGATCACCATAACAGAATAATAATGAAAAAGTATGTGGAAATACCTCATGATTTAAAAAGCAAAAATTTTTAAGTTTAAAAAAATAATAATTAAAGAAGTTTGAAATGGTACAAAAATCACCAAAACGTGACACAAAGGCATGAAATAAGCCTATGCTTTGGGGAAATGGCTCTGATAAACTTGCTCAACACAAGATTGCCACAAATGATCAATCAATTTATAAAAAAAAAACACACATAATATCCTCGTTGAAGCACAATAAAATGAGGTATTCCTGTACACAGAAAGATGGGCATAGGATATATGTGAATACTATGCCCTTTTATATCAGGGACTTGCACAGGAGGTCTTGGAACCAATCCCTCACGGTTACTGAGGGATGACTGTATTATTAAAAGGAAAAGATCTGGGCATGGTGACGTGTGCCTGTAGTCTCTGCTACTTAGCAGGCTGATGCAGGAAGAACACTTGAGCTCAGGAGTTCGAGTCTAGCCTGGGCAACATAGCAAGACTCTGTCTCAAAAAAAAAAAAAAAAAAAAACGGCCAGGTACAGTGGCCCACGCCTGTAATCCCAGCACTTTGGGAGGCTGAAGCGGGCAGATGACGAGGTCAAGAGATCGAGACCATCCTGGTCAACATGGTGAAACCCTGTCCCTAATAAAAATACAAAAATTATCCAGGCGTAGTGGTGGGCATCTGTAGTCCCAGCTACTCCAGAGGCTGAGGCAGAAGAATTGCTTGAACCCAGGAGGTGGAGGTTGCAGTGAGCCGAGATCGCATGTGTGTGTATATATGTGTATGTTATATATATATACATATATATGTTTTTTTAAAAAAAAAAAAACTCATCTTTCTAATTCTACAAACTTTTATAAATATAGTTTCCATGGTCAATTACCTTTGCCTTTTATTTGGCTGTGAGCTGCTTAACACTAGAATCTTGACTTGTTTTAGCATAAGAATCGCCATTATACAATGCTCACTTATTATTTATTTATTATAGAACATACTGTGGGCTAACCTAAGTCCCCAATGTATAATGACAATATCCAATAACAGTTTGCTAGAACATAATTATGTTATATGATGAGTGACAGACCTAATACACTAATCACAAATGTTATTAAAGGTTTCCCATGAAGAGCTTATAGTAATGAAAGGATATACGGTATCAGCAAATGCTTCCTAACATAAACCCATACTACTAGAAAGATGCCTGTGAAGTCACATTATTTTTGTCTCAAGACCGTGGACTGACCACATACACTTATTTCTTCTCTAAGACCCACCCTCCAATCCCATTAAATGATAGTTAATACAGAAAGATAAAATCCCAAACAACAGGAAGATGAAGAGGAAGGGAAGAGAGTAATCAGTAGATGAGAAAGTTTAGCAAATTGCTAGAGATAGAATGCAGATGGAAGTGTAGTACTTGACAAGATATGGCAGAGGAAAGCTTTGGCCTGTAATAATGTGAGGAAGAGGAGGAAGGAAGTCATTTGTCTTAGTAAACCCATAAAAGTTGGTAGTTATCCCATGTTAAGGGGAGGCAAGAATGAGACACACGACTAAGAACAGGGAGAGTAAGCAAAAGCTCCTCACAGAATAGTCTATCTACCCACCCCCCAAAAATGTCAGGGTGACCAGGTATGTATCCCCAGGTATTCACTGAAGAAACAGAACAAACTATGTGAGGAGAGCTAGAACAGTTGACTCACATCTGGCCCATCATTCATCCACACATTCCATAAGCCTTGCTCACCTACTCAGAAGTCCCATTCAGTATTTTATTGTCTATCTTAAACATAAATGAATATCTTTTATTTGAAGAAAACCTATAGAATAAAAGAGGGAAAATATGATAAACAAAAATATAATCCCTAGGAAAAATTAAAATAATTCAGATAACAGCAGAAAACTTTTTTTAAAAACATCTCTAAATTTTATTTTTTGAAGGATTTTAAAGGACCTATATTCACAAAATAAGAAGATGCTGAGAATGAGAAACAGTGCAAGAAAGAGTTCTTAGAAATTAAGATACGTAATTGTGACTCTAGTAACAAAAAATTATCAGATGGGCTAAAGGAAAGGCAGAAGGGTAGAGGGAGGAACAGAATCGGAGCAAGTTATTTGAGAATGAGTTCCAGCAAGATAAGCAGATAACCTGTTTATCAAGATAATCATTCTACAAAACATTGAATCTATGATACATAGATTCTACAAAACAAGGTCAAATTCAAAATAATAATAAAGGCAAATCTCACAGTGATAATTATGCAGGAACAGGCCTCCAGAGCAATCATTCAAGCAATTTATAGACAAGGCACCGAAGACAATTACAGATTTAGAATGGACAGTAAGTTATCAGTCTTGAAAATGCAAAAGGAAAATAACTGCAGACAAAAGCTGGGAGTTGAAGGAAGAGGAATTGAAGGAAGGGCAGGGGCTAATATATTCATCTTATAAAATGCAGAGGCAAAAGACACAGTATCTATGATTAATGTAAAACTAGAGAGTATACTACCCTAAATGTTCACCATTCTTGCATAGAGATTGTCCTTAAGTAATAACAAAGCTAACTGTGTACCACATACTTACTAAGAATTCTTAGGGGCTATTCATTAACTCTGTAATACAACGTGTAAAGTGATCCATTAAAAAAAGTAAGTAAAAATTTTTAAGCTACAGGGTAACCAACACAGGAACCAATAATGGTGATATAATTACATTAAGAAGGAAAAGCAAAAATAGTTAAGGGGTATAGGGAAAATAGGCTGATGCTTCATGTATCAGCACAGGAAGTCAAAAGATAACTGTCTAAAACTGATAAGGCAAGAAACAGAGGCAAAAGTATATTGTTTAAAGATATGGAGATCATCCTCAGAGAGCTAAACTGAAAATTTTTAGAATCTGCAAGTGATTCTCTCAGGAAACTGGACTGGGAGAGAAGACTACTGGTTTCATGTATCAAAAAATTCCAATACTTTTACATTTTTAACCACATGAATTATTTACTTTGATCATTTCTTTTAAATTTAGTTAATAATTTTTTCAAAAAAAAAAGTAGCAATCAAATCTGTCCTACTACTTCAGACAGGTAAAATTATTTTATATTTTAATGGTTTCCAGAAAATGGTCTAGTAATGCAAGGCTGACAAGTCACCATGTCCAACATTTCTCATTTAATGTGGCATTTGATAAATTAGTATCAAGTGATCCTACAGAATACAGTACTGAGAATACAAAATACTATACAGAGTTGTGGCCCCTCCTGGCACGTAATGGTAAAACACATTGGTCCACAGGCCAAAAAGCAGTTTATCCATCTATCCCGTGTTTAATATCCATGTTCTCTACTTTTCTTTTTAAGAATAGGAGAACTTTAATAGGCTGTTCACCACAAGTGCAGGTTCAAGAGAGAAAATTCCTGGTGAGATTACCAACACTAACCAACCAAAGCCACTGTGATTTCCACACTAGGCTAGAGGTTCAGTATTGTAATAGTGACAGGGAAAAGCTGATACAGCCTAGATGGCTGCTGAAGCTGGTGGGCTAAGTCCAATGACAGATCTTCCATACTATCCATCCAAGATAAAAAAAACTTGTGGTCCAGGAACTCAAGCCAGCCCACAGACACGTTAGGTTTAGCCTGCATAATATTGGCCCACACCATGTTTTTAATTTTGAAAAAGTAGCCACATCTAAAACTGACAGAATTCACGTAAAACTTCAGACATCCACCTTCTCTCAATAAATCAGTAGAGGCACTCCCCTTAAGTGACAGCGTGTCCCAATTTGCCACACCTAGCCTGTTTCCCTTCCTATGTTACCAATCTAGCCCTTGTAGACCATTTGTATCTCTGATCCTTGCTATAAAGGAGATAACAGGTTGATATGGCTAAGCCACGCCAAGAGTTTTTGAGGCAGGACTCTTACACTTCGGTAACAACAGGAGATAGATCAGTGACAAGTCGTGGCACGGCGGTTCCAGAGGGGGGTTAGCGGCAGTGATGGACAGCAGCCACTCCTACCTAAAAACTGGTTCTAAATGGCCGGGTATTCTAAAGCAGTGGACTCTTTATTGAGTATTACATAAAAGCCACCTATAGAGAAAAAAACACATAAAAATTACTGGGCACGCCTAAAAATTAGGAATTTCTGTGCATGCCTATTTAACCACAACTTATTCCCTGCCAACTGCCTTACTTTTAATCAAACTAGAATTGAATGACAGATAAGAAAAGTGGTAAATGCTAGTGATCAACATCTTAGGGGATAACAACTAACAGCTGGAAATGAAAACTAAAGCACAAAGTCCAATAGCTGACACTGTAACCTACATTTTGAGTAAAATAGTCATCGTTTACTTACATTTTAATGTCTCTCCAGCATATGGTATGTGCAGTTTAAATCGGTCACAGTTGGGCCCGGGAGTCAATGACGTGCAGCTTCAAAAAAAATGCAGAAACAAAAGAAAGAAAAGATTTTTTAAAAACAAACTTTAAAAACCCACATATTTAGGATACTAAACAAAAAGGGATCTTTATACAGAACAGATTAAAACACTGGCTTACAGAACAAAATAAAAGCCTTTAATAGTCACGGAAGCCAAGACACGAAGACTCGTCCTAAAACAAATAATTCACTTATTTCACGATAAAACTTACATGTGTTCTAACGACAAACATCAACAGTGTGCTTCAACTACTTCTCTCAAAGAGGCGTATCTCGACTTTTAAAATTAGGTATAATATCCAAAACACATGTCTACTCTTATGCCAAGAACTGTAAAATAAGAACAGTTTTATGATCATATTTTAAATATGGACTCTTAGCTTTCATTCTGTTACTACAAAAAAGAGCCCACTTTTGGCCTTTTTCTGGTACCAGATGGTTTTCTTTCCTTCCACAAAGGTACAGTGCTTCCTTTAGATTTGGCACACACCATAACTTTCATCTGCAGGAAAGCACAATGCACACTCAATTTCAAGTAAAATGCAAATTTTAAAGATGGTGGGTAGTCACCCAGGTCTCAACAGTTTCGTATTTTCTTTTTGTTTTGTTTTTCAAGACAAGGTCTCGCTCTCTAGCCCAGGCTGGAGTGCAGTGATGCAATCTCTGCTCACTGCAGCCTCAATCTCCCAGGCTCAAGCAATCCTCCCACTTCAACTTCCCAAGCAGCTGAGACCACAGGTGCACACCACCACACCTGGCATTTTTTTTTTTAAAGAGAGGCAGTCTCACTATGTTACCCAGGGTGGTCTCAAACTCCTGGGCTCAAGTGGTCCTCCTCCCATCTAGCCTTCCAAAGTGTCAGGATCATAGGTGTGAGCCACTGAACCTGGCCTAGTTTTTTTTAATCTATTATTTCACAAAGTTATACAATGTTTCTTGTTTTCACAGATTTGTTATACAAAATAATTTGTTATCTTAGAAGTCACAAGTTCAACTGCATAACAGCTGCACAGGCTTCATAAGTTAATAAAATATTAATATGAAGTCAATTGAGAAAGTAATATGTCTTCATTTTGTTTTAAAAAGATGAGATTTTTAATGTATAAATGAAAGCAAGGAGGCTAATTTTCTTTCGTAATTCCAAAACTGGCTGTGAAGCAATTCTAAAAAAGAACCTATAGAAGTAATTTAACGGATGGATGCATAGTTAAAATGTACAACTTCCCTACATGGCAACTTGGGCAGGAGTCATTTAAAAATAAATTCAAAAAATTTTGACTTTAAGTAATTCAGACCCCACATTAGAGATTTACTATTACTTTTTCCCAAAACGATTTGAATGTGAAAGGGAAAAGAACTAGACAGTGGCTAGGCGCGGTGGCTCACACCTGTAATCCCAGCACTTTGGGAGGCCAAGGCAGGCAAATCACTTGAGGTCAGGAGTTCAACACCAGCCTGGCCAACATGGTGAAACCCCATCTTTACTAAAAATTCAAAAATTAGGCCAGGCGCAGTGGCTCACACCTGTAATCCCAGCCCTTTGGGAGGCTGAGGCAGACGGATCACGAGGTCAAGAGACACATATAAAGACCATCCTGACCAACATGGTGAAACCCTGTCTCTACTAAAAATACAAAAATTAGCTGGGCATGGTGGCAAGTGCCTGTAGTCCCAGCCACTCACTTGGGAGCTAAGGCAGGCGAATCGCTTGAACCCAGGAGGCGGAGGTTGCAGTGAGCCGAGATCCCGCCACTACACTTTAACCTGGGCACAGAGCAAAACTCCATCTCAAAAAAAAAAAAAAAAATTAGCCAGGCATGGTGGCATGTACCTGTAATCCCAGCTACTCGGAAGGCTGAGGCAGGAGAATCGCTTGAACCTGGGAGGTAGAGGCTGCAGTGAGCCAAGATTGCACCACTGTGCTCCAGCCTGGATGACAGAGTGAGACTCTTGTCTCAAAAAATAAAAAAAAAAAAACCAGAAACTTTAACAAGGATATGTTTAACATAAATCACTAAGTTGATTATTCCTCATTATCTTCAGGGGTCAATACAAATACCAGTTTACAAACTAAACAACAAAGCTGTACCAGCAACTGAATGGTAACCTATTTTTATATTTCACAGGTTTTTTTGTTTTTTTTTTTTTGAGATGGAGTCTCTCTTTGTCACCCAGGCTGGAGTGCAGTGGCCGGATCTCAGCTCACTGCAAGCTCCGCCTCCCAGGTTCATGCCATTCTCCTGCCTCAGCTTCCTGAGTAGCAGGGACTACAGGCGCCCACCACCTTGCCCGGCTAGTTTTTCTTTTTTTTTTTTTTTTGTATTTTTAGTAGAGACGGGGTTTCACCGTGTTAGCCAGGATGGTCTCAATCTCCTGACCTCATGATTCGCCCATCTCGGCCTCCCAAAGTGCTGGGATTACAGGCTTGAGCCACCACGCCCGGCCTATATTTCACAGGTTTTAAGAATACTTTCTCATTTTCCTTTCAATATAAAAAAATTCCTCAGAGTACATTTTAGGGGCATCATATGTCCGTTTTAGTATAATCTTTTCTACCCCACAACACAGTTGTTATTTTAAAAGACTATAGAAAACACGTAAATTCTAACATTATAAAATGTAATCTAATGATGGTAATGAGCATCATGTCATTAAGAGCATGCTGCTATGAACCCTATAAGCAACACTAAGATTTTTCCTTTTCTATTGCATTCAACTGCAATGCTTTAAATTTATGAAAAACATCATTCACAATCATGGATCTTTTTGGGGCTTGGGGATCAAATTATCTAACTACATAGCTTAAAGACTGAAGTTATTAGTAGTACAGGAAATCATCAGGATTAATCTGATTCCAGTTTGTTTGAATAACTCACTCCTTCTTCAATGAGAAATTGTTTTTTTCCCGAATGGTTACACTAATTGTTGGGCCACACTTTTTATTATATACTTTAACCAGGACTGGTTAAGTGATTTTGTGCCCTGCCACGTCACCTTCCTCCCTTACTACATCAACAGCTGGTTCCAGCAACCTCAGTGTATTAAAAGCTACATTTCTAAGGGAGATAGGAAGAGATTTGCTAAAGGATACAAAATTACAGCAAGATAAGAGGAATCCGTTCTAGTGTACTACACCACTGTAGATGACTAGAGTTAACAATAATAAACAGTTTCAAATAGCTAGGAGGAGGATATTGACTGTTTATATCACAAATAAATGATAAATGTTTGAGATGAGGATATGCTAATTACCCCGATCTTATTACTATACACTATATGTATCAAAACATCATTGTGTACCCCATAAATATGTACAATTCCTATGTGTTGACTAAAAAATTAAAATTTTATGAAGAAAAAAGTCTATTTCTCTATCTCTGTTTTTCATTCACTGATTTGTTTCATTTAGATAAGATTTACCAAGCATTGCTCTACGTGTTAGGATTACAGGATGGACGAGACAAAGAAGATCTACGGTCTCATGGGACTTAAATTCTAGCAAGGGAAAAAGAAAATGATAAACAAGAGACAAACATATAAAGATGGTTTAGGATTGCTAAATGCTATGAGGAAAATAAAACAGGGAGCTGCACTGAAGCAGGAGCTACTTTACACTGGAAGATCAAAGAGGACCTCTGGAGGAGGTGAAATCTGAAAACTGAACAACACAAAGTGGCCCACCATGCCAAGTTCTGGGATAGAGCATTCCAGGCAGAGGAAACAGCTGGTGCAAAGGTGTGAAGGCAGGAACAAGCTTGGTACATCTGGGGAAGAAATCTTGATATATCTGGGCAATGCGGCTGGAGCACAGCAAATGAGGGAGAGAAGAGCAAAAGATTAGGACACAGTAAATGAGGGAAAGGGGGCAAAATCAAGGGACAGATTACACGGGGCCTGCAAGTGGTTACAACTCATTCAGCTTTTATGCCAAGCACAAAGGAGGGTTTTGAGCACAAGGGTAAAAACATCTATGTTTTTAAAAGATCACTTTGTCTACTGTATAGAAAAAAAAAAAAGACCACGAGAGATAAAATGAACACAGCCAGACCAGATAGGAGACCATTTTAGTCAAGAAAGATGATGGAACAAAACCAACATGCATTTGTAGATGGCATTACGTACTTCTCTGCTATCTACAGAGAGCCTTGCCTGTCTGTTTTCTAGCTCTGGTGCAGTGATAATGCTGCCGCTTTAGTAAACATTCACTTCACAGTCTTCAGTGAGGAGATAGTCTTCTGTGATGTGGGGGTTGAGCAGAGTGTAGCCCACTTGGCAGAAAAGGCCCACACTCAGGCACATGAGAGCAAGAATGGTGCTGGAAACGAACAAACAGGGTCACAGAGGGCAGAAAGCATTCCCTTCAGCCTCTCACCTTCAGTCATGGAAAGGAGTGTTTCAGGGTATGGTTATCCACCTGGAATGGGATGAGGAGCTCTGCTGCCCAAAGTCTCTACTATTTCAGGAAAGACATCGCTACGTAGCTGGCTATAAGGGACAGGGACTGCAAACCTCTAAGAGTTGTAGGAAGGCCAGGGCAGCTGGGAGAAATGTGGATGAGTCTTGTGTTTACCCCCTCCAGGGATGCTACTGGTCTCACCAGGTTTTTCAATCTCCATTGGGACTGAAAACGCAATGCAGGTAGGATAATAATAATAATAACCACTTTAGATCTGAAAAAAGAAAGAAAGATGATGGATCCTTGGACTAGGGTAACAGCAGTGGAGACGAGACAAATGGATTTTTTGAACAAGGCTGACTAGGAAAGGAGCATGTTTAAGGAAAAGAAAATGAAGAGTTTAAAGTGTGAGATGATAGCCAAATCTTCTATGGAAACAGTCAGGTTAATGGGTGGGCTAGCCAATCTATAAGGGCCACTAAAATGTCACAGAAAAGACAGAAGAAAAATTTACAAAACCTCACCTTAGTGTTTTATGATATTGGAAAGATCACTTACTTGAAGTGGGAATGCGGGAGAGGGGTATGAAGAGTAATACTTCCCAAAAGCACACTCAAGTCAAAATTATAATCTCCAGTTAGCTGCAGGGATTCTGCTTTGCTGAGAGGAATATACAAATGTGAGGCCAAGAGCCAAAGTGCTCAAGGCAACAGAGGAAAGCTGCCATTAGTAGGTCTCTTTCTCCTAAGTGGCATTCAGCTTGTCTTCCAATGAAATGTTGGGCAAATTATTTAAGATACGTTACATTCTATCTTCCTTATATTACCTAGGATAAATAGGTTTACAAGAAATAAGCCAACGCCATGTACGTAAAGTTTCTTCTAAGATTAAACTAAAATGTTTCCTCTTCTTAAGTTACCTGTGTCTAAAATTGGTTTGGTCATGTTCTTTAATTTACTGTGAAAATTCATGTTGCACAAGAGGAGGGTACTCGTTTTTCCGTTAATCAAAAAAGAGCATGGGGGCAGGGTGTGGTGGTTCACACCTGTAATCTCAACACTTTGGGAGGCTGAGGCAGGCAGATCACCTGAGGTCAGGAGTTCAAGACCAGCCTGGCCAACATGGTGAAACCCCATCTTTACTAAAAATACAAAAATTAGCCGGGTGTGGTGGTGCATGCCTGTAGTCCCAGCTACTAGGGAGGCTGAAGAAGGAGAATCACTTGAACCCAGGATACGGAGGTTGCAGTGAGCTGAGATCATGCCGCTGCATTCCAGCCTAGGCAACAATGCAAGACTCCATCTCAAAAACAAAATACAAACAAAAAAAAAAAGAGCATGGGTTTAAAA
Source organism: Trachypithecus francoisi (assembly GCF_009764315.1). Taxonomy (NCBI): domain Eukaryota; kingdom Metazoa; phylum Chordata; class Mammalia; order Primates; family Cercopithecidae; genus Trachypithecus; species Trachypithecus francoisi. The sequence goes on from NW_022681462.1 coordinate 80,385,980, forward strand.
GAGCTTTCCTCTGTTGCCTTGGGCAGTTTGACTTGGCCCCAAATCTGCATATTCCTCTCAGTAAAACAGAAGGCCTGCTGCTAACTGGAGACTACCATTTTGACTTGATTGTGCTTTTGGGGAGTATTACCCACTCCTGTCCCCACTTCAAGTAAGTGATCTTTCCAGCGTCATACAGCACTAAGGGGAGTTTGGGTAAACTTTAAACCCACAGTAATGTTTAAAAAGCTTTAAAAATACATGGAAATAGTATGATCCACTTATGGAAAAAGGATACTTGTAAGTATGTATATCTACACACATAAACAGATTTCAGAAGGAGAGTAACCAAAAGGTGGCCAGATTTGAAATGATTTTTACAACAACATTCTTCTAATTACCTTCCTGCATTTTTTTTTTTTTTTTTTTTTTTTGAAACAAGGTCTTGCTGTCACCCAAGCTGGAGTACAGTGATGCGATCACAGCTCACTGAAGCTTCAAACTTCCGAGCTCAAGCGATCCTCCCACCTCAGCCTCCCAGGTAGCTGGGACCACAGGCACACGCCACCACACTTGGCTAATTTTTTGTATTTTTAGTAGAGGCAAGGTTTCACCATGTTGCCCAGGCTGGTCTCAAACTCCTGGAATTAAGTGATCCTCCTGCCTCAGCCTCCCAAAGAGCTGGGATTATAGGCATGAGCCACTGCACCCAGTTGCTTTCTGCATTGTTTTGATTTTTATAATGAACACGAACTATGAACTATTTTACTATTATAATTTTTTTAGGAGACAGTATCTTGCTCTAGAGCCCAGGCTGGAGTGCAGTGGTACAATTATAACTCGCTGCAGCCTTGAACATCTGGGCTCAAAGAATCCTCCCACCTCAGTTTCCCAAGTAGCTGGGACTACAGAAGCACCACCACACTCGGCTACATTTTTTTTTTTTCTTTTTGAGACAGGATCTCAGGGCTTTGCCCAGGCTGCTCTCGAATTCCTGACCTCAAGCAATCTTCCCACCTCAACCTCCCAAAGTCTGGGATTATAGGCATGAGCCATGGTTCTCGGACACAATTATAAAGTATTTTAAGGCTAAATACAACCTTTTCCTATTTGACTAAGAAAACTTGGCTATGATGGCCTGATTTTATCTTTTCCTTTTAAAGTACTTCACCACTTTTCAGAAGTAAAGAATTCAGAGTGATATACTGATGAACAGTCTTCAAGTAAAGCATATGAAAGTCTTTATATTGTGATATCACGAAACTTCACATTTCTAACATTTATTATCTTTCACAGTTTCTTTGGGTCGGAATTTGGGAATGGCTTGGCTGGGCAGTTCTAGCTTAAGGTCTCCCATGGAACTGCTGTCATGAATCAGTAATAAATAACCAATACAGCAGGGAAATTCACTCATCTAGAAAGCCATTTCCTTATACAAGTATGAAAAAACTAGTAAAGAAAAAGCTACTGGCTACATTAAAATCTTATTTATAGAATGGCAACTTGTCCTCACACATAGTTAGAGCCAAGGTTGAAAAAGCCAATATTCCAAATTGAATCACTTTTAATTCAAAAATTATTTTTAAGTGATTTTAAAATTGCTGACAGTTAAGTATAATTTCAAATTTGTGTCTCAACTATATTTCATCAGTGTTCACTGTGTGTCTAGCACTAAGTGTTAGGAATATAGCAGTAACATGTTAGAACAAAAAACATATCTTGGTGTTAGAGTGTAGAAAGGATTTTGGATAAAAACTATACTGTAAAAATGTATCTTTTACCAATTTCAAAGTACCGAAATATACCGGGAATGCACTGTTTTAAAGTTTAACATGTGGGTGAACAAAGGGAGTTAAACTCACATTATACAGATTATGAAAGTGGGAATTATCAAGCGGGAATTCTTGATAGCATCAAAGGAGGTAGTTTACTCTAGTACTTTATTACAGAAATGGCAGTTAATCATTGACGCAATAAAATGCTGAGCGTAAGAACCTTCGCACATTCTCATCTGTTCAGTCTCTTATTTTACATTTAATCACATGACTCCAAGTATTATTTGTCTGTTTTTCTCATTGTGGCTTGTTTTCTCAACCAGATCATAAGATTCTCATGTAAAGAGCTACGTTATACTCTTTTTTAAGTAAGTCCTAGTATAGCACCTAGCACAGTGCTACGTATCCAGCACTGATGAAATTTTAGCATATTACTAACACTCATGAACTAAACCCAAGAACTGTCATTTTACAGATGACGACATCAAAGAGCAACGGGTCTCACTGGCACTCTGGGATTGGAAACCACTTCCAGGACACTCTAACCATATCTCAGTCTCCATGGCCCAGGCAACTTTAAATCTCCAGTGTCTAGCACTGATATCCAGGAGGTGAACACTCCAACAACTGTGTATGAGGATAAAGGTTTGCTGAATGAATGCATACATCTTGACTCCTAGTGTTGTACTCTTTTCATGATTTAAAAAAAAAAAAAAAGACTGTTGATTTAACTGGAATTGGGATGAGGTGTTTATCCTCACCTCCAAGAAGGGCAAAAGTGTGATTATTTGTGGAAGGTCTGCCCTTTGAAGAGGTGTACACACAACTCAGAACTTAAACTTTAAATTATTACCTTAAATTATTTTATTTCCACAATAAACAAATAACAGCAGCTAATATTTGTCGGGCATTTACTACACGGCAGGCACTATTCTAAGTATAGTATTCTAAATATATTAAACTATTTAAACTTACAGCAACCTTGTCCAAGGTAGGTGCTGTTATTACCTACAATTTACAGACGCGGGCACTGAGGCATGTAGATGCTATGTAACTTGCTAGTGAGTGACAGAGCTGGGATCCAAACCCAGTATGTCTGCCTCCATGGCCTACTTTCTTAATTACTATATTAAACCATCTCTCAATAATTTAAGAGAACACCATCAGATTAATGAGATATCTTATGATTGGTGAATTATAAATCATAATTAGTGACTTATAAAGATTTATAACTATAAATCTTATAATTGATGAACTATAAATGTTTTCAACAAATGGTATTTTATTAAGTACCTAGAAAAATGAGAAGTAAAAGATGACAAAATATTGCCAAAAAGAAGTTCTATTACATGTGTTCTAATGAAAAGAAAATTATTTATCAGTAATAAGTATAAACACTGTAAACATGTCACTCAAGGCTACAAGAGAGGGAAGAAGGCCCCTGTAACTTGATGACATAGACTCTACAATGATGACACTGTTCATTGATTTAGCAAACTCTTTATATAAATAAACTGTAAGTAAATAATGAAAGGTAAATTTGGATTTGACTCCTCTTTAAATTATCACTTGTTCCTAGTTACTGAGATCCAACTCAAATTTTAAGGTTTCACTATAAAAAATAAAAGTAGGCAAATTTTACTATACTTTATAGGCTTTTTAGTGACAGCCAAGAACTAATTTTAGATTAACAAAGCTATATGAAGATATTCTACAACCTTTAAAACATTAGCAGTTTTAATATAAGAAAATCTATTCTTTCTGGATTAATAGGGCTAACCCTGTTTTTTGATAGACTGTCTGGAAAAAATAATGACTTAGACCATTTCTACTCTTCAAGTCACCTAAAAAGAACAAAGTAGATGAGTCCAGGGTTCCTTCCCTGAGTCTACGTCAGTTTCCTTTACCCTGACTATTAATTTAACATTTGGCATGTGTCCTACATAGTTTCCTGTTTTCTTGATAGTGACGTTTGTGCTAAACCAACAATATTTAATATCAGCTGAGAAGGAAGTCTTCAACTTTGGCAACCTAAAATAAAAAGTGACTCTCAAATAAAATATGCTCAAAGATCAATATGTGGCCTTTTTAAAAAGGTCACATATTACAGTAAATTACTGTTAACTAATATTAACTACATTTTCATCTTTTAGAATTTATTTTCTCTGAATTAAATCTAACATCAATTACTCAGTTTCAAAAATTATCATGGTTTCTAGACTGGATGCAGAAGTAAAGAAGCTAGAAGACTGACAAAGGGTATCTTAACATCTATCTAAATAATCTAAAACATGGGCATTTTATCTGCAAAGGCATCTGAACTAGTTCACGGAATCTTAAATATTCAGCCTTGAAAGGGCTATAATTACACCCCATCTAACTGGCCAGATCAAAATCCACAAGGTCAAGTCTTAGACCCTTTTACAAGCAAAAAGTACAAATTAAAATTGGTAAAAGAATACAGAATTGCATTCAGATAGATTTTCTACATTGATTTTCAGGGGAATGGAGCTATGCATTTGATGACATATGATATTCTTGATACATCAAGTATATTCTATCTCTAAAGCCTAAAAACTATGGCTAGACCCTACTAGAAAAATGATACATTTAATACTTAGCATAGGATTCCAAAATGCCATCACCAAAATAAGTGACTCAGCCCAGAATGTTTTAAAAATTACAAAATTAAAATATTCAAGAAAATGTGTTTGCCAGTTCATGTGGCGTCAACTGTTATTCTCAGCTTCCATGCCATATCTCCATTTATAAATGATAAACTTCAACTCTACTTTAGAGTAGGAAGTATTTTTAAATGTTGGTAGGTGTCCCTATAACAAAAATGTAGTTTAAATTACAATATGGTTTCAGTAGGAATGATGGGCTCACATACTGTTTTTAACAGCTAACTAGAAGGGGGAAAAATCCTTTAACTTTTTCAGACAGATGCTTAGCTTATTAATTTTCAACCTCTCTTCTTTTCTAATATGTGCATTTAATTAACTCTGCTAAGAGAATAAGAGGAAATTAATGGGATTATCTCAGTAAGCACAAGTGCTTGATAAAATTAAACATCCATTCCTAATTTTATTTTATTTTATTTTTTATTTATTTATTTTTTTTTTTTTTTTTTTTTTGAGACGAAGTCTCGCTCTGTCGCCCAGGCTGGAGTGCAGTGGCCGGATCTCAGCTCACTGCAAGCTCCGCCTCCCAGGTTTACGTTATTTTCCTGCCTCAGCCTCCCGAGTAGCTGGGACTACAGGCGCCTGCCACCTCGCCCGGCTAGTTTTTTGTATTTTTTAGTAGAGACGGGGTTTCACCGTGTTAGCCAGGATGGTCTCGATCTCCTGACCTCGTGATCCGCCCGTCTCGGCCTCCCAAAGTGCTGGGATTACAGGCTTGAGCCACCACGCCCGGCCATCCATTCCTAATTTTAAAAGCTCTCTATAAACTGGGATAAAAGGGAAGTCCTTAATCTGATAAAGGCTATCTATAAAAAACTTAAAGCAACATCATACTTAAAAATAAAACACTGAAATTTTTTTCTTTGAGATAGAGGATGAGACAAGAATACCAGCTCTTATCGCTTTTATTCAACATTGTACTGGAGGTCCTAACCAGGATGGAGGAAATAAGGGGTATAGAAATTGGAAAAGAAGAAATAGAACTTACGTTTTTGCAGAAAAGGTGACTGTGCACATAGAAAATTTTGTAAATGTTTAGAAAATTTTGTGTACTACTGGAATGAATATGTGGGTTTAGCAAAGTTGTTAGAGCATACATAGAAGTCAACTGTATTTCCATATACCATCAACAGTCAGAAAATAAAACTTTTAGAAAGATGCCATCTAAAATAATATCAAATGATCAAATATATAGAAATAAATGTTACAATAGATGTGTAAGATCTCTATGCAGAAAGCTATTATTAAGAAGAAAATAAGTAAATAAATAAACAGAGATATCATGTTCATGGATTAAAAGACTCATAATGAGGCTGGGCACAGTGGCTCATGCCTGTAATCTTAGCAAGTTAGGAGGCCGAGTTAGGCGGATCACTTAAGCTCAAAAGTTTGAGACCAGCCTGGGCAACATGGATAAATCTTGTCTCTACAAAAAAATACCAAAAAATTAGTGGGCATGGTGGCATGTGCCTGTAGTACCAGCTACTTGGGAGTCTGTGGTGGGAGGATCACCTGAGCCAGCGAGGTCGAGGCTAACACGGAGTGAGACTCTGTCTCAAAAAAAAAAAAAGACTCATAATGAAGAGTTGTCAGTTCTGCCTAAATTGATCTGGAATCTGAAAGGCAGATTCTAAAATACAAATGGAATGCCAAGAACCTAGAATAGATCCGATTATCTTGAAGAAGAAAAACTCGATAGGACTATTCACAATAAACAAAAGGTAGAAGCAATCCAAGTGTCCATCTGTGGATGAATGGATAAACAAAATGTGGTCCTATACATTATATATACATCATACTATACATCTATATACACACACACAATGGAATGGAATATTATCCCGCCTTAAAAAGGAAGGAAATGGTGACACATGCTGCAACATGGATACATCTTGAGGACCTTATGCTAAGTGAAATAAGCTAGTCAAAAAAGGACAAAGACTATATGATTCCACTTACATGAGGTATCTAAAGTAGTCAAATTCATAGTCAGAGAAAGTAGAACGGTAGTTGTAACGGGTTAAGGAGAGAGGGAAATAGGAAGCCATAGTCTAATGGGTACAGAGTTTCAGATGGATAGTAGTAATGATTGCACTACAATGTGAATAAACTTAATGCCACAGAACTGTAGGCTTAAAAATGATTAAAATAGTAAATTTATGTTATATGTATTTTACCACAATAAGAAAAGACTTGGTAGGAAATTTGCTCTACTGGATTTCAAAATTTACCATAAATGTTAGTAATTAAAATATTGATGTTGGTACAAAAATAGACAAACCAGTAAAACAGAATAAAGAGTCCAGAGACAGACCCTCACATTTCTGGACACTTAATTTATGGCAAAAACATTTCTTCCATTAGTATCTACATATTTTTTCAGATTTCTTTTTCAGGTATGGCAGGTGAAAATACCACATTATAAGTAATACAAATTATTTTTACAGTGTTGCTTATTTTATCTTTATATCATTTTTAGCTTATATTTTATGTATGTTTTATAATCTATAAATATATTTTTACAAGTAAATATACATGTAGCAGAGGTACACAATGAAATGATTTGGGGTGTGCTATAATCTGAATGTTTGTGGCCCCTCAAAATTCCTATTGGATCTAATCCCCAACGTGTTGGTATTAAGAGGTAGGGCCTTTGGGAGCTGACTAGGTCATAAAATGGAGGCCTCATAAATAGGATTAGTGTCCTTATAAAAGAGGCCTGAGGGAGCCTGTCTGCCCCTTTGCCCTTCTGCCATGGAAGGACACACAGAAGGCACCATCTATGAGGAACAGGCCCTCAGCAGACGCAATCTACCAGAGCCGTGATCCTGGACTTTATAGCCTCTAGAACTGTGAGCAAGAAACTTCTGGTGTTCATAAATTACCCAGTCTAAGGTATTTTGTTATGGCAACCCAAACTGACTAAGACAGGGTGCATAATAAAAAAAAAGTTTGGGCAGGGCGTAGTGGCTTACGCCTGTCATTCTAGCACTTTGGGAGGCTGAGGCGGGCAGATCATGAGGTCAAGAGATCGAGACCATCCTGGTCAACATGGTGAAACTCTGTCTCTACTAAGAATACAAAAATCAGCTGGGTGTGGTGGCACGTGCCTGTAGTCTCAACTACTTGGGACACTGAGGCGGGAGAATCACTTGAACCCGGGAGGCAGAAGTTGCAGTGAGCCCAGATCACGCCATTGCACTCCAGCCTGGCAACAGAGCAAGACTCTGTCTCAAAAAAAAAAAAAAAGTCTGGAGTAATCATTGCCATAAGAGTTATACAAAGGAGTCTCTATTCTCAAGAACTTGTAATCAGAAGACAAAAATCAAACTATGAAAGTCATACAACACAATTTAAATAACAAGTCAAGACAACAATAGATACAAGTCATAAAGCAATTAACATGATTAATTGCCAAATTAGTTGTTAAAGAAAATAAACACAATAGGAGCGAAGAGAGCAGAAAAACCACTTTTAGCTTGGGTAACCAAGGAAGGTTCACTGGAATACAACTGGCTTCTAAGAATGCATAGGATCTGGCCAAGTGAGGGGAAGGAGAAATAGTTATGGGCAATTGTCTTTAAGTAAGGGCAAAACCTAAGAGACAGGCACTGCTAGACTGAAAACTCTGAGAAGAAAGAGAACGCATTAAACCCTGGATCCCTCAGTGTCCAGCAGCATACCTGCTGGCACATAGGAAGTACCTGAAAGCTATTTCATAAATACTGAAAGTGAGCAAGGTGGAGCTGGAGTGGACAAGGTCAAACAAGTTACAGAAATGTCCTGGACTGTTTGCTATTCCAACTGTGGAAATGCTGGTAATTATTACTCATATTAGTAAATGTTATATAAGAGATCCCCAGGGACAAGGCCAACTTAAATACCATTTTCATACATTCAATGTACAGTGTTATTTTATAAGAAGTAATTTTTATACTAAACACTACTAATTTTCCAATGAAAATATTCCCGTAAACTTTTTAGGCCACTGTTTTTATGCCTTGATCCAAAACATGTCCTAAATGGATGTGCTGCCTATTTCCTGAACTCTGGGGCTCATATTTTATCTTATTTGCATACTATTTATCTAAATCCCATAGAAATTCCTGATCCATATAGGGAAGGCCTAAGGAGTATTTACCGTGGCATGCCCCAGTAGCTCAGATTCTCAAGGGAATCAACTAGCAGAGCTTTGATCTCACCCTGATTAGCTCTCATGCTACATGCTTTATTTATGTTTATATCTCAATAATGCCTCACACTTACTTGGTGCTCCGTATATGCTTAACTTATATAAAAAAAATAAAAAATAAATTTGAATGAATATGGAAAGCACAAAAGCAGAGTAAAGGAAAGAATAGATGGAAAACCAGCGGGGATGGGGAGATAGGGAGATGGGGAGAAGAAAAGAAAACGAAAAAGCAGAGAGAATTGTAGTAGGAAACTGATGACAGGGTAGAGCCAAAAATAGAGAATGAGATAAAGAAGAGTGGGGAAGAAAGGAAAAGGAAGAATTAATAGATTCTGAAGTGTCATTAAAGGATTCCCTTTCCTGTTACTCAAAAGTGCTTTCTAAAGATAGAAAAAAAAAGTTTTTTATATCTTCAAATTCTTATATTGAAATGATTATGAAAACACTTAGCATCTGCTATATGAGCATATCTGGAACTACAGGGTAATGGGATAAGTGTGCCATCCACGTATTTTTGGTTGTTAGGTAGTTTGAAAGGATTTCGTTCTTAGATTGCCGCTTGAGATGCTACTGCTATACATTATAAATTCTAAAGCCTCGTGCAAGTTAAATAATCTCTCTCTTCCTCCGTGTTCTCATCTGTAAAATAAGGATAACAGTCATGCTCCAGAGAGTTGTTATGAGGATCCACTGATTTGGTGCACATAAATAAAGTCTTTAGAACAGTTCCTGGCACACAGAGAGCACTCGCTGTCACGAGTATTCAAAAGTACAAATTGCAAAACCAAAAACTAAGGAGGAGGAGAGTCTATCTCAAACACTATTTTCCTTAAACCCTTTACTTTTCTGGGGCAATAATTTTCAGATCCAAAAATCTCAATTGACCTCCTCGCCTCTTCATGGGGCTACTTCATTTCTTCATTCCACAGACAAAAATTCTGACAGGGGTCCAACTGTGAAAAGACTTAATCAGAGCAGTAAAATAATTTTCCAGTATCCTAAAGCAAATCTAATGAAGCCCATCATGCCTCTCATGTTACACAGCAGGAAATTTACTGGGAAACAAAGAGAAGAATATCAAGATGGGACATGTAAATTGGCTGCAGAGCAAGCAGAGACTAGAAGGAGCCATCAGAGAAACAAGGACGGGAAGCATCTAGTCTAGGTCAGAGGCTTTCAAACTTTTTTGACACATAATAAGAAACTTTTATATCACCATCAGTAGAGATATCTGTACTGAGTTATATATATATGTGTGTGTGTGTGTATATGTGTATATATATGTGTGTATGTGTTCATAAATTGAAAACAAAATTGTTAAGCAATGATATTTAGCTTTATTACATGACGTGTACTTTTGTTCCATTCTCTTCTGTTTTTTATGTAAATCAAGACCCTCTAAAATGATTTCATAACACACCTAAGGGTCACAGCTATCAATGGTTTGTAACCCACAGCTCTGTCCAATACAATCTCATAGAAGGTAGCTTCCTGGAAAATGAAGATAATAATACTCAACTCCACACTTGGTCAAAACTATTTCTTGAACATTTCATTCAGTTCTAGGCGTTACACTTTAAGAAGTATAGAGACTAACTGGATCACATTCAGAAGAAGCCAAAAAAGACAGGGAAGGACACAAATCGCATGATAGAAGCAAAGGCTACATGTTAGCCTACAGAAGAGAGAAATACCAACATGATAGCTATCTTCACTCACACGCAGGATCAATTAAGCTTGTTCTATATCGTGACAAGGGGTAGAAGTGGCAAGGAAAAGGGTTTCAGGTCAAGGTAGAAAAGCACTATGTAACAGTATTAGTTGCCCGGGGGTTGTGTTGGGACTCATGGAGCTTCCACGTGACTGGAGATATTTACAGACAGCCTGAACAGTCACTTGGCAGAGAAGCATTAGAAGGGGTTCATAGATCACATGGTTAACATTAGAGTGTAACGCTTTCCAATCCTGAAATTCTATAATTCTGGTGTAGATTAAAACAATAGTATACTTTAATATGACTACTAAAGCTAACACTAGTTCTTTATTAAGTTTTTAATAAGAAATGAATTCTACCATGAACCACATGAAACGAAGTTGAAATGGCAAATTATATTTTCTTGTAACAAGAGAATGTAACAAAAATTGGCAATGTGCCTATCATAGTCATTAAAAATCTTCATCAGTTACAATTAGAGAAAAACTGAAATGTTACCCAAATCACTGGCATAGTATTTAAGATGTTCAAGTTAGAGTATATAACTATATTACAGCTTTAATAAGCAAACATCAAAAAAGGTGATCTTTAAAATGTACAGAAATAAGAGTATTTACAAAAGAAGATTGTATTATAAACATTCTCTCCTTGCCCAAAAGCCATTCATTGTTGTGTGTCGATTTTATGTGCATTTTATACCTACAAAATATATGTATAAATTCTCTCCTTACCCAAAAGCCATTCTTTGGTGTGTGTATACATATGTAAAGCATGCACAAAGTAACAATGTCCTCTCTGATTTTTTACTGATCCAACTAACTGAAAATTTGAGTAATCTTCAGAAAAGTTTTTATTTGTATAACCATCTACCATATTTATTTTTAAAAAAACAGTATCTCCAATTATCTAATATATAGTTAGGAATCACTTATCAATAACATACTACTGTCGCCCCTCTGAGATAGAATTCTTAAGAAGGTCAACTCTTGGACTGTTAGAATACAGAAACCTTTCTAGAATCGTGCTATTCAAAGACAGCAGGTCCATGGACCAGTTCTGGTCTGTAAATTATTACTAATCCATAATAAGAAAAGTACAGAAAATGAGATAAGAATTTTAAAACTTTTACAGCAATGTGTAAAAGTAATTTTAAGTCTGATGAATCTACTAATAAAAGAGTCAAGCCTTGTATTTCATGTCTTTTTCATTTCATTCTTCTAGCAATTCATTTTTATATTTTACAAAAGCATCAGTTGGTGACTGACTAGATTTTTTTTTAATCTGCTCTTCTATCAAAGAGTTTGAAAAACACTTTTCTAAAGAATCTTTAGATGCTGAAGGTCCTTGGATATGAAGATAAGCTGCTTTACTTTGATGTATTCTAATCTCCCTATTCATCTTGGTTTTCCCACAACAGTAACAAACATTAATTTATTTCTTTCCAAGTGTTCTTTTGATATCTCTACTAAGTTGACAGCAACATCAATATAGTTCACTACCTAAAATTTATCATCAGGTTATCTGTCTGACTGCTCAGAATCCGTAACACTATTTCATTTTCATCCAGATGTAGCTCCAACATATTCTTGGGTTCATTCCTTGCAAGAAGATATTAACAAATCTGACAAGCCAGTTTGAAGGGGTCACCCAATCTTGCAACATGACTGCTCGCATAATCTGTGGTTGTCTATCCTTTGGAAATACTAAAGGGTAGTATGGCTCAGTTTTAAACCCCAGGCCTTCTAAAGAGACCATCTAAAGTAATGGTCTCTTGCATCCTGAATTCATGCCAATCTACCTATACTTCCAATCTTCCATTTGAACTATATTGGTTCTCAGAATCCTTTTCTGACTTACAAACTGTTTTAATTTCTTGAGTAAATACATACAAAGATAGATATAATAAGCATATTTATAAAAACCTGCCAATGACAATTCCAAAAGATACTTTTATGATGCAAAAACATGATCAATGCTATTCTTTAAAAATTAACTACATTGTGCTGTGCTGTAAGAAATTATTCCACAATGCCAATAATTCTATCATTAGTTTTAGTTAAGATTTGCAAAGTCATTCAAGCTTCCAACTCCTCAATAACTTTAATAATGGAAAAAACAGCAACAAAAAAAAGAATAAGGAGTCTGCGAATGTAGTTCAAAAAGCAAATCAGTGACAGACTTAAAATAACTACATGTGTTTAATTTCTGCCCCAGTTCCAACAACGAAACTGTTTTCCCTTTACATACCCTAGTAATTGTTCAGCATTCCTTCCCAAGGTGGGAGACTCCACAGCCTTGGTTCAATGTTTAGATCCCCTAAGGCCAGTTTCTGGAATTAGGCATGGTTAAACATTACAACAGCACAGAAGAATGGCTCTTTTCTTTGAGTGGCTAAAAGCTTGGGGATTAGTGGGTATAGTGTAGGCAAAGTAGTAGTGTAGGTTTTGTGAAAAGAAGAAGAAAAGGAAAAATACATGGAGGAGGCACATCCTATTCCTATTCTATCTCAACATGAGCTGGTTTTTATTTTTTATTATTAGATTTGTTTAAAATAATATAAATGACTGATAGTGGAAAACAGATCAGATCTAGAACAGTTATGAAGAGTCTGGTTAGGACTAGTTAGGAAAAGAGATGGAGTGCTGACAGTACAGATAGAGAGAAATGGATGAACTGGAGGCCAAACAGCTTCTGAGAGCAGCTGATGAGGCTTGAAGAGAGATCTGCATTTCAAGAAGTAATGATACCTTGAAGTCCATGCTCAAGATTGTGATACGGATTTAGTTTCAGTATCTTATTTTATTTAGGAGCCCACAGCTGTAGGCTTGCCTCCATTTTTCTTCACCCTTCCTCTTCTATAATCTTTTCTTCTCCCCTGATTTCCTCTTCCTATCTTATTGTCCTTCCTCTGTGTTCGTTCTTTCCCTTCAAATCCACCCCTTTCCTTCTTCCCTCCCCAACCTTCTCCTTTGGTTACACACAATATGGAACTGAAAGAATTTTAAAACATTTATTCTATGCATGAATAGTTCTTAACTAAAAATCCAGAGGGTTCAAACATGTATATATTTTATACGTTTGCAAAAAGACATGTAATAGAATGTTCACAATGGCACTATTCAAAATGGACTAAAACCAGTGTATTAGTCTGTTCCCACACTGCCAATAAAGACATGCCCCAAACTGGGTAGTTTACAAAGGAAAGAGGTTTAATTGACTCACAGTTCAGCATGGCTCGGGAGGCCTCAAGGAACTTACAATCGTAGCAGAAGGGGAAACAAACACATCCTTCTTCACATGGCGGCAGCAAGGAGAAGTACCGAGCAAAAGGGGAAAAAGCCCCTTATAAAATAATCAGATTGCATGAGAGCTCACTCTCTATCACAAGAACGGCACCCAGGATTCAATTGCTTTCCACCAGGTCCCTCCCACGACAGGTGGGGATTATGGAAACTACAATTCAAGATGAGATTTGGGTAGAAACACACCCAAACCGTATCAATTAGGAACTACTCAAATGCCCTTCAAAAGTACAGTAGATAAACTGTGGCATGTTACACAACGGAAGACTAGTTGCTCAGCCAGAAAAATGGGTGATCTACAACTATCTGCAACAACAGAGAATACCACAAACATAACACTGAACAAATGAAGCCTCACACAAAATACCATTTTGTGCAGCAAAAATTCCATTTATTTATATATATATATATTTTTTTTTAATATATTAACCTATTTTGTTAGAAGTCAGGAGAGCAGTTATCCTTTCATTGGAAGAGGGGTCAGTGACTAGATGGGAGCACAAAGAGGACGTACAAGGTGCTGATAATGTTCTGGGTTTTGGGTGCTAGTTACACAAGTCTGTTCAGCTCGTGAAAATTCAATGCATTATATACTTACTTATGATTCAGTGTACTTTTCTGAATATACACTATACCTCAAAAAAAAGTTTTTAAATTTAAAAATAAATTAGTTTAAACCTTTAATGTCTAGGGGAGGGAAGTAGCAACAACTAACCTTTTTTGTTTCTCTGATGCTAATGACTTTTTTCAACCTAGGAGACAACTGTGATACACCCCTGAACCCGACACCACGACATTACTTTCAGATCCACAGTTTTATACTAATTGTGCCAGGTCCTATGCTAGGTAGTGGAGACAAAGCTGTTATGCCAGATAAGGGCCCTATCTCCTCTGCTAATGGAGACAGGCCTAAGAAACAATAAATAAAAGCTTGAAATTGGCAATAGGACAGATTCTGGTACAGAAAATAACCAGGGAGAACTGTTATAGATAGAATGGCTTAGCTATGCAACCCTGAACAAGTCACATAACTTGTTCGGTTACCTTGTCTGCCTTAAGAGATTATTAGACAGATTATATGTGACAATACCTTTCAAAGCACTTACATTACAATGAAACATTATTAATGATAACAGCTATTGTTATATTACTGTCCTTACTGCCAATATAGAGCTGCTTATGTTAACCAACGTCATAGCATGTTCTATACGTTACTACCATAATCATAACAATGAGTACTATTTTATAAGTCACTAATTCTCAATTAAAAAGCTTCTACTATGGGAGAAACAGGTGCATCGGTGAATGGGTGTCCCTTGCCACAGGAGGGGATACTAGTGATACAAAGGTCTGGCTCAATTTCACCATAGCCTTCTCTGACCTTTCTAGCGAAGAAAGCACAGAAAGATGATGCTAAGAGAGGGGCAGGCTAGAGAAATTTAACCAGCTGGAGAACATATATGAAGTACCTCAAATTTTGTCAGAGTGAAACTTCTGTGCATTAAAAGACATTATCAACAGAGTAAAAAGGCAACCTATGGAATGGGATGGGATGCTTGCAAATCATATATCTATCTGAGAAGGAACTGATACTCAGAATCCATAAAGAAATCATACAGTGAATACCAAAAACACTTTTTTAATGGGCAAAAGACAAATAGACGTTTCTCCAAAGAAGATGTATAAATGGCCAAGAAGTACATGAAAAGATGCTCAAGCCTGTAATCCCAGTACTTTAAGAGGCCAAAGTGGGAGGACTATTTGAGCTCAGGAATTCGAGACCAATCTGGGTGACACAGCAAGACCCTGTCTCTACAAAAAATAAACAAATTACCCAGGTACGGTGGCACATGCCTGTGGTCCCAGCTACTCAGGAGGCTGAGGTGGGAGGATTGCTTGAGCCCAGGAGGTGGAGGCTGCACAGTGAGCTGTGATCACACCACTGCATTCCAGCCTGGGTGACAGAGTGAGACTCTGTCTCAAAAAAATAGTAACGATAATAATAAAGATGCTGAATGAACATCAGTAAACATTAGGGAAATACAAACCAAAACCACTGTGAGATACCACTATACAACCATTAGGATCACTATTATCAAAACAAAAACAAAGAAAAACAGAAAGTAACACGTGTTGGTATTGATGAGGATATGGAGAAATTAAAACCCTTGTGCCTTGCTGGTGGGAAAGTAAAACAGTGCAGCCTCTGGAGAAAACGGTATAGCACACAGCCATAAAAAAGAAGGAAATCACATACTTTGCAGCAACATGGATGTCGCTGGAGGCCATTATCCTAAGTGAATTAACACAGAAACAAAAAATCAAATACCACATGTTCTCACTTATAAGTGGAAGCTAAACACTGGGTAGACATGGACCTAAACATGGGAACAATAGACACTGGGGACTCCAAGAGAGGGGAGGAAAGGAGGGAGGCAAGGGTTGAAAAACTACCTGTTGGGGCCGAGCACAGAGGCTCACGCCTGTAATCCAGCACTTTGAGAGGCCAAGGTGGGTGGATGGCTTGAGTCCAAGAGTTTGAGACCAGCCTGGGCAACACGGCGAAACCTCATCTCCAAAAAAATACAAAAATTTAGCCAGGTGTGGTAGCATGTGCTGTAGTCCCAGCTACTCAGGAGACTGAGGTGACAGGATTGCTTGAGCCCAGTAGGTTGAGGCTGCAGTGAGCTGTGGTCATATCACTGCACTCTAAACTGGGTGACAGAGTCCCGTGAGACCCTACCTCAAAAAAAAAATTGTTTTTAAAAAAAGAGAACCTACCTATTGAGTATTACACTCACTACCCATGTGACAGGTTCAATTCTACCCCAAACCTCAGCATCACACAATATACCCTTGTAACAAACCTGCATATGTATCCACTGAACCTAAAATAAAAGTTGAAATTATTTTTAAAAAAAGAAAGAAAGAAAACAGTATAGCGGTTCCTCAAAAATGTAAACATAGAATTATCATACGATCTAGCAATTCTACTTCTGGGTATATACCCCAAAAACTGAAAACAGGGGCTCAAACAGGTATTTGTACACCCATATTAATAGCATTATTCACAACAGCCAAAGATAGAAGCAACCCAAGTGTCTATCAGCAGATGAAAGGGTAAACAAAGTGTGATATAGACAGACAATGAAACACTACCTAACCTGTAAAAGGAAATTCTGACGCTACAATATGGATGAACCTTGAAGACACTACGCTAGCTGAAGAAAGCCAGTCACAAAAGGGTAAATACTGCATGATTCACTTACATCAAGCGAGGTACCTAAAGTAGCCACATTCAGAGACAGATACCAGAGTGGTGGCCGCCAGTAGCTAGGGGAAAGGAGAAATGGAAGTTGTTGTTTAATGGTACAGAGTTTCAACTTGCAAAATGAAAAAAGGTTTGGAGATAAACGTCTCCAAATGCCACATTTCTGATGTACTTAATGCCAAAGATGTGTACACTTAAAAATAATGAAAATTATAAATTTATGTATATTTTACATTATAAAGCATAAGGTGCCAAGTCCAAAATTGACCCAACGTGTAATTACTGAACCACAAACACTTTTAAATAATGTTTTTTAAATGAAAAATTCAGGAGTCCACAGATGAAAAAAAAAATCATTCTGAGGGCATTACACCTACTTAAAAGTGGAATATCAACATGTTCTCTAAAACTTCCACTTGATTCAAGGTTTGTTATCAATAAACTGGCAAGAGCAAAGGTTGAGATAAAAAACCTTTTCGGAAAACAAAACAAAAAAAAAAGATATGTTTTTCAAAAAGTCAAGAGAAGCAAGGTCAGTGGGATAAACTTAACTTTCATAACATGCCATTAGAAAGATAACCAAATTACTGAGGAAATGTGGCCCTGAGATGGAAGATTACAAAATTAATTCTCAAGCAACACGGCACCAAAAAGTAAAACTATTCAAGTAACACGGAAGCTGAAAAAGAGGCTGTTCTACATTTCTATGTAAGCATAAGGAAACTTTTAACGTATGAGTGATGGTATAAGAATAATTAATTTGGGGCCCTAAAACAAATGTATATGCATATTAACCTGTACTAAAAAAAACCCTGACCTATCTTCCAAACTCAAAGCATTCTGTAAATTTGTCATCCTAATAAAACAAAAATGAATCCAAAAATAATACCTAAAAATTGTACACAATAGAAGGGACAAAAGACAACAGTGGGAGTGATTTTTTTTTTTCCTTTGAACATTGTAAAGTGCAGCCAGGAATAGACTAGATGAATTTTCTACTCATTTTTCTTTACACATTAGACTGGATACCTCCCTTCACCTCTTCCCCTACATCAACCTCCATACCAAATGAAGTCACCCTAAAATGACGTCACTGGAGGGCATGAAAAGCCCAAGATCAGAACCACCTAAAATCCCAGACCCAAATTTATCCTGGCACTTACTACCCCAGACTCTGGAAGCCTAGTCAAAGTTCCCAAAGTGATTTCAGACTTCACTGGGTTAAGGCCAACACCACCACTTACAATCTTAAGTACAAAATACAAAAGGCCGTAAAACACCATATGCAAGAGCACTTTGTAATGTTCAAAGGCTCATAAACTGTTTAATTAAAATCATTTATATTACTGTATTATACTATTATGATCACAAAAAGTCTAGACAGGCAGCTAGCTACCCAGGGTAAAGATCTAAGGGAAGAAAAGAATATGGGCTGGCATATGAGGAGCATGGGGAACCTGTGTTTCCTTCTGGTTAGCAATCCCAAGGAATATTTCCTGATGGACATCCTGCCCTCAGTAAAACACTTAAAATATCAACACCATGCACTGTTCACTGAGTTTCCAGATGTTCTGGGACTTAGATAAACACCCTAAGTTCCAGGCGTAATTCTTGAACATCTATGACCCCACACACTGGCCACACTAGCAGAGTTCAACAGCCCACTGCTTATGCCCTTCATCCTCAGACAGAAGTCCCTGCACTATCTAACTTAAGAGGCTTCTTCAACCCTCTGTTAAGAACTGTTGCATGTATCTGCTCAAGACAATCAGTGTTCAATCTCTAATGACTGTTAAAAACTCTTAAGTTCTGTCTGCTAAAACAGTTGCCATCTTCATGCCCATTCATTTTTCAACCTAATCAAATATTCTAAGTTTCATCCACCTGCAGGGTCAAAGTAAGCCATGGTGATTTTTCTCCTGCCTCCGTAGACTTGTAAAAAGCAATGAACAAGGATAGAAGGTTATCTCAGAATGAAAAATCTCTGGATCTCCCATCCATTTCTGCTACATGATTTCTCTGAGTTTTGTTAGATGAGAGTGAGCTCCTGTTTTGCTCTGCTTGCCTGGGTCTTAGTCAACAGTTCCTGTGATACTGCTTGCACGGACACTCTTTACAGACTCTCTGATTCTAAGATAACAATGTGACAACAATAACACAGTGAAATAATGATATATCATACTACATATTATTTATTATATATAACATACATTATCACTCACCATTGTTGAACATTATGACCACGCACTATTGTAAGTGCTTTATATGAATTATCTCATTTCACCCTCATAACTACTCAATAAGGTCATTAATGTCATCCCCCCCATTTAAGAGAAAACTGAAGCACCGAAAGGTTATATGACCTATCAAAGGTCATTAAGCTGTAAGCAGTAGAATTAGGATACAAACTTAGACCTCACTGACTGAAAAACCTACATGCTTACCATCACATTATCCTGCCACACAACCCCTCTAAAGATAGCTCCCTGTGTTCCAACCCCTGTCCAATCTGACTTCCAGCTTCTGCCCATACCTAACCCTCCCCAGTCAAATCTTGCTTTATTTCTTCTGGTCCTGGCTATTTTTCTTTTCTCCAGAGTCATCTTAAGTGTTCTGATCAAAGATTGTTGAACTATTGAGTAAATTTTCCAATGTATCTTCTGATTCTACTTCAATCTAACTTCTATGTTTGCTTTCATATATGCCAATAAACAACTGAATTCCTACACAATAGCAGCTAAATGATAAAACATCTAGTAAAACAGTTAACGATAAGTGTGCAGTATGGAAGAACTGCTTTAACTGTATTGATTGCTCTCTAGGTCTGCCATACAGCTATTATTTTAGGTCTTCCCTTCCTGTATTGAATCACTTATTTTCTTGTTTTACCTTCTTGCTTTGTTGGAACATATATTCCACTAGCATCCTAAGAAAGGGAGAAAAGGAGATAAACTTTTTGAGTTCTTGAAAGTCTGAAAATGTCTAGTTTTCAATTTGATTGATAATTTGGGCAGGTACAGAAGTCGGCCCAACAGACACGTTGTCATAGTTTCATGAATGCAGTATCTTCTCTTATTTTTATAAGGATATTAATTATAGCTTTAAAAAAATTCTTCTGTACCTTGCATTGTCTCTGTTTTGCTCTCTGTCTTTCATGTTGATGGCTTTCCTCAGACTGATGATTTCTGGCTATGCATGTCTGTTAAAGAATGCATCTCTTAACATGTAAATTTGAAGCCCTTTATACATGGGTGGAGTTGTCAATGACTGAGCTTCACTGTAGTGTTATCAACAGCATCCTGGCCTTTTTATTGGAGGATTGCCAAATTGATTATCTGGAGGTCTTTCTATGGGACCATAAAATAAAATGTGCCCATATGGATGCATATATTCCTATGTATCAGCCAAATGTTAATTATTGGGCCAAGAAGCATGCACATTTAAGACTTTTGATGTACAGCAGTCCCCCCTTATCTATGGTTTTGCTTTCTGTGGTTTCAGTTACCCTTGGCCAACTTTGACCCTGGGTCAAGAAAAAGCAATGTTTCGTCTGAAAATGTTAAATGGAAAATTTCAGAAACAATACGTAAGTTTTAAATTGCATGCTGTTCTGAGATTGTTCTCACACCTTCCAGCTCTGTCCCGCCTAGGACATGACTCATCCCTCTGTCCAGCACAGCTGTCTACACTACCCACCCGTTAGTCGCTTAGTCGCTGTCTTGGTGATTAGATCAACTGCCACGGTACAGCAGTGCTTGACTTCAAGTAATCCTTATTTTACTTAATAAAGTGCTTCAGGAAAGTACAAGAGTCGTGATGCTGGCAATTCAGATACACTAACGACAAGCCATAAAGGGCTTCCTTTAAGGAAAAAGGTAAAAATTCTTGACTTAATAAGGAAAGAAAAAGCAATCATATGCTGGTGTTGCTAAGACCTAACATAAAAACAAATCTTCTATTCATGAAATTGTGAACAAGGAAAAAGAAATTTGTGCTAGTTTTGCTTTGCACCTCAAATTGCAAAAATAACAGCTACAGCGTGTGCTACGTGCTCAGTTGAGACAGAAAAGGCATTAAATTTGTGGGTGGAAGACACCAACATAAACATGTTCTGACTGACGGCAACAGAGTTCCATCAGAGGTTTCAGGCATCCATGCGGGAGGTCTTGGAACGTATCCCCTAATGATAAGGGAGGACTACTATATTCATATATTTCATGATTCAACTTAAATTTCAGTTCCTCAGAGAGAGCTTCTCTAACCTTCACTTCTCAATTTGCCCCTCATCAGGGTAATTTCCCTTCATTTATCTTTCTCAATTCATTAAAAAGAGGATTTTTTTGCTAACTAAATTATGGTATGTTTCCCAGTAGACAACTATTTAAATGAGGTTACAAAAAGGTATGTAGAACATGGGGTTAAACAAGACAATTTTTAAGAATTAGAACAAGATGGAAGGGGGGAATTTGTCCTACTGGCTATCATGACATTTCACAAGACTGTAATAGTTAAGAAAGTATGGAACTGGCACAAGGACAATGAGTCTGACCGACCAAAACAGAAAGCCTGGCAACAGGCCCATGTGTGATATAAACTTGACATCCATGGGCAAGGATGGCCTTCTCAATAAATGAGGCTAAGTCAACCAGTTATCCATATGGTGGGGGCAGGGGGCACTATATCTCTATCTCACTCCATATTATAGAAAAAATAAATTTCCATTTAAAGACCAAAAAAGGAAACAGGAAAACTTTAAAATTATTAAAGAAAGATGTGTGACTTTTGGATAGGCCCAGATTTCTTAAAACTCACTCTCTCTCTCTCACACACACACAAACACACATATGCACACACACACACACACATGTGCACACAGGCACATATATCCAAATCTAAAAAAGAAAATACTGTTGAATGTAACTTCATCAAAATCAAAACTCTTGGACGTCAGGAGCACTAAAATAAGAATATACGCCACAGACTTTTTGCAGATATTTGTAATACATGTATTTACCAAAAGATCAGTATCCAAAATATATAAAGAATGCTTTAAAATCTATAGAAATATACAAACAATCCACTGAAAAGATGAACAAAGAATATCCCAAAGGAAGAAATCTGAACTGCCAATAAGCATATTAAAAGACTTTTTATTACAATAGCAATCACAGAAGTACAAATTGAAACCATAATGAGATACCAGGTCACACCTCATCAGCTTGGCAAAAATGTAAGTCTGACAATATCAAGTACTGGTGAGGCTACAGAATAGCAGAAACTCATTTCTGATGGAAGGAAATGTATATAATCTGGCAATATCTAATAAAATAGAAGACGTATACATCTTAAGAGCTAGTAATTCTATTTCTAGGAATATATCCTTGGTGGGTAGCTTTCAAATTTTTTGATCATCACACATATTTTCATTATGACCCAGTATATGCATACTTATTTCACTGAAATGAAAACTCACAAAACAGTGCTTATTCTTACTGTGACACATTCTGAGAGTTTCCATTTTGTTCTCATTCATTTTTTAATGTTGGGGTGACTCACTCAATTGATTTTACAACCACTAATGGGTAAATACACTCAGTTCAAAAAACTGTCCCAGAAAATATTCTCATACATATTTTCCCATGCACATGTGAGAGAATGTTCACTGTGGCACTCTTTGTCAAAAAAATAATTTAAACAGTGTAACAGTCAATGAGCAGAAGAACGAATTTAAAATTAAGGGTATATTCATACAATGGAATACAAAATACTAGTGCAAAAGAAAGAACCAAAGCTGTAAATATCAACACAGATAAATCTCATTAACTTTATACTAAGCAAAATGGGCAAGATATAGATGAATATATATAGTATATCACTTGGACAAACTTTTTAAACATGCAAAATAATACTGTTGAGGAATATATTTATGTATAATGAATATATAAAGTATGAAGACAGGCACGGGGAAAAAGGGGAATGAGATCAGGGAAAAGTACAGAAAAGTCAAGTGAACAACTAAATCTAAATTATTAAAAACTGCCCATCTTCAGACGACATTGGGCGCAATCAAGGTGGTACGGCCATAGACAAAAATTAAACTATTGCCTCCCAGGGCAGCAGCTTCCTTCCAGACACAAGACTAATAAAGATTCAGATTGCCAGCTAGAGAAACTCATGCAGCCAAACTGAGATCAGTCTTCAAAGCTTACAGCACTCATCCCTTAAAACTGTTCTGTCTATTTAGTAATCAAGTACTTACACTGAGTATCTATTTTTAACTAAGTAATGAAATTCAGAACATGGACAAAAAAAAATGCAATAGGTAGTTGTGGGCGGATGAGATGTCACAGCAGATGCCCCAAACACAGCCATGTGCCAGTAAGGTTGAGTCACTGCAATATGCTGAAAAAAGATACTGAGGCTCAGCTGCCACAGGTTGCAGTGAGCCTCTCTGCTTTCCTCACTGTTGTATTTGCCAGGCATCATTCCAGAATGCTGAACAGACACTTAGACATTTTCAAGATTAGAAAAATCACTAAAAATGACAAAATATGGCATCTTACAAATAGCACATGCTTGTGATCAAATTAACACAGAGCAAAGAACTAATAAACATGCAGTAAGCTCATGGAATAATTCTCTAAAATTAACAATTTGGTCCCTTCAGATCTCAGTCTATATTTTACCTACAAGAGTAAATCCAGTATTAGATAATACACTTTATATAATTTCTTTTTTTTTTGAGACGGAGTCTCGCTCTGTTGCCCAGTCTGGAGTGCAGTGGTGCTACCTCGGCTCACTGCAACCTCCACCTCCCGGGTTCATGCCATTCTCCTGCCTCAGCCTCCTGAGTAGCTGGGACTACAGGCGCCTGCCACCATGCCCAGCTAATTTTTTGTATTTTTAGTAGAGATGGGGTTTCACCATGTTAGCCAGGATGATCTCGATCTCCTGACCTCGTGATATGCCTGCCTCAGCCTCCCAAAGTGCTGGGATTACAGGTGTGAGCCACTGCGCCCGGCCTACTAATTTCAAAAATGTCAACTTATTTCAGGGAATGTCATTAAAAAGAATTATGCGTAACAGAATGTAAGCAATACACTATCAGGCCAATAAAAATCCTTACAAACCACAAGAACAAACCACTCTGATCCCCAAAACAAGTAGTTTCTCAAGGAAAACATCTAACTCATTCATCCATTCAAATCCTACTTACTACATTACATGTGAAAAGTACCAAGATAGACCTTAAGGAGGTATAAACATAAATTAAACAAGAACTTGGCCCCTAAGATACTGATGGCCTAGCAATGGGGTTTAGAAACATACATAATCTTAAGTAAGGTAGAAAAATCTAAGTACCATTAGAGAAATATATATGAATTGCTATTTAAAAAAAAAAAATAAAGAAATCTTGCCTCGATTAGGTTCTTGCCTATTTCACCTATGAACCAGATCTAGAATATAGATACTTAGACCTTATCTCTTCAAGGGCTAGTGGCTACATGTAATAACAAGACTGGTTCTTGTGACCTTTAAAAATTGTCTCCTAATTTTATACCTTTTATATATACTGTGTCCTATAGGGTATACCTCTTTGAGTTAATAGAAATTAGACATGTAGATCCTGCCTCTCATAACTGTGTCTGCTGAAGATCTAAAAGAAACGTAAATGCCAAAAGTGACACACCAAAAAGAAGCCATTCTTTTCCCTAACTCTGCCACTGTTTTGTTGCAGAAACGAGAAATTCACACTTCGGCTGATGGAAGGATTGAAGAAGGAATTGTTAATGAACTTCTAAATAATTTCCCTGAATCTTTCAGACGAGTACTACATATAAGGCATCAATAATGTTCCAGATTAACAAGGCCTTTCACATCATTTTATGAATGTAGGTAGAGATATTTTTATTTCTTTTTTGCAGCTAAAGAAAGTAAATTCCATACATATTAAATGTCATTAAATACAATTTCACATATTTTTCAGGCAGTTAGTCCAAAAAAGCTAGGACTAGGCCAGGCATGGTGACTCACACCTGTAATCCCAGCACTTTGGGAGGCCAAGGTGGGTGGATCACCTGAGGTCAGGAGTTTGAGACCAGCCTAGACAACATGGTGAAACCCTGTCTCTACAAAAAAATATAAAAAATTAGCCAGGCGTGGTGGCAGGCACCTATAGTCCCAGCTACTCAGGAGGCTGAGGCAGGAGAATAGCTTGAAACCAGAAGGCAGAGGTTGCAGTGAGCCAAGATCGCACCATTGCACTCTAGCCTGGGCAACAAGAGCGAAACTCCGTCTCAAAAACAAAAAAAAACAAAAAAAAAAACGCTAGGGCTAGTGGATTCATTTCAAATTTGTCATCAGATCCCACTATTTGCACTTACATCTTCAACTAAACATTCAGGAATTTGAGAACACCCAAAAGGGAATCTGTGAAAAAGAAGCAACAAGACTTCATGCTGATAAACGCCAACTGGTTTCTCAGGATACTGATACAAAGAGTAAGAATCTCAGGTTGATATCATTTTATATATACCAGTCACCAGTCAGCAGTCCACTAGCCATCAGGCCCCCGTCAGGTCTTCAATACCTCTGAAAAGAATGTCTGTGACATGCTAAAAAAGAAAGATTTATTTCTACATCCTATACATTCAGGTCAATGAACATTCATGGTTGATGGGCTGGTTTTATTTTTTTTCTTTATTTTTGTTTAGAGAAGGGGTCTAGCTATGTTGCCCAGGCTGGTCTCAAACTCCTGGGCTCAAGTGATTCACCCGTCTCAGCCTCCGGAGTAGCTGGGACTACAAGCCTGTACCACTGTGCCCAGCTCAGGTTGTTCGGTTTTTTTTTTTAATGACAGCTTTACTGAGATATAATTTACATACCATAAAATCACTGTAAAGTGTGCAATTTGATCATTCTTCATATATTCCCAAAGCGATGCAACCTTCACCACTATCTAATTTTGCAACATTTTTGTTACTCCAAAATCCCACACTCAAGTAGTCACTTTTGATTCCTCCAGCCTCTGGCACCCACTAATTTACTCTCTGTCTCTACGGATTAGCCTATTCTGGACATGTCACATAAATGGAATCATATACTATGTGACCTTTTATAATGAGCTTCTCTCACTTAGCACAATGTTTTCAAGGTTCATCATGTTGTACTGTGAATTAGTACTTCATTACTTTTTATGGTTAAATAATATTCTATTTTTGATATGCCAAATTTGTTTATCCATTCATCAGTTGATGGACATCTGAGTTGTTTTTGCAGGACTTCTGACCTGCAAAAACCTTAGTCATCTAATCTGATTGCTCATTTTGTGGATAAAAAACTGAGATCCAGTGAGAAAATGGGAACTGCCTCCGGCTACACAGACTTAAGACTATCAATGGACATCTGAAATGTCTTCTTTTCTCCAAGCTCACCCCATTCCAATGAAAGAAGAATGTGTTTGTTCCTAGCAGTAAAATGCAAGATAGGATAGGTCCAGAAGACCTGAGGTGGGAAGGAAAAGAAAATAGACAGGATTAGACACAATCTTGTTGAACCAAAGGAACTTATGGAAAGATCAACAGTTTTAAACCTTAAAAAACACAGAAAAAAAGAGATGAGCACAATGCAGACATAAATATGCTATTTTTAATCAGAGAAGGAAAGAAACATGAAAGTGTGGGAAAACCTGAAAAGTTACTCTGAAATATCCAGTGATCCATTTGGAAATCTTTTTATTCTCAGACCCAGAAGAAAAATACACTGATTTAAAGATCCCAGAAAGAGGAAATCAAAGTCAAAACCACAAACTGAGAAGAAATGAGCACAGTAAAGGAAGTACATCACTTTACTTTCTGCAGGCCAAAAATTACAGTGAGGGAAACTGGAAAATACCCTCTTGAGATCTGATCTTGATGACTTCAATTACAGATGGAGTCCATCTAAAGAAAGCATTTTGTAATTTAGGAGGCTCCAATCTGTATCTAGATTGTCCATAATAATGTGGGAAATTCAGACTGAATGAATCCTATATACAGTCTCTATTTCAGAATCCCCACTTCCTACCACCATTTATAAGCTGGGGAAGTCTGTCTGAGCACCAGGCCTGCTGCTTGACTAAATGGCAAAAATTCTAAACCAGTAAAAAAAAAAAAAAAAAGAAAAAAAAGCCTAAAAAGTCACTTTCCGATCCCTGGCTTATCTAAGGATGCGAGTTAATTTGTAAATCCCCTAATGTGTATAGTTAACTTCTAGAAGAAAAAAAAAAATGTTAAAACCTTCCTCTTATCAACTCCACCAGAGTTCTTTCTACCAAATCCTCTTGCCTCAACAAAAAAGGAACTAACCCTAACACTAGCAAAATGGATAGCAAATTGTAAATGCTCCATAAGTATTTGATTAATGAAATTGAAGACAGTATCAGATGTTTTCGAAAGGATCCTAGTATTCCAAAGAAGTGTCTTAGTTTTTTATCTCACCACTAAAGAACGTAAGTCAGTATTCTTATACCCAAGTCTTTAGCTTAGTCAAACAACAGCAAGGTGTGTAGATGGCAAATGGCAAAAGAGTCTAATAAGGAGAAAGATGAAAGAGAATCAAGAATACAGCATTTCTACTTTTACTGCTGCTGTCGCCACTGCCAACACCCCTCCAAACCCAGCACTGCATGCTTGTCTCAGAGTCCATCCTGTTACCCAAATGTTCCCACAGCAACCTCATGGCACTGCCATGAATGGAGACACACAAGGGCACCATTCACTGTGACAAGACACTGACATGCACATTGCTTTGCCTCCTGCCAGACTACGGGATGCAGAGAGGGTGCAGACCGAAGACCCTGAAAAATCAGCTTCATGTGACATCATGGTGGACATGTGTGAAAAGTACTACCCACAGAGAAACTGACATGACCATCACCAGAGATCTTTCACAGAGACCATGAGCGCCCTGTCACCTGAGAAGCAATGGCAGACCCAGCTGACCAGTGCAGACCCAGCTGGACACAAGCTGCTCCAGACCCAGCTGGGTACAAGCTGTTGGCCCAGTTGCTGGAGTCTAGTGAAGAGGACAATATGGTGGGCATCCTCTATGACAAGATGTACGCGAACTTCATGGAGGAAGTGGATACAACAGATAATAAGACCTACCAGTGGAAGAAGGGGCAACTTTGACATACACTAGCCACTAGCCTGAATGCCGGCGCAACTTAATCCCGTCTGGAACCAGCCCAACCAAGGTAGGGTTCAAGTGTGTGATGGAACTACCTCTTAGAGAAGAGTTTCTGCAGAGACTAGGCTTCTATCGGCACATCTGGATGCCAGACCGGGGCATGGGGCCCTGGCCCAGTGATTGCAGGTGTACCTAAGTGGAAAGAGATGGGAAATGGCAAAAGGCAGGTGCCCTTGAAAGAAGCAATTCTACCACCTGGAATCTAGGCTGCCCCTACCCCAGCCATCATCTTTGTTATCTATACTGACCAGACTAGACAATAGTAGTACAGTATATGCCCGAGGAGCCCCAATCATTCTAAAGCTAGCTACCCCAGCCCAAGCCATGGCAGGTTCTTCAGGAGGAGGCCCTGGACCAGGTCAGTGAGATTCCTGGCTGCATCTTTGTCCATACCAACAACTCCATTTGTGGATGCCATATCCAAGAAGGTACCTTGAACATGGCCCGTGCAAACCTGCCCTAGTGCCCGATGCCTATGCCTATGCCTCCCACAAATCCCAGAGTCCAATGAAATTTCCTCCATCTTTAAAAAAAAAGGCAACATTTCTAGTAAGAAAGTACTCAAAAATGATGGGGATACGTCAAAAGGACACAAAAGCCACTTGATAGAGTTCTCAATGACAAAAAGCTGGAACAACTGACCAACAAAATAAATGATAATAATATTTAATTTATAACCCACAGAGAAAAATAAATACCTAACAATTCATACTGGCATAAGTAAATAACTGAATAAATAACTGAAGGAAAAGGAAGAGTGTTTCTTCATAGTAGAATTCAAATTAATAAATGGGGAAGAATGAGAAAAAGAGAAAAAGCACTCTTAGACATGCATCAAAGTAGAAACAGAGGCAAGAATCATCCATGGATGCTGAAATTGACAAAAGGATGATGAGAAACCAGATATTTGCAAAGTCTCAAAGCATCTCTCAGCAAAATACAGTACTTAACTAATTACAACGAGAAAAATCAGTTAACTTTACAGTGATCACTTAACCAAATTATCAAAGTTAACTTAGTAGTAAAAAGGCATATGGACATCATATATTCCCTGATCTGATGCACTGAGGATGGTACAACAACACATCTGTACTACACTTGGGAAAAAACATATTTTTCACTCTAATGAAAAGAAAACATTAGACAAACCCATGTGGATGCACATTTTACAAAATAAGCAGCCAGTACTCTTTAAAAGCGTCAAGGTCATGACAGGCAAAGAAAAACTGAGGAACTGTCACTGTTGGGGAGACTAAGGAGACATGATGATTGGATCCTGGAACAAGAAAAAGGCATTAATGGGAAGACTGGCAAAATTCAAATAAAACCTGTAGAACAATTAACAATATTATAACAATGCTAATTTCCCGTAGCATTTCTGTAACTTTTTTGTAAATCTAAATTTGTTTCAGAAAAAAAAAAAATTATGTTTTTTAATGCAACATTTCTAGGTGTGAGATCTTACTGTTTCAACCCCATTGTGAGAAATGACCCATTTTGACTAGCTTTTATAATTTTCATATTAAGAGAGTTTATCAAATGATATCAGATTCAGAATATGTTTGTTGCTGGACTGCAGCAAACACAATAAAAAAACAAGCCAATGAATGAAAAACACACTTCTAAAACTCTGATGGCATGCTCTTCACAAAGAAAAAACAGAAAAAAGACATGAACATTCTAGTCATAAAACAATGGCCCAGAACACAAATAAAATAACCTGAAACATAAAATGTCAAGAACTGAACAAAACCAACTGAATCAACATATGATGAGATGATGACTTGGTGGGTTTCTGTCGTGGTCAATTTTTATGAGTCTGGTAAGGAAGGGCTGTCATTAGGTAAAGGTTGAATTGGTTCTGGTACATTCACTGAATTCATTCTGGTACATACCCAGATTTTAAGTCAGTTATCCTCAAACAGTTTGTAGCATCCAGTCCCACTTTTCCATTCCGGACCACACTAGATATGAAAGGGGAGAGCATTGGAGATATTCGGTTCAAGGCCACTTCTGGGGACATTTTAACTTGACTTGTAAATCACCACTGAAAGTAGAAGGAAAGAATGATGATCAGGGCTTACAAATGGACTAGATACAACACGCTTCCTGAAAACTGGACAGCATACAGCAGTTCCTCTTGTATGAATAAATAATTCCTTTCCCATCTCTAATGCAGCCTCTTTCAGTGATCTTCCAGAAGAAACCACCTCACTTCTGCTCAGCTACTCAGGACTGGGACTACACCACTGCTTTTCAGGAACAGAAGGAACCTCTGAACTACAATTCCCTCTTTCTTCCCAAAGCTGATTTCTACATTGCCACACTCTACTTAAAGCAGTCCCACTCTATCTCACAACTGGCTTGTTCTATTTTAGTTGAGTCCAAGGAGCCCTTGCTAACAATCCTCTATCCCAAAACAAAAACACACACATCACTGAGTTAGCAATCTCTCCCTCTGTGTCCCCACAAGGAGTAAAAACTTGATGGATAATACCATATAAAACCCTACAACAGGCTAACCTGCTTGCAACTATTCCTTACTAGAAATTATGTACTGCTGATATACCTTTTTTTTTTTTTTTGGAGACGGAGTCTCACTCTGTTGCCAGGCTGGACTGCAACGGCACAATCTCAGCTGACTGTAACCTCCGCCTCCCGGGTTCAAGTGATTCTCCTGCCTCAGCCTCCTGAGTAGCTGGGACTACAGGCATGCGCCACCACGCCCAGCTAATTTTTGTATTTTTAGTAGAGACACGGTTTCACCATGTTGGCCAGGATGGTCTCGATCTCTTGACCTCATGAACCACCCGCCTCGGCCTCCCAAAGTGCTGGGATTACAGGCGTGAGCCACCGCGCCCGGCCCACTGCTTATATACCTTTCTTAATAATCTTTCCGTCCACAGTGTAGTAAAACGACCTGTTCATGTGATCTCTTCCCTGCAGGGACTACATTTTGAATCCCCAAGGTTTAACAGAAATACCTGGCACATGCTAAACACTCAATAAACATTTTTTAATAAATAAATGAGTAAGGGGACAAAAGTTAGAGAAATATTTCAGTATGGAGAGAAGATAATGTGCCCCCCCAAAAAAAATTTGGTAGGGGAATAGATATAACAAAATCCAAGGGATAGATATAGCAAAAATCTACTTGACAATTAAATTATGAAAACATCACCTATGCAGCTATCAAGCAACACAGACTAACATGGATCTTAAGGTATTTGACTTTAAGGCACTAAGTCCTTACACTTAAAACCACAAAAGTAGAACCAATACATCATATCTAAATTATCTGGAAACTCACAGGGCTGGGGGAGGGAGTACACGAATTCTTCTTAATAGATTTCTAAATGAAAGCCTCTTCCTTCAGAGGAATAAGTCGATTCAAATGATCGTTTCCTTCCTCAATTTTAAAGAATAATGCCACATCAAAAGAAAATTAATTTCCAGCAAGTTACCAGTAAATGATGTTCTGGTTCTAGTTTTCATACATTATACCACATGAAAACTTACAAGTCTTTGCTAAAATAAATGTTGAAAAGTAGAACCTGTTTCAATTTATTATTTCAGATAGTAAATAATAAATTTATTTGCTAATTTGATAGCTCAAAAAATAACACTTTGACCCTATACAGTGATGACCGCCAGAAGTATCTTCAAGATACTTATAACACCTTTATACTTATACTTCAGTTCCAAAATCATCCTTTTTGTAAATATAAAACAAGCTCTTCTTCTGACCACTTAACAGATGATCCCTCCCCCCGACTATTCTCTCATTTCAAAGTAAGACTAAACATCTAACACTGTGCTACCAATCATAAAAATCATGTACTTTTTAAAATGTTTTATCACTTATAAGGAATAGCGTCCATATATACTACTGCAGTTGATCTTCACAAGCCTGAGGTAGTAAAGAAAGAATTTTCATTCCCATTTTGCAGATAATATGGGTAATTATTATCATTTGATTCTGAACAGTATACTAATCCACATCATAATTTTGAAGCCTATTTTTTTCTATTCGCCAACATTTCCACCTTCATGTCTATGTCACAATTCTTGAAGGGATGCTTATCAAAGTCATATGCTAAGTACAAATATACCCATCTGATAAAAAAGCAAAAGGGTCTCACCTATATTACAAAATTGTTCTTTTGTGTTTTTTCCCACAGTACCTATTATTACTTTGTCTCGTTTCTACAAAAGAAGGAAACAGAACCAACACATTCTAGACATCTATCTACCCACTATTAGGTATCATATTACTCACCTCTATCTGTAATTTCATTTACTTTCCCCCAACTCTGTTCCCTGAGAATAATAATTGTTCCCATTTGACAAATGGAAGCTAAAGAAACTTGACAAATAGAAAATTAAAGCTCAACAAAATAAAGTAACTTGTTGAACGTTGGAAGCTGGAGCATCAGAATTCGAATCCGGCTTCTCCAAGTCCACTATACCCATCTTCCTCTCAAATAAACATTGATAACTTCGATCACCAAAGAGAAAAGCATCAAGGTGATTTTTTTAAAGCATATATCTTATAAAATGTGAACAGACAAAAAGTAACAAATTTAAACAAATGATTGCTTTACCACTAAAAACAAACTGGACTATTGCTGGGCTACTGCTGAACCTGGTCTGAGTGATTCACTAGACAAATGTTAAAGGGAACAACCTTGCTCTAGAAGCCAAACCATACTAAAAGTGACACCAATATATTCTAATTCAGCAACGGTCGTGACTTTAGAATGACACCTTAGGGAATGAATTCTCTTTATTTCTAGGGCAGCCATAATACTATTTTTTGACAGTGCAAGGTTTCACGCAGTTTTAAAATCTATTTCAACCACGAGGAGGTGTGACTTCTGTTAAAAAAAAAGGGGGGGGGGCTGGAATACAATGACTCCAAAATCAGAGGTCACTTAGCCAAAAACACTGGTCCTTTGGTGCAGTGAACCGGGTACATGGACAGGGAGTCACCACCAGTAGTAACTCTTACGCATGGCAGCACTATAATACACCCCAGATATACAAATATTTATGATGGTCAGAGTCCCCTGAATGCTTCTCCTGCAATTTGTATTTCCTGATTTTGACGTATTGCAAAAGGAAAATGCAAAATTACAATTTTTGCAAGGGTCTGCTACCCCAAAATAAAGTTACAAAAGGTCCTTTGATGAGAGGCCTGGGGATTACAAAGACGTCTAAAGCACCATCCAGGTTCTTGCAATTAAAATCAGATGACAAACACGGAAACATGTGCCCTGCTGACGTCATGGAACGGAAAGGGGTGGCATCCTGCTGCGTCACGTCGACGTCATACAGCGCACGAGGGAAGTTACACTGGGGAAGCAATTTCCCCCACGGGGCAACATTCGAGAAAAACAAGCTAGCTCAGACCCGAAGAATGACCACCCCGCTCTAGGGGACGTCTTAAAAGGGACAGTCTCCCCTCTCCCAAACTGTATGGTTCCCCTCATCAGGCTACAAGAAACTAATACTCGGGGTTTACAGGGACCAGGGGATGGGCCATATATGGAGAAAGAGACGCATCTGGCCTTGGTGGCTCGTTCTTGAGGGGATCAGCGTGATGGGGTTGAGAAGGGCATCTTTGGAACGGGGGCCTTCCCCATAGGAAGAGGAGGCGAGTCCCCTGGCCATATTTAAACCATGGTTCTCCACGCCACCTGTGCGACTCGGGATCCAACCTCCCCGCACCAGCCCCAGTCCAGGTACCTGGAACTTAGTCCGATCGGTAACCGGCGACTACGTGGGGTACAGGTACCCGAGCGCGCCCCCGACCGACGCACCGACCTGCGCGCGCGCCGCGGGCCGGATGCGTGCGCACTCCCCGGACGTCCCGCCCCGCCCCCTCTGCGGCCCCAGAGCTGGGCGGCGTGCGCGCCCCCGCGCCGCGCCGAGCCGGGCGCTCGGCAAGGCGTCCCCGCGGTGCCTGACAGTTCCTTCCTCAGTGCCTGCCCCGTGAGTGGCGAGGAGCGCGGAGTCTTGCCATATCAGGAGGGCCCTGTTACGTGAGGCTGTGCACGGAGACTATTCCAGGAAGAAGAGGGGACACTTGGTGGGCGGGGTGATTTCGGGCAGTCAGGTGGGCGACCCGCGTAGGCGTCTGAAAGGCCCGCGTCGTTAGGGAAGGCAGGAGCGGCGTCTCTGGTTACAGGGTTGGGCAAAGGGCAGAGGTCAGCGTCCAGGTTGGACAGCAGCACCTTTGAGCGATGACGGCGTCTGGGGAACCCTGGAGGCAGTGGCAGGAGGAGGTGGCGGCGGTGGTAGTGGTGGGCTCCTGCATGACCGACCTGGTCAGGTTAGTCCCGGGCGAGTTACTGAGTCTGCGGCTTGCGGGAGGAGGTATGCTGTGCGCTATGCGCCCGGCGGAGCTCTTGGGCGCTGGGTCTCCAGGGATAGACCGTGCTAGCTTTGGGTATGAGCTGCAGGTTTTCGCAGCCCTCAGCCTGCCTTCCCGGCATGAAAGAATTTGAGTCTGTAAAGGTAAATCTCAGGGGAAGGGACATAAGAGGCCAGGTTTTAGTGAAAGCTCTAATGTTACTAAAAGCGCTCCCCAAAGACCTTTCTTGGCCCGGCTGCTGAGCCTTTCCCCAAACGAGCCAGGGAACTTTGCCGACGTCATTTTACCTCCGAGAATGTGCCTACCTCACAGGGTTGTTGTGAGGACTAAATGAAGTAAAGTGTTTTGTCAAGCGTAACATTATCCAATTTGGATATTATTCGTCTGAGCTTATTGTATAAAATAATGAGTCGAGCAGAAGTAAAAAAGACTGTCAGCTTTCACCATGTTGATTGTTGGCATTACTGCAGTATTTTATATTTACAGCGTATTTTTCAGCAAGCCAGGTATGAATCAAAATAAAAACATAAACACAGTATTTACAACCACTAAAAACTATGATCAAATTATGATAGAAAATATGGCAAATGATAATTGTTGAGTTAGACTGAGTAGACAGATCCTTCTGATTTATCTTTTTTTAAAATTAAGGTAGCTTTTCTGATTATAAAAGTAATGTATGTTCATTGTAAAAGTAGTAATAAATTCAGATATTCCAAGAAAATCCTACCACTCAATTACTGCAGTTCAGTCTTTTGATTCATATCTTTTCAGATGTAATGCTACTTTTATGTTATAAAAATGATCAGGTATACTACAGTAACACCTCATCTGTCCTGAAATGTTGCTTTTCCAAAGGGTACTAAAGAACGTGGAACTAAACAAAAAAGCCTTGGGGCAATCAAAATAAGTCACCAAATTGCTGCACCAAACCACCTGTATTCTACTCAAAAATTAGGTCTAGGGTCTTCATGTAACCAATTTAACCTTACCTTAAAATATTTATAAGCTGTGTTGCCAAGTTTCCAGTGAGATTAGAAAGGTGGGAGTAGAGAGGAGAGACTGCTAGAGGCAGTTATAGTGACTGATGAAAACTTGAGGGTGAGTAGGAGACTATGTAAGAAGAAGAAGCAACAAAAGAATTTTAAATACCAATGACCTTTATTTTTCCACAAATATCAGAACTATTTTGTCAGACACTGTGCCAAGATAAAAATACTTTCCTTTGGTGACAGAGCATAAAATTGAATCTGGTTGGAGACTTTTGTTGAAGAGGCCTGTACATCTTTTTCTAGAGCAAGAGTTAGTAAACTTTTCTGTAAAGGGCCAGATAGTAAATATTTTAGACTTTGCAAGCCATGTATGGTCTAGGTCACATTTTTTTAACAACATTTTTTAAATGTAAAAACCATTCTTACCTCCCAAGCCTTACAAGAACATCCTGCAGGCCATAGTTTACAGACACCTGTGTAGAAAGAACATCACTATGTTTACAACACAATATAGCAATTACTTTTACTGGTGATGACTCTTTTCAATAAAAGGTTATATGGTACTTGTTAAATTTTGTATAAAAATAGGACATGTATTTCACTTTAGAAAAAGTTTCATCAAAAATTCATAAAGTTTAGTTACATAAAGAATAAACCTTCAGTAAACCTTATCTAAAATGGTCATCCCATGCGAAATCCACCTAGCTAAATGTTTACCGTGATTTTATATGTGAAGTGGCAGAAGAGTAAGAAAACTAAAATGGGCCAGGTGCAGTGGCTCACACCTGTGATCCCAGCACTTTGGGAGGCCAAGGTGGGCAGATCACCTGAGGTCAGGAGTTCGAGACCAGCCCAGCCAACATGGTGAAACCCCATCTCTACTAAAAATATAAAAATTAGCTAGGCATGGTACCTGGCGCCTGTGATCCCAGCTACTTGGGAGGCTGAGGCAGGAGAATTGCTTGAACCTGGGAGGTAGAGGTAGCAGTGAGCTGAGATCGCGCCATGGCACTCCAGCTTGGGCGACAAGAGCAAAACTCCATCTCAAAACAAAAAAAAAAAAAAGAAAAAGAAAAGAAAATTAAGTTTTCTCATACATACTACCTGAATAAAAGTGGCAGGGTTAAAATTCAGAGCCATTTCCTTATTACCAAACTAATAACTTTCTGTGAAGCTTGACCATCAGATACTAAAAATAACTATAGTACTTTGTGGGGTGGGGTAGGGGAGTGGTGTCAAAGGCCCATTTTAGCATCCGTCAGGGTTTTAAAATCTTATTTCAGAGCTAGAAAAATCTGGAAATTATTTATTCTAGTCCTTCAGTTTTTAGATAAATAAACTGAAGCCCAGAGAAGAATTTCTCCTCTTGCCCATATTCTTTCCTTCATAAAATATCCAAGTTTTTTCTCTTCACATGAATCATTAGTAAAAATTTTAACTAATGATTGGTAAAATCATTAATAAAAAATCATTAGTAAAATCATTAGTAAAAATTTTATTCCCGTATAGACTCTCTCTACTAATTCCCACAGCTTTTCAACAAATTTTTCATGGTCTCTCATTACTTATGACTCTGAAGATCTTCACAGAAATCTGAGTATAGGATTTTCATTTAAAACCCTGCATCTGTGATAAACTTGGGTACAACTTTTCTAGTTACAGTTAGTATCATGATTATCTTAGTTATCTACTGCTGCTGTAACAAATCACCAAACTTAATAATTAAGTAATGCAAGTTTATTTTTTTATAGTTCTGGAGGTCAGAAGTCTGATACGGGTCTCACTGGGCTAAAATCAAGGTGTCATCAGGGCTGGGCTCCATTCTGGAGACTCTAGAGGAGGCTCTGTTTTCTTTCCTCTTCCACCTTCCAGAGACTGCCCACATCCTTGGTTCATCGTGGCCCCTTCCTCCATCTTCAAAGCCAGCAATGGTTGTTCAGGTCGTTCTCACATCACGTCACTCTGACCCCCAGTCTTCTGGCTCCCTCTTCTACATTATAAGAATGCTTGTGATTACATTAGGCCCAACCAGATAATTCAGGATAATCTCTTTATTTTATGGTGGCTTATTAGGAACCTTAATTTCTCCTTGCCATGTAACAACGTATTCACAAATTCTCGGGATTTGGATGTGGACATCCTTTGGGATAGGGGAGCAGAGAATATGTTATTTTTGCTACCACAGTGGTTAAGCTTGAAGTAAGAAATCCTATAATACTTAGTTCTCAGAGACTCTTTGAAGCCTATTATTCTATCCTCACATTTTACAGGTGAGATAAGGAAGAAAGCTTCAATGACTTACTCCAAATCACACAGCCAGTGAGTGGCATAGTAGAGGCTGCTACCCAGGTCTCCCAATCCTTACCTTTCTTTTTTATTTTTTTAAATACATATTTTCTTTTTTTTTTTTTTTTTTTTTTTAAAGATGAGCTCTCGTTGTATTGCCCAGGCTGGTCTTAAACTCCTGGG
Organism: Trachypithecus francoisi; assembly: GCF_009764315.1. Taxonomy (NCBI): domain Eukaryota; kingdom Metazoa; phylum Chordata; class Mammalia; order Primates; family Cercopithecidae; genus Trachypithecus; species Trachypithecus francoisi. The sequence continues at coordinate 80,423,963 of NW_022681462.1, forward strand.
CTCAAGCTATCCTCCTACTTGGCCTCCCAAAGTGCAGTAGTTACAGGCATGAGCCACCATGCCTGGCCCCAATTCTTATCTTTCCATTATATCATTCTACCTCTAACTCTGACTAGTGTTTATTGCCCTTTTCATCTGCAGTACATTTGATAGCTTGTAGTCTGTACATTCATTGTTAACTTTATAAACTGATAAGGAATAACAACTAAGGATTTATAATTTTCAAGTCTAAAGATAGTATCTTTATTACTGTGCCTTATTCCCAAATTTAACTGTAACTAACCTGGACACCCATGCCTATTCTTTAGTATCACTTCAGAAATAAAACTGCTTCAATAACTAAGCCCTTTTGGATAGCATCCAAGCCCAACTTACTTTATATATTACATTACTGTGTGCCAGACACTGCTAATTCAATCAATGAATAACCGTTTTTTTCATTTCTAATTTCAGTCAGCTATGAGTAGGAAGTCCTATGTAGTAATAATTTTTAAAAATCATTAGCTCATACAGCATGACAAACAATTGAAATTATTTAATACTCACTTATATTTTTCTCATTATCCTCTTCCTTCTTAAATACTCATCTCTAAAGTTACACATTACAAAGATACAAGAAATGAACCCTGGTCTTACGGGATATAAAGTCAAAGATTTTCCAAAGACAGATTTCCCCAAAAAAAAAAAAAAGTGTGAACATTTTTAGACATTAGGCTCATAGGCCTTTATTAATCATGCTTTCATTAGTAATCCTTATTTTTTTATGACCTGTATCACCCATATTTTCAATTATTCATTCGAGAAGTACTTACTGAATTTATAGTGTGTGCCAGGCACTTCCTGATATGCAGAGGATACAGCAGTGAAAACACAGACAAAAGTCCCTGCCTCATGAAGTTTACATTCTAGTAAGACAATATCAGTAGAAATAAGATAAATACACAGTATGATAGATAAAAGCTAAGGAGAAAAATTAAACATGTAAGGAGGGATGGGAATGGGAACTTTAGATTACTGGCTTCAGAAAGCCTCACTGAAAAGGTCATTTAGAGTAAAGACCTAAAGGAGGAAGGAAAACAAGTCATAGTCTGAGGGAAGAGCATTCCAGGCAGAGGGGATAGCATACTCGAAGGCCCTGTTCAGTGAAGAACATGGAGTCCAGTGTGGCTGAAGAAGAAAAAAGGAGTCAGGAGAGAGCAATCAGTGATTAAAGAACATTGAGTCATACTCTGCATGAGATGAAAAGCCAGTGGAGGATTTGAGCAGAGGAGTGGCATAATCTTATTTTGATTATAATAGGATCTCTCGAAGGGCTATGTGAGAATAAATAGCATGAAGGAAGGGAAATACAGAAGCAAGGAGACAAATTGAGAGTCACTCCCAACAGTCTGAGCAAGAAATGATGGTAGCTGGAAAGCAGTGCAAGTGGAGAGAAAGCATCTTTTGATTACATTTTTGGAGTAGAGTTGACAGGATATGCTGCAGAGTAAGAGATCTGTCAAGGATTACTCTAAGTGCTACAGCCTCTGCAACTGGAAGAGGAAATTGACCTCTACTAAAATGCAGAAGATTGTGTGCAGAGAAATGGGAGAGGGCTGTATCAGGGGCACAGAGTGGACATAGGAGGGTTGAGGTACCTGCTAGACATCCAACTGAAGAGGTCAAGAAGACAGATACAAGAGTTTGGAGTTCAAAGGAGAGTTCCAACCTGGAGATAGAAATTTCAGAGTCATCAGTATATAGATGGTATTTAAAGCCATGAGGCTGGATGAGATCACTGAGGGTCTGATCTCCTAGGGCACTACAACATTTAGAGGATACATTTTTAATAAAATTGACTTCCTGTCTCTCTACAGTCCTAAAACTTAACTTAGAGACAAGCTTAATACAAACCTATGTTTATATTTCCACGGCAATAGACTCTGATGTCAACTAAAACTCTGTGTTATCTTTTTACATGCTGCCAATTAAAAGTGATGGCTTGAGAGATAAGACTCGTGTTCACCCAAGCATCTAAATTTAATCCTGCCAAATCAGGAAATAAGTGCCTAATTTTCAAAAGGTTTAATTGGATAGTGGAATAAGTGAATTTAGAAGCTTTTAGATCCAAAGTGGATGAAGCATTGGACCTAGATTACTTAAAAAAAAAAAAAAAAAGTATGGCCAGGCACAGTCATGGCTCAAGCCTATAATCCCAGCACTTGGGAAGCCGAGGCAGGTGGATCCCTTGAGCTCAGGAGTTAAAACCAGCCTGGGCAACATGGCAAAACCCCGTCTCTGCAAAAAATACATAAATTAGCTGGGCGTAATGGTGTGAGCCTGTGGTCGCAGCTACTGGGGGGCTGAGGTGGGAGGATCACTGGAGACCCGGAGGTTGAGGCTGCAGTGAGCCTTGATTGCACACTGTACTCCAGCCTGGGCAACAGACTGAGACCCTGTTAAACATACAAAATCAAAAAGAGTTATACTGTACCTATCAAAGTTTATATTTGTTTGACATAATACAGTGCTTTCTAACCGGGACACAGGTTAGAGAGTCAAGAAGCCTCTTGGCTGGTCGTATTTAGAACAAAGAAATCTCTTTTACAGTCACATTTTCAGAAACTAAAAAAGGAATATTGATCCAAAAAGTATCATGCTTTCCCAGTATTGGAGGAATATAATATCATCCTTCATTATTCTTTCTGCTTCTTAAATTGATCTGAAAAGTTGCTTATAAGTTACCAATCATTTATTAAATTAGTATTTTGTTAAACATAGTTCTATCAACTGTGTTCCCAAATATCAAAAGTTTAATTTAATTAGATCTCATTTGTCAATTTTTGCTTTTGTTGCAATTGCTTTTGGCATTTTTGCCATGAAATTTTTGCCTGTCCTATGTCCAGAATGGTATTGCCTAGGTTGTCTTCCAGGGTTTTTATGATTTCAGGTTTTACATTCATCTTTAATTCATCTTGAGTTGATTTTTGTATTTGGTATGAGAAAGGGGTCCAGTTTTGGTCTTCTGCACATGGCTAGACAGTAATTCCAGCACCATTTATTGAATAGGGAGTCCTTTCTCCATTGATTGTTTTTGTCCATTCCCATTCATGGGAAATTTGCTATGTCCCTTTAATGAAAATATACATTAAAAAATTATGGTTGGGTGCAGTGACTCATGCCTATAATCCCAGCACTTTGGGAGGCAGAGGTGGGAGGACTGTTTGAACCCAGGGGTTTAAGACCAGCCTAGGTAACAGGGTGAGGAGACTCTGTCTCTTAAAAAAAAAAAAAAACGTGCGGCTCAAGCCTGTAATCCCAGCACTTTGGGAGGCCGAGACGGGCGGATCACGAGGTCAGAAGATCGAGACCATCCTGGCTAACACGGTGAAACCCCGTCTCTACTAAAAAAATAAATAAATAAATAAAAATAAAAATAAAAATAAAAAAGTATGACAAAGAAAGCACCTACTGTGTACTATTACAAAGCGGTTCCTTTAGCAATCCATTCCTTTGCCAGCTCTCTGTGCCTTAGGCTTTTCATGTCTGTATTCCAAGGAGAACAAAGTAAGGTGGACTTTGTGATGAGTTTTGCTCTAGTATTTTGACGACTTGTTTATAATATTGAAATACTTGTAGTGTGCTAAACACTAAGAATACTGCAGTTCGGAAAACACTGTTACTGCTTGTCTTCGTCCCTTTTGTGCTGCCATAACAGAATACCTAAAACTGGGTAATTTTTTTTTCACTTTTATTTTAAGTTCAGGGGTACATGTGCAGGTTTATTATATAGGTGAATTCATCATGTGGGTTTGTGGTACCCAGGTATTATTATTATTGTTTTTGTCACCCAGGTATTAAGCCTAGTTCTCATTAGTTATTTTTGCTGATCCTCTTCCCTCCTTTCACCCTCCACCCTCAGGTAGACCCCAGTGTGTATTCTTCATGTCTGTGTGTCCAGGTGTTCTCATCATTTAGCTCCTACTTATAAGTAAGAACATGCAGTATTTAGTTTTCTGTTCCTACGTTTGTGTGCTAAGGATAATGGCCTCCAGCTCCATCCATGTTCTGGCAAAGTACATGATCTTGTTCTTTTTAACAGCTGTGTAGTATGTCCAGAATGGTATTGCCTGGGTTGTCTTCCAGGGTTTTTATGGTTTCAGGTTTTACATTCGTCTTTAATTCATCTTGAGTTGATTTTTATATTTGGTGTAAGAAAGGGGTCCAGTTTTGGTCTTTTGCACATGACTAGACAGTTATTCCAGCACCATTTATTGAATAGGGAGTCCTTTCTCCATTGATTGTTTTTGTCCATTTTGTCAAAGATCAGATGGTTGTACGTATGTGGCATTATTTTGGGGGCTTTTTGTTCTGTTCCATTGGTCTATGTGTCTGTTTTTGTACCAGTACCATGCAGTTTTGGTTACTATAGCCCTGAAGTATAGTTTGAAGTCAGGTAGTGTGATGCCTCCAGCTTTGTTCTTTTTCCTTAGGATTGCCTTGGCTATTCAGGTTCTTTTTGGTTCCGTGTGAATTTTATTTTATTTTATTTTATTTTTCTTTCTTTTTTTTTTTTTTGAGACAGAGTCTTACTCTGTTGCCCAGGCTGGAGTGTAGTGGCACAGTCTTGGCTCACTGCAACCTCCACCTCCCAGATTCAAGCGATTCTCCTGCCTCAGCCTCCTGAATAGCTGGGACCACAGGCCCACACCAGCACAACTGGCTAATTTTTGTACTTTTAGTAGAGACGGGGTTTCACCATGTTAACCAGGCTGGTCTCAAACTCCTGAACTCAGGTGATCTGCCAACCTCGACCTCCCGGTGTGCTGGGATTACAGAGATGAGCCACTGCGCCCGGCCTTATTTTTTTTGAGACAGGATCTTGCCCTTTCACCCAGGCTGGAGTGCAGCTGTGTGATCATGGCTTACTGCAGCCTCAACTTACAGGCTCCAGCAATCTCCCCACCTTAACCTCCCAAGTAGCTGGAACCATAGGCACACACCACCATACCCAGCTAATTTCTGTATTTTTTTTTCCCAAAGATGGGGTGTTGCCATGTTGCTCAGGATGGTCTCAAACTCCTGAGCTGAAGCATCCCACCCACCTCAGCCTCCCAAAGTGCTGGGATTACAGGTGTGAGCCATCGTGTGCAGCCCTGTTTGAATTTTAAAATTCTTTTTTCTAGTTTTGTGATGAATGTCATGGTAGCTTAATAAGAATAGTATTGAATCTATAAATTGCTTTGGGCAGTATGGCCATTTTAATGATATTGATTCTTCCTGTCCATGAGCATGGAATGTTTTTTCTATTTATTTTTGTCATCTCTGATTTCTTCAATCAGTGTTTTGTAGTTCTCATTGTAGAGATTTCTCATCTCCCTGGATAGCTGTATTTCTAGGCCTTCTATTTTTTGTATGTGGTAATTGTGGATGGGATTGCATCCTTAATCTGGCTTTTGGCTTGACTGTTAGTGTATCGGGATGCTAGTGATTTTTTGTGTGTTGATTTTGTATCCTGAGACTTTGCTGAAGTTGTTTAACAACTTAAGGAGCTTTTGGGCCAAGATTATGGGGTTTCCTAGGTATAGAATCATGTCATCTGCAAACAGGGATAGTTTGACTTCCTTTCGTCCTACTTGAATGCCTTTTATTTCTTTCTCTTGCCTGGTTACTCTGGCAAGGACTTCCACTACTATGTTGAATAGGAGTGGCGAGAGGAGGCATCCTTGTCTTGTGCTGGTTTTCAAGGGAAATGCTTCCAGCTTTTTCCCATTCAGTATGATGTTGGCTGTGGGTTTGTCATAGATGGTTCTTATTATTTTGAGATATGGTCCTTCAATTCCTAGTTTATTGAGAGTTTTTAACACGAAGGGGTGTTCATTTTATGGAAAGCCTTTTCTACAACTATTGAGATAATCATGTGGTTTTTGTCTTTAGTTCTGTTTGTGTGATGAATCACAGTTATTGATTTGCATTTTTTTTTTTTTTTTTTTGAGACAGAGTCTTGCTCTGCCGCCCAGGCTGGAGTGCAGTGGCCGGCTCTCAGCTCACTGCAAGCTCCGCCACCCGGGTTCACGCCATTCTCCTGTCTCAGCCTCCCGAGTAGCTGGGACTACAGGCGCCCGCCTCGTCGCCCGGCTAGTTTTTTGTATTTTTTAGTAGAGACGGGGTTTCACCGTATTAGCCAGGATGGTCTCGATCTCCTGACCTCGTGATCCGCCCGTCTCGGCCTCCCAAAGTGCTGGGACTACAGGCTTGAGCCACCGCGCCCAGCCGTGATTTGCATATGTTAAACCAACCTTGCATCCCAGGGAAAAGCCTACTTGATCATGGTGGATTAGCTTTTTGATGTGCTGCTGGATTCAATGTTCTTTTTTTCTTGTACCAGGTTTTGGTACCAGGATGATGCTGGCCTCATAAAATGAGTTAGGGAGGAGTCCCTCCTCCTCAGTTTTTTGGAATAGTTTCAGTAGGAATGGTACTAGCTCTTCTTTGTACATCTGATAGAATCGGCTGTGAATTTGTCTGCTCCTGGCCTATTTTTTAGTTGGTAGGCTCTTTATTACTGATTCAATTTCGGAGCTCATTGTTGGTCTGTTCAAGGATTCAGTTTCTTCCTGGTTCTGTCTTGGGAGAGTGTATGTGTCCAGGAATTTATCCATTTCTTCTAAACTTTCTGGTTTGTGTGCATAGAGGGATTTATAATATTCTCTGATGGTTATTTGTATTTCCGTGGGGTCAGTGGTAATATCCCCTTTAAGTTCTGTTCATTAAATATAATGAACAGAAATGTATTGGCTCATGGTTCTCTCCAGAATGGAGAGTCCAAGATCAAGGGCATCTGGTGAAATCGCTGTGCCATTCCTTGGCAGAAGAATAAAGGGGGTGGGGGGAAGAGAGAGAGGTAAAAAGAGGTTAAACTTGTCCTTTTGTTAGGAACTCACTCCCTTGATAACAAACTCACTCCCATGATAATGGCATTAATTCATTCATGAGGACAGAGCTCTCATGACCTAAACTCCACTTAAAAGTCTCACCTGCCAGTGCCATTTCATTGGCAATTAAATTTCAACATGAGTTTAGGAGGGTACAAACATTTGAACCATAGCACTACTCTTATGGAATTTAGAGTCCAAAGAAGAAGGCAGACACAAAAAGAGATTATTATAGTATGACGTGGTAAGTGCCTGCAGGTTATGCGAGAGAACAGGGAAAACTTCCTGGAAGAGATGCCCCCTGAGCCAAATTTTTAAAAAGAAGCAGGTGCTAACCCAGAAAAAAAGGGGAAGGAAGACATTCCACTACCTGGGGTTACACACAGAAGCAAAATCATGGAGATGCTTGCATGGTACATGCTGAGGCAGCAACCCTTGGATCTTAGAACATCAAGATATACAGTGGTGATGAAAGGCCTAATCAGCCATGCTGAGGTGCTTTGGTTTTGTTCTGTAGGCCCTGGAAACCAGTGAAGGGCTCAAAGTACGAGAATGACAGCCAGATTTATATTTCACATAGTTCACTTAGTGCTAAAGTCAGATTTAAAAGAAGCCAATGTTTTGAAGGCATCAAAGGCATTCTTCTTGAAGACAGGAAGACCCGTTTGAAAGGTAAAGCAATAGTACTCACAAATGTCGATGATGGTGCAAACTAGGACAGTAGTGCTGGGAATCAAAAAGAGGAAAAAGCCTAAAGAAATATTTAGGGGCGCTGGGCGCGCTGGCTCACACCTGTAGTCCCAGCACTTTGGGAGGCTGAGGCAGGTGGATCACGAGGTCAGGAGGTCAAAACCATCCTGGCTAATACGGTGAAACCCCGTCTCTACTAAAAATACAAAAAATTAGCCGGGCGTGGTGGCAGGCACCTGTAGTCCCAGCTACTCAGGAGGCTGAGGCAGGAGAATGGCATGAACCCGGGAGGCAGAGCTTGCAGTGAGCCGAGATCATGCCACTGCACTCCAACCTGGGCAATAGAGCAAGACTCTGTCTCAAAAAAAAAAAAAGAAAAGAAAAGAAAAGAAGAAATATTTAGGGGCTAAAATAGTTGGAAACAACTGTCTAGTAAAGTGGGCATGAATCAAGCATTTGCTATCTGATCTTTTATAAGAAAACACTAATGTTGAAACTTTACTTTCCCACATTGACAAGACCTAGAAGGTAGAGTCCTTGGAAAGAATCCCATCTAATAGAACAACAGCATTCTATGCTTACTACTTTTATTGGGGAGGGGCAGTTATATTCCTTAAAAATCAAAATAAATGTTATCAAATAATTAAGAGATAGTCAGATTCTCTCTAGGGGAAAAAAGTCCTAATTTGTTTTTGAGATTTAAGAAAAAATACAGGTATTCTTTCATAATTGTAATGGAGACGCTAATGACAAATTTAGCTTAAAAAGTTTGCAAATATTAAATGAAGGCAATGAAATGACAGAAGATATAAACATAAAATAGAATGTTAAAATACGAAATAGAATCTTCCATATACCAGTACAACATTCTTAAGGAATTAAAAAACTACGCAAAGCTCAACCACCCATGTAACAAAGATATTTATAATGTGTAAATTGTTGTCGGGGATCTTAGGTACTGTGGAACTAGAGAATATCTGAGTAGCAAAGAAACTTGAGTTCATTTTTGTGTTGAAATGACCACCCTATTCATTTTAAATATAGGAAGCACAAGTCTAGAAAGAATTAACTGGTTTTCCCCCAGCTAATGCCTAATTAAGATTAGAGCCAGGATTAAAGTTTTTATCTTTTGGCTCTCAAATACTAACACATTGTGTTATTGTGAAGTTTTGAGTAGCATTTCAGAAGTTTGACATGTACTGGATTTGCAGGAGACAAAGTGTTCAGAAGTGCTAGTAAGGACCAATTTCCTTGAAAAAGAAAACAAAGCTAATATTGCAATTATCAGTATCAGAGTACTTAGTATTATTGTCCTTTAGAATTTTTTTCAGACCTGCCATTTTTATTATATATGCATAACATAACATTTACCGTTTTCAATTTACAATTCATTAGCATTAAGTACCTCCACATTTTTTTACAAACATCACCACTAAACATCTCCAAAACTTTTTTCATATTCCTAAACGGAAATGATGTCCTTATTAAACAATAGCTCCCTAACCCCTCCTCCCCTCAGCCCCTGGCAACTACTATTCTACTTTCTATCGCTATGGATTTGACTACTTTAGGTACGTTATATAAGTGGAATCATGCAGTCTTTGCCCTTATGTGACTTACTTATTCCACTTGGCATAACATCCTCAAGAAAGGGTAAGTAAACTTGAAGACATGGTAATAGAGATTATCTAAATGTAAGCATAGAGGAAAAATGCCCAGAGCCTCTGTAACCTGTGGAACAGTCTACCATATGTATAATTGGAGTCAAAGTATCTCATATAGGTGGAGTCTTTGTAACTGGCTTAACTTCACTTAGCATAATGTTTTCAAAATGTATCCATGTTGTAGCATGTTTCAGAATTTTCTTCCTTTTAAGGCTGAAAAATACTCCATTTATGTACATTACACATTTTGTTTATTCATCTGTCAATGGACATTTGGGTTGCTTCTACCTTTGGGCTATTGTGAACAATGCTGCTTATTAACATGGGTGTACAAATATCTGTTTGAGCCCCTGTTTTCAGTTCTTTTGAGTATATACCCAAAAGTGGGATTGCTGGATCATATGGTAATTCTATGTTTAATTTTTTGGGGGACCCATCATATTGTTTTCCATAACAGCAACACTGCTTTTCCTTTTAGTTTCTTGCATTTTCTTTGTAAAGTCCCTATTCTTCATCTTACTCACAAAGCCTCCCTTTTCCTATTTCAGTTTAGACTATTTTTTTGTTTTGTCTCCCATTTATAGTCCCTCTTTTATGTCCTCTTATGCAATTTTGCATCACCGTATGCATGTATATCTGTCATGTCTAAGTATATGTTTGTGCAAGAGGAAAAATGTGTCTGTACAGGCAAGCTCAGTAAACCTCATACCTTCTCTGCCCTCCTCAGTCTCAGCAGCATCATTTTTGTGGCCGTTTAATACTCTGTTACGTAGAGATACAAAAATTTGTTGATTCAGTGCCCTAAATAAATACTTTTAAGTTGTTTCTGTTTGCCATGATGAACTTCTTTGAACACTTATCTTTTGGACTCATGTCTGTTTCCTTAGGTAAATTCCTAGAGATGGAATTTCTAGGTCAAAGGAAATAACATTCTTGTTTGTGTTTTGTTTTCTTTTGAGTCAAGGTCTAGTTCTGTCACCCAGGCCGGAATGCAGTGTCGCGATCGCAGCTCACTGCAGCCTTGACTTTCCAGGCTCAATCAATCCTCCCACCTCAGCCTTCTGAGTAGCTGGGACTACAGGTGCATGCCACCATGCCCAGCTAATTTTTTGTATTTTATTTTTGGTTGAGACAAGGGTCTCGCCATGTTGCCCAGGCTGCTCTCAAACTCCTGACCCCAAGCTATCTGCCCACCTTGGCCTCCCAAAGTGCAGTGATTACAGACGTGAGACACCATACCTGGCTGGAAATAACATTTTTTAAACTTTTGAAATATATTGGCAATTTGCCTTCATAAAAGTTCTTCTGAAATACACTCCTACTCACAGTGTATGAAAAGGCCTATTTCCTGGATTTTTAACGAACACATTACTAGTTGAGAGATGATAAATGTTTTCATGTTTGATTATAAAAGGAGATGTCGAATGTTTTCCAGATGTTTGTTAGTTATTTGTGTTTCTTTTGTGAGTTGCCAGCCACGGGTCCTTTGTCCATTTTTCTGTTGAACACTCCTTAAGATTTTAAACAAGAGAGTTCAAAGAAAAAAAAACGTCAAGATGCTGGTTAAGAGTTCTGCAGCAAAGAAACTAATAGTGTAAGAGTGAAAGGAGAATTTTAAGACTCTGGCTAGCGTAAAATATTGTGGAAATGTGGAAGAGAGAGATTCTCAACCCTGGCTGCCATTTAGAATCCGTTAAACCAGACTCTCCAGGGAGGAAATCCAGGCATCAATTTTTGTTTTTTAAATTCCCCGTAAATTTTAATGTGCCACAGGGATAGAGAAAAAGTGACTTACTGATAAAAGCAGGAACTATGAAGTAGAGAGAATGTGACAAAATACTGTAGCAATTTGGAGAAATTAACCTTTAAGAGAAAGGGGTTGGAGTTATTCCTGACCAAGGGGAATCATGATTGGCACAGATAAACACATCAGTGTCTAAGTGGCATCGTGCCTGGTTATCCAATCTCTCCACTGTGGTAATACAGAGTCTTCATTCTTGACACATTGTATCACATGATGCTGTCCAGTGAATATCAGTTCTTGAATTATGTGAGTTCCGCCCAGGACAGTTGCCTCCTAGTTAAGTGGCTGCATCTTCCTCCATTCTGACAGTGATTGTACAATGTTAAAACTAAACTGTAAGCTAAGTGAGGACAGGGTCTGAATATCTCCAGAACTTCACACAGAGCCTGGAATGTAGTAACTGTAACAAATATATGCTGAGAATGGACTGAGTATCACAAAAACGATCTGCGATGATTCCAGTTTCTTCCATAGTTTTCATACTAAATCAAGATGTGCTTCATTAAATACAATTTTGATCACTGTTTAGTACTTTCTACACAGTAATGAACTACCTTTTTGTCATATTATCTTCAAGGACAAGGTTTCTTTGAATTGTATAAGGTTCGTCTTATGACGACTGATTGAAGACACTTTTTTGAGACCTCAAATTCTTCATATGAGCATTTAAAATATTTCCATCTGCCTTACTTTAGCTTCTTTATGATTTTTATATCACTAGTTTGACTTGGAGTGTTTCTTGTATACATGCAGAAGGCTACTATAAATTATCTCTGTTTGTATATGGTTGATGTGTTTTCTAAATAAAAGCTGAGAGTTTTGTTTTTGCTTTGGGTTTGGGGTTTTTTGTTTCAGGGTGTTTTGGGTTTTTTTGTTTGTTTGTTTTGGTTTGTTTCCCACATACATCACATATTAGGTACTGGCTTGTCTTCCATAGTCAAAAATATCTTCAAATGCAATTCTTCTGTAGCATTGCAGAAAGTAATTTGTGCAACAGTTTTTTAAGTACCGTTTACAAATTATATTTTACATCTGCCTTTTTACCACCAGTTTAAAAAGTTACAATTCATATACTGTTATAGCAACAATATTGGTTTTTTCTGAGTTAGAAATCTTCATTTTGAAGTGAGAAACACAGATCTACATTTTTAGTTACCTAAGTTTTCAACCAAATACTCTGCCAAAAATCTTTTAGAAACTCGATTTTAAAGTCCTTCAGGCTGTCTCAATGAAAATCATAAGCAGTTCTTTGGTATTCTGTCAAGACCATAAAGAAAACAGAATATTATCTAAAATGTTTCTTTTAAGCTATTTCAAACTATCACAGTACCTTGCTCAAAGTAGTTACTCAGTGAACATTTGTGGAGGGAAGGAGGGAATGCTGGCATGCCACAGTTGCCCAAGAATAGCAGCTATGTAGAATGGCTGTGTGGGGACCCTGGTTCCAGCAGAACTTTCACCCTACTGACAGCTGCAGCCAGGAAACTGCATTATTTAACTGGTTAGTTCTTTCGGTTGTAATGAGCAGAGGATCATTTCAGTTACTTCAAGAATGGATACTTGCTTGCAAGGGGACCCAGAATTAGCTTAACAGCCAGGTCTCAGGAAGAGCAGGAACCAGGGAAGGTTCCTAGGAAATGGATTGTTGTTGAATTTTTACCCCAGGGCTCCCTGGCCCCACTGTCCTCCCCATGTGTGCTCCATACCCTCGCTCCTCTCTCTATTTGCAGGCTTTCTCTGCGAGTATAGCACCTACTTCCCAACCCTGCCAGTGTTTTGCCCTTATTGGTCTCCTTTATACTCCTGCATCCATTCAAGCTTCTGCTTCCACCACAGATTGCTTCCTTCTTGCCATGTTTTTTGTTTGTTGGGTGTTCAACTGTGGTGTTTTATATACATTCATTAAGCTAGGCTGACTTTCTGTCTGCTTGACGTGTCCCTTACCAAGGGAATTGTATTAACATCACCTACCGTGATGGTGGATTTGACAATTTCTTCTTGTTGTTATATTTATTTTGGTTTTATGTATTTTACAGCTATTTTATTGGTTATCTTTAGACTTGAATTATTACATTTTCCTGCTGAGTTTAACCGTTTTTCCCCCTTTCCTGTGGTGCTGATGAATTTAACCTTTTGATTAAAGCAAGTTGCCATATTTTATCTGTCTTTGCCCTAAGCTTTTTTATTTTTTAATTTTTGGCTAATATTGGTAAAGCTATCCAGGTTTATTTTAGTTGCTATTTGCCTTGTATATCTTGTCCTGTCTATTTTTCTTTTCTCCCTTCATTGTGTCTCATAAACAGCATATACCTGGATTTTAGCCTTTTGTTGGCTTGATTTATTAATTTTTTCATAACTGCGATACTTTTTTCTTTTTACTAGAGAATGTAATCCAGTCACGTTTGTTGGGAGTTCTGATTTATTTGAATTTATTTTAAATGTGTTATGTTACAATACACCGCTCTTCAGAACACTATTTTTCAAACTCATTAAGGCTGTAGAGCAGGAGTCCCCAAACCCTGGGCCACAGACCAGTACTGATCCGTGGCCTGTTAGGAACCAGGCTGCAAAGCAGGAGGTGAGTGGCAGGCAAGTGAGCAAAGCTTCATCTGTATTTACAGCCACTCCCCATTGCTCACATTACCTCCTGAGCTCCACCTCCTATCAGATCAGCAGTAGCATTAGATTCTCATAGGAGCATGAACCTTATTGTGAACTGTACATGCAAGGGATCTAGGTTGTGCACTGCTGATAATCTAATGCCTGATGATCTAAGGTGGAGCATTGAGGAGCAGCTGCAAATACAGATTAACATTAGCAGAGAGGTTTGACTGCACAGAAACCATAATAAGTCAACTGCTTGCAGACTCATGTCAAAACCTTATCAGTGAATGGCAAGTGACAGTTAAGCTGTATCTGGTAGCAGGCTTAACTTTATAGTGGCAAGTGAGTTGATGTACTTCAGTTGTACAGCTGCATCTGGTAGCAGGCTTTAAGTCAGAATCCGACAGTTATTTTAGCCCACACATGGCCCACCCATTATTTTATTTACCATGCCTCTTTCTCATGCTGCACACTTGTCCCAGTCACAGTTTTGGTAAGCCAATGAGCTAATCCTAGCCAAAATGAGTAAAAAATAAACGTCACTGGAGAGCTTCTGTGAAAGTGGGGGAAAGACCCAGTGATGAGACAGCAGAAGACTTTAAGACTGGCAACAAAATGAAAGCTGCATTTAAAAGAAAAGACCGAGAGTCCTATTTAAATTATGGGTGCATTGCAATAGGTGATTTCACATTCTCCAAACCTGCTTTGAATAATATGTCGTAACTGGCTATCCAACGAAGCCATGAAACCTTAAAAACTGCTTTGCTACATGGAGACCAAGCACTGTGCATTAAAAGACAAGCCTTTGGAGTTTTAAAAAAAAAAGTGAACGGGAAGAACAGAAGCAATCATTGAAGGCCACAGCTTCATCAAATGTGTCTGTACTGACAGTATCATTGTTAGTGGCTAAACGCATCGCTAAAGCTAAGAAGTCCTTTACTGTTGATGAAGAGTTGACCTTGCCTGCTGCTAAAGACATTTGTCATGAACTTTTAGGAGAGGCTGCAGTCCAAAAGGTGGCACAAGTTCCTCATTCGGCTGACACCATAACTAGACAAATTGATGAAATAGCAGAGGACATTGAGGCACAATTGCTAGAGTGGATTAGTGAGTCACTGTGGTATGCAGTCCAGGTTGATGAGTCTACCGATGTTGACAACAAGGCAACAATGCTTGTTTTGTGTAATGTATTTTTCAGGAGGATGTGCATGAGGATATGTTATGTGCACTTTTGTTGCCAACCAACACCACAGCTGCAGAACTGTTCAAGTCTTTGAATGATTACATGTCAGGAAAACTGAACTGGTCATTTTGTGTGAGTATACGCGTGGACAGAGTGGCTACCATGGCTAGACAGCTTTCTGGTTTCACTACTCAGATCAAAGAGGTTGCTTCTGAATGTGAGTCTACACACCATGTCATCCATAGAGAAATGCTGGATAGCCAAAAAATGTCACCTGAACTTAACAGCATTTTGCAGGATGTGATTAAAATTATCAGCCACATTAAAGTACATGCCCTTAACTCACGTCTCCTTCCCACAGCTCTATGAGGAGGTGGGCACAGTGCACACATGTCTTCTCTTATACACAGAAGTGAGATGGCTTTCTAAAGGTAGGTCACTAATCAGAGTTTTTGAGTTACAAGAGCCACTCCAGAGATTTCTTTGAGAAAAACAGTCACCACTGGCAGCACATTTCAGTGACACAGAATGGGTTGCAAACCCTGCTTCCTTGTGTGACATATTCAACCTGCTCAACGAACTAAATCTGTCACTTCAGGGAGAACAACGACTGTGTTCGAGTTGTCAGATAAAGGGGCCGCATTCAAAACCAAACTGGAATTATGGGGGTGACAAGTGAACCCTGGAATTTCTGACATATTTCAAACATTAGCAGAGATTTTGAAAGAGACTGAGCCAGGGCCTTCTTTCCCTCAGCTGGTACATGATCACATATCTCAGCTTTCAAAGGAGTTTAAGCATTACTTCCCAACCACAAAAGACCCCCCAAACTGGGAAGGAATGGCTCCGCAACCCATTTGTGGATAAGCCAAGGTGAATCGACTTTGTCCGTGCTGGAGGAGGACCAACTGCTTGAAATCGCAAATGACGGTGGCCTTAAAACTATGTTGAAACAGCTTCAAATCTTCATACAGTCCAGATTGAAGTCAAGGCAGAATATCCAGAGATTGCCCCAAAAGTCCTGAAAAGCTTGCTTCCATTTCCAACATCCTATCTTTGTGAGCAGGGTTTTCTGCAGTAACAGCAACCAAAATGAGATTATGGAGTAGACTGGACATAAACAACACACTTCAGGTATCACTGTCTCCCATCACCTCCAGATGGGACCGTCTAGTTGCAGGAAAACAAGCTCAGGGCTCCTACTGATTCAACATTATGGTGAGTTGTATAATTATTCCATTATGTATTACATTGTAACAATAATAGAAATAAAGTGCACAATAAATGGAATGTGCTTGGATCATCCCGAAACCACTTCCTCCCCCTGATCCATGGAAAAATTGTCTTCCACAAAACCGGTCCCTGGTGCCAAAAAGGTTAGGGACCACTGCTGTAGAGCACAAGTAAGTCATGCTTTTTGTGGAATACCACAGAACACTAAACTTCAGTTAACTATATTCATACTTCCCATGAAATTGTGTGCTCTCTTCTGCTAGACTATAGGTTACATAAAGAATACTGCACGCAGGGGTTTAAGAAGAAAAGTTAAATTTGATAACATTGTGTCCATTCACTTAATGCCTTCTGAATTAAGTAGGAAAGGAGCACCGTTATTTGACCTTTCCATCTCAACATCTTAGTTCAGCTTGTAGAACACCAACGTTCTTCAGAAGTATAATTACTATTAAATAAAAATTACACAATAAATTATAAAATCCTAAAATATAAATCGGTCCAAAGGCTTTAGGTACATTTCTGGATAATATCTTGTAAGTTTTGGAGTCAGATCAACCTTGCTTTGAATTCTGGCCCTGCCATCTTCAACTGGGTGAACATGGATATGTTTTGTAATCTCTCTGATTTTCATTCTCCTTATCTGTGAACTAGGATGAAAATAATAATAACTTTCTCATGGGATTATTGTAATGGTTAAGTGAACTGATAGTTAGAAAGTGTTTAGTGCAGTATTTATCATATAATAAGTCCTCTGGAAATATCCGTCATTATTAATGTATTATTTCAATTGGACTTACTATATTAGGACCCCCAAAGGAGATGATTGTCTGAGCTGAATTTTTTTTTTTTTTTTTTTTTATTTGATTTTTTATTATACTTAAGTTCTAGGGTACATGTGCATAACGTTTATATCATGAAAATGCAATCCCTTCCTCCCCCCTCCATGATAGGCCCAGTGTGATGTTCCCCTGAGTCCAAGTGATCTCATTGTTCAACCTATAGTGAGAACATGCGGTGTTTGGTTTTCGTGATATTTGCTAAGATGATGGTTTCCAGCTGACCATGTCCCTACAAAGGACGCAAACTCATTTTTTTATGGCTGCATAGTATTCCAGGTGTGTATGTGCCACATTCTTAATCCAGTCTGTCACAGATGGACATTTGGGTTGATTCCAAGTCTTGCTATTGATATGCCGCAATAATACGTGTGCATGTGTCTTTGTAGTAAGTAATTATAATCCTTTGGGTATATACCCAGTAGTGGGATGGCTGGGTCATATGGTACATCTAGTTCTAGATCCTAGGTCGCCATACTGTTTTATAATGGTTGAACTAGTTTCAATCCCACCCAGTGTAAAGTGTTCCTATTTCTCCACATCCTCAATCCAACATCTATTGTTTCCTGACTTCTTAATGATTGCCATTCTAACTGGTGTGAGATGGTATCTCATTGTGGTTTTGATTTGCATTTCTCTGAGGCGAGTGATGATGAGCATTTTTCATGTGTCTGTTGGCTGTAGTCTCTTTTGAGAAATGTCTGTTCATATCCTTTCCCCACTTTTTGATGGGGTTGTTTGTTTTTTTCGTATATTTGTTGAGTTCTTGTAGATTCTGGATTAGCCCTTTGTCAGATGCAGAGGCGAACGACCCTGAGCTGAATTTTAAAGGATTTGATTGGATTAGCTCAACTGAGAAGCAAAGGAAAGAACCTTTAGGCCTACAGAATAGGCTATGCAAAGATATTTGAAATATAAGTAAGATTTTAAGAATGAACAGTGTCAAGAGACCACCGGGAAAGCCACCATTCTTTCCTCTGTAACATTACCTAGTGACACACTCAAAACAAGAAGTGGTGGAAAGAGATGAAATATAGGTCGTTTTTAGTATAGAATTATTGTTTCTTATGCCCTTATATAAATGACTGTTAAGTAAATATTTGTGTGTTTTATCTATTGAATATCCAACATAATAGTCAAAATTGAAAGAATACCAGTTGCCAAAGAAAGTAGCATATTGTGGTTAAAAACTATAGCAATGGAGTCAGAATAGCTGAATTAAAAATTCGCTCAACCCCTAACAGCTGTGTGTTTTTTTGATAAGCCAATACTTTTTGAATTCTCACTTTCTCCCTAAAACTGATGATAATGCCTGTTAAGCTCAAAATAACGTAATGAGTTATTGATTATACATGATCACCAAAAACAGTAGATAAATTAAAATTTAGTAATTGACTCCAGATTACATTATTTTTTCTTATGCTGATTTATCCTTCTAATTGTATTTTGCTTAGGATAAAATTAAAATCTGTTTTTATTTCTTTAAACTACATGAACAGATGGCAAAAAGATGTAACCCAGATAATTATAATGTAGTGACAGAAGTCATTCTAGAATTTAAAATTTACTATAATTAATTGGCAAAATACAAAATAAAATATTGGTTTTGTAGTTATTTGTCACTGTCATTTTTATTATTTTACAAATGCATACTTTTCTTGTCTTCAGTGAATTTAAAAGCAAGTCATCAGGAACTTTTGACAAATGACTTTGTTCCACCAAACCCTTTCTGCTCTGTTTTTCAGCATTCTGATTTTCCCAATTTCCAGTTCTTGTACACATACCTTTTGCCATCCAAAATGGCAATAGTTGTCCAATCCCCACTTCCTAATCCCTTATACATACATATGCATTTTGCCTGCCCTCTCCTCTTGCTATCTCTAATTCCAAAATTAGCTCATTCCCCACCACCCTATCCAACTTTTTTTCTTCTTCTAGGACTGTTCTCAGCTGGAAGTAAGGAGATGTACATATAATTATCCAAAAAGATTTGCTGAGCTTAGGTGGTATTTTAATTTTTATGTGTATGTTTAATATTTTGAGTGATAAGCCTCTCCCAACACCTTGTATACTCAGCCTTCCATGCTATATTGGAAGAATAAAAAGGATGTGCCCCTTTTTGTCCCCACTTTTCTGACCATATTCCCAACTAAGTTTATAAAGACTCCTGTCACATAACTTCATTTCCAATTTGGAAATTTCGTAACTGGCTTACTTTTTCCCTTGGGCATCTGTCATACATAGCACTTTTGCCCTGCTCTCACCCCACTGTATTATTTATTATGTACCTGTCATCTCTATATTATTTATCTGTATTATTTATTAGGCATCTGTCATCTCAACTTTCTATATAATGTCTTTTAAGCTGTAGACCATTCATTCAAAAATATTTATTTCTGCCCATGTTGGAACAACTAGTGAGCATCCAGAGATCACTAGACATGCAAAGAATCAGGAAAATGTGATCTATAACCAAGAGTGGGGAGAAAAACCACTCACTCAAAATAAACACAGAAAAACAGGGATGGTGGAATTAGCAAAGAGGCTTTTTTTTTTTTTTAAGACAGGGTCTTACTCTGTCACTCAGGCTGGAATGCAGTGGTGCAATCAGAGCTCACTGCAGCCTCAACCTCCTAGGCACAAGCAATCCTTCTACCTCAGCCTCCCGAGTAGCTGCGACCACAGGTGCACGCCACCATACCCAGCTAATTTTTAAATTATTTGTAAAGACAAGGTCTCACTATGTTGCCCAGGCTGGTCTCAAACTCTTGCACTCAAACAATCCTCCCACCTCAGCCTCTTAAAGTGCTAGGATTACAGGCATGAGCAACCACGCCCAGCGAGAAAGGGATTTTAAAAGTCCTGTTACAAATGTGCTCAGTGATTTAAAGAAAAAGATGAATACAAGAAAAATGGAAGATATATGAATGAACCAAATTAGAGGTCTAAAAAATGAAAAATGCAATATCTGAAATAAAAAATTCACTGGATGAGCCTAATAGAGTGAACATGACAGAAGAAAGGATAAGTGAACTTGAAAAACTAGTAAAAGAGATTATCTAAACTGAAGCAACAGAGAAAAAAATGCACAGTGTCTGTAACCTGTGGAACAGTCTACCATGTATGTCATTGGAGTCTAAGAATAAAAGGAGAGAGAAGCAGAGAGGCACTAAAAGCATTTGAAGAAATAATGGCTAAAATTTTTTAAACTTGATGCAAACTATGCAAACAATGAACATCCAGCAGGATGAGCATGATATAAACCACATCAGAGCACATTGTGATCAGATTCCTGCAAATCAGTTATAAACAGAAACTCTTAAAAGCACCCAGAGGTTAAGCAAAAAAGGCACATGTTACATATAGAGGAACAAAGATTGACTGCAGACTTCCTGTCAGAAACAAGATGTAAGTCAGAAGAAAATAAAATCTTTAAAGTGCTTGAAAAATAAACTGTCAACATGGAATTCTATATCTTTCTAATATAAAGGGGAAAGATAAAGACTTCCTAACGACTTTTTAGGAAAATAAAAGAATTTATCACCAGAAAACTCACACTATAATAAATGTTAAAGGAAGTTCCTTTAGGTGGAACCAAAATGATTCCAGATGGAAACTCAGATCCATCCAAAGGAATGAAGACCCTCAGAAATGGTAAATATATGGGTAAATACAAAGACTTTTTCTTCACTTCATAATTTCTTTAAAAGGCAATTGACATTTTAAATTAATAAAGTAGTAACATAGTATTGTGAGGTTTACATCATGTGGAAGTAAAACGTATGACAGCACGAAGGTTAGGAAGAGGAAGTGGAAGAATACGTAAAGTAGATTACATTTTTAAGTAAAGTAGTATGGTACTGTTTGAAAATAAAGTGTGATCAGTGTAAGATGCGTATTCTAAACACTAGATCAACCACTTTTAAAATAATAGGGGGGAAAAAATCAGCCAGGCATGGTGACTTATGCCTGTAATCCCAAAACTTTGAGAGGCCAAGGTAGGAGGCTCCGTTTAGGCCAAGCGTTCGAGACCAGCCCTGGGCAACTTACTGAGATTTGTCTCTACAAGAAAAAAAAAAGGAGGAGGAGGAGGAGAGAGGTAGACTATAAGACACAAACAGGGAATGTGAAATGGAATACAGTTAATCCAAAAGAAAGCAGGAAAAGAAGAAGGAAATGAGTATTGTAATGTCATGTAGTGATATTGCTACGAAGAAAATTGTTGGGAAGTAATGCTTCATGAATGTTTTCATGTTTCTGCATGATCAGGACTTTCTGAGCAAAGATTTCTGGCACCGGATTAAAGAATGTTTTTTGTTTGTTTGTTTAAGAAGGAGTCTCACTCTGTCACCCAGGCTGGAGTGCAGTGGCGCGACCTTGGCTCACTGCAACCTCCACCTCCCAGGTTCATGCCATTCTCCTGCCTCAGCCTCTCAAGTAACTGGGACTATAGGCGCCCGCCACCATGCTTGGCTAATTTTTTGTATTTTTAGTAGAAATGAGGTTTCACCATGTTAGCCAGAATGGTCTTGATCTCCTGACCTCATGATCCACCCGCCTTGGCCTCCCAAAGTGCTGGGATTACAGGCATGAGCCAGTGCGCCCAGCCTGAAGAATATTTAAATGGCAAACAAGCCTTGGAAGTTAAAGACCTGTGGAGAGATTCAGAGACTTCTCCCCAAGATCATTTGTTTTCATGCTAGGGGTTGTAAACCTAGAGACCCTCCCCTTCTCCCCCTGAGATGTTTTGTTTACAAAGCAAAGGTCAGTAGGTCATGTGCAGGTGATGCAAGCTGCTTCTTCCCCCACCCCAGAGGGGAGAAGGAGCAGCAGCTGTGTGTGAAATGTCCTACATAGGCTCCAAAATTCATTACTGGGGAGTTATTCTTATCATGTAACCTTGTGGGGGACTGTAGAACTAAAGTATAAGTATTTAAATGCTGTCTCTGATTCAAAAACCTGGTGGTTTTTGTTTTTTTGTTTGTTTTTGTCAGAATGAATAAGTCAATACTTAAAAATTATATCAAGAAGGGAGTGTCTCCTGTAAGGTGGTCTGGGAAGTCCTCTCTAAAGAGGTAACATTTGAGCAGAGATGTGAATGAAGTCAGCCCTGTAAGACTGTAACATGGGAGAATACCATAATGTACTAATCTTTATTGTCTCTCTCATTGCCTGGTACCACACTTTTTCACACATACGTACATTTTAAATAGGGGTCAAGGATATGACACTCTGAAAGACTGGTCACTTCTGCTAGAGTGTTGTTTGTCCACTGTACAAATTCCAGAGTAGCTGCATCTTCAGACAAAATGACATTTTTGTCGCAGACATTTTAGCTAGGAAAAGATAAGAGTTTCATGCCTGTAATCTCAGTGCTTTGGGAGGCCAAGGCGGGAGGATTGCTTGAGACCAGGAGTTCAAGAGTAGCGTGGGCAACACCCCATTTCTACAAAAAAAAAAAAAATTAGTTGGGCATGGTTGTGTGCCCCTGTAGTCCCAGCTAATCAGAAGGCCAAGGAAGGAGGATCGCTTGAGCCCAAGAGTTCGAGGTTACAGTGAGCTGTGATTATACCACTGCACTCTAGCCTGGGCAACAGAGCAAGAACCTGTCTCTTAAATAAAAAGATATGGGTTAGAAATCAAGATCAGTTAAAAACTGTATAAAGCATAATTTATGTTTTGTTACCTTAAATAAATAACATATATGTCTCCAAATGAAGGGTTAGGGAACATAGAATGAATTTTTAGTTGGGAATTTTTTTTTACGGAGGTAGAAATAGATGTCACTAACTTGATTTTGAAATTACTCTCAGCCTTTTAAATGTGGCATATACAAATGCCGAGAAGAACAGATATGGTTGAAGAATACAGGCAGTAAGAATAATAAATTAGTGTAATGAATTTTAATTGGGTAATAACTAACAGTACAATCTCCTGTTATAGAGGCTTCTGTTGTCAGAAGCTTGCAGCCAAAAGGAGAAAAGATCAATGCAAAAGCCAAAAAGCAACGCATTTGGTGTCTTTTGGCTGAAGCCAATATTAGTGTGACCTCTTTGGTTGAAAGACTTCTCATCCCGGTATAACCGGGTCATTCCTTCCTTTGGTTTGAATAATCTCTGAGAATCTGTAAAAACCACATCATTGTCAAGAAGTTAAAAGCAATTGATAAGTTGTTCTGGTAACACCTGTCAGTGAATTAACTCAGAGCACAAAACCCAGGCATTTAAGGAGTTGACAAGTATTATTAAACCTGTTTTGCAAGAGAAGAAGCTGGTTCAAAGAGGGAAAAGCTGTCAAAAGTAATACAATCAGTAAGTGGCTCAGGCCTCCTGCCTGGCACACCCAGGCTCTAACCACGTGGCCTCTCATGGCAGGGAAGACTAGGGCCATGTATGAACATTTATCACTGTTCCTTTCAATCCAACCTACAGACAATTGTGGCGTTTTAAAAGCTATGTATTTGTTTTAAATTCAAATATATTTCTTAGGCATGGTTTTCTCTGTTCAGGTTTTCTCCCTCATTCAGAAATTTACACTATTTTTACCTTTAAATGGTAGTAACAACGTATTTCTACTAATACTGTTTCCTTTTCTTTTTAATTTGAGCAATTTAATTTTTCTGTCTTTGACACTCTGTTAAACCTCTTTTTTTAAAATTAGAACAAATCATAGTAATGCTTTATCCCAGGAGACACTGCTTTGTGCAGATGCTTTCTTGAACCTGAGCATAATTCCATGATTTCAATAAGGAAGAAAGATAGGAAAGTCTAATTCAAAGTAAATTAGGATTTATAATTCAGAAATGCTTCTGCCTGTTTGTAACTAACTTTCTAGTTGCTCTCTCCACTCTTCAGTTTATTTACTTTAAAAAAAATTAAATCAGCCATAAACTGTCTTAGTCTGGGTTTAACAGAAACTGGAGCATAAGACAAGAGGCTTAAGTGCACGTACTCGATTAGCACCATAACCCAGGAGTCAAGAGCAGGGGACAGGGAAGAAGGAAGAGCGTATACAAAGGTATTTGACATTTGCAAGTTGACCACTGGCTGCTTAGTCCTTCAGGACAGTCTGAAGAGACCGAAGCCCAGGGGTGGGATGACAGCAGCATTCAGTAAGGCTCTGTTAGGTGACACCTGCAAGAAGCCAGCTAGTGCTGACGAAGAACTGGTGGCTAGCAAATGAGGCAGAGGCCACATGAATCTGAAGTAGTGACAAGTGGTATCGTATAATATGCTGAAATATTCTTGTCGTATGTGTTTATGTACATGAGAATATAAAGTAAAACATGAACTTTTAGTCCCCACCTTTCTTTGTGAATACCTGTCATTTAACTTTTCACTTTTTATGCATGTACATATCATGGGAGAACATATACATATGTCTTTTTCCTTTTATTTTTTTTATTGTTTTTTTTTTTTATTGTTTTTTGAGACAGAGTCTTGCTCAGTCGCCCAGGCTGGAGTGCGGTGGCGCGATCTCGGCTCACTGCAAGCTCCGCCTCCCGGGTTCACGCCATTCTCCTGCCTCAGCCTCCCGAGTAGCGGGGACTACAGGCGCCTGCCACTATGCCTGGCTAGTTTTTTGTATTTTTAGTAGAGACAGGGTTTCACCGTGTTAGCCAGGCTGGTCTCAATCTCCTGACCTCATGATTAGCCCGTCTCGGCCTCCCAAAGTGCTGGGATTACAGGTGTGAGCCACCGCGCCCGGCCATCTTTTTCCTTTTAAAAAACATAAATCAGCCAGGCACGGTGGCTCACACATGCAATCCCTACACTTTGGGAGGCCAAGGCAGGAGGATCGCATGAGCCCAAAAGTTTGAGACAAGCCTGGGCAACATGGCAAAACCCCATCCTACAAAAAAATACAAAAAATTAGCCGGAGGTGGTGGTGTGCACCTGTGGTCCCAGCTGTCTAGGAGGCTGAGTTGGGAGGATCATCTGAGCCCAGGAAGTTGAGGCTGCAGTGAGCCATTTTTGTATTGCACTCCAGCCTCAGCAACAGAGCAGACTCTGTCTCAAAAAAAAAAAAAAAAATCAGGCCAGGCGCCATGGGTCAGGCCTGTAATCCCAGCTCTTTGGGAGGCTGAAGCAGGTGGATCAGGAGTTCAAGACCAGCCTGGCCAATATGGTGAAACCCCATCTCTACTAAAAATACAAAAAATATTAGCTGGGCGTAGTGGTGCGTGCCTGTAATTTCAGCTACTCGAGAGGCCGAGGCAGGGGAATCGTTTGAACCCAGGAGGCAGAGGTTACAATGAGCCCAGATAACACCACTGCACTCGAGCCTGGGAGACAGAGTGAGACTCCACCTCAAAAAAAAAAAAAAAAAAAGAAACGTACTAATCTCCTTATTCCGTGACATATTTTCTTCACTCATGTATTACTTGCATCAGGGTTAGGTTTAATGCCATTGTCAACAAGTTGATTTTGCCTTGGAGGTACATCAGGACACAATGATTAACATTTGTTGAATTAGTGCATGAATGAAGGAATATATCACTTCTAGTTACAGTTCTTGCTTATGGAAGAGGAATGCTGCTGATACTGGGAATGCAATGGGCAAGATCTGGTAAAATATGAAGTTGTCATTGTCAGACAGTTGCCCAGTCATCCCTGCCAGTCTCCCCCTGCTTCCCTAATCAACACCTCCACATCCTCATTTCAGGACAGGAATAGATGCTATATTGGGGAGACACAGAAAAGAGACAGAGGGAGGCTGGGTACTGTGGCTCATGCCTGTAACCACAGCACTTTGGGAGGGTAAGGCAGGTAGATCACTTGAGGCCAGAAGTTCGAGACCAGCCTGGCCAACATGGTGAAACCCCCTCTCTACCCAAAATACAAAAATTAGCCTTGCCTGATGGCGCATCCCTGTAATCCCAGCTACTCGCGAGGCTGAGGCAGGAGAATCACTTGAACCGAGGAGGTGGAGGTTGCAGTGAGCCGAGATTGTGCCACTGTACTCCAGCCTTGGTGACAGAGAGAGACTCCGTTTGAAAAAAAAAAAAAAAGAAGAGAGAGAGGGAGGGACAAAGGGAGAGTCTTACAAAAATCTGTTCAATTAGCAAATATCTGTTGACCTCTTGTCAAGTGACAGACACGTTGCATAAAATGGAGAACATGACATACTTGGTCCCTGTCCTCATACAGGGAAAGTCTACAGTTGAGGGAAGAAAGACAAGAGTAGGGGAAGGATGCAGAAGAAAAAGAGGAGAAATTAGCAAAATTCCAAAAGAGTGAAGAATTTCAGTGATCACTGAATTAATACAGTGCTTGTGTTAATAGAAGTTGTTTAGAAATGAGTTTAAGGCCGGGCGCAGTGGCTCAAGCCTGTAATCCCAGCACTTTGGGAGGCCGAGACGGGCAGATCACAAGGTCAGGAGATCGAGACCATCCTGGCTAACATGGTGAAACCCCGTCTCTACTAAAAAATACAAAAAACTAGCCGGGCGAGGTGGCGGGCGCCTGTAGTCCCAGCTACTCGGGAGGCTGAGGCAGGAGAATGGCGTAAACCCGGGAGGCGGAGCTTGCAGTGAGCTGAGATCCGGCCACTGCACTCCAGCCTCGGCGACAGAGCGAGACTCCGTCTCAAAAAAAAAAAAAAAAAAAAAGAAATGAGTTTAAATCCCAGCCATCTGCTCCCACATCAAACACACCTACTGTACCCATGATTTTGCCCTTCCCCCACATACGTATGCATCCCAGTAATCATCTGGTGATTTTTAAATGAATTCTCACAGTCAATAATAAAAATTACACTTGATTCAAACCAGTGAATTGTAACCCAGATCTAAGTATAAATATAGTGGAAATCGTAAGTTTCTTTAGTGACAGTCTTACTAATCAAGTTATTTGGCCTGTTTTTAGCCACATGGGATATTTTTTCTTTTTAAGGTTGCTATGAGTGTTGTTTGTAGCAGCATCAGTAAGCCAAGAATTCACATAGTTACTCAATCACACAGATTACTCATCATTGCCTGTTCATAACAGAATCCTAAAATGTTTAAGATTTCTAATGCAAATCAAAATCTCATCATCACTTGTCATTGCTAAATTAAATGACAGGATAATAACATTACATTAAAACCATTTTTCTCTTGATTGAGTACCTTTTTCAGAAGTGAACCTGCTAAATGTATATTTTTTTCATCAGTACTATAAATGCATTTAGAATCCAAGATAAAAATAGACTTTAAAGGGGAGGAGTGGGATGTTTTCAAATTATTGATGAGGCTCTTTTGAATCTCAACCATATTTGACAGTGTACTGCAAGGGAATGGAGTAGTTCAGCTCAATTTATTGACACTTTTAGAGCTATATAAGGAGGTTAACAGGTTGAGCTTGGTCTTTATTGAAACAATTGTGTGTTCTTAGCATCAGTTATAAGTCATCCCCTTGCAAACTGGCTGCTAGGGACCTATAGGAATTGGCATTGCTTTGTTCTAATATAAGATACTGGCTTCAGGTAGATCACAATCTATGTGAGAAATTAATATAGATTTCTAACCTGTAAAAGCAGCATAGGTTCTCAGTGGCCTTACTATTGTGAACTTACCTCTTTACCTTTCTTTCCTATCTAAAGCTAATTAACCTTTTATGGTCACACCTACCCTCTTTTTATCTCTCCCTCTGGCCCTTGGCCCACTTCTTTGTGGCCAACTAGCCAATATTCATGCCACCTGCGCCCATCGTCTTCACTTGCCCTGGAACTCCCCAGAACGCCTCTTTCATTTTAAAGTCAATCATTTCCTTCCATCCTTCAAATATTTTATTTCCTCATACCTTCCATCTTTAATAATATGAAATATAAAAATCATACCCTGGATCAAACCTTTTATTATTTTTGCCTCACTTAATAGTATCATCATTAGGCAATAATAGCATTATGGTAAAAATTCTTACCTCTTGGAGAAACTGATGAAGGTATTGACTCAAACAAGATTGGCTATGAGATGATAATTATTAAATTATTAAATCTGGATGATAGGTGAATGAGGGTAAGGGAAGTCAATATGCTGCTTTCTCTACTTTTATAGGTTTGAAATCTTCCATAATAAAAATTTAAAAATAACTTAGCTCTTTAGGGTTCCTTTTTTAAAATAGATGCTCTTTTTGAGTGAGTGCATGAAATGATGCGGTATGCAGGATGGCCTAAGACTAAAACCTGATCCTGCTGTCTGAACACCCCACTGTTACTCTACCGCTTAGTAAACAAAAAAGATTCTTTAGTACCTGGAATTGTAACTTCCCTCTCTCCTTAGGTCCTGTACTTGATTATCAGAATCCTGATACACTTCCTGTTTCTTGTTAAAGTAACCAAATAAATCCATATAGAAATATACATTCATTTCATCTCATTTATTAAATCCCACTGTGAATAAAGTTCTGTGCTGGCATTAGGAAAGGGAATATGAAGGAAAGGTGTTCATGAATAAACCTGATGCAGTAGTGGGCTCTAGGAGACAGAGAGGAATTCTGTCAAAGAGACTCATTCTTGATAATGATGCAAACTACTAAATGTCATCCTAAAGGAAGAGACAATCTTCCTTGCTTCTGCTCGTAATTCTAAGTGTTAAGACTGTTTAGAGCTCTACCATATAACCTTCCCTCTCTTCTAAAGAACTTAAATTGATTACAGTTACCATATGCCTTTTTTCTTCTCTTTTTAAATTACAATAGTCTTACTTCTCGTTTGCCAAAAACTGGAGAAACCATCCATGGACATAAGTTTTTTATTGGCTTTGGAGGGAAAGGTGCCAACCAGTGTGTCCAAGCTGCTCGACTTGGAGCAACGACGTCCATGGTGTGCAAGGTAAGTATAAAGTATAGTGGAGAGGATTCTAGAGGTAAGAATATGGTTTTAAGACTGGAGTTCATTGTTTTTATTTTTTTCAACCATTTTAAAGTGAACAATTCAGCGGCTTATAAAACGTAGAGTGGCATTTAATACATTCAACCACCACTTCTATCTTGTTGCAGATCATTACTGTCATTCCAAAACAAAATCCCTTACCCCTTAAGCAGTTCCTCCTCATTCTGTCTTCCCTTTAAGGCCCTGGCAACCACCAGTCTTCATTCTGTCTCTATGGATTTATCTGTTCTGGACATTTCATATAAATGGAATATATATTATGTGACATTTTGTACCTGGCTTCTTTCACTTAGCATACTGTTTTTGAGGTACAACATTGTAGCATATATCAGTATTTCCTTCTTTTTTATGGTTGAGTAATATTCCATTGTATGGATATACCACAATTTTTTTGTTCATCAATGAATGGATTGATGGATGCTTGGGCTGTTTCCACCTTTTGACTCTTATGAATAGCATTGCTACCAACATGCATATACGTCTACTTGAGTACCTGCTTTCAGTTCTTATGGAAGTTTATTGTTTTTAAGGATCTAAATAAGAGAGAGTAGTCTCCCTTGTCCTGTGTATTAATGTCTACCTCATTACATCCTCTGGGAAGTAGCAGTTCTCAAATAACTTAATGCTGCATTCCCTGAATGTAATGAGTTTATAACTGGGGTGTGAGAAGTGAGGGAAATTAGCCTACTCCAGTGGGTTTCTGTCATCCAGCTTCTAAACAACAGCATGAGTCATCCTGTTTTTAACAGGTTTCACTGCAGCAACACAGCTTTTGGAAACTTCGTGTAATAACTGGTGATTTACTCATCTCTATAAGTCATTTTCTTCTAATGCTGTATCTTAGATCTGAAAAGAATCTTGGCCTTAATGAACTGCACATAACTGATCTTTTGGCATTGTTTTGTTTTCATGTATGTAGAAATATGATATTGTAACATCCAGTATTCCTATTTTTATCCATGCTACTGAAATAATTTGAAAATAAATTAAGTGGGCTGCCAAAAGTTTACATTTTTCATTTTTCATGAAATTTTAAGGTGCTAGCATTATAGCATTATATGTATAACAGGAAAGGTAGATGATTGTGTTTGTTTGATTTTTAGGGAAAGCCAGGCTGGGTCTGCACATTATTAAAGGGCAAGAAAAATACAAGGAACTTAAAAAAATGAGCTTCCTCCTATGAACTATATAGATTTTACCAAAAATTCTCAAAATGTCATTTTTCATTGCAGTCAGCACTTTTCTCTCCACAGGAGTTTTAAATGATGTATAAACTATACAATTATCACTTCATCTGCTAGTGAACTGTAATTTTATTTCTAACCTATGATTAACATAATTTTCACATGGCTATTGGGTCAAAAACATCACGTGAAGCATAAGATTCAAAGTAAGAAACCCTCTTTCGCTAAGATTGAGCTCTTGATAGATTTAAAATATCATTGTAATTAATCAGCAACTAATTATGTCCCAGGAATTATGGGGCTGTGAGAGGGGGCTGATTAAAAACTTAGGCCTGACCCATCTCTTACCTGATTAGCTGTGGAAGGTTTAGAGAGTGATCAGATGGTGCTGACTTAATTAAGAGGACCTGGGAACTGGAAAGAGGATGATACAATTTCCTGTGTAGGAAAACCTGGACGTAGAATTGGCGTTGGAAGCTATGTACCCAAAATGGCTTCCTGAAAGAGGGGAGTTCCTAGAGCTGGAGATGTTAAAGGAGAGATTAGAGAACCCCTCCCTCTTGGAAGCTTTATAGAAGCTATTTATGTAGCCATTAAAGTCAAGATTGGATGTCCCCTGGGATCTCTTCCAATCCTAAGATTATGAAATTGATTTTATTTTAGGTCTGTTGAATTTGAGGCAAAGAAAGAAATGACAAAGAGAAATATTTGAATTATTGAACTGAACTTGGGAAATGAATCCTAAAACCATATGAGTGGATGGGAAAGGAATAGAAGCAGGGGTCTATATTTTGGGAAATATTCCAGTTAGGAGATTGATTAAAGCAAAAGTACTATTTGTGTATGACGGTTTATGTTAGCATCTGTACAATTTTGAAAGTTCTGTATATCTACCATGCCCCTGATTTAGTCATCTAATGTTTAGCACCACAGTGGATTTTAGCCTGTGTCTGCATAGCAGAGGATCAAAAAACATGACTGCAGCTACAACCTATCCAGGGTAACTTTGGCTAGATAACCCGGGACCTTTAGACATGGAATTATTTAAAAGTTTAAGCAAATTGCACAATATTCTTAGACTTCTTAAAAAGAAAATAATATATTTTTATAATAGAAGTTATTATCTGTCCATTAATCATATTTTATCCATTGTGAAATACATTTTTATTAAGCAAATTAGTCAAACTTGCTTTATAGCAGTTTTTTTAAAAATGACAAGTTCTGAGTAGAAACCAAAACCATGAAATTTATCAAGATAAAAATGAACAGATGGAGGAAAAGAAAAACAGGTAAAAATTTTCTATGGCTTTCTCAGCAAGATTTATTTACCTCTTACTACCTATAACAAACCAAACTTCAAGCTCTTTCGAAGTAAGACTGATGGCCCAAACAAACTTCTTATATTGAGCTAGAGAGAAATATTTGTTAAGATATTGTGACAAAGAATATTAAACGAGTTACCTCAATATTTATACAGTGATACATGTATAATGAAACATTTCAAGTACTTAAAAGTTATTTAGTCAGTTTTTAACTGAGTCATGGACCAAAGCTACAGTCTAGTGATAAATGGAGATGGTATTTTCAGATTTAAAATCCCAGCAGATACTGTATAATATGAAAGTCTTCCAGGGCAAAGAGCCTATTAGGACATCTTTCTTAAGACTTCATCTGAGTTAAGTGTTTCCTGCTCCATTCCATCGAAGCCAAATGTTAAGAGGAGGAAGTTATTCCTAAACATCAAAAATTGGCAGTTCAGGCCGGGCGCGGTGGCTCAAGCCTGTAATCCCAGCACTTTGGGAGGCCGAGACGGGTGGATCACGAGGTCAGGAGATCGAGACCATCCTGGCTAACACGGTGAAACCCCGTCTCTACTGAAAAAATACAAAAAAAAAAAAACTAGCCGGGCGTGGTGGCAGGCGCCTGTAGTCCCAGCTACTCGGGAGGCTGAGGCAGGAGAATGGCATAAACCCGGGAGGCGGAGCTTGCAGTGAGCTGAGATCCGGCCACTGCACTCCAGCCCGGGCAACAGAGCGAGACTCCATCTCACAAAAACAAAACAAAACAAAACAAAACAAAATTGGCAGTTCAGGAGAGGACCATGGTCAAGTAAGGAACTCAAGATGCAGTGGCCCAATATGAGCACAGAAACCATGAGTAGGTATGAACCCAAATGACCCAGGTCAGGAATCAGCAAACTGGAAACACCTTCAAGAAATTACCCTGTCTTACTTCCTTCAAATATGAGACTATCAAACTAATACAGGTAGCTATCTGTTCTCCCCTCAGAACCATCAAGCATGAAGTTTTGTGACAGAGGTGATACTGATGCAGGTTGCCCTGGTGGGCTTAGCCAGGGAGGGTTCTTGGCTTTACCCAGGCAAGAATTTAAGAGTGAGCCAAGGATAAATAAAAGCAACTTTGATTGAACCAGTGCTACACGGCTAACCCATAGGCTGGGTGCCCAGAGGATAGCGTATGGACTGTTAGCAACTATATTTACATGTACTTTAAATTATATGCTAATTAAGAGGTGAGTTATGCAGAAGGGGAATTTTCAGAACTATATAAGGTAACTTCTGGGCCATTGCCATGGCATTTGTAAACTATCCTGGGTCCAGTGGGAGCATCTTGTGCTAATGAGCAGTGAGAGCAACTAGAGGTCACTTTCCTCCGTTTCAGCCAACTTCTTCATTGCACCATGTTTTGACCAGATCCTGCTTCCACCAGCAGGGTCCAACCGGAAAGTAAGACCTGCTGGCCTCCTAACTCAGTATATTAAGGCGGTGTTGTTCAAAGTCCAGTCCTCAGGCTGGTGCCAGGCTGCATGCAGATTGTCACTGGTCCAAACAGTACAGGAATTGAGAGTAAGTAGTTAGGATCATTTATAGCAATTTGACAGAATAACTTTATAGCTGTTGAATATAATAGTAATAATAAATTAGGCCTTGTAGTTTGTATGACTCTTTTTTGTTTTCATCTCCTTATTATTGTATTTTATAAAATAGTCCACAATGGGTTGAAAGCAAGAAAAGGAAAACAAGGCCAATGTTTCTCCATGGATAGCTTGAAAAGCAGTGCATTAGAGTATCCATCACCTTAACTAAAAAGTACCTTCTGTGCTAGATTACTGTGGGAGAATCGTCTGATCATGCATTGAGATTTTCATTTTCAGAGATCAAAAATTAGTCACCAGGTCTCCAGGTAATATATAATGAGGTGAAATCTGTCCTTTCCTGAACTCTGTTGAAAGACAGCTAGCTAAAAGTAGTTGGCTATGTTGATTGGAATGCTCAGCCATGTGTTCAAACAAATGATCCTATAACCAAGCAAATAATATACACCTTATATAAGAAGAAATGGTAGAAATGAGAGAAAATAACTGGATTATCTCAAACCTATCACCACTCTCATATAATCAGGCCTAATAATGGTGATTGTAGCATTAACTTTGTGTATTAAAGGTCTTCATTTTTTTCTGAGACAGGATCTCACTGTGTTGCCCAGGCTAGAGTGCAGTGGTGCAATCTGGGCTCACTGCAGCCTCAACCTCCCCAGGCTCAGGTGATCCTCCCGCCTCAGCCTCCCAAGTAGCTGTAAGTACAGGCACATGCCACCATATCCAGCTAATTTTTGTATTTTTTGTAGAGACAAGGTTTCACCATGTTGCCCAGGCTGGTCTCAAACTCCTGAGCTCAAGCAGTCAGCCTGCCTTGGCCTCCCAAAGTGCTGGGATTATAGGTGTGCACCACCATGCCCAAAGGCCATTTTTCAGCCTAGGTAACTACAGGTTACCTAGGCTGTGGTATTATGGTGTAGTCACAACTCACTGCAGCCTCAAACTCCTGGGCTCAAGCGATCCTCCCACCTCAGCCTCCAGAGTAGCTGAGGCTACAGGCATGCAGCACCACACCCGGCTAATTTTTTAATTTTTTGTAGAGATGGGGTCTTGCTGTGTTGCTGAGGCTGGTCTCGAACTCCTGTCCTTAAGCAGTCCTACCACCTCAGCCTCCCAAAATGCTAGGATTGCAGCATAAACCACCATGCCTAGCCTAAACGCCATTATTAAGGTAAACACCCCTTTATCTAGGATTTAAACAACCAGCGAGCTTAAATAACTGAGATTCTATAGATTCTTCTTATGTATTTTGTTATAAGGCCGCAAATGACAAGTTGTAAGTTAATTTGAAGGATTTATTCAAAAAAGTAACAGCTGGGTTTTGTATGACAACAAACGCAACTTAGTCTCCTCAACCAGCTGTTCATTATAACCCTCAGGCACTGAAAAGTCACAAAATGTCTTCAGTTGCAAAGATTAAATTATATTCATCTTAGTTTTAGTGTTAAACCTATTTTCTGTATTCTAATGCTTTGAAATTGGTAACCTGTTTTAATATATGTGATAGCTTCTTGAGCAGAATATTCAATTTCATGTGGCCTTGGATAGGATATTTTGATCTATGTTTTATTCACCCCAAATGTATGTTGAAGAGTAGAATTACTAGATGGTTTCTGCCATTTGAGGATTCCAAGCAACCTAAACAAGCATTCCTCAATCATTTTGCAAAATAGAAGTTATGGTGCTGACTGAAGCTGCCCTCCTTAGCTTCAGGTCATAGTTCTGGACTCTGGAAGCCCTGCCAAAGCTCTCCTTCGGTGCAGAAGGAGCCCTCCCAGTGATAAGAGTGAAAGAAGCATCTCAACACCTTTAGCTGAAGAAATGCTCTTGTTCGTCATATACCCAGCCCTTTTGCTTTCCATGACCCTTGCTGCATTGTCAAATACAGAAGCCACTAGCCACTTATGGATATTTAGATTTAAATGTAATCAAAGTTAAAAACTGAATTCCTCAGTCACACAGTCTGTATTTTGAGTGTCTGTACTGGGCAGAACAAATAGAAAACCTTTTCTGTATTGAATAGCACAGATATAGAACATTTCATCATTGCAGCAAGTTCTGTCGGATGGCACTACTCTACAATATTCAGGGCAGATCTGAGCCTGGGATTTCCAAAGAGCGTGTTGAGTTCTGAGAGTTCCCTTTTGGCTTATGTGCAAGCGCTTGTCCATAGTTGCTCTTGACCTGGCTTCCTTCATGTGGAACAAGCTCACACAGACAGGCTATTTCAGACTATGCGGGTTTCCAAGAATCTTTCTGCCCAAAAGTATTTCACTGCTATAGCCAAAAGAGTGTGAGAGTGCCTTCAAGGAGGCTGTTGAAAATAAAACCTTGTATGGAACCATTCTAGAATAGTTTGGGTGCTTGTAGTCATTTTCCTTCAAGAATGGAACATGACAGCCGGGCGTGGTGGCTAATGCCTGTAATCCCAACACTTTAGGAGGCTGAGACAGGAAGATCACCTGAGGTCAGGAGTTCAAGACCACCCTGGCTAACATGGTGAAACCTCATTTCTACTAAAAATACAAAAATTAGCCGGGTGTGATGGTGCACACCTGTAATCCCAGCTACTCAGGAAGCTGAGGCAGAAGAACCACTTGAACCCAAGAGGCAGAGGTTACAGTGAGCCACGATTGCACCATTGCACTCCAGCTTGGGCAACAAGAGCGAAACTCCATCTCAAAAAAAAAAAAAGAATGGAACATGACTACAAGATGGGTCCAAGGGAAATGAACAGAAGGGCAACTGATGTGATCAAATCCTAAAGAGTCTCCAGTAAGCTTTTAAGAAGGCTAGACTAACAAATATGAAATTGCCAACAATATAAGATGATATTGAACTATGGGCTTGATTAGGAATGTCATAGGAGGTCTGGAGATGAGAGGATTAACAAGGGCCAGAGTAGGGAAGGTAGACCTTAAGTTGATACTTGAAAAACAGGTGAGGTTTGATTTGGTGGAGGAGAGGGCAAAGGACTTCTAAGTTCTCAGAAATGATGGTAAGGATGCAGACAGGTTTCTTTCTATTGATATATCCAGAAAGGAACAATTTTCTGTGGAAGAATGGAACACACCAGGAGTGACTGAAGCCTGGATTGAGACGTAGTCCACTGAAGTAGTGCTCACTGGCAGGACAGAAAAACAGAAGTTCAGTTCAGAAGTATAGTTCAGAGGTCGCAAGCCTAAAGACCTACAGGAGCCAAGCAGGTAACAGAAATTGCAGTAGGCTAGATACAGACTGTGATGAAGTCAAGAGTCTATGCCCACTTTAAGGCACTCACCTCTCAGTTCCAGGTGGTTTGCCTTGCAGGAATGTGGACGCAGTGTTACTAGAACCTCTGAATTTTCAGAACCTCCTGGACATCTGTCTGTTTTTGTGAAGTCTTCTAATATTTAAGTATTGAGAACTGATTAAAATTAAAATTAAAAACAAAATTAAAATAAATTAAAATTAAAACAAAAATAGCAGGGCATTTATAGCAAAACCTGCACACAGATATCTATAGCAGCTTTATTCATAATTTCCCAAACTTTGAAGACATCCTTCAGTAGATAAATGGATAAATAAACTCTGGTACATCCAGATGCTGGAATATTATTTGGCTTTAAAAAGAAATTAGCTATCAAGGCACAAAAAGACACAGAGGAACTTTAGTTGCATATTACTAAGTAAAAGAAGGCAGTCTGAAAAGGCTACATACTGTGTAATTACAACTGTATGATATTCTGGAAAAGGCAAAACTACGGAGACAATGAAAAGATTAGTGTTTGCCAGAGGCTAGTGGGGAGAGAGAGATGAACACACAGAGCCCAGAGGATTTTTAGGGTAGTGAAACTATTGTGTATAGTACTATAATGGTGGATATATGACATTTTACATTTGTAAAAGCCTATAGAATATTCAACACCAAGAGCGAACCCTAATGTAAACTATGGAGTTTGAGTGATAATGATATGTCATCTAGGTTTATCAGTTGTAACAAACATACACTTAGTTGCAGGATGTTAGTAGTGGGGGATACTAGTTGCAGGAAGAGACAAAGTATATGGGAACTCTATGCTTTCTACTCACTTATGCTGAGAACTTAAAACTAGTTTTTAAAATAAAGTCTATTTTGGTCGGGCGCAGTGGCTCACACCTGTAATCCCAGCACTTTGGGAGGCCGAGGCGGGCGGATCACAAGGTCAGATCGAGACCATCCTGGCTAACATGGTGAAACCCCATCCCTACTAAAAAGAATACAAAAAATTAGCCGGGTGTGGTGGCAGGTGCCTGTAGTCTCAGCTACTCGGGAGGCTGAGGCAAGAGAATGGCGTGAACCCTGGAGGTGGAGCTGGCAGTGAGCTGAGATTGTGCCACTGCACTCCAGCCTGGGCGACAGAGAGAGACTCCATCTCAAAAATAAAATAAAATAAATAAAAAATAAAGTCTGCTTTTTAGAAAACAGTAGTAGGACAAATGAAACATATCTAGGAGTCAGATTCAACTTTCAACCCACCAATTTACAGCCTCTGCTGTAGATTCAACCGTAGAGTTCAAGCCAAGATAGCAGTCAGACAAATGGTTAGCATTGGAGAGGTATGGGAGAAGATAACAGGGGTGTCCTGACTAGCACAGTGATTACAGAAACGGACAGTAGGGAGATGTCAATAAAATGCCAGCAGTTGGTATCAAAGGCCTTGCAATCACAGTTTTCTGGCTTTGAGCCACAGACCTAAAGCTCTGGCCCCTGCAGATGGCTGGCCAGGCAGAGAAGAGTACCTGTTCTGAAAGAGCTGGAGGGCTAACCAGATGAAGAGGATACACACTCGTGCTGACAGAAGCAGGGAGCGATCCAGTCACCAAAGTGGACCACAAAGCAAGAATGTGGTCACAGGGCCCAGGCACAAACACAGCAACTTAAATTATAGTTCAGTGGTTCAGGGTGACACTAGGCACTGGACTAACTAGCTTTTTCTTTTCCTTTTTTTTTTTTTTTTTTTTTGAGACGGAGTCTCACTCTGTCGCCCAGGCTGGAGTGCAATGGTGCAATCTCAGCTTACTGCAACCTCTGCCTCCTGGCTTTAAGCACTTCTACCTCAGCCTCCCAAGTAGCTGGGACTACAGGCATGCACCACCACACCCAGCTGATTTTTGTATTTTTAGTAGAGACGGGGTTTTACCATGTTGACCAGGCTGGCCTCGAACTCCTGACCTCAGGTGATCTGTCTGCCTTGACCACCCAAAGTGTTGGGATTATAGGCGTGAGCCACTGCGCCCAGCCTGAAGCTAATCAGGACTTTGTTAGTAACAGACAATAGACACTCAATTCAAAATAGCTTAAGCAAACAAATAAAAATAAATAAATTTTTTAAAAAGAATGTATTGCTTCATGTAACTGAAAAGCCCTGCGGTAGAGCTGGCTTCAGATGACTTAGGGGTCCATTAGGCTATTAGGAGTCTGTGTCTGTTTGTGTCTGTCACCTTCCTGCTTTCTGTTATGTTTCTCTATTTTCTTTCTAGCTGTTTCCACATGGTGAGCCCCAGTGACTACAAGCTTACATTCTCTTATAGCCAGCAATCTTACTGGGAAGAAAACTTGTCTTCCCTGGTAGCTTCAATAAAAGTCCCAGGATTGAGTCTTTTTGGACTGGTTTAAGTCACATGCCCATTCATGAACCCATCACTGTGACCAGGGTGGTGGAACACACCTTTTTTTTTTTTTTTTTTTGAGACAGAGTCTCACTCTGTCGTCCAGGCTGTAGTGCAGTGGCGTGACCTCGGCTCACTGCATCCTCCGCCTCCAGGTTCAAGCAGTTCTCCTGCTTCAGCCTCCCGAGTAGCTGGGACTACAAGGAACATGCTTTTTAATCAGGCCTGGGTCCCTTGGCCAACCTAATCTTGTTGTCTATAGAATGGGACAGAAATGGGTGTCCAAAGGAAAAACTGAAATACTTTTAACAGAATAGATGCTAGGATGCAAAAACAGAATTCCATTATACCAAGTTACTCAAGTTAGCTAGGGCCTTTAAAATTTCCTTTTCTTTGCCTCCACATGTCAGTGTCAAGGGAGAAGATAAAAAGATTCTGGAACATCAGGTAAGTCATGACAAAGATGCCCATACTTACCATGAAGTACAAACAGCTGAGATTGTTCATAAATATTAAGGATTGATGATGGTAGACAACTCCATCTCAGTGGGAATTATCACATGAACAGCTCAAAATGAGAATGACTTAATGAGTGGCGTTCATTAAATACTTCACATTTTAAGTAGGATATAAGTGAAACATTATTATATAACAATTCTTTGGGCTGCAATCAAGTCTAGCATCTTATATTAAGAAGATTAATTAGCTAATGTTTGTAAAGTACTGTGCAGATATGCCCTTTTAAAATGCTAAGCATTCTAAAAACTGCATTGTAGCATTTTACTAACTATAAAAGATCTAATATTCATTATTTCTTTGGTACAGGTTGGCAAAGATTCTTTTGGCAATGATTATATAGAAAACTTAAAACAGAATGATATTTCTACAGGTAAAATTCCCATCTTTTTTAAAGTTAGTGTTTATAGCCTTTTTGTGTGATTTTGTTATGAGAAAAATTGAATCTAGAAGAGAATTATTAGACCTTCCCCTGGTGGCCAGAGAATTTTTATGCACAGCTTTGTCCATTCTTGCTTGAATGTCTTTTGGTTTATTCTTCCATGTACATTCCTCCAGATGGGAATAAAATGATAAGAGATTACAAACCTTCATCTCATGGATATGTGACAAATGACAAAGAGAAAAAGGTACTGCATTCACAAAAGGTGTTTTAAGAACGTTACAGCTGGCAACAATCATTAGAAGCCATAGAGACTGAAACCATTATTTCACAGAAGAGAAAACCAAAGGCCAGAGATGTTCTGTGATTTTTCCAAGAGCACACAGTTGGTTGGAGCCAGAGCCAGGACTAGAATAAAGATCTTCTGACTCCAGTTCAAGGCTCTTTGCTGCTACCAAAGGCTGCCTGGTCAGCATTTCTGTTTATATGCTAGACCTTGATTCTTGGTGAACTAACAAGCTTATGAGAATGAAAATAATCAAACAAGTTCATTTTATAGGTCTGACCTTTACTTTTTATCTCAACTCTGACATTCCTTTCAATGAAGAACATAAGTGTGTTGGTCTAGAAAAATGCATTTGTATACAATTATGAATAATTGGGGGTACTTGAAAGTCGGAGCAGTTTGGTGGGTTGTTACTAATGCAGAGAAAAGGTGCAACTAAATATAAAGCTGTCTGTTTTTCTTGTTGTATAGATGATGGGTATAAATTAGCACTAATTACTTATTTTTTTAATCATTCCAGATGGTTAAAGGTTAAAAAGTTTTCCCAAGGATTAGTGTTGTACTGAAATTGTTAAAATAAATTATACATGCTAGTCTGTATACATGTGATTGTAATTTTCTTTTTTCTTTCAGAATTTACATATCAGACTAAAGATGCTGCTACAGGAACTGCTTCTATAATTGTCAATAATGAAGGTAAGTGTTTTGCATATTGGAGTGTCATTTCATAAGACAGTGTATTTCCAGAGTTAGATCAGAAGCATCATCAATTTTTACCATAATCCTATGGACCTCTTACTATAGCCACCACTCAAGGCCTAAAGCATAGTTTTTCCAATCCAAATGTAAATGTGTTTCCCTTTATTTATACTTCTCACGTTGATTGTTTAGATCAATTTTCAGATGATTTTCAAAATTGTCTCTCCAATATATATGAAGTTGCCTCAAAATAATATGTATATGCTGTAATGTCCCCATTACCCTTCAGGTGAACTTATAATTGACATTTGTCTCTAAAAGCAGTCAAGCATTCATCTGTCATTTTAGTTACACTAGGTAAATAAATGTAAATAGGTGCAAAGAAAAGTTTGATGAGTCATATTTATAGAATATGTTCTGAGCAAATGGCAGCAACTAATTACATCCAACTTATCGTTTGTGTTCAATTTTGTCTGTTCTTTCAACAGCAATCAAATCGCAAAAGTCTATATATACAACTAAGTCTGCCACAAGGCTTTACCATAGCTGATACATGTATCTTTTAAAATAGTAATTGGGCCTGGCACAGTGGCTCACACCTGTAATGCCAATGCTTTGAGAAGCTAAAGTGGAAGGATCACTTGAGGCCAGGAGTTCAAGGCTGCAGTGAGCCACAGTCCCACCACTGCACTTCAGCCTGCATGACAGAGTGAGACCCTGACTCTAAATAGATAAATGAATGAGTGAATGAATAAATGAATGAATGAATTAAAACAGTGGCTGAGCGTGGTGGCTCACGCCTATAATCTCAGCACTTTGGGAGGCCAAGGCGGGTGGATCATTTGAGGTCAGGAGTTCAAGACCAGCCTGACCAACATGGTGAAACCCTGTTTCTACTAAAAATGCAAAAACAATTAGCCGGACCTGGTGGCACATGCCTGTAATCTCAGTACTCAGGAGACTGAGGCAGGAGAATCACTTGAACTCACGAGGCGGAGGTTGCAGTGGGCCAAGATCTGGTGACTATACTCCAGCCTGGGCGACAGAGCAAGACTCTGTCTCAAAAAAAAAAAAAAAAATAGTAACAACCTTCAAGTCAGGTTTTCATAATTTCTGCCAACTGTTTTAATTATAAAAACACCTACATAAGATTTTTAAAAATCAGAATCAATATTCAGAAGGACCAAGCGTTTCGTGGGGCACCTAGGACAGAGCCTCATGTGTTGTGGACAGTGTGCATTTTATTAAATTAGGATTTGTCACAATGTGTCTTTTATTTATGATGCAGCTTTGCAGGATCATTTCTCACAGAAAATACAGTATTTTTAACTCAACTTTAGTGATTCCAAGTTGCAATAATAATGATACGTTTCACCTAAAGGTAGTAGATAAAAGTTTTCATTCTAACTATAGAAAGCCTGTGTTCATTTAAGCTACCTTTTAAGTAATTATTCCTGCCAACAGCAGCTCATTCCTTGTCTTAAACCTATTTTGTTGTTGTTGTTGTTCTAGGAATATCCTCAAGTTCTCTTTCTTATTTATGAACAAAATCTGCATTTTCCATACAAAGATATAATGTAATAGTGTGTGTCAAGTGCCTATTTGGTAGACCTTGCCTGGTTTACAGTGTACAGTAATGCCCTCAAAAGTATAGGTGGTAATAGAAGAATTCAGACAAATACACAGAGATGGGGCAATCAGCTCCCTTAAACGAAGGAGTGAGTTTGCAAGTTTAGTCTTGACAAGTTAAATTTGAGGCATGAACAAGCTAGCCATATGGCATTGTCCATCAGACAGCTATAGTCTTGGGCTTGTTGCTCAGCAGCTAAGGCCAGGCCAAAAATTTGGATCTGGGAGACAGCAACATGGAAGTAGCAGTTGACTCCAACAGAGAAAATGAGGTCACTGAAGAAAATGAAGGAGAGATGCTGTCTTTCAGCAAGTGGGTACTTTGAATTTTTCCGGGACTGAGGTTAGGTTTATGCTGAACCATCCACACTTTATTAAGTCTTCCTCGTGGCCAACAAACACATCTGTGGTAAGATGATAGGATAGAATTTGTTCTCTGTTGAGAGGTGATTTTAGGTCATGTCTATACAAGATCAGCACGAGCAGCCTGGAGCACAGAAAATGCCTGCTACAACTCATTCCTCCAGATCAGTGTTGTCCAATAAAAATAAAATGCAAGCCACATGTGGAATTTTAAATTGTCTAGTAGCCACATTTTAAAAAGTAAAAAGGAACAGGTAAATTTAACTTAGGCAATATATTTAACCCAATATGTCCAAAATATTATCATTACAGTGTGTAATCAAAAATTTGTCTTGGCTGGGCGCAGTGGCTCATGCCTGTAATCGCAGCACTTTGGGAGGCCAAGGCAGGTGGATCACCTGAGGTCAGGAGTTCAAGACTAACCTGGCCAACATAGTGAAACCCCATCTCTACTAAAAATGCAAAAAAAAATTAGCCAGGCATGGTGGCACACCCCTGCAATACCAGCTACTTAGGAGGCTTAGGTGGGAGGGTTGATTGAAGAACCCAGGAGGTGGAGGCTGCAGTGAGCCGAGATCGCACGACTGCACTCCAGCCTGGGCAACAGAGCGAGACCCGAAAATTTATCTTTTTTTTTTTTTTAATTTTTAAAATGGTAAGAATGAATGGATATTTTACCTTATTTCCTTATTTCCTTTGTACTATCTTTGAAATCCACTTGTATTTTACTTGAAGCACACCTGAGTGGACTATCCACATTTCTTTTTTCTTTTTTTTTTTTTTTTTTTTGTTGAGACAGAGTCTCACTCACTCTTGCCCAGGCTGAAATACAGTGACGTGACCTCAGGTCTCCCAGGTTCAAGCGATTCTCACACCTCAGGCTCCCGAGTAGCTGGGACTGCAGGCACATACCACCACGCCCAGCTAATTTTTGTAATTTTAGTAGAGATGGGTTTTCACCATTTGACCAGGCTGGTCTTGAACTCCTGACCTCAAGTGATCTGCCCACCTCGGCCTCCCAAAGTGCTAGAAATTATAGGTATGAGCCACTATGCCCAGCCAGGACTAGCCACATTTCAAATGTTCAATGGCCATGTGGGGCTTGTGCTCATGACTACCATATTGGACAGCATAGCTCTTAAGGGTTCACCTTACAGATGAAATGCACCACCATTCAGGTGGGATTAGAGACAGCAGGTCCAAGTAATAAGAATATATCAGAATCCTTAGTTCTGTTTCTGTTTGATCCATTATAGTGTAAGCCAGGTATCCCTCTCTCTTCTATATCTGATACAATTTTCTATCTGTTAGATATTTAAAATGTGTTTTGATTGACAGCATCACTTTTTAGAATACCATAGGGTACACATGAACTACTTGCCTACTACAGTGTCATACAAGTTTATTCCTATTTATATTCGTCTCTATGGCATCTGTCGTTTAGGATTCAGAACCTTTACCACATACATACACCAGCTATTTTCTATAGAAGAAATGTTTAAAGTATGTTATATGTCATTTCTCAACTAATATTCTTTATATATAAGAATATTGGGAAAATCTTCTTAAGATTTTGCTTAAGGTGATCAGAATAATGTGAATCTTACAGAGATATTACAAAAGATACATTTGGAACTCAAAATTCAAGCTGAATAACCTAGAAATGTTAAAATTAATACTTACAACACATTTTGTATAATGACTTTACAAGGGTGATTGTATTCATGACACTGCAGAATATCATTGCTTGGCTTTGTTTAGTTTTAATATAAATAGGCGGAATTTCTTTATAGGCCAGAATATCATTGTCATAGTGGCTGGAGCAAATTTACTTTTGAATACGGAGGACCTGAGGGCAGCAGCCAATGTCATTAGTAGAGCCAAAGTCGTGGTCTGCCAGCTCGAAATAACTCCAGCAACTTCTTTGGAAGCCCTAACAATGGCCCGCAGGAGTGGAGGTAATTATACATATTTGTCATTGTTTCTATAAAAGCTTTTATCGCCATCTTAATTAAAGTTAGCCA
The DNA here is from genome assembly GCF_009764315.1 of Trachypithecus francoisi. NCBI lineage: Eukaryota > Metazoa > Chordata > Mammalia > Primates > Cercopithecidae > Trachypithecus > Trachypithecus francoisi. Next base: position 80,468,378 of record NW_022681462.1, read on the forward strand.
TCTTAATTTTAAGTTAAGCAAAGCAATACTCTTTCTGTAGTAAAATATTGTTTCTTCCATCTGTGAGATTCACAGTCTTGTGGTTCTTGATAATGTTAGAGAACCTTACAAACGGTTAAAAAAAACATGAGTAGCATTTCCAAGATCCCTCCATATAAATCTTCAATGTAGTTGGCAGAAATGGTACAAGTAGAATTAGAATTCTTGTAATCCCAGCTACTTAGGAGGCTGAGGTAGAAGAATCGCTTGAACCCGGGAGGTGGAGGTTACAGTGAGCTGAGATCGCACTGCTGCACTCCAGCCTAGGTGACAAGAGCGAGACTCCATCGCAAAAAAAAAAAAAGAATCCCTGAAGCAGCCGCTTGTCCAGGGTACACATTAGGTGGTGAAATGTTTTCTACTCTGAGAAGCAGAAGTCAAGCTGCATGTCATACATACAAATATATACATACCTACAAATACATACATACATACAAAATAACTGGGGCAGCCCAGTTACTTTTTGACAAACGTCTCTAGGAATTGAAGATTAGATTTTTTTCTCCTTTTCATAAAACTTTATCATTTTCAATAAACAACAAAAAGTGTTTATATGTAATATTTTCTATGTTATCAGTGTCCATTGACATTGCCTCTTTTGTTTGACCTCTGATTTTGGAAATTTTCAAACCTACAAAAGCAGCAGAATTGTACGATGAAATCCATCACCCAGCTTCCAGTTATCAACCTGTAGCTAATCTTGATTCATCTGTTCTCCCACTCACTCCTCTTCTCTCGCCTCCAGCAAATAACAGACTTTTTAAGATAATTTCTTTGTTTGCTTCTTTTTCACCACTGACTAGTGGGGAAAGCATCTTCTGAATTAGAATCTCATTTCTGTCCCTGTCACTCTCGTGGTACTAGCAGAATTACCTGATTTGTCTGAGCCTTGTCAGTAAAATGCATGTAGAAATACTCCATCTGCAGAATTGTTCTAAGGATGGAATAAAATAAAATATGATGCCAAGCATGGTGTAGTACATGGTGGTAAATCCCAATTTTTTTCTCTTCCATCCACTTCTGTCTTTAAAGTTAGGATAATATCCTGATCAAGCATCATTTGGTGAAAAAAATCAAAATAAATAGTAGCCACTCTAACATGATGACTTCTTGATATTGTGGCAATAGTTCTGTAATTTTTTTTAAGAATAAGGTAGAGAATAGAGAACCACATTGACTTTTTCTCAAGATACAAAACTAAAAAGAAAAAAGAAAAAGAACAGTGTGTATGTGTGTATGTGTTTATATAAGTGATTTCTCCCGAAGTGTACAGTGTTCTACATAGAAATAAATGGAAAATAAGTCAGTGGAATGATTTCGTGGAGAATTTTTAAATGTTCGTCCTGATTTCACAAATTTTCCTCTTGGCAAAATAACATGCTGTGGTAAATTTTCACTGACATTTAGTATATTTTTAATGGACTTGAAGCTGTCAGAAAGAATTCTAAGCCAAAACCCATTTGGTTCCATTTTCTCGGAGTGTCACAGTAAAGTCTAATGCTTATGGTTACGCATTCTCTGCACTGTGCCCATCTCAGCAGAGTGATGTGAATACAGGGTGCCACCCTGCTCCTGCTCTTGTCTTTCTTTGTGTAGATCAAAGCATATTCTCGTGTAACTTCTCTTTTTTTCCTACTATCCCTTGCTGCTCAGAGATCACTGTTTCCTCTGTCCTAGTCTAGTTGCCTGTTACCTACCCAGCTGGTGAAGGAGAGAAAGGTACGGCAGCCACAGTTGAGGATCTAACCTTTCACAGGTGAGAACAGAGTAATCCAGATGGGCAGGCAGCCTACCCTGGGGCTGTCATTGGGTTGGGTCCAGAAAGGCTCCCTCCATCCCCTTCCGTATAGCTCTTCCATTTGGGAGCTGGAGGACCCAGGGCAGCAGGAAGGTGGGTAGGTAACAGTGGGTCATAGACCACTTGGCCTACTTCACACTTTTACTAAGAGCCAGCATGCCTCGCTATTAATTCTGCATGAACTTCCTTATATAATAATATCAGAAATAGTAATACCATGCATTTATATGTACTTTATAGCTTATGAAGTACTTTCTTACACATTTTATCCTCAGAAAAACGTTATGACAAAGATATGGCAGGTAGTGTTCTCTCAGATTAATGGTGAGAAGACTGAGACTGAGAAGTTAAGTCATTTGTTCAACCAGTGTCACACTTTAAGTTAAGGAAACCGTGATTTCAGACTCTTAAGACCCAAGTTCTGTCTCCTAGTTTAAACCGCACTTCAAACTGCCACAACCCATTGATTCCAACAAACTGAGCCTTTATGAAGAGTATCTCTAGAAAAGTCAAGTCCATAAATGTTAACACTGTCTAGCACGTGGCCTGAGCTTTATGTGTCTTTCTGCTCAAGAAACAGAGAAGAGGCTCTAAAGTGTTTTCAGCACTGTGACCCCAACAGAACACACACATGCGCGCACGCGCACACACACAAACATACATGCACACAAGCACACACACTCATCTGTCCAGAAGTCCTCCAGTCAGGCGGCTTTCTCTGGCCAAGTCAGCTAGTCCCAATTTGGTAGATACTAACCAGATGCAGCTTAGATTCTATTCCATGAGGAGGGAGTGTGTGTGTGTGTGTGTGTGTGTGTGTGTGTGTTTGTGTGTGTGTGTAATGCATCATCATTCTCATATGCAAGAAGAGCAGTATCCCAGCACTTTGGGAGGCCAAGGTGGGCGGATCACGAGGTCAGGAGATTGAGACCATCCTAGCTAACACAGTGAAACCCTATCTCTACTCAAAATACAAAAAAATTAGCCGGGCGTGGTGGCGGGTGCCTGTAGTCCCAGCTACTCAGGAGGCTGAGATGGGAGAATGGTGTGAACCCGGGAGAAAGAACTTGCAGTGAGCCGAGATCGCGCCACTGCACTCCAGCCTTGGTGACAGAGCAAGGCTCCGTCTCAAAAAAGAAGGAGGAGGAGGAGGAGGAGGAGGAGGAAAGAAGAGGAAGAGGAAGAGGAGGAAGAGGAAGAAGAAGATTGGTATAATGAAAGGAGAGCATTGGTTTGAGAATCATGAAGTATGGCTTTAAATTCATAATCAGCAAATAGGGGATCTCAGTCAAGTAAGTCAGTTCCTCACTCTGGACGTCACTTTCTTCTTCTGTGAAAGCAGAATTGGGCTGACAGCTCTCAGGGTTCTTTCATGTCACTTTGGACTGATCCCAGAGCAGAGTGGGCTTAATGATCTCTTAGGCATTGAGCACCCTACCCTTTGCCCCAGGAAGCTGCCTATGTGCTAAACAGCATTATTCCATCTTCAAGAAAGATGATAAAGTCATCATTGTCATCATCGTCTGTGGGTTTTGTTATCACAGTTCCATTATTTTTACTGCTTACAAGTAGTGAATTTTGAATTAAGCACATTGTATAACTAGATTATGCTAATATATCAGTTATGAAAATCCAGAGGAAAAGATCCCTACATCTTTGAATATACTGTCTCAAAACTCTCTGTCTCTATCAAAATGAAAGCATCGATTTTAAAGACATAGCAGCTAAAACACCAAAAATCGGTAGCCCTGTATAGCCCCCATCCTCACCAGGCCACAATGCTATGAGGTAGGCCCACCGAAGAGCCAATGCTGCAGCTGCTTGTGATGAAATTATGCATGTTGGTTCTGGTCTTTATATCCATTTCCAAGCAAATGGAACAGTACATGAACAATTATAAATAATTGAGATTGTAAAATTGCCAAAGTTAAATTATCAGTATGATACAAAGTATCTTTTAATGCCACTTCAGTCCTTTTGCCTTTGGCAAGCAAAACTTCTTGTCTGGTCATCCAGACTTTCACAGTGACATTGTCCAGCACATAGCCCAAGCTTTGAGCGTTTTTGCTGCTCAAGTCACAGAAAAGAGCCTCTGGAGTAATGGACAGCAAAGCCAGTATTTTGACTATCCCAACATGCTCGCAGTGTCTTCACTTAGGGTGATTTTCTTCCCTGGTTTCTCTGAGCTAATTATTAGGGCCTTCCTAACTGTCCAGCCCCTGCCATCCATGACAACACCATAAAGAGTTTCTGCCTCGTTTTCCTGCCTTTTAGCCTATACAACTGCTCCTCCAGGCCTCACCAGTTCCTTACTGACGTTATTGTGCTATCCATTAACATGCAGTTAAGATCTTAACTAGGAGTTTAGTTCATCTGACACTACAATTAATAATAATTACTGTTGGGTGCTGCCAGTCACCTCTGCAACTCCAAGTTACTCCATGGTACATTCTGTGTTTTCTAGCTCTGCCTGGTCCCAGGATGACATAATGGCTTCCACCTTGTCTATTACAGATTTGCATTCTTTGATTAGCTGCATCTGCTAATTTATGTTTCTTTCATCGTGGTAGAGTATGCTTATTTGTGGTAGCACAAGCCGAGAAGAATCCTTTCTTTATGGCATTTACGCTTTTCCTCTAAATTTAGTTACTAGTCAGACTCTAAGCCTATGTATTGAAGAATGCTGTTGAAGAATGCTGTCCCTCAGTAAAGTACAGGCAAATAAGATTGATTGATTTTTATACAGTATTTACAGTAAAATTATAGAATTCCTTATTCTATCAATTGATACTTAAATTTTAATGTGATTGTTTCCTTAAAATTTGTTTTTATTATGGAAATTTTCAAATATATATAGACATACAGAGAATAGTATGGTAAACCTATCTATACTATCATTTAGCTTCAACAATTACCAACATGTGGCCAGTCTTTTTTTCTACTTTTAAATTCAATCTTTTATTTTAGACATGGTGGGGTACATGTGCATACTTGTTTTTGTTTTGATTTTGTTTTTCTTGTTTGTTTGAGATAGAGTCTTGCTCTGCCCACCCAGGCTGGAGTGCAGTGGCATGATCTCGGCTCACTGCAGCCTCCACCTCCCAGATTCAAGTGATTCTTATGCCTCAGCCTCCAGAGTAGCCGGGATTACAGGCCTGCACCACCACACCCAGCTAATTTTTGTATTTTTAATAGAGGCGGGGCTTTACCATGTTGGCCGAGCTGGTCTTGAACTCCTTACCTCAGGTGATCCGCCTACCCTAACTTCCCAAAGTACTGGGATTACAGGCATGAGCCACCGTGCCGGGCCCTCATATACAGATTTGTTACATAGGAATATTGCGCCCAGGTAGGGAGCACAGTACCCAATAGGTAACTTTTCACCCTGTGCCCCTCCCTGCTCCAGTACTGTAGTGTCTGTTGTTCCCATCTTTCTGTCCATGCATACTCAATATTTAGCTCCCACTTATAAGTGAATACATGTGGTATTTGGTTTTCTGTTCCTGTTTTAATTTGATTAGGATTATGGCCTCCAGCTCCATCCATGTTGCTGCCAAGGACATGATTTCATTCTTTTGTATGGCTACATAGTATTCCATGTGTATATGTACCACATTTTCTTTATCCAGTCTACCATTGATGGGCACCTAGGTTGATTCCATGTCTTTGCTATTGTGACTAGCATGGTGATGAACATACAAGTACATGTTTCTTTTTGGTATAATGATCTGTTTTCCTTTGGGTGTGTACCCAGGCATAGGATTGCTGGATCAAATGGTAGCTCTATTTTAAGTTATTTGAAAATCAGTCTCCAAACTGCTTTCTACGTGGCTGAACTAAGTTACATTCTTGCCAACAGTGTATAAGTGTTTCCTTCTCTCTGCAGCCTCACCAGCATCTGTTGTGTTTTGACTTTTTTTTTTTTTTTTTTTTTTTGAGATGGAGTCTCACTCTATCACCCAGGCTGGAGTGCAGTGGCACGATCTCGGCTCACTGCAAGCTCCATCTCCTGGATTCACACCATTCTCCTGCCTCAGCCTCCCTAGTGGCTGGGACTACAGGCACCTGCCACCATGCCCAGCTAATATTTTTGTATTTTTAGTAGAGACAGGGTTTCACCGTGTTAGCCAGAATGGTCTCAATCTCCTGACCTCGTGGTCCGCCCGCCTCGGCCTCTCAAAGTGCTGGGATTACAGGTGTGAGCCACCACGGCCAGCCCTTGACTTTTTAATAATAGCTGTTTTGATTGGTGGGAGATGGTGTCTCATTATAGTGTGATTTGCATTTCTCTGATGATGAGTGAAATGATGAGTAGTTTTTCATATGTTTGTTGGCCCACTTGTATGTCTTCTTTTGAGAAATGTCTGTTCATGTCCTTTGCCCATTTTTTAATGGAGTTGTTTTTTACTTGTCGATTTATGTAAGTTCCTCATAGATTCTGCATATTAGACCTTTGTCAGATGCATAGTTTGCAAATATTTTCTCCCATTCTCTAGGTTTTCTGTTTACTCTATTGACCATTTCTTTTGCTATATGCAGAAGCTGTTTCGTTTAAAGTCCCACTTGTCAATTTTTGTTTTTGTTACAGTTGCTTTGGGGGACTTAGCCAAAAATTCTTTGCCAATGCCAGTGTCAGAAAGGGTATTTACTAAGCTTTCTTCTAGGATTTTTATAGTTTGAGGTCTTACATTTAAAATATTTAATCCATCTTGAGTTAACTTTTGTATATGGTGGAAGATAAAGGTCTAGTTTCTTTCTTCTGCATATGGCTAGCCAATATTCCAGCATCATTCATTAAATAGGGAATCTTTTCCCCATTGCTTGTTTTTGTCACACATAGCCAATCTTGTTTTGTCTGTATCCTGCCTCATGGCTCCCTACCCCGCACTGCCACCTTGGATTATGTGGAAGCAAAACCCAGATGTTACATTTCATTTTTAGTATACCTGTTTTTTGATGTAAGATAATTTTTTTTTTTTTTTTTTTTTTTTTTTTTGAGACAGAGTCTCACTCTGTCACCAGGCTGGAGTGCAGTGGTGTGATCTCAGCTCACCGCACCCTCCACCTCCCAGGTTCAAGCAATTCTCCTGCCTCAGCCTCCTGAGTAGCTGGGACTACAGGCATGTGCCACCACGCCCAGCTAATTTTTGTATTTTTAGTAGAGACAGGGTTTCACCATGTTGGCCAGGATGGCCTTGATCTCTTGACCTTGTGATCTGCCCAACTCAGCCTCCCAAAGTGCTGGGATTACATGCATGAGCCACTGCGCCCGGCCAGATACTGTATGTTTTAAGAGTGTTGTCTTTGCTACATACAGCACTTAACCTGTAGTCAAATTTAGTCCCATCAGTTTTTTATAACTAATGGCTCATTAGTTTAGTGAGAAACCTCTCTGACATTTTTTTCTTCTGTGTAAGTGTATAAATATAAATACACATATAGTTATGTGAGTTTGTTATTTGTTCTTATTAAAAAGGGAGAATAGGCTGGGCATGGTGGCTCCCACCTGTAATCTTAGCATTTTGGGAGGCCAAAGTGTGAGGATCGCTTGAGCCCAGGAGTTCAAGAACAGCCTAGGCAACATGACAAAACCTCATCTCTACCAAAAAAAGAAAAAGAAAAAGAAAAAAATTGCCCAGGCGTGGTAACGGGCACAGTAGTCCCATCTTCTTGGGAGGCTAAGGTGGGGGGATCACTTGAGTCTGGGAAGTGGAGGTTGCAGTGAGCCAAGATTGCACCACTATACTGCAGCCTGGGTGACAGAGGCATCTCAAAAAGTTGGGGGTGGGTAGTACAGTACAAAACTGCCTTGTTCACTTATAAATAAATTATAGAAGTCTTTCTTTGACAAACGGAAATCTACTTTACTCTTTTTAACAACTGTAGTGATTTACATTAGGCATGTGTCATAATTCTTTTTTTTTTTGAGACAGACTTTCACTCTTGTTGCGCAGGCTGGAGTGCAATGACGCGATCTCGGCTCACTGCAGCCTCCGCCTCCCGGGTTCAAGTGATTCTCCTGCCCCAGCCTCTAGAGTAGCTGGGATTACAGTCACGCACCACCATGCCCGGCTAATTTGTGTACTTTTAGTGAAGACAGAGTTTCACCCTGTTGGTCAGGCTGGTCTCAAACTCCTGACCAGGTGATCCACCCGCCTCAGCTTCCCAAATTGCTGGGATTACAGGCGTGAGCTGTCGAGCCCGGCCTATGTCATAATTTTTTAAACCAATCCCCTTTAATAAATGCATTGGTTTCTTTTTGTGTTTTCTATTGCAAACAGGGCTATACAAACAACATTGTATATCATCTTTGTATGCTTATGGATTTCTATAGGATGGATTTAGAAAAGGAATTGCAGGACCAGGCATCTTTTGAGGGAAAAAAAGGATCCTTTAAGAATGGCTCTACCATGTTGTTCCATACTTGTAGCTTGCTCTAATCCGTGCTCAAATGCTGATGAATGTGCTAGGTGAGCAGTTGTTTCCACTTAATGCTTGAGGAAAATTGGGAACAGTATATTGTTCTGAAAACCTAAAAAGTTTAAGTGATGTGTTAGAATACGGGACAATGAGAGTCTTTATGTGTAATTGACATCTCTAAGACCTCTCAGAAGTGAGAGAACCAATGAGAGAGACTGTTGCCAGGCTACAAACTCCAGAAGAAGGCAGAAGAGATGGGTGGACAGGCAGGGGTGTTGGGCTATCTGTAAAGGACAATATAATAATAGTAATAATCCTTTACATTTGTACAGCAGATTAGAGTTTACACTAGGCTTTTACATCCGTTTTCTAATTTAAGCTGCACAATAACTCTATACAAAAATCTGAGCAGCCAAAAATATACCGTAGAATTTCTGTGGGTGGACATTCTGGATTCTAAAGTAACAAAAATGTGGGAATAGTGTTAGCCTATACTGGACAAGACCCACTGACTGAATCAAAATGCTTAAAATGTTAGGTAAGACCAAGGAAGGTGCAGAAGTAGACTGGATGTCCTCACCAGGCTGAAGTAGTAGACAGTTTTCATTAGCCACGTGCTGATTAGCATGTCCACAAGAATGTGGAATGGATTAGTGCCAAGCTGGCTATGTGAGAGCCTCCTGGAGAACTTGTAAACATGCAGATTCCCTGATGTTACCCCCAGAGATTCTGATTCAGTGGGTTTGAGGTCAGTCCTAGAAATCAGGCATTTTCACAAGCTCTCCTAGTGATGCTGATATGCAACCAAGTTTGCAAATCACTGTTCTTGAAGTTTCTGAGAACTGCAGCTAGAGATTTTTACACTATGGGTCTGTAGTCAAATGAGACTACTTAACATGCAAGTCAGTGGACCTGGGTTGAGAAAAAGAAGACTAACCAATCTAGTTGAGTACTCAAGTGAATAAGTGCTTTGACAAAGAAGGAGCTTCCTATGAATGTAATTTCTAAAGACTTGAAATATACATATCTACATTTACAAAGTCCCAAACCAAGGGGTGTTTTAAAATATTGTGAATTGTCACTGAGGCATGTGTAGGTGTGGACAGAGTCCTGGCCTAGAGAGGCCGCTTTTTTTAGTTTAAAGTTTTTTTAGAGTTTTTTAGAGTTTAAACTCTGAACTTAAAGCCAGAGGACCCTGAGTAGGGGTCCATCTTAACTGTGTCCCAGTGTATAACCTGAGACGTATGACCTTATCTTTCTGAGCCTCACTTTCCTCCCTCTGAAAAATGACCATGATATTCTCATTTCCCTGTGTCTGCTATTCCCATCTATCCTTCTCTTGTAGCCTATCAGTCTGAGCTAGCACCAGCCTCTGATTGAATTCCTCCTCCTTTCTCAATCTTTTTTTTTTGTATTCCCAGATTGCTCACAGAAGCCAAGAATGTCAGCTTTTGTGTAAGTGCATATGTTTGCAGGAGTAATTGTGATATATTTGGGAGGCATACATAGGTGTATAAAATATGCATATGCACATGAGCTTCCTGCTTACTGTTCCCACCAGGAAAATTCTGAACCTTTCATTGTTTATTTCATATCATCTCCTTTTCTTCCCTGGAAAATGGATTTATGAACTAGCCTTGAAACCAAGCCCTTAAAGTAACCCACAAAAATGTCCACCAGCCTGTTCACATTCACACATGTACTTTCATGCCACAGCATTTTTACTTTTCTCTAATGTTCTTGTTGCCTTTGCCTTAACTCTACAATCACATTGACTGTAATATTGCTGTTTTCCCTGGAAGCTGAAATGTTGTAAAGTGCAAAGTAGAGAAAATGGAAATAGGGAATTGGTACCCAGCTGTCGTGGAGATTGAGATTTCAGACTTTTCTCTACATCCGTAACTAAGTGGATGTTTAACCAGATGAAGACAAAAATGAACTCAGGGATTTTCCCTACTGAATGTCTGTAAATGCACCGTGTTAAAAATAAAAACTAATGATCACCCCATTTTCCATTCCTTTGTAGTGAAAACATTGTTCAATCCAGCCCCTGCCATTGCTGACCTGGATCCCCGGTTCTACACCCTTTCAGATGTGTTCTGCTGCAATGAAAGTGAGGTAAGGGTGAATTGCTTTGCTCGTTCTATGAGAAACCAAAAGTTCGTGCAAGTGGGTAAAGCAAAGGGGCAGAACTAACCACATCAATTTGATGACGTGAATTCTCAGGCATGGTGAAAACGGATTTTTTCAGTTTACTGAGGTGTGGAGAAAAGGAAATTAGTAAATCCTAGGGGAAAAAAAAGGATTCTCTGAGTCACTTCCATATTCTGGCACTTATCAAACCTCAGTTAATTTTAGTCCCTTCCTTGCCCTCACACTACTGGTGTTTTGTTTTCTTTTCTAATTATTTCATATTCTGAGGACTATATTAAAGTTGCCAGGTTTAGCAAGTAAAAATGCAGGATGTCCAGTTAAATTTGAATTTCAGATGGATAATAAATAACATACCTAACAAGTTTATACTGTAAAATTACCTGTCATTTATCTTAAATTCAAATTTAACTGAGCTTCCTGTATTTTATCTGGCAACCCTAATTAGTGTACAACTCCTGGAGGATCTGCTACATTCTGTAGCAAAGACCCTGTGTCATGATGTATCATCTGAACAGACTATCTATCAACTGGTACAATAAGAAAGGATATTGTACCACCCTTCCTTAAATATTGTTAGGAAGAAAATTTCAATATTTCTGCTTTTTTATATGCCAGACAGCATTAGAACAGAGCTCTTGCCTGTCAGTGGGATGCAGCTATACACATTGGTGAATGCAACATGGAGAGAAAGAAATGAATGAACCATAATAGTTAAATTTCCACTTTTTGTTTTTGAAACAGGAACTCATTGTGTCACCCAGGTTGGAAAGCAGTGGTGTCATCATGGCTCACTGCAGCCTCTACCTCCCAGGTTTAAGCAGTCCACCCGCTTCAACCTCCCAAGTCGCTGGGACCACCATGCTTGGCTAATTTTTTTATTTTGTGTAGAGACATGATTTCGCCATGTTGCCTAGACTAATCTCAAATTCCTGGGCTAAATCATTCCTCCTGCCTCAGCCTCCCAAAGTACTGGGATTACAAGCATGAGCCACTGCACCCAGCCTAATTTTCCATCTGGTTTAAAGGCTGAATAAAGGCTTTTAGGATTTCTTGACCTGCTTTCTTGATAATTTCATCTCTCAAAACATAGAGGAAACAAGAAAGAAGACTGCTACAAGGAAACTAATTTTAACAAACCACAATAGGTTATGCAATATTTTTGAGCAACCACCATGCTAGGAAGAAGAAATTGTGGGAAATAATGACCATTTCACAATAAGAGGTTAGAGTACCCTCAACTGCCAAACTGGCCTAAATTTTCCTGCTACATACTTGAAGAGCACTCTATTTATTACTCAAATGCTCATCACACCTCAAATTACTTATTCATTTCTTCTGTCTTCTCCATTAAATTACAAGTTCTATGAGGTCAGAGACATCTGTCTTATTCACTGTTGTATCCCTGATGGCTATCCCTGTGTATATAGTTATCTATTGCTGCATAATAAACTACCTCCAAAATGTACTGGCTTACAACAGCAATAATTATTTATTGTCACTCCCAGTTTTTGTGTGTCAGGAATTCACCCAGGGGATAGCATGATTTGACTCTCCTGCACAATGCCCCAGGCTTCAGTTGGAAGACGCAAAAGCTGGAAGTTTTCTTCACTCACATGCTTGACAGTTGATGCTGGCTTTCAGCTGGGGGCATAATGAGGTTGTTGGCCGGAACACGTAAATATGGCCTCTATGTGTGACTTGGGCTTCCTCATAATATGGTAGCTGGGTTTCAAGATCCAGCTTCCCGAGAGAAGGAGACACCTGACAGAAGCCATGCTGGCTTTTGTGAGTTAGCTTCAGAAGTAACACAGCATCACTTCTGACTCATTGTATTGGTTTAAGCAGGAAGGTCCACCCTAGTATCCCACCCCTTACGAGAAGATTGTCATTGGCACAGTGTAAAACCAGGATTTGTGATATGATATAGGTTAATACAGTTATCTTTGGAAAATAACATCTGCTACACTGTACCTGCACATAGCTGGCACTTAGTAAATGCTTATGAAATAAATAAATGAAAGAACTCTGGTGTTTAAGGAAATTGGTCTCAGAAACTTAATGGAAGAAAGAAAAACATTAAAAGCTTAATGTTCTGGGGCCAGGCGCAGTGGCTCACACCTGTAATCCCAGCACTTTTGGGAGGCCGAGGTGGGCAGATCATGAGGTCAGGAGCTCAAGACCAGCCTGGCCAACATGGTGAAACCCCGTCTCTACTAAAAATACAAAAATTAGCTGGGCGTGGTGGCACATGCCTGTAATCCCAGTTACTGAGGAGGCTGAGGCAGGAGAATTGCTTGAACCACAACCTAGGAGGCGAAGGTTGCAGTGAGCCAAGATCGCGCCACTGCACTTCAGCCTGGGCTACAGAGAGACTCTGTCTCAAAACAAAAAAAGTTTAATGTTCTTATTGATGAACTCTAATCACAGCAATAATGTAAATTCATGCTTATGATACTCTGCTCCAAACACAAACCATTGATATGTAAATATTAATGAAGACAATGAAAAGATACTCACAAGCTCTAAAACAAGATGAATAACTCCACAGATCAGAAATGGAACAGCCTCACAGAGCATTCCGCCCTTGATATGCTGGCTGTACACCAACCCCAGAAACAGGCAGAGGTGGTAGGAAGTTCACCCACTGTGGGTCATGGACACTAAAAGTGTGCCACTTATAGGTGACTGGAGTCGAGCCCACGGATGGAAACCATACATGCTAGGCTGTGGCTCCCCTGCTAACAGTAAAAGGTGGAGGAACCTGCTGCCCCTGCTGCCTGAAGCGTATTTAAGGCTCCCAACCTGAGGAGGTAGCAGGACAGAGACACAGCCTCTGACCAAGAAGTAAACCAAGCCAACCACTGACTTAGTGACTGGACTGGCAGTAGCTCCAGAAACAGCAGAGCAAGAACTCCCTATTGCCAATATAATACCTGGTTCTGGTTTAGAGACTCTTGTGTGCCTGGCGGAAGCTACTATAAAACCACTGAGGGCCAGGCGCGGAGGCTCATGCCCGTAATCCCAGCACTTTGGGAGGCCGAGGCGGGTGGATCATGAGGTCAGGAGATGGAGACCATCCTGGCCAACATGGTGAAACCCCATCTCTACTAAAAGTACAAAAATTAGCCGGGTGTGATGGCATGCGCCTGTAGTCCCAGCTACTCAGGAGGCTGAAGCAGGAGAATCGTGTGAACCCGGGAGGCAGAGGTTGTAGTGAGCTGAGATCTCCCCACTGCACTTCAGCCTGGATGACAGAGCAAGACTCTTGTCTCAAAACAAAACAAAACAAAACAAAACAAAAAACACTGAAAAGCAGGCATCAACCAGGTGGGAGCTGAGGTGTGACAGCTTTCCAACTCACAGTGAGCAAAGTGAGCCTGCAAATGAAAAACATAATGCTACAAAGTTCACACAGCACAATCAGCAACCTACAGATGAATTTGCCCAAGATGAAATTCATATAATAAAACGCAGCCGGGCGCAGTGGCTCATACCTGTAATCCCAGTGCTTTGGGAGGCCAAGGCAGTTGAATCACATGAACCCAGGAGTTTGAGACCAGCCTGGGGAAGATAGTGAGACCTCATCCTGTCTCTACAAAAATAAAAGATGAGCTGTGTGTGGTGGGGCATGCCTGGAGTCCCAGTATGTGGGAGGCTGAGGCAAAAGGATTGCTTGAGCTCAAGAGTTTGAGGCTGGAGTGAGCTATGATCATGCCACAGCACTCCAGCTGGAGTAATAGAGCAAGATACTGTCTCTAAATAAATAAACAAGGCAAAAAATACTTTAAAATAGTGTAATTAAGATTAACATTCATTATGAAAGAATAAAAAATTTTGTGAAAGAAACAGAATTGAAGCAACAACGTGCGAATATGAAAAACAACCAATTAGAAGTCGTGAAAACCTAAATAGTCATGGAAACGTTTTTAAATCACTCGGTAGAAAAATAAACATTAGAATGGAATAAAAAATTAGTATATTGAAGGAGAAATTGGGAGAAAAATACGGATCTTGTTGAAAGCTCCCTCATTTTACAGATCGTAATTGATGTGGGGAAGGTCACAGACTGAGTGAGTAGGCGAGGTCTCCTGAATGCCAGGGCGCTGCTTTTTCTGCTACCTGTCAGTACCTCTCCTAATCTGCTTCCATCTTCTCTGGCAAAAACAAACGAAAGAAACGAGTAGTCTGCAAACATGGAAAGCAAAAACTGGAAATTTGAGAAGAGGGGTTATGGCCCAAGAGAGGCTTGGAAGAATTATGTCCTTAGGTGCCAAACTTACAGGTGCAATTTATACCAAAATCATTGGCAGTGGCCCTTTCCTTTCTCCTTTCCTGCCTCCCCTCCAACCCTCCTTTTTTCTTTTTTTTTTGATAGAATTTCCTTTGTTGCCCCTAACTCTTTATTAAAAGTATTACATGTGCAGAAAAGCTGAATGAACAACTACCTTTCACCTAAGCATTTGTTAACATTTTGCTATATTTGCTTTTCCTCTTCCCTGTGTGTACTTAGTTTTGTTTTTGTTGAAACGTAAGTGGAAAAAAAGTATTTTGTTGTTGAGAATAAGTTGCAGACAACATGATGCCTCACCCCAAATACTTCGGCATACATCTCCTCAGAGGAACCACAGTACCATGATCACACCTGAGAAGATTGTCAGTAATTCCGTACTATCATCTAATATCCAAGCCACATTCAGATTTCCCCAGTCGTCCCAAGAATGTCTTTTATAGATTGTTTTTGTCATCACTGTTATTGCTTGAAATGTCTTTTATAGGTTGTTTTTGTCATCACTGTTACTGCTTTATTTTCCTGTACCAGTATCCATCAAGGTTCCCATTGCATTGGTTGTTACGAAAAAGAAGGGAGACATTTTCTAGAAAAACAAATCTGGAAGTGGATCCAGGTGACTTATTTTCACCACTGTTTCTGTTGACTTTTGTGTATTCCAGGCTGAGATTTTGACTGGCCTCACAGTGGACAGCGCTGCAGATGCTGGGGAGGCTGCATTAGTGCTCTTGAAAAGGGGCTGCCAGGTGGTAATCATTACCTTAGGGGCTGAGGGATGTGTGGTGCTGTCACAGACAGAACCTGAACCAAAGCACATTCCCACAGAGAAAGTCAAGGCTGTGGATACCACGGTAAGTTTTAAAATTTAAGAATCATGTTTAGCCCTTGAAAATTGTTACTTAGTAACTAATTAGATGCTGCACCTGAATTTTTGGATAATGAAATAAAGGCCTAGTAAGTGATATGGTGAAAGAGAAGAACAACCAGGCAGGGGAACTGTGTTTTAATCCCTCTCTAACTCTCTGTGGGACTTCATGCAAGCAACTTGACCTCTCTGAGACGTTGTTTCCTCATTCATAAAATCAGAATAGCAGTAAAATTATACCTGTATTACCTATATCCATTCATTTATCCAGTCATTTATCCATTCATTTATCCAGTCATTCATTCAACAAATAGGGATTTGTGGAATACCTATTATGTCCCAGATATATGATAGTTGCTGGGGATATAGCAATAAATAAGGCAAAGTCTCTGCCCTCGTAGGGCTTAGATTCTAGGCAGTGAACAAGTAGCTGTGTCTTGCAAGCTTCTCATGTGAAATAAACAACAAGGAGCACTGGTTAAGCAGCGATCATTCTTTTAACCAACAAATTCTAGCAGCTAACATTTACTGCATGCTTGCCGTGTCTCTTTTGCATACATCTCATTTAATCTTTAAACAATTCTATGGGACAGGTATTATTTCCATTTTGCAGATGAAGAAACTTATACAGGATCACATTGCTGGTAGGTAACAGAGCTGGAGATTCGAAACTAGGCATATGGACTCCACACAGACATGTTTTGTGTAAGGTACTGTGCTAAGAACCAGTGTGCTAGGTGAACAAGCCATGGCTACAGAGTAGGAATGAAAAGGAAACAAGTTAGAAAAAAGACTCATGGTTCCCCCAGAGCTAGGGAAACACAAATTGTTTGTTTATTGTTAGAATTCAGAAGAGCTTGCCAGGCGCCACTTCATGCCTGTAATCCCAGCACTTTGGGAGGCTGAGGTGGGCGGATCACGAGGTCAAGAGATTGAGAACATCCTGGCCAACATGGTGAAACCCTGTCTTTACTAACAATACAAAACTTAGCTGGGCATGGTGGTGCGCACCTGTAGTCCCAGCTACTTGGGAGGCTGAGGCAGGAGAATCACTTGAACCCAGGAGGCGGAGGTTGCAGTGAGCCGAGATTGCACCGCTGCACTCTAGCCTGGTGACAGAGCAAGACTCCGTCTCAAAAAAAAAAAAGACAGAATTCAGGAGAGCGGACTAGAAAAGTAAGTAAACTAGACTTGAGGAAGAATAAACATTTTAGGGTTTTTATTTAGAGGAAACTGATAGATAATTATTCATAAAATATATTTTGGTTTGTTTTTATGCTTAGAAGCGACTTCAAAATGTGGGTCATTATGAAAAAAGAAGGCTGAGGGGATCTGATAAAGTTTTGGATGTGATTATACACTGAAAAATATTCAAGTGCAAGAAATGGTTATGTGACATGAAATTAACATCCTGGTTGCCTTTCAAAATGTGCTTTACCAGGTATTTGATAAAGTGTGTTTGGTGTTGCTATTGTCTTCATATTTAGTCATTTCTGAAACTATTAGTTTATTTTCTGTTTGTCAAGGACAAGAACCTGTATTTGAGGGGATCCTTAGTTCTGAAATCGATCCTCCATTAGACTAACACTACTTTAGGTCCTGACCTAAAGTGAAAAGACTCTGTGCATCTCCTGCTAAAAGTGAAATGAGAGTTCCTCAAAGACCTACGTAGATGCACAGAAGTAGCTCAGCCCCTATTCTCAGTGTCCATGTTAGTTACTACCCCTTTGGGTTGTAAGCACCAGAAGCACAACTCAGGCTTATGCAGGAAAAAGAATTTATTTGTTGCATATAATTGCAAAGTGTAAAGATATGGCAGAATGCAAAGGTTGAACGGTGTCATCCAGGCAAGTCAGGTCACTTGCTCGCTGGCTCCCTCCCTGTCAGCTCTGCCCTCCTCATAGTGGGCTGGAGCTCAGGTGGGTCCACTCCCTGCCCACACTGTGCCTCATGTCATGTCCCTGTCCCTGGTTTCAGATTCAAATCACTCTTATCAGAGGATAGGGAAGTGGATGCTGACAAGAAAACAGTAGAATGTCTAGTGTGTTTTAATATATCTAGAGATTTTTCATTTTCTTTCAGAATTTGAAGATGAACTATTAATTAGTACATAGGAAACTGAGGAAAATGTTTAAGTAAAGCAAATTTTCCCTTCTAGGTCATCTAGAACCTAAGGGGAAAAAGTATGATGAAGTGAATATAATCTTTGTACATGACGTGGCATGACTATAAATGCATAGTCATAACAATGTAAATGCCAATTCTAGATTTAACCAAAAATGGAGATAAGAATAATATTGTGAAGATGGGAGGATAAAGTAAGTGTGCATTTGCACACAGGGGGACATAAAACTAAATGCTCATCTTCCATAATTGGAACTCAAGAGATAATATCTAAAATTGACTTTTTTTTTTTTTTTTGAGACAGGTTCTCACTCTGTTGCCTAGACTGGAGTGCAGTGGCTCCATCTTGGCTCACTGCAACCTTTGCCTCCCAGGCTCAGGTGATCATCCTACCTCAGTCTCCTAAGTATCTGGGACTACAGGTACACGCTACCATGCCTGGCTAATTTTTATATTTTTAGCAGAGACAGGGTTTTGCCACATTGCCCAAGATGGTCTCAAACTTCTGGGCTCAAGCAATCCGCCCACCTCAGCCTCCTAGAGTGCTAGGATTATAGGCAGTGAGCCACCGTGCGCAACCCTAAAGCTGGTTTTCTAAAAGCAGTATAAGTTTATTGCCAGAAACATCAGATAATTACCAGAAGAAACCATTAAAAGAATTTAAAGTATTTGCCTCATGAAAATGGGAATGGAGAGAGATTGGGCATTTATACTTAAACCTTACATGAGTCCACAAAAACTTGTATGTGAATGTTCATAGCAGCATTATTCATAATAGCCAAAAATGGGAAAGAACCCAATGTCTATCAGCAGATGATGGATAAACAAATTGTGGTATATCCATACAATGGAATATTATTCAGCCATTAAAAAGAATACTGATATATACAACAACATGGATGAAGCTCCAAAGCATTATGCTAAGTGAAAGAAGCTAGATACAAAGGATTATATATTATATGATTCCATTTAAATGAAATATTTAGAATAGATCAATCCATAGATACAGAGCATAGATGGATGGTTGCCAGGGACTAGGGGGAGGAGGAATGGGGAGAAACTGCCTAATGGGTAAGGAGTTTTACTTTAGAGTAATGGAAATGTTTTGAAACTAGATAAGAAGTTGGTGATTGTACGACATTGTGAGGATACTAAATGCCCTGAGTTATTTATATTAAAATAGGTAAATTGTTAAATAATTATTTTTTAAAAGGAATGAAGTACTGATTCATGCTATGACATGGATGCACCTTGAAAACATACTACTAAGTAAAAGAAGCCAGGCATAAGAGGTCACATATTATGATTTTATTTCTATGAAATATCCAGAATAGGTATTATAAATCCATAGAGACAGGAAGTCAACTGATGGTTGCTGTGGAGAGTGACCACTAATGAGTATGGAGATCCTCTTTGGGGTGATGAAAATGCTCTGGCATCAGTGGTAACAGTTGGACAAGCTTGTGGATAATAGTAAAGAACACTAAAGCATACCCTTTTAAAGAGTGAATTTTATGATGCATGAATTATATTTCAAACAACAACGAAAAAGCTCCACCTAAGCAATTCACTCATGAATGGATATTCGTGATAAAGACTCTCCACTAAATTGCCCTACTGAATATATGTGAGTGGACTCTCGGCATCCCCCAGGTGGAGCAGCAGTGACACTGACAGGAACCAGGGTAGTGATTTTCTGGGTCTAGAATCTTCCTCATCTTTTTTATGCTATCTTCGTCCTCTCATCCAGCACTTTCATTATTAAAATTCTTACCTGTTCTGCACACAGCTGTGCAGCCTCTTCGTAAATCTGATAAAGAGAAGATAATTCACGTGGCGAGTGAGAAGCTCCCAGGGAGGCATTTTCTTCTGAACAAATGGGCTCTCTCACTTTTCTGTGAGGAGGGTATTACTTGCTCTCAGTCGGTATGTAACCTTCTTGCTTTTCTCTTCCTCCTAATCCCTTATTAAAAAGTCAGGGGTGACATGGATAGTGGAAACATCTTTAGTTTGTTGGCGTGTTGTCCACTCGAGGCAGACAGCCTGCCCTAGAAGAAGCCATTTCCCGTTCTACGTCAGTGCTTCTGCAGACTGCTATATTCAGTTTTGCCTCACTGTTAATAGTTGAATATATCACTTCTATTTTTACATCTGTTTTTCCCGTTGTACTAGAGTGAGATGGTGGCAGTAGCTGCAGATGTCCTCAGCTCAGTTTGGAAGACATGACAGATGTGTCTTTTCTCCCATTTCTACATGTTATCTGAATCTCAGCCTCCAAATGACAGAGCGTGCATGTCTGCCCTCTGTTCTTCCACCCTGAATGTTAGGGGGTTTGCCTGCTTGCGTTTGGGATTGCACTAAGCACTCCATAGTCAGAGACACACACCTAAGCGTAGTATATTTTAGGATTATTGTGCTACTGTGATATATTATAGCATTAGTTATCCCTGACTTATAAGCGCTGAAATTCTTGACATATAAATTGCTTTTCTTTATGTAAACGGTTAAGTCCTGGAATCTACAATAACACTCTCAAGAATTTAGTCCATAGGCTAAATCTGTCTTCTCAAGAATCACTCACTCTGTAATAATGCATGGGTATGTAAGTAAGCTGAGAACAAACAAAAGCCAGGGGCACAGGAAGTACATCTTTCCTGTTCTTTATTCTCCTTTCTATCCTTCACATTTGAGTCCTGTAGTGTTCAGAGTTGCTGATGAGGCAGTAGGCAGTGGCAGCCAGCTGCATGGGTGTCCCATAACTACTCAGGGCTTGAGAGTTAACTCTAAATTAGGATTGCACCAGTAAGAAGTAGAGATAATTTCTGTTAAAGTTTGCACGGAAGCACTTTCTTAGGATGAGGTGATTGCTGGGGCTGGCTGGTTACTCACAGGTTTCCCAGGTGACCCCTTGTATTCCTCTCATCCTGCGTTCTGGCCCACAGCCATCCCAGCTGTCTCAAGGATAGGGTTAATGGATCAACCTCTTAGGCCCCATCCAGTCTGACAGTTCAATCTTTGAAAACCTAGCATCTGAGGGGCCATTACTCCCGACTTGGTGTGACCTTTCCTCCGCCCTACATTCTCCTCTCCCCACCCTTGTCACTTCCACCAGTGGAAAGTCAAACTAATATTACAAAATGTACTTAGAACTAATGAATTGAGGTGATCTCAAGAGGTGTTTCTCAACGCAGGCAACCTGAGGCCCTGTTCCCTGCTTAGCCATAGTCCTGCTGGGAGGACTGAATACTCAGCAGTTCTTGCATGAGTACTGCCAGTAATAGTCTCTGTGACTCTCCTTGAACTGTGTTTCCCCAGCAGACTACTCTTCTTCTTCTCATCTCCTTCTTTCTGATCAACATATACTTTCTTTGCATGTGGTAGTTAGTTGAGTTTCTGAGGGGATTTGTGGCTCAGAAGCCATTTTGTCCTTGAATAGAGACTTTGCACATTTCTGTCCAGAAGCTTCTGTTATAGCCAAGATGTTTTGGTGTCCCTTACTGTTGATTGGCAATACTTGAGAAAGGGCTGGGTGAGTAAAATAATATGGTTTAAAAAATGGTCAAATCTTAGCTGCTAAAGAGGTAACTGTAAAGTAATAAGGCTAATTTTGAACTGCTCTGTCAAATTTTTTATCCAAGAACTGACTGTTGTTTCCTTCAAACCTTGACTTTAAGAGACTTACTCTGATACAGCTACTACTCAAAGTGCCTTTGGAAATCCTCTCTCAGAATTGTCTTGAGAGCCTTCATTATCACCTTTATTCCACTAATCACTTTTTCTACTTGTGAAATTAATACATACTTTAGTGTTCAAGGGGGGAAGGAGAGCAGCAACACAGAAAGGTATAAAGAAGAAAGTCAACTATCCATGATCCTTCCACTTAAAAGTGATTGTTATTAACCTTTGGGTGTAAATCCTTCCAGATTTTTTTCTATGCATAGTCATACACTTTTGAATATCTGCTTACAGACAATTTGAACATTTGCAATATTATAGGATTAATATGTGTAATTGCACATATTACAACCAGAAAATTACAACTACAAAATAGTGTAAATACAACTAAAAAAATCAAGTATTTCTCTAGAATAATATAAATAGGCAAGTCACTGAAGAAGAAATATGAAAAAAATAAATGAGACAATGCTTAACCTCATTAGAAGTCAGGAATATACACATTAACATAACAGTGAGGTCCTCTTTATTGCCCATAAGGTTGGCCAAAATTAAAATTTGAGAATGTTTAAGTCCAAGTAGATCACAAAACAAATATTATACAGTCACGTAATTATGGTGGGAATGTAAATTTCTACAGTGTTTCCAGAGGGGCAATTTGACAGTACTAATCTTTTTTTTTTTTTTTTCTTTTTGAGATGAAGTTTTCCTCTGGTTGACCAGGCTGGAATGCAATGGCTCAATCTCAGCTTGCCGCAACCTCTGCCTCCCCAGTTCAAGTGATTCTCCTGCCTCAGCCTCCCAAGTAGCTGGGATTATAGGCGTGCGCCACCACTTCCTGCTAATTTTTTGTATTTAATAGACACAAGGTTTCACCATGTTGGTCTGGCTGGTCTTGAACTCCTGACCTCAGATGATCCACCCACCTTGGCCTCCCAAAGTGCTGGGATTACAGGTGTGAACCACCACACCCAGCTGACAGTACTAATCTTTAAAATATACTTTCCCTTTGAAAATAGTAAATCTTGGCTAAGCATGCTGGCTCACACCTGTAATCCAAGCACTTTGGGAGGCTGAGGCAGGAGGATTACTTGAGGCCCAGAATTCAAGACCAGCCTGGGCAACACAGCAAGACCCTGTCTCTATAAAAAAAAAAAAGAAAGAAAGACAGAAAATAGTAAATCTCTTTCTAAGAGTGTCCTACAAAAATGCTCACATACACAAATATTTGTACAAGAATGTTTAATTCAACTTTGTTTGCAATAACCAAAAATTGAGGTGTGTCTTCCTAATCATCAATAGAAAAAGGGTAAATATTAATAATAATGTAGTGCCATTTACTTGAAAGTAACTCTCTAGCTATCTCTAAGTAAATGCATATTTTAAAATCTGGAAAGAACCTCACTAGCTGTTATGATTATTATTCATGGGAAGGGGAATAGGCTGGGGAGAAGGTGTTATAAAGGAGGACTTCTGTCTACTCCATACGCTACTGAATTATTTGAGTTTTTCCATAAGCCTGTATTTTTCATGTATTACTTTATAATTTGAAATAAATATGACTTTGGGACATGGCCAAAAGCTGTTTGGAGCCATATCTAGCAAGTAAGATCGGTGATACCATTTCTCTGAGGGTGTACTGGGCATTATCCTCACAAAGAACCTCTCAAGCAGTTCATAATCTTCATATAACTGGGCCAAGGAGCCCCTTGACGTAGGATAACCTCTGAATGGATAGACTCCTGATGCCAAAAACATAGATCTCCATTACCTTCCTATTGAGGGCACTTAAGGCTCCTTCAGTCTGGTTAGTTTATTATATACTTTGACAGGTTTTTTTTCTTAATCTTTTTAAAGAAATCATTCCTCAGAAAACATGTTATTTTATATAGTTCTTGGAAATACCAGAATAAATGTCAAAGCATCACTGTTTCTGATCGTCATTCAAATGTACAGCAGATCTTCAGACAAATTTTCTTCATGTTCGGGTTTTCTGAATGAATGAATCTGCTTATAGATTTCCATTTAACTCTTCAACCCTCAGTCTCACAATTAATCATACCTTGAGTGATCTTAAATCTGGCTTTTGCCACATTGCTTGGTCTTCAGTTGATGGAGTATCTGGAGTTGTAAAAGGGACCAGCCAATAGGTGACGTCTCATGTTTAGGTATTTGGTAGTTCACGTACTTCATCTCCCATTTGAAACAGTCGTGAATGGAATGGCTCATGAGAGATGGAGGAACATGTAACACCATGCTGTGGACTGAATTGCGTTCCCACCAAAATTCATGTTGAAGCCCTAACCCCCAATGTGACTGTATTTGAAGATAGGGAAAGAAAGCAATGGTTAAATGAGGTCATAAGGGTAGGGTCCTGGTTCGATGGGATTAGCATCCTTATAAGGAAAGACACCAGAGAGCTCGCTCTCTCGCTCTCTCCCTTTTTTCTCTCTCTCTCCTCTGCGTGCACACAGAGTCATGTGAGCACACAGCAAGATGGTGGCCACCTACAAGCCAAGAAAAGAGGCCTCAGAATGAAACCTACTTTGCCAGTACCTTGATCTTGGACTTCCCAGCCTCCAGAACTGTGAGAAATAAATTTCTATTGTTTAGGCTGTTCAGTCCATGTTATTTTGTTATAGCAGCCCTAGGAGCCTAATACATCCACGGAGTCAAGTGAATGTGCTTCAGAAGTGACCTGAAGTGAATGCTAGAAAATTGGCTGTTCTGTAAGGAGAAAATAATCCAAAGCAAACTAAGAGGACTGGCCTAAATCATCATTTTAGTGAAATATCTCAAGGGTTTTTGCATATGGTTTAACTCTAGTCATCAGTCCCAGTGGCTAAGAGCAGATGATGGCCTGAGTTCTAACCCTGATTTAGCCATTAACCAGTGGTGCTGCTTTGGGCAAATGATTTCTTATGTTAGGGGCTCAGGTTGTTCACCCAAGCATGATGTGTCTGGTGTGGCTGATCTCTGAGGCACCTCTGACCTCTGAAATTCCTTAGTTCATTAGCCTCTGAAATTAGATTCTTTGGGGACATGAGGATTCTTTAGGCTAACAATAAAAGCTGGGCACCACTCTGTGCCAGGCATCATGCTGGACTCTATGCATTACTTCACATCCTCAGAACAACCTGCAGGATGAGTTTTTGACTATTTGAGGGAGGAGGCAACTGTGGTTCTCAAAGGTTACTTGGCCTGCCCAAGGGCCTACAGCTGGTAAGTTGGCAGAGCCAGGATTGATTTTAAGTTGGTCGGTCTGCCTGTCTGTCTGTCTCCAACACCCATGGACTTGCTACCTCACTCACCACACTGTCTTGTGATTTGGTGACAGTCTGCCTACCCTTCACTCTCTCTTATTTGACTTTCCAGCACTGACTTTCCTTGTCACTTCTCATGATACAGGCTTCTTTTCTGTAGATCTTCAGAAGCGGCCAGATCTTGAAAAGGCCTTGCTTACTTTGTACAGTACACTGCAGCCTCATTTAAATGAAATAATCCATGTATACCCTGAGAACAGTACCTAGCACATGTAAGCGCTCAGTATGTGTTAGTTCTCACTAGTACATCCCTGTATATCTGATTGTTCACTTTACCACTTTATGGATCATTTGGGTACCAGGTAGCATAGACCAGGAGCTTGTATCACCCACCATTAAGCAGAATGAATATTCTCTTGGCTCTGTACATTAGTACAGTGTACCATGATGCAACTCCAGCTTCTTCCTACCATGGTAAGGAGCAGGACCACATGGTGATATGGTTTGGCTCTGTGTCCCCACCCAAATCTCATCTCGAATTGTAATCCCCAGGTGTCAAGGGAGGGACCTGGTGGGAGGTGATTGGATTATGAGGGCACTTTTTCCCATGCTATTCTTGTGATAGTGAGTGAGTTCTCACGAGATCTGATGGTTTTATAAGGGGCTCTTCTCCCTTCCCTTCACACGCTCTATCTCACCTGCTGCCATGTAAGATGTGCCTACTTGTCACTTGTCATGATACAGGCATCTATAATTGCTCCTTTTCTGTAGATCTTCAGAAGCTGCCAGATCTTGAAAAGGCCTTGCTTACTTTGTACAGTACACTGCAGCCTCATTTAAATGAAATAATCCTTGTATACACTGAGAATAGTGCTTCCTTCCACCGTGATTGTAAGTTTCCTGAGGCCTCGCCAGCCATGCGGAACTATGAGTCAGTTAAACCTCTTTTCTTGATAAATTACTCACTCTTGGGTATTTATAGCAGTGTGAAAATGGACTAATACACATGGACAGTGATTTGCAGGATGATGCCCATTCCAGACAGCAAAGGTTCTGGAACAACTCATGTTCTTTCATTCCCATCATTGAATGATCAAACCTGGAGGAGAGGTGCACTACTCTCAGAGACTATAACCAAATCATTTTTTCTTTAAATTTATTTAAGTAGGAGCTAAACTATAAAGGTTAGTGAAAATGTGATTCTTATTTTTTAACATTCACAAACTAGCTTTTTAGTTGAGGCAACCTCCTGCCCATCCTTAAGGTTCATCTCAGAGAGTTCTCTTTGGGCAACCCCACTGCTTAGTACAATGCTTGGCATATAATAACAGGCCCTCTGCAAATAATAAAAGAGTTCTAGTTCCTTCTGGGAAAGTAACTAGTTTGAGTGTTAAGAGTCGCTTACCCTCCCTGAGTCTTAGTTTTCTCAGGGGACTAGGGGATCAATTGGATTTCTTACATTCTTTAGGTTCTACATTTAAGATGCCCAGGGAAACAATAATCTTAGATATAAATGCTCCCTATAAATGATTTGCAAACAGAATAATTACCTGGTTTTCCATTTTTAAACATATCCTTAGATTGTTTTATCTACAGTCATACAAAGGCCAGGCCAAAAAAACTAAGTTACAGAGAGTGCACAACATCTCTGAAATCGTCATCATAGAATAAAGAAAACCCAAATGAAGTTCCGAAATAGCCCTGTTAACCTTAGAAGTGATATTAGTAAAACTCTGCAGACTCTGGTGGCTAGAAAAAATGAAGAAGACAAAAAGAAGTTCACTGACTGTAAGGAAAGGACAGAGGACAAGATAATTGCAGAAGAGATGGATAGACAAGGCACAAGACATCTGTCATGCCCAGGGGGCCATATTAGCTCTATTACATTACTTCCACATCAACAGATCACCTCATTTATTAGCTAATCAGGCAGAATTCAATATTTTAAATTATCTTTCTTAATCCTGCATGTGATCAGTTGAATACCCAGGGCTCCAGAAATCTAATTGTAACTGCTTACCAGAAATGTCATCTTCACTTTGAGGAACTGAACCAGGGCCAAATCTAAGGCTGTTTTCTCCATTTTCCCAAGGTACTATCCCACAGTCAGACCTGGACATGCGTGTACATGTGACTACCGCCCAACAGCTTAGGGGCTCCCTGAGGAGATGTGGGCCCCTGGCCCTGCTTCAGAACTCAAATATGGCCAGGGACTGAAAGAGGAATATGGTAGTAGAGAAGAGGGGTATGGAAGTGGATGTAGAGTACAGAAAAGGAACTGTTGTTTCAGCCTTGGAAAAAGTCAAGAGAGAACTAAATCTAGATTTAGAATGTTCTGTGGGCCTAGACATAAGATAGTCCCTCTGCCCAGTAAGAGGGGATTGTATAAGGTTATAGGATCTTGCTTACCCATCTACGATGAGGATTTCGCTTCCTCTTAGCTTCTTACATCTAACCCCACCTGTCCACCCTCCTTACGCTTCTAAGACATTGGTGTGATAATATGGCAGTGAGCCTGGGGTCTACTCCTCACCCATCTTCCTGGGATATTGTAATGGTGTTCTCAGGAGCAAACCTGCCAGGACAACACAATAGATTTTCTAAGTGGTTTCCATTGAGTGACAGTGTTTCTAGGGTAGACCTGAAATTATGAGGAGGTGAAAAAAAACCACCTAGAGCCAGGCACGATGGTGCATACCTGTAATCCAGCACTTTGGGAGGCAGATGTGGGCAGATTGAACTCAGGAGTACAAGACCAGCCTGGGCAACATGGCAAAACCCGGTCTTGACAAAGAAAAGTTAGCCAGCATGGTGGCACACGTCTGTAATCCCCACTACTTGGGAGGCTGAGGCAGGAGGATCACTTGAGCCTGGGAGACCAAGGCTACAGTGAGCTGAGATCGTTCCACTGTACTCCAGCCTGGGCAACAGCAAGACCCTGTCTCAAAAAAAGAAAAAAAAATGCCCAGAGCCAAACCATAGAACCCATGGCAGTGGGAGCCATGCCCATTGCCCTCAATGCCCATTATTGCTGATAGAGTTGAACAAGGGAATAGAAAAAGAGGTGTCTGGTTCATAGCTTGCTGAACTCTGCCCTTTGTATAAAAGTGTGTGCATGTGTGTGTGTATGTGTGTTGTAGGTTAATGGTGTGTATACTTTGCGTGTCTGTGTTGATGGCATGTACTGTGAATAAACAGTTAATTGCATGAATGCCATGTGCTTATGTGTACGTGTGTGTGAAAAGAATGTACTGCTGTGGGACAGAGTTTAAAGCAGGTATAAAGCAATTCATTCTTGCTTTCCTCTTCCTATTTCAGTTCCTTTAAGAACAAATACAAAAGTGTTCTGTACTGTGGTACAGCCCCTGAAAAAGTTATGGATTTGGAGATCAAAGGGATCCAGAGATTAGGTGAAGTACATCTCCCCTAAGAGATGCTCTAAAAACTGAAAATTTTATATTGTTTTCTTTCCTTGGTCAAGCAAACCAAAATTAGAAAAAGAAAGATTATAGTGACATCTGCTAGGTGTCTTCCCCATGACTGTCCTGTTCCCAGTTAGGAAAATCTTTTCCCTTCGTTTAGTATTCTCTTTAACTTTTAGTGTTAGTATGTAGGAATCTAATTGTTTAGATCAAGTTGTATGTGACTATAATTTGCATCAAATACATACATTTATTTCTCCCCTCACTAGTCCAAGCCAAATCAGATTGCCTCTCTTTCCTTCCTTCCTTTCCTCCTTTTATTCTTCCTTCCTTCAAATGATGAAATATTTCAACCATACTGAACAGTATAGAGAATAATGTCATGAACATCCATTGACTCACCACCTAGCTTTATTAATTTTTAACATTTTGCTATTTTTGCTTCTGATAGTTTTTAAGAAATAAAATATTACAAACACACTGTGACTCCTGTGTTTAAGACGCTTAGTGTTACGAAGAAGTTAGCTTTTTTTCTTTTAAGAGATTGGGTCTCACTTTGCCACCCATGCTAGAGTGCAGTGGCACCATCATAGTTCACCGTAGTCTCAAACTCCTGGGCTCAAGCCATCCTCCCACCTTAGCCTCCTGAGTAGCTGGGACCACAGGCATATACCATTATGCCCAGCTGATTTTTTTTTTTTTTTCTAGAGCTGGAGTCTCACTTTGTTGCACAGCTTTGTCTCATACTCCTTCCTGGTTTCAAGCAATCCTCCCACCTCAGCCTCCCAAAGTGCTGGAAATACAGGCATGAGCCAACACGCTGAGCCAGAACTTAGCTATTAATAATACATTTGAAGACAGTATTCATTTATTAAAATGTCTCTTGTTCTTTGCCATTTTGCAGTTTTACTACAGGGAACCTAGATCTGAATTTATTTATACTGCTTATGACTCTTCTTCCTGAATCTCAGTATTTATGTTTTTCGTCAATTCTGAAAAACTCACAACCATTTTCTCTTATTGTTGCCTTTCCCCTATTTTCTCTGGGAACCCTGTTAGATATTCATTCTCTCTCTCTCTGTCTCTTTCTCTCTCTCTCCACATATATATAGATAGAGATATATAGACAGAGATATATGTAGACCTTCTCTTTCTATTCTTCATGTCTTTTAAATTTTGTCTCTTCCATAATTTCCATATCCTGGTCTCTCAGTGCTATATTCTGGGTTATTTCTTCAGGTCTTTTGCCCAGTTCATTAATTGTCTTTTTAGCCATGTCTGATTTGTTTAGAAACCTGTTTTTGTGTATAGAAACCACATATTTTATCTCTAAAATTTCCATTTGATTCTATCTCAAACCTGCCCATTCTTTCATATGGTAGATTCTTCTTTTAAAATTTCTTATTTTGTCTTTAGTCATTTTAAACATATATCTGTAGTTTCTTTTAGCTGACTCTATTATCTGAAATTGCTGAGGACTAATTTCATGTCTAACTGTTTACTCTGTTTCATGGTAGATTGTTTTGTCATATGTTTTATAATTGTGGGCTGTGAGCTTATCTTCAGTGGTACTTTATCTGTGAGAATGCTATGTAGTCTAGGTTGAAGGTATTTCTTGCCAGAGAAATTTGCCTTTGCTTCTGCCTGCTGCCCCAGGAGTATCCCTAGCTGAGGAATACTTTTATTTTGATCTCTTGGCTTGTGAATTTCTGGCCACACAGGTAGTATAAATTTCAAAACCCAAACTGCCTAAAAACAGGATCACGTTACAAAGTCTCAGTAACAGGATTTGTTGCTGTTTCTCTGAGCCGGTGCTGGAATTTTTTTTTCCTGGTTCATCTTTTCTGTAGGAGTCTTAGTTCCAGCATTCCACTTTGCTTGAAACCCACCTTTTGTCCAAACATGGCCCTTAAAACTGAAGCCCCAAGATTACCAGGACCAGCACACTGCTTGGATGGCCATAGTTTATGCTCTTGCCATGCTAGTTTTTAGAACTCTCTTTGTTTTTGGACTCTGGGAAAATCTGAATTCTATTTTTTAGATATATTAATAGTAATAAGGCTTCTGTTTTATCCCAGAATTCTGAGTATCTTGTAGAAGGAGAGTTTTCAGAACTCTAGGCTACAACATTGCTACAAAGAGAAGCCTAAATTGGGTTTCTTCACGGGCGGTGATCACAGTCAGGGTCCTCAGGCTGCCTTTCATCTTATTCTCAGAGCGTCGTGGGAGTTCCAAGACTAAGGATACAAAAGCGACCTCTAGAACTGAAAACAGTTCCTTAAGAAATAGGAAATACCCTATTGGAAAGAATGGCAAAATGGAATGAGGCATATCCCACTGTATACTTTCTTATTCAGCACACTTTGAATTTCCCACACGCCACACAGTGGATATACACTGGTATACCAGGGACACACCGACACAATAAGACAGTCCCTGGCCACAAAGAGCTTGGAATCTAGAAGAGTGCATAGTCCATACAGTCAGAATGAGAAGTCTCATGGTGATGTAGTGGAGGGAGCCCACCTAGTCTGAGGAGCCCAGGGAAGCTGTCTGAGAGGATAAGGGGAGGAGCCGAGCTGAAGCATAAGGCAGAGGCCACTTGGTAAAGTGGCACCCAGGCAGAGGCTGCAGCTCATGAAGCAGCTAAAGGGAGCATGGCATATTTGTGCTGCTTCAAATAGTTCTATTTGGAAAGACCTGAGTACAAAGGAGAATGGGAAAGGATGAGGTGGAGAGGTGGCAGGGTTGGGTTGTAAAAGGTCTCCTTTGCCACTTTGGGGAATTCACACTTCTGAGGGCAATGGGGAGCCATGTAAGCAAGGGATGCATTTGATCAGATTTATACTGTATAAAAAGATTAATATGGCTGCTGTATGAAGAATAAATTGGAGTTTACAAGACTGGAGTCAGGGAGAACAGTCCAGAGACTGTCGTATTGATCTGGGTGAGAGATGGTGGCAGCCTGGACTACGGAAGTGGAAATGGGGATTCTGAGAAGTGGGTTTGAGAGCTCATGGGAATTCAGGTGACATAAAGATAGTTCATTTCCTTAAAAAAAAGTGGGGACAGGGAGAGATAACTAAGATGATTATTTCGTAGTTGAAACAAACAGATCATTCTGTCAGTCTGAGTGGTTTTCCACATTTTTTTTACTCTGACTCACGTAAAGGCTAAAACCTACTCCCACTAGAAAGAGTTCCTGTCATCAGTGATTCTCTGCATACAGCACAGAAAGATGCCTATATAACTTACAAAAAAAATAAAATTAAAATCTCAGGTGATCCCTAAATGCCCTTCCATCCAGTATGCCTGGCTTCTAGGGAATCACTGATGTATGTAACAGGCAAGCATTTGGAGCAGAAATCGATCCTTCACTTAAAGTAACTGACATTTGAAGTAACTCTTTTGCAACATAATGCTAGTTCAGATACTTGCCCTACCACCTGTGCCTTAGACACTAGCTTATTCCTGGTGGAAACACAGCCTTCACGTAATTATGCATCCTTCCCTGATAAAGTGACAAATCAGCCAGTATATGACGAATTTGAGTTGTGTAGACAAATATACCAGGTGCACCAGCCAAGACAGACACAGTTGGTTATGAATCATCCACACCAGCTTTCAGTGCAGTTAGATTCACAGAACAATTGCTCAGTTCCTTCCTTCATTTTCACAGTGTAGACCTGGCTCAAGACCCAAGAGTGAAGCAGCAAGTGTGAAGAAGCAGAAACATTATAAATAACCCAGAGAATCCTTTTATAACAGCAACTGCCTACTGATTTTGTGGCCTAACAGCTCGAGCAAAAACGAATATAAATACAACATTGTGCAATGACTAATTACTCAAAATTTTGTGCATCAGCAGAAGTGGAACCTGTGGTTGGTGCTAATATTATGAAATGCCTTTGCTGTTTAATAATCTGGTAGCTCTATATTATTTAGCATGCATTTTTCTTGAAGAACAATGATTTTATTTCAAGTACCTCTGACTGAAATAAAAAAGCAGCTGTTAGAAGATGAACATTTGGCAGAAAATATTTTAGCGAATCTTTTGTAAGATATTAAGTCCTACTGGATTAATTGTTTTCTGTCTAGAATGGTGGAGTCACAAAAAAAAGGCGATTGCTGACCACAAAAGGCAAAAGGCCAACCTTTAGAACTCAGTGAATCACTAACAGACATTTTAGTTTTAATTGCCATTTATTCACCAATATATATACAAAGCTCTCATTAATATTGCCTGAAGAATGGGCCCTTTTTAATTCCATTTTTAGCTCACTCTCAGGATTCCACTTCTCTTTTATTAATGTGGAATTCTTTAAATTATAGAATAAATTAACCCACCGCAGACATTTTGGGCAGAATGGGGTTTTCAGCAAATTTTCAGCCTCCACAGACCATTCTTCTCAGCAGCTTGCCAGCCAGCAGAGCAGTGAGGGCCATGGCTGGGAGCAGCACCTGCCCCTGAACTTGAAGAGAGGCTAGAGCAGCCCACTGGGCTCCTGGCCCAAGCACACTCTCAGGGTGACAGTGTCCTTCACATGTTCCTTAGGCTGGCCAAACAACGGATATGTCAGTGGGTAAGCCACATCACCATAAGGCTACTGGACACAGCCAGTTTCAGCCAAAGAACATTATGGTTGAGCTGCATTGATGTAGCCATATTGACTCATGGACAATTTTCACAACATTATAAGCAAAACAGAAAATATTCTTTTTTAATTATCAAGAAATGTGAAAAAACAAAGAGCTTCATCTTATCTCCAGTTCCCATTCCTGGGGTGAAGTGAGTGATAGGTAAAGATTAAAAATGGAAGAGTTTTCAGACATGGCTGAAGATTACCTATAGGGTGAGGCTCAGGCTTAGGCCGAGGGTGGAATGAGGTATAGAAAAGGGAAAGGATCAGGCATGTCTGTTCTGTATATTATTTGGTAATACAAGACAGTATATCGACATTTTTACATGGTCATTTTGACGCAAATGTTATCTCAAAACAGCTTCATCAAAATGCTCCACTTCAGTCCTGGTCTGACCAGCCAGCCCAGAGCCTATCACAAACTAACAAAGCTGAGAATGGACCCTGAGACACAGTCAGTCCCCAGATGGAGCCAGCCACTGGCCTCTGTCAATATGAACTAATGACTGACTTGGACCAGGAGCCATTTATCACCAATAGTGGGGCCACATCTGTCCATGGCACCAAACTGTGAGGTAGGTTGAACACCACAACCAAGCACCTCAACCTGTGTGAAGGCTGAGATGACCGAGACACACTGCGTCAGGCAGGGGATTTCTTTTGTCTTTGACTCAATTTTAGACGGATTCCAAGTGATGCAGTTATGATTATCTGTACTCTTTTTTACAAATGGTTACTAAATACTTGTAGGGTACCAATAAAGGAGGAATCTGGCAGTTCTGGGATGAAGGTTAATAGAGTTTCTCTTGTTCTGTAGTAGGTTGAAATTTAATCAGTGTATTGAAATTCAGAAGATTAGTGTCGTTGGTAATACTACTTACAGTTGCTTTGGGCAGGGCAGTGCTGCCCTGAGCATATCTTAGCCCCACCTTACTTTGATTTTGCACTCAACCCCTTATTGATCCTTCTCTGTTCTCACCTATCTTAATGAAAAAAGGCTTTAGCCTCATAAACCTCATTCCAGATAGAAATACATAATTCAAGAGAAACACTGATGTCAAAGAAGAGAAGGCATACCAATTTGTGTCAGCATTTGCTGTAAATTAGAGAGGAGTACAAGGAGAGTTTAATGTAATGTAGAATTGGAATTAAAATAGAACCAATATTTAGGCAGTCCTCCGCCTCTTTTTTTCCCTGCTGTGACATGAAGGATTGACTTTCTCTCAGCTCAAGTATCTAATGTAGTTCATTTTTTTTCCTTTCTGCTGGGATTCCCCCCCCCACACACAAAATACTGCATATTTATTTCTGGCATCCAAAATTAAATATTTTCACCTTTTCCATTCCAATCACAACCAAAAACTCAGGAAGAGTTGGAGTTTCCCTCCTCATCACACCTTTGCAGCATAGAAAGGACCTCTGGTGGCCGGGCGTAGTGCCTCACTCCTGGAATCCCAAGGCCAAGACAAGAGGATCGCTTGAGCCCAGGAGTTGCTGGAGACCAGCCTGTGCCACATAGAGAGACCCCATCTCTACAGAAATAATTTTTTATAGCCAGGTGAGATGGCAAGTGCCTGTAGTCATAGCTACTCAGGAGGCTGAGTTGGGAGGATCGTTTGAGTCCAGGAAGGGCAAAGCTACAGTGAGCCGTGACTGCACCACTGCACTCCAGCCTGGGTGACAGAGCAAGACACTGTCTCAAAAAAAGAAAAAAAAGACCTCTGCCATGCCAGTATAGTGAGTTCAGCTGTTGTAAATATTAATCCCTCCTTAATACAGTACTAATGTGGGTGTTACCGCCATGGTTTCTTTTTTCCTAAGCTGGAGTATAAAAGGTTGATAGTGAACATCTCACAATGTAAATTTGTACAAGATGTTCCTGTACACTTGTGAGAATTCTTTAGCACACATCCAAGAGTGTTCTTCCTTTTAAAGTGGTCACGTTGGGAACCTTCACATTCAGACCACATGTTGTTTTCAGAACCTTTTTGGAGCTCTTTATTTGAATTTTTGCCAGAGCTGATCTTGTTCTTTACAGTTGTCCATTGCTTTTGGCCAATGGTGGAGTTCCCTAGCTTGATCCCTCACCTTAATAATTAGACTTGGCTTTAAACAATTCACTCTTTCCAGAAATAAATTCCTTAGGATATGATTCTCAAAATATGGCCCTAATGCCAGCAGTATCAGCATCACCTGGGAAGTCATTAGAAACACAAATCCCAGGCCCTACCTTAGATTTAATGGATCAGAAACTCTGGGGATGGAGCCCAGCAGTCAGTGTTTTAACAAGCCCTCCAGGCGATTCCAGTGCACGCTTAAGTTTCAGAACCACTGACAGATGAAATGTGCCTCCATTGAAGATATTCAAAGATATGCTACAGATTTTGAAGGTACTGAAGAGAAGTTTCAAAATATTTTTGAGCAAAGTTAGAATACATTTATGGCCTCCTCAGAGGACTGCTTTAATGGGGACTGGGCTTTAACCAAGGTGTTCAGTTCTATCACCTAGCCATCTGACCTTGAGCAAGTTCTTACACTTGGTTTCTCATGTGGAAAATCAAAGACCCACCCTACCTACCTCACAGGATTGCAAGGAAATTCAAATTTAATCACATCTGCAAACATGCCCTGTAAACCAGAAAGTGCTGTGGAAAAGTGAAAGTAATGTCACTCTGCAGGCAGAATTCTGGTAGCCTGCGCATTATGTCAGGGAAATGAGTGGGGCAAAGGCTTATATTTATCATTTCGCTGGCCAGATATTCCTTTTTGTCTATATAATGGCCTTATGGCTGTGTCTCAGATTCTGCCATTTCAGTCCAACAATTCATCTGGTATTAAGAGAGAAAAACCATTGCCTGATTAGTAGCTATAAAATGCAAGGAAAATATTAATATATCCATTTTCAGGTCAGTCCTGGTGGCTCACGCCTTTAATCCCAGCACTTTGGGAGGCCAAGGCTGGAAAATTGTTTGAGCCCAGAAGTTTGAGACCTGGCAACATGGCAAAACCCTGACTCTACAAAAAAAATACCAAAAAAATTAACCACCTACCTGTAGTCCCAGCTACTTGGGAGGCTGAGGTAAGAGGATCACTTGAGCCCAGGAGGTTGAGCCTACAGTGAGCTGAGATTGTGCCATTGCACTCCAGTCTGGGCAACAGAGTGAAACCCTGTCTCAAAAAAAAGAAAAGAAAAATATATCCATTTTTTGGCTGGGTGTGGTGGCTCACGCCTGTAATCCCAACACTTTGAGAGGCCAGTGTGAGTGGATTACTTGAGATCAGGAGTTTGAGAATAGCCTGGCCTGTATGGTGAAAACCCATCTCTACTAAAAATATAAAAATTTCCCAGGCATGGTGGTGCACGCTTATAATCCCAGCTACTCAAGAGACTGAGGCAGGAGAATCGCTTGAACCCAGGAGGCAGAGGTTGCAGTGAGCTGAGATCGCGCCACTGCACTCCAGCCTGGGCGATAGAGTGAGACTCAGTCTCAAAAAAGTGAAAATTAAAAAAAAAAATATATATATATATATATATCAATTTTCAAACTTGCTGTTCCCTACAAGGTCCCAGGAAAGCTCGGAAATGAGCCATCAGGGCTAACTACATTGCGTGGATACTGAAGCTCTCATGCCTAGAACATGGCACACACTAACAGTGCAAGGGTCTATCCTAAAACCATCATTTTATGCCTGTGCAGGGGTGTCTGGACCTTCAAAGAGGGAGCTCAGTGCTCATTGCCACACATTAATCACTGCAGAGAGACTGAAAAGAAAAGCCCTCAAGAAAATCAGATCTATGGAAACCAAGATTTACAGACCAAACCAGTTAATGCAAGTTTGTCCAACACAAATTTGTAAACTTTCTTAAAACATTATGAGAATTTTTCTGCGATTTTTTTTAAACCTCATCAGCTATCGTCAGTGTATTTTGTGGCCCAAGACGATTCTTCTTCCTGTGTGGGCCAGGAAAGCCAAAAGATTAGACACCCCTGATGTATCTGTGTTCAAGAAGAATGCGGATGGATTTTTACCTTAGAGATTAGCCTTTACAAACAACTTCATCACAGAAATTCTTTTTTTTTTTTTTTTTTTTTAAGACAAGGTCTCACTCTGTCACCCAGGCTAGAGTGCACAGCTCACTGCAGCCTCGACTTCCTGGGCTTCAACAATCCTCCCACCTCAGAGTACCTGGGACCACAGGTGTGCACCACCACACCTGGCTCAAGTTTCACATTTTTTTGTAGAGACGAGGCTTTGCCATCTTCCCCAGGCTGTTCTCAAACTCCTGAGCTCAAGCAATCCGCCAGCCTTGGCCTCCCAAAGTGCTGAGATTACAAGCTTGAGCCCCCCGTGCCTGACCAGGAATTCTTTAACAGCAAGCTTCTGGTGCATTTATAATTTAATTTGAAAACTTTACAAACTCTTTAATGAACACTTCTGGGCAGGAAGGAAGCTAAACCTGTTGCCTCAGTGCTTATTGGAAATGAAGCTTCAGAAACACAGAACCACCTGGCCAACACCAACTTCACTTTTCACACAGTGTCAGCTAAAATCAAGATTAGGTGTGAGTATATTAATAATTGGTTAATTATGGTTCCATTATTGGATAATTATGGAACAATAAGCTATTGGTTAATTATAGAATTAGAATATGAAATGATTTTGCTCAAAAATGTGTCCCCACTTAACAAATCTCTAGAGACAAAGTAGATAAGTGGTTCCTAGGCCTGGGGATGGTGGGGAGGAATGAGGAGTGACTGTTAATGAATATGAGGTTTCTTTCAAGGGAGATGAACATTTCTAAAATTAGATTGTGGTGATGGTTGCTCAACTCTATACTGAAGAACATTGAATTGTATACTTTAAATGGCTGTATTACATGTATATTAATTACACATATTTTTTAAAATCCAATAGCTAATGAATTATAGAGCCAAGACCAAAAAAAAAGTGCCTATTTAAACAACAGAAGCAAAAATAATATCAAAACTTTGCTGCATAAGGTTTTAGACTTGATTCATATGAAAGTGGTCATTTGAAATACCTTAAGCCGGAAAATACTTTTTTTTTTTTCTTGAGAGTCTCGCTCTGTCACCCAGGCTGGAGTGCAGTGGCATGATCTCAGCTTACAACAATCTCCACCTCCCAGGTTCAAGTGATTCTGCTGCCTCAGCCACCCAAGTAGCTGGGATTACAGGTGCACACCACCACAGCGGCTAATTTTTGAACTTTTTTTGTGTGTAGATGGGGTTTCACCATGTCAGTCAGGCTTGGTCTCGAACTCCTGACCTCAAGTGATCTACACCTTGGCTTCCCAAAGTGCTGGGATTACAGGCGTGAGTCACTGCACCTGGCCCGTGCTCTGTCTTTTAATTGCAGAGTAATTAAAAAATGGATTATCTCAGACTAATAGATTTTTTTTTTTTTTTTTTTTTTTTTTTTTTTTTTGAGACAGAGTCTTACTCTGTCACCCAGGCTGGAGTGGCACAATCCAGCAGGGGCACAATCTTGTCTCACTGCAACTTCTACCCCCTGACTCAATCAATCCTCCCACCTTTGCCTCCCAAGTAGGCGGGACTATAAGTGCATGCCACCAAACCCAGCTAATTTTCGTATTTTCTGTAGAGACAGGGTCTCACCATGTTGCCCAGGCTTGTCTTGAACTCCTGGCCTCAACTGATCCTCCTGCCTCAGCCTCCCAAAGTGCTGGGATTACAGACATGAGCCATCACACCTGGCTAATAATTGAAATTTAAATGTCAAAAATCAAGGTGGCTGGTAGTAGAAGGCAAAGTCACGAACATTTGCAACATAATGGTTTGTCATGTTCCCTACAGATTTCTTTAGAAAAAAAAATCAGTACTTACATAATAATGATAAGAAAACTGAACTCTCACTGTCCTTCATGATGCTCATAAACTGACCTGGTTAGGGAAGGCTGCAAGGTTGAGGTTCAGGAAAGGATGTGATCTCATCCTTATGATAGAAATTGCACTGATAAGTTAGAAAAATTCAGATTTTGGCCTGGTACAGTGGCTTGTGCTTGTAATGCCAACACTTTGGGAGACCAAGGCAGGAGAATCACTTGAGGCCAGGAGTTTGAGACCAGCCTGGGCAACAAAGAGAGACTCTGTCTCTATAAAAATATTTTTTAAAGAGAAAAGAAAGAAAAAGAAAAATTCAGATTTGAGCTGTGGAACTGGGCTCTTGTGTAAGTGGCGTTGTGCCTAATGGTATGTTCACAAACAGACGGCTCAGTCCTGTCTGCATAGGGGAGAACCTTTCCACTTTCCCACCTTGGGAAAGATAGGCCATGCCATGCTGGTTTTCATCTTCTTGTTAAATTCCTCACCCCAGGGGTTGAGCTTCCCCAGGACTCACTGGTGGCCATGGAGACTGTAGATGGAGGTACACAGGAGAGGAACTGGCTGACAGAGGTAGGGATTTCTGGTTCAGTGGGAGGAAAGCAGGGAGATATTAGCATGCATTAAACTTAGGGTTGCTGCTTAGGGCTTTTTTTTTTTTTTTTTTTTTGAGACGGAGTCTCCCTCTGTCGCCCGGGCTGGAGTGCAATGGCCGGATCTCAGCTCACTGCAAGCTCCGCCTCCCAGGTTCACGCCATTCTCCTGCCTCAGCCTCCTGAGTAGCTGGGACTACAGGCGCCCACCAGCTCGCCCGGCTAGTTTTTTGTATTTTTTAGTAGAGACGGGGTTTCACCGTGTTAGCCAGGATGGTCTCGATCTCCTGACCTCGTGATCCGCCTGTCTCGGCCTCCCAAAGTGCTGGGATTACAGGCTTGAGCCACCACGCCCGGCCAGGGCTTCTTAACTCACTAGAAGACCCTAACTGGGCCACTGGTAGTTCTTTGGGACAAGAGGTCCTGCTTCATTTTTTTCTCAAACTTAATTTTTTATCATCACCCACTCCAAGGAAACTTTTGAGACTTTTTTTTCCTAATCACTCTCCCTCTTCCCCCATGAAATTTTTATACCACGTACACACATACACACACACACACACACACACGCACACACACATATGTTCCTTGACCTATAGTGGGATTACATTCAGATAAACCAACCGTAAACTGAAAATATAATTAATCGAAAATGCGTTTAATACAGCTAACCTACTGCTATACTTGAGATGTTGTCCCTGCCAAATCTCATGTTGGATTGTAATCCCCACTGTTGGAGCTGGGGCCTAGTGGGAGGTGATTGGATCATGGGGGTGGATTTCTCATGAATGGTTTAGCACCATCCCCTTGCCACTGTCCTCAAAATAGTGAGTGAGTTCTCTTGAGATCTGGTTGTTTAAAAGTGTGGCGGTGGGGCACAGTGGCTCACGCCTATAATCCCAACACTTTGGGAGGCAAGGGCAGGTGAATCGCCTGAGTTCAGGAGTTTAAGACCAGCATGGGCAACATAGCAAGACTCTTGTCTCTAAAAAAAAGAACAAAAATTAGCCAGGTAAGATGGCACACACCTGTAGTCCCAGCTACTCGGGAAACTGAGACAGGAGGCTGACTTGTGCTAAGGAGGCTGAGGCTGCAGTGAGCCATGGGTGACAAGAGTGAGACCCTGCATCAAAAACAGAAGTGCGTGGCATCTTCCCCGTCACTCTGTTTTGCTCCTGCTCTCCCCGTGTACCATGCCTGCTCCTGCTTCACCCTCCACCATGAGTGAAAGCTCCCTGAGGTCTCCCCAGAAACCACGCAGATGCCAGCACCATGCTTGTACAGCTGCAGAACCACGAGCCAGTTAAATCTCTTCTTTATCAATTAGCCAGCCTCAGGTATTTCTTTATAGCAATGCAAGAACTGCCTAACACAGCTACCAAACATTATATTACAGTTTGTACTGAGTGTGTATCACTTTCATACTGTCATAAACTTGAAAAATTATAAATCGAACCATCATAAGTTGGGACCGTGTGTGTGTGTGTGTGTGTGTGTGTGTGTGTCTATGTCTATACTGTGGCCCTTTGGAGAGCATTTGTGTAATATCTAAGATTTCTTTCACACACCCCCACCAAGAATGGATTTTGACTCCTTTCGGGGAGATATAGCCCCAGTTGGGAATGCATGCCCCAGATGAAATGAAGGCTGTAGGCAGGGCCCTTCTGTTCACTCTGAGTGAGTGGTGAGGTTGATCACATGGAGTAAGTAGATCAGGTGGCCCTTTATCCATCATTAATCAGGATAGGCCCTGACCTCAGGTTCCAGCACTGCACTGCTAGGGGAATGTCTTCCAAAATCACATTGTTCCTGCACCATCTGTTCAGCCTGCCTTCCCTGTCCTCCAGCCTCTGCTACATCTCCTCTCTATGGGTGGCAGCCGTCTGTGCAGTGGCTGGCTAGCTGTGGTTGACAATGGAATGCTCCATCAACTTGGCATTGCTGAGGATGTGCAGGCTGTCCCTGCCAGCAGTAACCCTGTTCCCATCCTGTCCTGCAGCCTCACCTGCCCCAGCTCTAGGCCTCTGCCCAGAAGCCTCTCAGTGTTCTCCCTCTGTACCTCCTCCACAAATGAACGCATGGGAAATGGAGACCCCAGCACACAATGGTGATCATGGCTGGAACTCTCTGGAGCCTGGCATCCCTCATAAACAAGGGCCACAGGACACTAACCTTCACCTCTTCCTGCCTCCAAGTGCATTCCTGGCCGCCCTTATCCTTCTACTCTGAGCTGGAAACATAAAGCCAGTCACAGCATAAACCCCTTGCCTCACAATCCTATGGATTGTGCCCTAGGATGTTGACCTTCTTTGTTTCTTAGATGCCTTGTCTGGCCCCCTCTGACCTAGGTCATGGGCTTTCACTGCCAAAAACTTGAGCAACATAAGGAGCCACTGAAATAATACCATCTTTGTCTGCCTCACCTTTGTTGAACACCTGCTTTGTGCCAAGCACTGTGCTAAGCCTTTTCACATACATTACTTAATTCAGTCTTCACAATAGCCCTATGAGGCAAGTTCCCGTTGTACAGATAAATAAACCCACGGAAAAGCTGAGTAACTTGCCAGAGGTCACACAGCTAGTAAGTGGTGAAATCAGGACTTAAACCCAGGTCTGTCTGAATTCCGAACCATTTACTGCATTGTCCCAGTTGAAAAAATCACATTTTCCAGTTGTGCGAATAGAAATAAAAATGACACAAGACCTTTACTGCCAGTGAAAAGGCAATGAATTTACCATTCTTAAAAGATGACAGAGCTGGCCAGGAGTGGTGGCTTGCACCGGTAGTCCCAGCTACTCAGGAGGCTGAAGTGGGAGAACTGCTTGGGCCCAAGAGGTTGAGGCTGCAGTGAGCTGTGATTGTGCCACTGTAACCCAACCTGGGTGACAGAGCAAGAGCCTGTCTCAAAAAAAAAAAAAAGAAAAGAAAAGAAAACGAAAAGACACAGCTAATAAAAAGGCAGAGGCAGGACTTAAAACCAGGTTCGTTTGACACCCATATCTCCTGCCTGTCAGTGATTAACCCTTGAGGGACAAAGAATGACTTTTACGTTCCCAGGCCCAGTCAGCTAGATACTCACGCCTCAGCCTCCTGCTCCTGCAGACAGGAACAAGGCAGAAGCCCCATTTTTAGAACTTGGAAGCAAGCACAGAGCAAGCCTAGCCCCTGGGCCAGCATAAGTTTGAGCCATCTCAGCAGCTGGCACAGCCCTCTTTGAAACACTCTCCCTTGAAGAAATTCTGACCTAAACCCAGTGTAGCCAGCAAGGCTGACCCTGTTGGTAGAATCTGGTGGCCCCAGTATGGTGGTAGGAGGTAGCAGAGACCCTGGTGGTTTACATTTGCCCTCTCTCCCTTTCCTAAATCCCTGACAATATTCTTTTTAAAGAAATAATGCATTGACTTATGATTTAGTCATGTTTCATCCCATTTGCTTTTCCCTGGCTTCTAAAACCACAAGCATGGCTGGGGAATTCATATCCACAGTGTAGGCTCTGAATAGCTTTGTGTAGGGAGAGGTTTTGAAAAGAGAAGAAAGTGGCATCTACTTGTGAGATGGAATGCATGAAGACATCGGGGAGGAATGCAAGGGCTGTAACTGTTAGGGTCCCTCGGCAGTTTGGGTAGTGACTCATTCA
Organism: Trachypithecus francoisi; assembly: GCF_009764315.1. Classification (NCBI taxonomy): domain Eukaryota; kingdom Metazoa; phylum Chordata; class Mammalia; order Primates; family Cercopithecidae; genus Trachypithecus; species Trachypithecus francoisi. The sequence goes on from NW_022681462.1 coordinate 80,511,161, forward strand.
GCGTGGGTACGGATTCCTAACAAGTGAAGCTTGGTAGTGACGTCATTCTTGCAAGATTGTCTGGGATCTGTTAGAGCTGCCTGACAAGGTCTTACCTTGGAGACTTTTATCACTGGGGGGTTTTTCCCAGCCACACTTCATACCCATCATTTCCTCCAGGTTGTCCCCTTTTCTATCAACTGGAATTTGGCAAACCAGAACTTTCACGCATCTGTTCCATTGGCATCCTCCTACAGGGCGTTCCTGGGACAGTGTGTGCTCCTCACCTCATCGCTCAGTACCCATCCTCCTGACAGTTCTTGGTTCAGTCAGTGCCTACCTCAGCTATGGTCCAGGTCCTGCACTAGGTCTCAGGACACGGAAGTGATGAAGACAGGTGTCCTACCCTCGAGGGGAGGGCAGGGGGCAACCAGAGGGCCTGAGACTGGTGGTTTCAGGGACAGCACAGTGCTTTGAACAGAGTGCTAGGCAATAAATATGTGATAACCAAGTTAATACCCAAGCTGCATCTCCAAAAATGAGTATAGGAGTTAGCCTAGGGAAAAGTCCATGCCGAGGTGTCTCTGTGTACTGAGACCCATAACTGAATAGGAAGAAGTAAGTTCCTTAAGTGAATAGGAGGAAGTAAGAGATGAAACTGGAAAAGTGGGAACCTCATGTGCCATGTTAAGTTGACGGCACGGAGGCCACATGGACAGATTTGCAGTAGTGTAGAGGATGGGCTGGAAGGGTCCAGACTGGAGGCAGGGAGACTGGCTAGGAAGCTAATGTGGCCCTCTGAGGTGATGTGAACATTACTGGGGCAGTGGGGATAGGCGTGGAGACGAGAGGACAGATTTGAGAAGCATTTAGGATTTAAACTCAGCAACTGGTGATTGATTAAGTATATGGGAAGGAAATACCCAGGAGAACCCCAAGTTTTCAGTGTGGAGGTGTCACAAGCTGAAAAGATAAGAAGAGGCCCATTTTAAGGCAGAGTTTTGAGTTCATTTCAGCCGTGTTGAGTTAGAGTTGCCTGCAAGAGACATGAGCCAGGTTGAGCCAGCTCACAGGTGGTTAGATACACAAATCCAAAGACAGATGAGAGTCTGGGCTAAAGATATTGATTTAGGACCCATTATATTCATAGCAGCTGAAACTGTTCGGCTACATATACCCCAACTTCCTCTCCTGATCCATGTGTATCTAGGACTTTGACATCTACATGACCATTTTTCTCTCTGCCCCAATGCTGTCATGATGTGGGATGACTTCAGTGCCATGAGGATGAACCATTACCAAGTCTCATAGCTCCTAGATGCCCTCTACTCCGGTGACTCTTCACCTCCACTCCACTGCAGCCTCCCACTCCCGTGACAACCGCCAGGACATGGCGAGTACCTCCTTGGAACCACTTCAGTTCTCCGCTAAAACCTCACATCCTCCTCTCTGAGCAATCCCTGGCTTTCACCTCTTCTACACCGTTCCCACTTGTCTTAGTTCCCTGCACTTTCTCGTTGCCTGTTGACCCCCTCCTGGCCTCTCTTCTTTCCTGATCCAGGTCAGACTCTCTGGTTGTTCATCTGAAATATTCTTTCCTGAAACCTTTGATTCTTTTGTACCCCTGCTCCTCCCCCACACCTGCCCAGAACAACACTAGTTCATGTTCTCTGCTCCTGCCCCGAGCACACAGAGGAAAATGGGCCCCCCATGCAGTGGATTCTCCCTGGACCTTCACAGCCTTCCCTCCTCCATCCCTGTATTTCTTCATCACTACAGAAAACATAAGCCTTCCCATGGGGAAATGGGAAAATGTGGGCAGTCTCTTTCCCCCAAAATAGCTTCTCCATCTGCTCTGCTGCTGGATTCCTGCACAGATGACCTTGGTACAAATCTCAACTGCCATTTACCACCTTTTCTTTACACTGGGCAAGTGATTTAACCTCCTTAAATCCCATTTTCCTCAGTGTAAAATAAGGATGGCCCAGGGTTGCTCCTGGCGTCTGTGACACTCTGTGCAAATTATTATAGAAGAAGCTGCCCGTCTGGATAGGCACACAGCTCAGTGAGCTGGCCATGGCCCACAGCCCACTCTCAGCCCTCAGCTGGGCACCCTTGCGCAATGCCACTTTGCCTAACCATACACCACGGCCCCCAATAAGCCTACCTCCCCCAGGTTCTAATGAAAACAAAGGCCATAACATGCAAAGCACTTAGCAGAGAGCCTGATTCTGAGCAGAGCCTCAAAACAAAAGCTATGGCAGACCAGCAGACTCAGATTAACATGGAGGTGTGCTCTGCTGGGGATGTCACACATTTTTGCCAGCTCCACAGCGTTTATTAAGAGAGCAGAGCCTTAAGAAGCAGGGACATGAGTCAGGTATGTTCAGTGAAGGAACTAACCCATGGCCATAGTCCCGGGCCCAGGCAGGCAAGGGACAGTGGGAGGGAGGGGGGAGCGAGGCAGCTATGGACAGACAGGATTGGCTGAAACAGAGGGGAAGGGAAATGAGAAACCAGCCGCCCATGGCAACATTGCCTTGGGCCCTAGCAGCAGAGGCTGCCCACCCAGACCCATACCCAGCTGCAGGCGCTGGCCTCGGGGGCGCCCGCCTCTCAGATTCTCCCCTTGGGGTCATCTCTCACCAGCCCTGCCAAGTCCTCAACCCTCCCCAGCGGCACCCCTCCCACCCCCACTAGAAGGCTCAGGTATTCCACGGGGCCAATTTTCCTGTCCTTGCGCTTCCCTGATTCCCCGGCTTCCTCCATGGGCACCACTAGAACTCAGAACCCAGAAGTGTCAAGGACCTTAGGAAGGCAGGGGTTTCAGATGCCACACCCATTCTGTAAGAGCAGCTCTTCCTTAAGAGGAAATCACTGTGAGAAGGCAAAGGGTAGTAGCCACATGGGTATTATATTGAAGGAAGATGAATTATGCCATCACCCCTTTTGGCACAAAAATAATTTTCAGTAAAAGGTTAAAACCATCATGTTGTATCAATGAGAACTATTTCATTATTCTAAGAATGATTGATTGGAAAGTACTTGACTTACAGGAAAATCACAGTGATACAATACAGCTCCTACTTTTAAAGCACTTTCCATTTAAAAAAAAAAATCATACCAGTGTATAAAAATAGTTATACTGAAGATGTGAATCAACAGCCAAGTAATTTATTGGCACTTGAAAGCTTTGTGGTATAAATAGATTCAACAATGAGAATATCAAGTAACTCTGGGCCGTGGCAACCTAACCTTCATTTTCACTAACACAAAAGAAAGTCACATGTAGTTCAGCAAGGGCCGTCTGGTCACCTTAGAAGAGATCATGGGAAGAGAAGAACATGATACAGCCAGGACCAATGAGCCAGGTCAGCTCAAAGCAAGGGACAAGGTAGCAGGAGAAATGGGGGACAGAGAAGTAGTACCTACCCTAAAGAGAGTTCAGATTGTCCCAGAGCAAAGTCTTGTACAAAAAACGTTCAGCACAATGAACTCAGAGTCCTAAGAGAAATACAAAGGGATTACAGGATGTTAAAAGGAAGGGAGACTCTTTTCAGCTTGATTTCTTTCCTTTTTCCCTCCCTGCTTGCCTGCTTGCCCCAAACCTTCACTGGGTGGTGTAACATGATGGGAGCAGGAATCGCTGAGTCTGGGTACAAAGTGCAGCTCTGCCATTTACCAGCTGTGTGACTCTGGACAAATGACTGGATGTTTCTGAGACTCAATTCCCTCAAGTTTTAGTAGGGGGTGGTCAGGGGGTCAGTGTGAAGATGAAATGAGGTCAGTGTTTTGTGTGTGTGTATATAAATACCCAGCTTTGCTGCCTGTTGATGCAGAGCAAACAGGAAAAGTTCACTCTCTTCCTTACCCTTCCACTCCTCTGTAAAGAGTACAAGGCCTTTTCTGCCCTTTTTATGTTTAAATTTCAAAGAGTTTTTCCAATGTTGGATGTAATGTGACTTCAGATCGGCCTTCTTGTCTTTGACCTGAAGGCCCCTGTCAACCAGGAGCCTCCCTGCTTCTTTGTGGTTTGGGGCTCAGTAGTCCAACTGCTGCCCTCTTTGTGAAGAAAAACACAGAACCCCTGCATCCCACATCTGGTGAGAAGGTGGAGACTGGGGCATCTGAGAGACGGTCCATCAGCAAGTATTAATTGAATGCCCAGTACTTTTAAGGGATTGTAAAACTCTAAGGAGTCAGCAGGGAAAGACATGGACAAGATTTCCGACCTCTCATAAGAGTTTAACACATGGAGATTGCCTCTGTCATGGTTCTTGGTTGAAAACAGAAGAAACCAGCAGTGGTCTTGACACAGGGTGCTGGATACCATCACAACAGGGCTGTCACTAACATCCCAGGCCTCAGTTTTTTGTTTTTTGGCAATCACTGTCACAGTTAAAAAAAGTTCCTCCCAGGCTGGGCACAGTGGCTTACACCTGTAATCCCAGCACTTTGGGAGGCTGAGGCAGGCAGATCACCCAAGGTCAGGAGTTTGAGACCAGCCTGGCCAACATGTTGAAACCCTGTCTCTACTAAAAATACAAAAATTAGCCAGGCGTGGTGACACACACTTGTAATCCCAGCTACTTGGGAGGCTGAGGCAGGAGAATTGCTTGAACCTGGGAGCCGGACGTTGCAGTGAGCCGAGATCGCGCCATTGCCTCCAGCCTGGGCAACAAGAGCGAAAACTCCAGCTCAAAAGAAAAAGAAAAAGAAAAAAAAAGTGTTCCTCCCAATCCTCTCATTGTTCATGGGAGTGTCATTGTCTAGTTCATGATTACAGTGGAAACTGCCTCAATGAGGTGGGCATTTCCAAGTGTGGGAAAGAGCTTCACTTCAGTCCACCCTGACTTGTAGCAGATGTCCACTTACTTAAAAAGAAAGAGAAATCATTCAGGGGCAGAAATTGGCCCATTTGCAAATTCACAAAGAGTGACTGATAGTGATTTCCTTCTTACACATGGGATTTTTTAAGCTTTTTTTTTTTTTTTTTTTTTTTTTTTTGAGATGGAGTTTCGCTCTCATTGCCCAGGCTGGAGTGCAATGGTGCAATCTTGGCTCATCACAACCTCCACCTCCCAGGTTCAAGCAATTCTTCTGCCTCAGCCTCCCAAATAGCTGGGATTACAGGCATGCACCACCACACCCGGCTAATTTTGTATTTAGTAGAGATGGGGTTTCTCCACGTTGATCAGGCTGGTCTTGAACTCCCGACCTCAGGTGATCCACCAGTCTCAGCCTCCCAAAGTGCTGGGATTACAGACCATGAGCCACCATGCCCAGCCCCCACAACTTCTTTAATAAAATTTTTTATTTTTAAAAAGTAAAACTTACAGAAAAGTTGCAGTAGTCCCATATACTCTTCACCTAGTTTCCCTGATATTAGCATTTTGCCACATTTGTTTTATTGCTTTCTCTCAAAATACATTAATATCTTTTTTTCGATTTGAGAGTAAGTCGCAAACATCATGATTCTACCTCTTAGTACTTCAGGATAGGTCTCCTGGAAAAAAGGACATAACAGAAGCACAATATAATTATCAAATTCAAGAAGTTTTACATGGAGATAATCTCATATGTACAGTCTAATAATGTCCCAATAGCGGTTTTTTATAATTTTTGGTTCAGGATCCAATCCAAGACTATGTATTACTTTAGTCTCCTTGATTATGAAACAGGTTCGTAAACTATGTTGTCTTTCATGGCACTGATATTTTTCGAACAGCACAAGCTTATTGTTTTGTAGAATGCATGTCCATTTAGGTCTGTCTTATGCATTTGAGGCAGGAATGCTACATCCGTGACCTCGTGTCCTTCTCCGGGCCCCACATCAGGGAGCAGTGGTGTCAGTTTGTCTTATTATTGGTGATACTACTGTTGGCCACTTGGTTAAGGTGGTGCCTCCCAGGTTTCTCAAGTGTACAGTCACTCTTTTTGCCTCTGTAATTAATACATAATCTGTGGCGGGATTATTTATAACTTGTAAATATCCTACCCTCATCCTACCTTTACCCAGCAGTGTTAATGCCTCCACTGATGATTCCTCCCTGAATCAGACAGCACTACGATAGTTGCACAATAGTGACTTTTTAAAGGTTTTTACTAGCTGGCATTCTACTGTAAGGAAGAATTTTTCTTTCTCCAGTATTTATTAATTTATTTTATATCAGTATAGACTTGTGGATTCTTAATAACATTTAATGTCACTGTTAACAATTGATCTATTTTCAGAACCCTTTAAGTAAATTGCTTTTGCATTCTGTGGATGAGTCAACCTAATTGCAGTCAGAGCTCTTTCTTGATGTGGACTTGACCATTTAATCTATACTCCACTCTACACCCAGGCAAACAGGGAGTAGAATGCTGACCTTTTGTAGGAATTGTTAGGTTAAGCACATAGGTTGTTGAAGTGTTTCAAGTAACTTTGGCAAAATGAGGTACTCTGGGCCCGGGCACAGTGGCTCATGCCTATAATCCCAGCACTTTGGGAGGCCGAGGCGGGCGGATCACAAGGTCAGGAGATTGAGACCATTCTGGCTAACACAGTGAAACCCCATCTCTACTAAAATTACAAAAAATTACCTGGGCGTGGTGACGGGCACCTGTAGTCCCAGCTACTCGGGAGGCTGAGGCTGGAGAATGGCGTGAACACAGGAGGCAGAGGTTGCAGTGAGCCCGAGATCATGCCACTGCACTCCAGCCTGGGCAACAGAGCAAGACTCTGTCTCAAAAAAAAAAAAAAAATGAGGTACTCTGGGAAGATATCATAAAGGAGCAGGGCCTTCTAAAGAAAGACAGCAAACAGTTTTGAATGAAGGCCCAAAAAGGTAAAGAAGACTGGCAGGATCAATGGCTTCCAAACTAGACACAGAGAAAGGGGGACTTGGCAGAGCAAGAAGGAGCAGGAGAAAGGCAGAGCATAAACCAGCAATGAAGTGAACATGCCCAGTCTTTGCAGAGGGTGTGCAAAAGAGCAAGGGAGGTCAAGGGAGGAAGTAGAAAAATAAGTGAAGAAACAACATGTGTTAAGATTTCTGGTCATTGATTTTAGGTAAAAAGATTGAGCACCAAGGGATGATAGATTCAGTGGAAACAAAGCCATCAACTTTTAATTAGGGAAAAGACAGAAATGCTTTTGGTCAGAAAGGAAAGAACTAACAGTTGTTTAGCTTTTATTTTTTAATTTATCTCTTCTATTGAAAGTTGAGTGTTTTTTAATGTTCACAAAATCCTTATGAGAGAGATGTTAATAACTTCATTTTATGTATAAGAAAACAAAGTCACAGAGAATTTACATTAATTTCCCCAATGTCATAAAGCTAGAAAGTGGTGAGGCCAAGATTCACATACAGGTCTGTCTTACTCCAAAGGCCACGGTGCCAGAAGAAAGAAATCTTTAGACTGGAAGAGCAGAGGTAGAATTCGAGCTCTCAATATAA